>NC_141764.1:54008378-54682753 GCF_982258835.1 Parasteatoda tepidariorum | reverse complement strand
TTTTTATGATTATTTCATCACTTTATATGAATACAAAAACGAAACAAACTTTCGAAGTACATCATAATTAACGTATAAAGATTTTTAAAATCCATTTTAACTTTAAATATCAATAAATGATAACATTATCTTACTATCTCTAAAAATGCATTTTTTTAAAGAAAATAAAAGTTTAAATTTATGGGAACAAAAGTTGCTTATATAATGTTTTTTTTAAATTCATAATGTTTAATTATGCAAGCATTAAAAAAATCAAATTCATTTTTGTCCCCATAATTAATAGGAACATATTTTAAAACATTGCATGAAAATATTTTAGCTCATGAATGAAATTCATGAGGAACATTGCTATAAAAATAATGTTTTTAATCATTTATAGATTATTAATACATGTAAATAAAATTTGATCATACATAAATTCCCACACACTCAACTCGCTTTTTACCAGCTATAAATCGCTAAAATATTTCAAGGGATTTAAATAATTTTTACATGGATACATTTATATTCATTATCCTAGTTATCACGTCAATCAATGTTATAACAAAATTTAAATTCTTTTCATATATTTCAAGATCTATCATATATTTAAGCAAATAATAAGAACTATAAACATTTCAATGAAAGGAATGTCTTATGCATATTAATCATCTTTTTCTTCTCAAAATCGAATAAAAAATGATCGACCATCACTCGCATAAAGATTCAGTAAGAACTCATTACCGTTCCTAATATCTCAACAATGAATAATGTCATTCAAAATCTAATACGCGCATTGATAAATTTCTATTCATTTTGAAATTCGCAAGTTCAACTTATTGAACATCGTAAGACTTAAAAAAGAGAAGATAAAAAATCATTTCCCATCCTTTGTTAAAGTCTAATAGTTTATTTTTGTCAGGTAACGACTCTATAAGCCGTTACATATATTCTTTTCTCCAATTCTTCATTTTGATAAAAAGAAAAAAAGAAAACTTTTCAAGACACAGACTTAGCGGGGGAAGAATGTGCTATAAGTTTTTATCTTTTCTTTTCCCATTTTTTTTTCTTTTTATACACACTTTTATTATCCGGTCAAAACACTTCGCTGGAAAATATTTCTTTGGATGCTTTATTGAAAGTGTTTTTCCTGAAGTTTTTATAAGTGCTTCTATTCAAAGTTTTTGTGTTTTCGAAAAAAAAGTAAACTTGTTCACATTCAGGTCTTAAGAGATATATGAGATTTGCTGTAATATACGAGTATTGTAGAAGCATCCATTTTGCTTTGAGAGCAATATTGCTATGTGTATAAATAAATATGGTCTTTGGAAAAATGTGATTTGGGAAAATGGCGTTACATTTTTGTGGTTGAATTATTATTGGCCGTAAAAGTTAAACATGTATCAAAATAGAGTGCTTTTATTGTGCCTATGTCCAGTTTTATTTATTAAAATCATTTCTCTTGCAAAAACAATCACTAATACCAGAAAACTTCCAAGTTATTATTCTCCGTATTTTGGATTTTCGAAATAAATCTGATTTTAAAAATACTATTTTTTATTTATTTACCTAACAGAGAAACAAAGTATGGTCAAATCTACCTGAATATAATACAATTTGCCTTGTTCCTGGAGGTATGGGAGCACCAAAAAGCTCAGTAGTCTTTGCCAAAGCGCTTTAGTAATGACACTGGTGAAATCAACAATAAAATATAGTTTTATAATGTGTTAAAAAAATTGGTAATTGTGGTATAAATTTGGTAATTTTATCACGGTTTCTCGGAACTTGATTTAACATTTACTTTACAGTTTAGGATTTTTTTCACTAAATGAGAGGCAATAAGAAATATTATTAAGAATGAGTGTTTTTTTATTTACTAGAATTTTATTTAATTTAGCCATCATTTTTACAAACGCAATCGGTAATAACCGAAAACTTCTAAGTTAATATTCTCCGTATATACTCAGCTAATATTCTCACAGGAGAAAGCATTGTCAAAACTATCAGAATATGGAAAAATATACTGCGTTGCTGGTTTTGAGAAAACACCAAAAAGCTCGCTAATTTTTATTGAAGCTCCTTGGAAATGATTCTGATAAAATTAATAATAAAATATAGTTTTGAAATCTGTAATAAAATTGGTGAATTTGAAAAAATTTTGAAATTGAAATACCTTAAAATGTGGCTTAAACACTATTTATTCGATTAAATTTAATTTTCAGTTTTTTTTTTCTTCTACTAAATGTGAGGTAATTGGAACTATAATTTTTAAAACGAAAATTTTCAATAAACTATTACCATATAAATGGAAATTTTTCCAAATGAATGGTTTAAATACCATATATTTTGGTTTTATAAGCCAGGATTTTTTTTATCGGAAATATCATTACTACAGAGCACATTAATTGTGCCATACAATTTTCATCAATAAATTCCAATTTTATGTTGTTTTAGTTACAATAAAGGTTTCAAATGTGTTTTAATAATTCCTTATCACATTTAGATCTTAAGAAATGTTCGAGATTTGTTACAATACACAATCTTTGGTTTGCATTTTTCATTGACCGTAAAAGTTAAATATTCTACTAAAATGAGCAACTATTTTATATCCTAATTCACTTGAATATATTTTGATCGTTCATCTTACAAAAGCAACCATTCTAAATTATTATTTTAAATAACATGTATTTTCAACGAAAATATATATATTTTTAAATGTTTTTATTTTGTGATAATATTCTTACTATGCCATTTTACTTTGTTTGAATTACAATGAGGTCTTAATAAATATTTAAATCCTTCTTGTTTACATTCAGATGCTAAGAGATTTATGAGATTTACTGTAATACACGAGTAACGTATAAATATCCATTTTATTTTGAGAGAAGTCTTTCTATATATATAAATAAATTATACTTTTTAGTAAAATGTGATTTGAAAAGATGGCGTTACATTTTTGTGGCTAAATTCTTATTGATAGTAATAGCTCAACATTCGTATGAAAATGAGTGTCTGTCAATATTGTGAGTTTTGCTTTTATTTATTCTGATCATTAATATCACAGAAACAATTATTATTATTTAAAACTCTCCAAATTATTAATTAATTACTGCTTCAGTTTTCATTAATTTCTATATGCGCATTTTATATATACTGTGTCCAGAATTTCAAAATACAATTTTTTTTGTTTTAACCGTAAATAAGGTTTTTAATACTACTGTAATAAATTCTTTTAATAATACATTTAAATAATGCACAACTTTTTGATAACGATTGGATTCCAAACTTTAGAAAAGCTAAGTTTTGTATAGGTTTCAAAAAGCTAAGTTCTGAATATCTATGAAAAACCTATGAGTATTTTAACATTGTAAATTTTTATGTTTTTTAAATTTGAACATTATAACGGGAACAATTATTATTACTTAAAAACCTCCAAAATGCTAACTAATTACTATAGTTTTTTTGTTTATTCTATGTGCTATATGTTTTATATAACTATACCATGTCCAAAAGATTTTAAAGTTTGAAAGCAATATAATTTATATCTTTAAAAAAAAATAATAATGCATAGTCTTCATTTCTGACCAGATAAGTCAAGCGATTTCATAAATTTATGATAATAAGATACCTTACATGTTTCATTTGATTTATCTATAAAAATCTTAAGAAATTAAATATGAAAAAGAATTTTAAATAAAATTAATGAGATAGTGTCGAATTTCATTTAAAATTAGTTTTTTTTTAATTTATTTCCATCCGTTTCATTCATAGTATTAAAAATAAATTTAGCAGCACATTTCAAAATATTGCATGCAGAGTTTTATATATATATATATATATATATATTTAATTAGATATTTAAATTTAATATATATTTAAATTAGAAAGTAAAGTCAAATTTCTATAGAATTTTAATTGAATTTATTCAATACAAAATTACTTGAGCTAACAATGAAGAAATTCAAAATTAAATCTTGTATTTTGTAAAAGAAAATGCTTTTAAAATAAATAATTATGTAAATGGAATTTTTGAAAGAACTAGAATCTTTGATTATTCTTATGCAAATTAATTTTATCTTAAATTGAAAATTTTTGAAAATATATAAAAGTTTTAAAACCTGAGTGCTTGTGCAAGTAATATTTGCCAAGATCGTTATCAGTTTAATTTCTTCCAGCTATTTAAGGTAGTTAGTAATTCAGAAAAGATATTACAAGAAAAATATTCAGAATATAAATATCTAATTTTCGAAAAAGGATTTACAGATTGCGATTTCAATTTAGTTGAACTTCTGCAAACTACTAATACCGTTTATTTTAGATGTTCTCTATGAATTCTTTTACTAAAAGTAAAGGAGAAAAAACATTTGCGAGAAGAAAAAAAATTTCTTATTTTCCAAATCTAGCTAATTTAGTTAGAATTCTCAATTTCTTTTAAACATCATAAATCATTTTCTTCCTTCAAATTTTAGTCTGCAAAAACATGTGTCAAGCAAATTTAATTAAAAATTTGAAGATAATATCTGAAAATCGCAAAAGCTGTTGCAAATTTAATTACATCTTACAGCTTTAAGAGCTTTTCGCATGAACAAAACCCGAAATTAATTAAAATTCTACTTAATTTTTATTTATGATGGCCAGGAGTAAGTATATCCAGACAGTCTAGATTTTAACCTTCTTTCCAAAGAAACGTATAGTTATTTAAATTAAGAGACACATGTAGAATTTCTCAGAACTTATTTCTTTCGTTCATAAAAAGGAAGTTTGTAGAATGTATCAAAACATTTAACAGATCGTCTCATAAGGATTCTTTCTAAAATTCATTTTCAGTTGAGTTTGAGCAAAACGTGGTCTGTTTAAAACTCATAAAATACATAGTAATGAATCTGAGAAGTTTCAAATACAAATTAAAAGCGCTTTTTCTTCAAACTAATACCGAGGTTTTAAGCTATATGTAATAAATTCCCGTAAAAAGTAAAAGAAAATTGCTTTAAATTGAAAATTTTTAATTAAATTTTAAATTCTCTTATCAATACTACGACATTTCAAAAATTTTAAATCATGTAAAACTATTCGTAAGTAATTTGAAATTTAATGTGCCTGATTTCAGATTATAAAATGAAACAAATTCTATTTATGTGAATAATAAAAATACAATACAAAACGAAGTACGATGATTTCAATTATTATAAGGTATTCTTAATCACTGCATTTAAACAATTTTTAAGGACTTTCATTTCATTATTGTTTTCTTATTGGTTTGTAATAAATCAGTATTTGTTTGTTTACGCTTGAATATTTCAAGAATATTAAAAAGAATATAGTATTGCAAATAAATGCAAACTTCAATTAATACAATGTTTGCATGGATTTGATTTTATTACTTTTATTACATTTTATTACCACCGTTGAACAGCTGACTGAATTTTCAGTTTATGACTGCTAATGCTCAACTCCGTATTCTTGTAATTTTGAACTCAATTCATAAGACAAGGGTACTCCTGCATCGAGAATTGGAAGAAATTTGCCTTCGTGGAGGACTTTTTTATTGAGCTAATCCACATTTGCGTTACATGGAGAAGGAAACCACGAAAACCTTATTCGGTTAGACTGGCGGCAACGGGACTCTAACCCATGATTAATCTACCACTGATTATATTTTGCGTCAGCACTGTGGTCAGTACGAGTCAAGTTCGGAATTCGAATAAATCGGCAATCACCGGGATTCGAACCCGGTTCACCTCATTGGGAGTCGAACGCTCTATCCTCTGAGCCACCACGGCTCAACTAATGCTTTTTGACCTTTAGTGACTGAGGCATACATCATGAAAACCGTTGTGTTACGTATTCTAAAGACTGAGTCAATCACTTTCCCTCTCTACTAATACAAAGAGCTTTTTTTTAATCGTAATTATACCATAATCCTACAATCATATTATTATTACAAAAAGTTTACTTCTGAGCAATCAGTTCAACAATTCCTTTAAAAATATATTCTTTCTTACTGAGCTGTAATTTTTGCATTTCAGTATTTATTTTAATCTAAATAAATGTAACAATGAATACTAGAAGCATGACTTTGTGTGTTCAACATCTCTTTCATATTTGCTCAGAGGCCTTTAATATTTGTTTTTTTTTTCCTTTTCAAACCAAGACTCTCGAACATTTACATAACAAATATACTAAATTAATTTAAATGTACTTTTTTCGTAAAACTTTGCTGGCAACTTTATTTTGTGCAATTATTTGCGAAAGCTGAAGTATAAATTCAATTTAATTCCAGATATCCGTGATTTTTTTTTCTTGAAAAATTAGGTGAAGGGTTTTATTAAATGCTATGCTATTATGAAATTTCATTTCATATTGAAATTACTTCGATAACTTCTACCCAAACTCTATATTGAACTAAACCCCCATATTTCTACGTTTGTATTAATAATTAACTTAAGAGTTCAGAAATAGAAATATTTAGCAATTAATCTTTATTAACTCAATAACATATCGTTCCTTGCGTAAAAGATTAAAAAAGTGATTGCTTCTTTCTCAGACTTTTAAATTCGCGAGTAAGAAAAAAATATCCATACGCGAATTCGCAAAAATTTTACATTTTGTTTTTTTGCTAAATTGTATAAGTATTGAATTTCGATGATTTTGCTTCTCCATTTACTAATGCCAATATATATTCTAAATAATAATCGGAAGATATTAATTCGCGAATACTTTTTATGTATTTTTCATTATGCCTAATGTGGATAATGAATAGGTTGTCAGTAAAATGCTCCTCTGACTAGCATTTCAATGGTTTTATTGCAGCAGCTCACGCAGGGCATAATATTGACAACTCTTTTTCTATGGATCCTTTAAATACAAGCTTACGCAATGTACTGTAGGGTAACTACCACTATAAAATTACAACTACAACTCACTAGTATATATAAGACATGTTAACTCGATTCTATGATGGGGTACCTTTTCATAGATGAAGGTTGACATTCTCTATAACTTCTCACCCCCACATTGGTGACCTCCAGACGTGATGTGAACAAGCCTACCTTGGCAGAAACGCCCACTTCGATATAAACACTCCTATCTTGGCAGTAACGCCCACCTCGATCTGAACACGCCTACTTCGATGGATAGGTCACATTGAATAGTTGACTTGCTACTTGTGACTGCGACGTTAACCATCTCCTAGCGCTGTTGCTGCTCAGTTTCAATCATACACAACGTACAACGTATCCACTCGACTGCTAAAGGCAACACAGGAGCAATCACGTTCGTCAACTTAATACAGCTCTCACGATCAGCACTTAAAAGTGCGGTGATCTTAATACAGCTCTCCCGGCTTCTCACACAAAACAGCAATGAATCAACTAGTGGCATCCGTTCATCGAATTCTATCACAGCTAAAATTCTGTTGGGGGAGTACTGTAGGTTATCTACCACTACAAAATTACAACTATAATTCGTTAGTATATATAAGACATGTTAACTCGGTTCTATGATGGGGTACCTTTTCATAGATGAAGGTTGACATTGTCAATAGCTACCATCTCCACAATACAAACAAATAATATTTGTTTCGTTTTTTACCTAATATTTAATAGCATTTATGCTTTTGATTATACTCTCTTTCATTAAAATCTTAAATTTTTATTTATTTTACTAAATTCCATTATTACTAGTATTAATTTTTTGCATATAAAATGTCTTAATTTAAAAATCATATTCGATGCAATGACGCAAAAACGCACATCAAATATAAGATGTAAAAATGATGCCTCATGTGATAAGTACGAAAATACTTCCCTGAATGATTTCTAATTTTGGTAGACATTGTTTAGAGTCTTTTATACCTCTTAGCACTCAACTAGTTTTAAAAACATCCTAATTACTTTGAAACTAATCAAATAAGTACAGAAAATGTCCAAAAACAAACTTTAAACCACGAAACAGAAAGATTTTTATTTTCAAAAAAGACACAGATGCTACAAATATCAAAACTATGGTACAAAATGTTTAAAAAAATATTTTTAATGGAACTATACTAAGTTTGAAGAAATCTAATTTTCTATACATTTTTCCTTTTCACAAAAATTTTTTGAGAGGCATAGTAAATATCACACAAACTAAAAATTCGTTGTAAAAAAAAAGTTTTTTTTCAGCAATTTTTTTTTTACATTTTATCTAATAATTCCATACGTTATTCATTTGACATATTATTTAGGCTAATTTAATAATTCTACTCTTTGCAAACAGCCGCTACCATTTTCTAATGTTTTAAACTGATGAAAAAAGTCAACAGCATTTTCGATCCAGCAAAACTTTTTAAGATTTACAGAAGCGAGCCCTCATAACTTAAAGCTATTTAGGATATGTGTTATTCATTGTTCATTATCCCAGGCATTGTTAATATTCACTGCACATAATCATTTTAAAGGTTTTTGTCTCAATGAGTCTAAACAAATTCTGTCTGATTGAGTTGTTCTTCGCACATTTTCTAATTAGCCTAAAGTCACAATGTCAAATTTTAATAAGCCTAAAAAATATCAGATTGTTTAAAAATATTGCTGAAAACTTCTTGAACTAGCCAAGCGTATTGAAAAATATCGACAACATTTACAAAGAGTCGTATATTCTAGGTAGGCTACAAAGGCTATAAAGTAGTAGGCTATAAAGTACTAAGTAGGCTATAAAGCAGTATGTAGGTTACAACACAAAAGTATCCCAATTGCATGCAAATCAAAGTTCTAGTTTATGACATATGATATTCCATGAGCAGGTGAGGCTTATAGAATGAGGTGACCTCGGTCAGAATCTCATTGATCTCGTGTCGATTCAAAGTCTGCTTCCAACTCCTCCAACTTCAGTGCTAACCTAAAATATCCTCAGCTGCAGAAAGATCTTGAGTAAGAATCCCCTCACTGTTAAGCTAACCATAGGTGGTTTTCGTGGATTTTGTTTCCAGGTAGTACAAATGATGATTAGTACAGCGAAGGTGAATTCGCCCTAATACTTGATTCAGGAGTTCCCTTGTCTTCTGGGTTGGATTCAAAATTACAAGGCTATAGAGTTAATTATTGAGAACAGTAAAAGTCACATTCAGTCAGCTGTTAAAAGCTAGTTATAAAAATAATAGCATTTAAAATAAAAATTTAAATTGAAATAAAAATATAAAATTAAAATAAAAATATAAAATTAAAATAAAAATATAAAATTAAAATAAAAATATGAAATTAAAGTTAAAAATAAAATTAGTGTCAAAAATAAAATTAAGTCAAAAGTTAAATAAAATGGGATCGCCCACATTTTGATCCATTGATCCCCAAGGAAAAATTGATCGAACTACACGGAGAAAAAAGTTTGTAAAATTACAATACAGTTTGATAATGACCATTCTGTTAAAAAAAATCCTAGTTAATGAAACCAAAATTTGCAGTATTTAAACCATGCATTTGGCAGTTTTTCAGTACATGTGGTGACAGTTAATGGGAAATTCTGGTTTTTTAAATTATTGTCCGTATTAAAACACACTTAGTAGAACATACAAAACAGAAAAGTAATTGTAACCGAATAAACGGTTTTTTTTCCACACCCAAAGGTAACATGATAAAATTATCAAATTTTACCACATTTTTCCAAATTTTATCACACACTATAAAATCATATTTTAATTTTAGTTTTACCAAATCACTTCACTGACAAATGCCGAGCTTTTAGGTGTTACCATAGATCCGGAATTATGGTAAATGGTATCCTATTCTGATAATTTTGACTATACTTTTTTCTCAGAGCATTTGTTCAACTAATCTTCTATCTGCTTACCGTATCGTAAAGTCATTAAAATAACGATATTTTTAAATGAATTAATGTTTATGTTGTGTAAGATGATTATAAGGATGAAGATGTATTTATTTATATTTTAACTAACTCTATTTACGCTACTGTTCAAAAAGATGAACGTTCCAATGATCAATTTTAAGTATAACATCTGAAACAATGTTTCTTTGAAAGTTATATCGCAGAAACTAATAAGCTGATCAGTGAGATGAACACTCTGAATATTTCTTTTCAAATATTTATTTTCTTAAATATACAAAAAATATAAAGGATTTATTCAGAATAACTCAAGCGATAAAACTAAACAAATTCCAGTACATTGTTAGGAAAACTATTGATAAAATGTTTTATTTTTACATGAAACGTTACTCTAAAAAGAATATAAAGTTACCAAATGCGTTGAATTTCTTACATTTTCTTTAAAATTTATTTTCATTATTATTAAAAAACAGAACAGCATACGTAAAATTGGCCCTGCTCATACTGTGATTGTATCGATTTTCCTATAAAAACAATTTTCTTGATAGGATTAACACATTTTATAAAAACATTTTTTCGCCTCGAGAAAAAGCATTGTATAGATATTTAAATTAAGTAAATTTTAATAACACAAATGCAATTTTCGATTGAAATTAGAAAAAAACGTAAGAAACGATTTATTTTGTTTCAATAATTTCCTTCCGTTTTTAATAAACTCAATATAAGATAATAAAGAAAAAACAGAATTAAAAATTTTTTTTTTGAAAAATATGTATTTGTTCATGGAAATTTTACTCTAAAGTTCGGTTTTCTAATTTAACTCAGTTAAGGTTAGTAGTCATTGGAATATTGTTTTCAATTTCAATTATGTTATTGCTTAAGATATTGCCTAATTTAATAAAAGAAATCATGGTGTTAAGGCTATATTTCCAGATGCATATTCGCAAAGTAGTATAATAAAATATTTCAAATCATTGCGGTAATCAAAAATGCACTGACCACAGTGCTGACGTGAAATATCCTCAGTGGTAGACGGATCATGGGTTAGAGTCTCCTTGTCGTCAGACTAACCGTGGGAGGTTCTCGTGGTCTTCCTCTCCATGCAACGCAAATGCGGGTTACCTTCATCAAAAAGTCCTCCACAATGGCAAATTTCTCCCCATGCTCGTTCCAGAAGTTCCCTTGTCTTCTGGATTGGGTTCAAAATTACAAGGCTACGGAGTTGAACATTAGTAGTCGTAAATCCATAAAATTGGGTCGTCTGTTCAACGACGGTTATAGAATAATAAAAAATTATTCCACAGAGAAGAAAAAAATTCAGAACTTGGAGTAATTTGTTTAAAGAAAAAAAAACTACTCACAATCTGTACTTTGCTCATTTCTTATGCTTGCTCACAGGTGATGTGGCCAGTAAGGTATCATCCAACGGTAAAGCGAGAACGGTCGAGAAAGCGTTAATATATGTTTTATTAATCTTGTCTACTAATCATATACCTTTGTTTTACTAATCTTCCTCGCTGATCATACATCTTATCTTAATATATACTTAATAACAATGCAGCTTTATTTCAGCAAATCATATATAATTGTTTTACTGATCTTGAGGTCATCGCCTTTGAGGTTGGCGATGGAAGAGAGACCTGTCTGACATTTTACCCTTAGTTCCTGATTTGAAAAATGAGCTCAAAAGAACATCATCTGCACTGTTGATTATCTGGTTTTTTAAATTATTGTCCGTATTAAAACACACTTAGTAGAACATACAAAACAGAAAAGTAATTGTAACCGAATAAACGGTTTTTTTTCCACACCCTAAGGTAACATGATAAAATTATCAAATTTTACCACATTTTTCCAAATTTTAGCACACACTATAAAATCATATTTTAATTTTAGTTTTACCAAGTCACTTCACTGACAAATGCCGAGCTTTTAGGTGTTACCATAGATCCGGAATTATGATAAATGGTATCCTATTCTGCTAGTTTTGACTATACTTTTTTCTCAATGCATTTGTTCAACTAATCTTCTATCTGTTTACCGTATCGTAAAAACATTAAAATAACGATATTTTTAAATGAATTGATGTTTATGCTGTGTAAGATGATTATAAGGATGAAGATGTATTTATTTATATTTTAACTAACTCTATTTACGCTACTGTTCAAAAACATGAACGTTCCAATGATCAATTTTAAGTATAACATCTAAAACAATGTTTCTTTGAAAGTTATATCGCCGAAACTGATAAGCTGATCAGTGAGATGAACACTCTGAATATTTCTTTTCAAATATTTATTTTCTTAAATTGGATACAAAAATATAAAGGATTTATTCAGAATAACTCAAGCGATAAAACTAAACAAATTCCAGTACATTGTTAGGAAAACTATTGATAAAATGTTTTATTTTTACATGAAACGTTACTCTAAAAAGAATATAAAGTTACCAAATGCGTTGAATTTCTTACATTTTCTTTAAAATTTATTTTCATTATTATTAAAAAACAGAACAGCATACGTAAAATTGGCCCTGCTCATACTGTGATTGTATCGATTTTCCTATAAAAACAATTTTCTTGATAGGATTAACACATTTTATAAAAACATTTTTTCTCATCGAGAAAAAGCATTGTATAGATAGTTAAATTAAATAAATTTTAATAACACTAATGCAATTTTCGATTGAAATTAGAAAAAAACGTAAGAAACGATTTATTTTGTTTCAATAATTTCCTTCCGTTTTTAATAAACTCAATATAAGATAATAAAGAAAAAACAGAATTAATTTTTTTTTTTTTGAAAAATATGTATTTGTTCATGGAAATTTTACTCTAAAGTTCGGTTTTCTAATTTAACTCAGTTAAAGTTAGTAGTCATTGGAATATTGTTTTCAATTTCAATTATGTTATTGCTTAAGATATTGCCTAATTTAATAAAAGAAATCATGGTGTTAAGGCTATATTTCCAGATGCATATTCGCACAGTAGTATAATAAAATATTTCAAATCATTGCGGTAATCAAAAATTTGACTAATTATTCAAAAATCAAAATCTTAAAAATTTTATTGTTTTATTAATTATTCCACAGAGAGCCGCGATGACCCAGGGCATAGAGCGTTCGCCTTCCAATGAGACGACCGGGTTCGAATCCAAGTCGATACGAATTCCGCATCCGGCTTGCACTGACCACAGTGCTGACGTGAAATATCCTCAGTGGTAGACGGATCATGGGTTAGAGTCTCCTTGTCGTCAGACTAACCGTGGGAGGTTCTCGTGGTCCTCCTCTCCATGCAACGCAAATGCGGGTTACCTTCATCAAAAAGTCCTCCACAATGGCAAATTTCTCCCCATGCTCGTTCCAGAAGTTCCCTTGTCTTCTGGATTGGGTTCAAAATTACAAGGCTGCGGAGTTGAACATTAGTAGTCGTAAATCCATAAAATTGGGTCGTCTGTTCAAGGACGGTTATAGAATAATAAAAAATTATTCCTCAGAGAAGAAAAAAATTCAGAACTTAAAGCAATTTGTTTAAAAAAAATTTTAAACTACTCACAATCTGTACTTGTTCATTTCTTATGCTTGTTCATTTACATGTGATGCGGTCTGTAAAATAGCATCCAACGGTAACGCGAGAACGGTCGAGAAAGCGTTAATCTATGTTTTATTAATCTTGTCTACTAATCCTATACCTTTGTTTTACTAATCTTCCTCGCTAATTATACATCTTATCTTAATATATACTCAATAACAATGCAGCTTTATTTCAGCAATCATATATTACTGATCTTATTATACTTTTGTTTTACAAATCAAATTTAATAAACATGTCTTACTAATTCCATTTTATTTTTGATAAATCTTTGCATTGCTAATCAGTTTTGATAATCATGTATTATTAATTCGTGCCTTGCTTATTTCTGTTTTACTAATCACTATCAGTTGCAAATACATTTTCTGATACTATAATCTTTCATTGTACAATGCAGATGTATATTCAGGTGAATTATTCAATTTATTGTATCGCATGCTTTCAAATAATTTACGATAGCAATTATTAAGCTTTGTTATCCCGTTACACTTTAGAAACATCTTGAGTGCATCATTTCCGTTACGTACTTAAAATGATATTGATGTCATATTTTGTATCAAAGTAAGTAATTATATAACTAACATCTATGTTAGACAAAGTATTGACATGTCTGTATGAACATCATAATTTCGTATCTATTTCTTCAATATATTTCATTTCTGTGGATAAATTATTATCTATAGTGTTATTTTGCTGTAATGTATCAATACGAAGATTTTTTTTGTACGCAATTTTAAAATTCAACAGTAACACTGAAAGAGCGCAAAAATTTTATCAAAAATAAATAAATGAAAAAAATGCTGCTTAGTTCTGAACTTTAATAGTTAATTTTACCTACTCATCATTAGCAGAAAATTACAAGCCTATATTTCTTAAAAGAATTTGTAAATTTCCCTTTTAGTTAATAAACACTGAGAAATTCATTTATATGAACAGTTACATAGAATACAATTAAATATTACATTACACAACATTAAAAGCTAAACCATATTGCACTTAAGTTATTAAATTAATTAAGCAATTAGGTAATTAAAGCAGTTGGGAGAAAGGATTAAACTATTTAAAACGTATACGACACACTAATTCCGAGTCAAATTACTGTATAATTCCGACTCAAATTACTGTATAAAGTATCATTAGATTCCATTTTTATCGTAAAATATTATAACGTAATTTTAAGAGTAATATTTATTTAATTAAAGTTATCCTGTGATTTTAGGTAATTATTACTATAAAAATTAAGGTATATCAGATTTTTTGTTCAGTAATATGTTTCGGTAAAATTCAATTTTACGGTAAAACGTACCGGCACCATGAGAGGCTATAATTTTTACAATTTGATCTGAAATCTTTTACAGTGCACAAATTAGAGCATGTGTGAACATTTATTTATGGGTGATTCAACAAATTCCATACTATTTATAGAGGAGAGAAAACTGAAAGTTACAACTTTACTTAAGTTCTTAATAATATGAAATATTTTTTTGCGTATTTTTAGTTTTAAGATGCTTCATGCATACCATAGATTTAAAATAATTTCTTTGACGAATATATTAAATGAATTCATACTTCATGTACGGAACGAAATTGCGGATTTGTTTTTTTACATAGTGTCCCTAATATCTCACGGCAAAAAGATCAATGAAAACATAAACGTATAATTGTACCTGAAATGGTAAAAGTATTTTATTCTTGTAGTAACTGTTGTATGTTTTTATTTTCAATTTTCTTATGTCACACTTCCATAAGTAACATATGGGAACAGAATTTATGATAAATAAGGCGATAAAAAACATTTTTAATAAATAGTGAGAAAATTTTCACGTCTGTATGTTTTGAGCTGCACAGTTACTACTAAACCATGATCAGAAACGTACGTGACAAAGCTTACATATTCGTGAAATACAAGCTTAATAATGATACGCAAAACTTGAAGTAAACTTTATTTTAAATCTTTTTGCCCTTTTCATCTAGGATAACAAACGATACAAATAAAGTTTTACGCAATAAGCGTTTGATGTATGGTTGATATGTTTTAAAGATTGCGTTACTTGTTTATTTTCCTATGCCAGCAGAAAAATTCCCAATCAAATTACGGTATTAAGTACCGGCACTTTGCGTGTATCATCCGTAAAATCATTTCTACAGTAAAATATTATACCGTAATTTTTACAGTATAATTTATTTATTTTAAGTTAAGTACAGTTAAATTATCTTATTAGTTACTTTAAACAAACTCTGATAGACGTTTTAACCATTAATTAGCTTACTCTGTTCATTATAACATAATAAAACATGTCACCTGATTTTTACCGAATGAATTTTAGCCTCTACTACTGTTTTAGACACTTTGACTTTAACTCAGCTGGATTTTAGCTTCCGGAGACTTTTAATGGCTTTTTTTGACGTTTTACATAAAATTCAGTCGCTATTTTATACCATTTTGATTTTCTAATGACCATTTATGTCATTGATTTTTGCTTGCTTTGTTTTAATTATCTTGTTTGTTTCTTTTCAACCGTGTTAACTTCATTAGTTTTTATGTGATTTAAACTTTTCTTGAACTATTCCTTCTATTAACTTTCTTTTCCACGTGTTTTATATATATTTGACGTATGGCCCCTACTGGCCTAGGTCACCGTAACCATTACCTTATTTAATTAGAGTGATTCAGTGATATCACGGTAATTATTACTGAAAAAATTACGGTGTAACAGATTTTTGGCTCCGTTTCATGGATTTAGGCTAAAAAGGATTTTACGGTAATAAAAATACCGCCATCTTGAGTATCGGTATTTTTTACCGTTATTTAATCAGGAATTTTTTACAATGTTCTTAAAATCAGAAACGCAAGGTTTTGATCACAATTATGGATCACAAAAGCTTTTATAGTTAGTTTTTTTAACATAACAAATTCATAAGTTAAGTGACTCTTGAATGTTATGTGAGAAACAAAAGTGTGACTCTATGCATTTCGTAAATGTATACACATAAAAATTTATTGATTTTTTTTGTAATTTCAGAAGAGATGAGTTACAAAGTGAAGAAACAGAAGAAACTGTTTACTATATTAGTGATGCAGAAACTTCGCCAAGTCCCGGTGATTCATTTGAATTTTCAGAAGCGGAGTGTGACATGCCTTTGAGGTTGGCGATGGAAGAGAGACCTGTCTGACATTTTACCCTTAGTTCCTGATTTGAAAAATGAGCTCAAAAGAACATCATCTGCACTGTTGATTATCTGGAAAAAACATTCATTTAATAAAAATATTTATATTTTCCCAAACTCTACATGTCTCATTCTATCTAATGCGTTTGATTAATTTGTGCAATACGTTACTTGAAGAAATTTGAGCAAACTCCCGTGAATAAATGAATGATTCCGTTGTGTTTCAAAATATAATTCGTGTCGAAATATAAAAGAAAAGAAATACAAAAACCTCGTCAACAATTTTAATATTTGTATTACTTCGTCAATACTCCATCCTACATATAACTTTATTTTCTTAAAAGTCTTGATGTCAAAGGCAAAATATAATAAATTATCAAATAATACGATTCAGATAGACGTCAAGTACACTGCTCTTTTAAAGTTCAGTAATAATCTGTTATGTGCGTCTATCTGTTTCTGTGACCATCTTTTTAACACTATAACACCCGAATTCTGGACCTACCTGGAATCGCTCTTTAGGGCAAATTTGACCCTGAAAAAAAATTGGTGTTGTTCAAAAGTAAAAGATTTTTAATTGATGAATATTGTTAAAAATGCAATAAATAAAGGTTTTTAGATATAAATTTTTTTTTATTATTTATTATTTTATTGGCGTAATGACAATATAATAATCCAGTATAATGTTGTATGAGAGATCATTTTTTGTCTAGAGTACAAGTCACACGAATATAAACAAACGTGCAGTACGCAGTAGCATATTTCAAAATGGGGAGCGTCAGTGGATGATATATACTCGTGACGAGAAAGTGGTAAGGAGATATCAACAGATCGGTTTCTGACATATCGTATAGCTATCAGAAGTTTAATTATGTCCCTTGCAATGTTAAAAGTGGTGCTTCTTTTAGTTTAGTAATTGAATGTTAGGAATTAGGGCCTGATACGCGAAACTATACTTTGTACCTCTTCAACAAGAAAAAATGAACTCCCAAGCGTTGAGAACAGCAAAATCACAAACGTTGCAAAAAAAAGTGCGAGTCACCTGTAAGTTTCACATCGTGTAGAATAATTCCTTAGCATTTAGTGTGTTAAAATATCTCGTTCGATTATAATATGTTACAATGCTTGTCTTCTAATATATGCTGCCATTTGCGAGTATATTCACATTAATGCTGTGCAGAATAATGGCATTCATTTTGCCCTATACATTGAGTGTTTTGTTTTCATTGTGCAGTGAAAAAGATATATCCCATGATGAAGAAGTGACTCTGAAAATAGGCAGAAATTTTCGCCATAAGTAATTTTGCGATAATTATGTAAGTTATTTTTTTAACAGAAAACAATTCATCTTCTTGTTTTAGAGTGAGGTAAAAATAATTACATGTAGTCACGCTGCGTTCGGAGTTTAGGCAAAGAATATCGAAAGAAGAAGTTCAGCGAATAAATAACGAACGCGGGGACTGCACGGTTTGGTTCACTATACCAGAGAAACAACTTATAGGGTGAGCAACATGCTCAGATTTAGTAGAGTGTCATTACGAAGTAAAGTGACAACCTGTTGGACAACTCTGCATGCATGGTTGGGTAAGCTGTTTACCGCCAACTGATTTTTTTATTCTTACTTTCCATATTAAAATGTGTTAGCAGATTTAACCCCTTCCTCCTCGTTCCCGTTAAAATGACGGGGTGAGGTTTCGCCCTCTATTTCTCGCTCCCCTGAAATTTCCGAGCTGGAGTGTTCAATAGTAACGCACCAATAAGAATAAAACTAATTCCTTTCTTTTGCCCGGAAAACATTTTATTTCTCATTTTACGCACCAGGATATTTTTAAAGTAATTGTAGATAGTTAGTTTATTTTAAACTAGATGTCAGCACTAATCAAATCCGTGTATTTGGCAAAATAGGCACTTTTATGACCATTTTCTTGAAAATTAACCGATTGTTAAGGGGTAAATTAATATAAATGATATAAATGTATTCTCAATGCAAAATCGTAATTGAAAGTATAGTACTGTTTATCAATAGTGTAAAAATACGGAACAAACCAACTATAAAGAAAGATAAAACTTTTCTTCTTCACACCAACCAAGGACTAATACAGACTATGACCAAAACGCTTCCCCATTCCCAGTATTGGTTAGGAAGAGAGGAGGGTGTAAACCTATGTATGAAACATCTGCTTTTGAACATCTAAATGTTGTTTTTCCCTTTATAAACTAGTTCTCCAAGATTAGGTGTGTTCCTCACACCTAACCATGGGAGACGATTTTACGCTTTGTCAATGAAAGCTAGACTTCTTCCCCTATGTAATTTTTTTTAAGATATGCTTAAATTTTTAGGGCACTATATTTTCCTAGGGTAGTAATTCAGTTGGCCAATTTTGAACTCACCTAAACAAAGAAAACCATTCAAAAAAAAAAAATTTTTTTTTAATTTTACGTTGATTGAAAACAAAAACTTGAAAAGAAAGTTACGTGCCTTGCTCATCATGCGCGAAATTTGTATTTCGTTTTACATGGCAACAACTATTCACTAACACTTCTTTCTTGCCCAGCATTATAATAAAAATAACTATTAATAATCAAATGTATATGGTCCCTTTTAGAGTCAATAACTAATATCTAATTGAATTATTGCTCAACTAAGCTACTTTGAATGCCAAATCAAAGATACTATAGAATTAAGAGAAATTTTTTTGCGGAACATTTTTTTAAACACAGTGAATATCTAATCTACAAATCGTATTTACTAAGTTTTAAGTTTTTCAAATTAAAAAAACAGGCATGGTACTTCAAAAATGAACAAATGAAAATTACCCCGTTTGGCTGTTCTAGGTATTTACATAACATTTATTTTAACAATCAACATAAACGCCTGAAATTTTTATACAGTATAACTAGAAACAAATTAGGAAAACTCAAAAAGTAAGAGCTTCGTAGCTCACGCACATTTTCAAAAACAAAATAAGAGATTGAAAAAAATTAGCGAAATTACCCCAACCGTGCTTCTAGTATTAATACTATATAACAGTTTATAGAACACTGGGAGAAAACAAAAAATCTCTGGCTCTGTCCATATAAAAGTATCGTAAGAGAACACGCTACCTGTTCTGCAATGTCATAGAAATCGGTACTTTCTTTGTAGGGTGTCCGCATGACCCTCCCTCATCATATCTTTAAAAATGTCAGTGTTACTGGATTGGGTAAAAGAAATGTGTTTTTGGATTTCAGTGTTTGCTTTCTCAGAGATTCAGTTGTTTCTGATTTTCTTTCAATGAATGACAGTGCTTAGCAACATAGACCTCATCAAGACAAAGATTTGTTGAACTGTTGAACTATTCACCGGTAGAGGAGTTTCCAGTCATGTATCCAATACTGAATCCAATTAAGAATGCATGGGACAATCATGGAAGCTAAGTTTCTGCTTTTTAGTTCCTCTTTTTAGTTTTTATTTTGACAACTGGCAGTATTAAAATCAATACTAATTAATTAAAGTTAGGGGTAGGCTGATCTCTTTTGCTAGAATATTGTTTTGCAATGCTTAAAAAAAATTTCAATTACCTATTATTATTACTTTAAAATGTACAATAGGTTTTTCTCTATGAAGAAACTTATCAGTCAACTTGGCTTTTCTTTCTTCATCTTTTCTCCTTTTTTTAATTACATGGTTGTATTTGAATTTATGTAAACTTTTAAGTGGCAATGAAGAAAGAACTTTTTTAGCACATTTTCAATATATATCTTATTTATATGATAATTTGTTTCAATTTACATCTAAAAAACAGGTTATATTTTAAAATCTAGAGAGCAAAGTCTATGAATAATTTTTGAATTTTCATATCCCACAAAACTATAAAATTTTGCACAAATGAAATAACCAAAGGAAACAATTATCTGCTTTAAATGGAGAATAACAATATTATTCTCAATGGTTTTATTTTTTAAATTTAATTAAAATCATTATAATTTCAGTTCAACTTATTATAAAATATTTAAATCTTAGATACCTGCTTAGTAATTTTTCAACACAGCTGAGCATAACATTCCTGAAATAAGACATATTTTGGGAAAATATATCATAAAATGAAACATTGTATACCGGAACTATTGACCAAAGTTTTTTGTCAGATGAAAATAAATGAAATTACATTGTGTCATTCATAAAACCCAAAAATTGTTTCCGCTATCGCACAGACAGCTATGTCCTTCAGGGGTTAATGACGTGAACAACTGTCAAAAAGACACGCCAAGAAATAAAAATGAAGCCAATGCCTCGGTTAGAAAAACTATAAAAAAAAATATGGGGTGAAAAAAGAAAATCTTCTATCGTGATTGATGATCCCTAGTTCTAAGTTTGACAATCCCGCAGGGAACACATCTTATTCTCTCTTGGCGAGGTTAAGGCATCAACTCGCCAAGATCTGTGTTAAGACTAGCCGTTCGGAATACCGATTATCGGTCTGGTACAGATCGTTGTTTTACACAAATTCCCGCTAATGTTAACGTATCTGAAGCCGTACCCTTCATTAGAATAGTAATAGATTCGGAGTTGATTGAATCACAAATTGGGTTGGATAGAGGGAAATTGGTTTTAGATGTGAAATACGTGAATTGAGTGCTTCTGTGTAGGAGCCTCGATTCACAAATGAACCAATTACACGCAACGTCTTCTTCAGCCTTTAGCACAAAGGAATCGATGGAGAAAGAATTGAAATGCATGAATTGATTAAGCTTATGCGATTATCACTTATTCTCCAAAGAATTGAAATTCAGGAGGTTTGATGCAATGGAGAATAAAGTTATTATGCAGAGGAGAAAGCTTATTTTCATTACGGGCATCATTTTACCGAAGGCAGTTATTTTCCACGAAAATGTTTAATAAATATTTAATTATTCACGAGGAAATATTGAATGTTCTTCTATAATTTAATCAATGAAAGAATCGATGCTGAAATTCCCCTTCAACTTGTTTCTTAAATATTAATTAATAGTTAAATATGTGGTCCATAAAATTTAAAATAATTTTTTAAACTGACATCATTTTCTTTGTTTCGCTGTAACAAACTATACTTTTTCAACATAAAATATTATTTTAAAAAAGGAATATGGTATCTATACATATATAAAATAAAGGATTTGTTTGCGAGTCTACATAAACACACAAATTGCCATATGCAATATATCAATACAATCGCATTAGATACATCATGGGTAATAAAAATACGACATTCAACACAAAGCTAAATGATCACAATAGTAAACAAATTATGAATCCCGATTTTTTTTATTTTTTTAATCAGATTTTATATCGAATTATCGAATAATTATCGATTATTATCGAACTTTTTACTTGTATTTTTTTATGATTATTTCGTTATTTCTGTTCTTTGATTCCCATTTCGCTCGAACGAAACGTCCTAGAATTTCAGTCTTTTTTCTTGAATGTCGAAATTTCATCTTCGTCATTTTTTCTTAGGACGAATTTTTCTGTTTATAAAAATATAAGTTGAGAAACTCATTTTCTCATCATCTTTTTCTTTCGAAATTTTTTCAATGGTATAACTGCAAGGGATATAATGCGGGCATCTCGATCGTGATTAGTTGTTGAAACCTGGCATTTGTTCATGTTAGCAGCAGTTCTTTCCATTATATTTCGAGTAAGCCAAGCTCGCCAAGTATCAATTATCTTAAGGGACACATTCTAAATTCTTTCGCAAAGATTTCAATTCCTTCACTATATATTTACACATAGACTTAGCACAAATACAAGCACGAATCCATGTGGAACATAAACAAACTAAATGTGCATCAAAGTTGCCAGGTACGAAGAACAAAAATATATTACAGTTAAAATAAAATGTATAAACAGATAATACATCTAAGTTAAGTAAAAGAAATAGACGAGAAAGAATTATATTTCAACTAATTTGATGTGCTATACGGCTCTGTATTCATTTAACTTATCGTTAATTAACATTCTAACTTATGTAGAGAAACTTAGCTTTACTTTAAAACGCCATTTTGCTGATAAAGACTAGCTGGCGCTGACTTCATAGTTCACAAATGTGGGTATGGAAGGTCTTCTTCTAGAAGTACCCAATTGTAAAATTCATGAATCTGTAGCTTTAAATTTAGATAAACATATGAAGTGAACATATGATATTAATGAAAAATTCATAAGGAGAAAAGCTAACATATAGACGATTTTTATTTAATTTTTAAAGATATCGATTTCCTCGGCAACCATTTCTCTGTTGACGCTGGTTTATTTCATTTCACAAGCAACGCATGCGCATTAAGTCAATGAAGGACGAGTTCACTGGTGCTAGGTGATTTTGAATTATTAACATCACGATATATCGTTAGAAAATATCGATATTCAAAAATATCGGGTGATATTTTTTAATATTAATTTTCGGATTTTTTTATTGGACAATGATCTTGTTACCTAAAAAAGAAGAAAAATAACTTTTTTTTCTGAAACGTTTTGTAACATTTCTTAAGCAACTGATTAATTATAAATATTTAACCATATATTAGCTGAGAATTAGAAAGAAAACATTGTTTCATTTGCATACATAAACTATTAGCGTTAAATGAGAATTTTTTAGAGTTAATTTTGATTACTGATCTAATTAAAATAAAAGAGAAAAAAAATAATATTACCTATAGAAAAAAAAGTAAGATTTAGCAATTATAAATTAATGACGTGAGATCTGCATATACAAAGATGCTCATGTACAAAGCTATTCATTAATAATCTAGTACGCTAATTTTATACTAATGTTATTTACCAAATTAAAATAACATTAAATCAAATAAATATGCTCTCCCAATCATTAGTTTCAATGCACTCAATTATTTTTTTCCACTTTCCGAAAAAATGCTTAAAGTAATAAAATCTTACTTCCATATAATCTTATATACAAGTAAATAGCTATAATTAATTACATATCTAGCTTAATACACGTTCTTTGTACGGGGCGATAAAAAATATTCAATAAATCAGTAATTATTACCGCAATGAAGTCTTGCACATACACCAGCACAATTAGTTACTCTAAAACATTTCAAATCCTTTTCTATAACTATTAATTGCCCTTTTAGGTAAAATTTCGTTAAAAATTAAGCAATACACACTTTTAGAAGTTCATCCCATCAAAACAAAGATTAAATATATTCAGTATCATTTGGCGGAGTGCTAGTGCTCGAGATCAACTACTGATAATCCAAAATTTACTTAATCAGAAAATTTCTCCGGTATTTATCCCTATTAGTGGGCCGGAAAAACCTATTATCATACTACCTATCGTAGGGTATCTTTGTACCAATGAATATTTAGCACCTAATATTCACATAACATGATTAGTAACTATTACTAAAACAAATGGAGCAGGATTGGAGTCATTAACAATAAGACAATTTTTTATGGTTTTTCATACATGAATAAATGCCTTTTCTCCACTAATTTAGTTTTTTAATACAAAACTTATCTTTTTATTTAAATTTGTATTTACTACCGGAATTAATTAAGAATAATTGGCGTCAATAGCAAAATGCTATTTCTTACACCTCTCATGTATTAATACCTTTTCTCTATTAATTTAGCCTTTCAATCGAAAGCCTATTTTTTATAGCAATTTGTACCTATTATAAAGTTTTATTAGTTTTTATTGTCGTAAATAATAGGTAAAGAATCTAATATTTTTACAATCATTTTTGGAGAATGAGCTAATGTCGGTACTTATTTGAAAGACTGTAACAAATTGCCAAACCAATATTGTCCCAGTAATGGTTATATAAATGCGGTATTAGATACTACTGGCATTGCCGTTATAAGGGTTGAGGTAGTGAGAACATTTTATATCAATATAGTTTCTTAATATAATTATAATAAGAAGGTTTTTTATCATCCTCAGAAATGGATAATTATCCTAATATCACCATATAATACACATTCACGGAGCATAATACACAACCTTCATTTTTTTATCCTTTGTAGTAGATTCCGGTAAAGGTTTATTATTATAAGATTTACATTAATTATATTAGATTTCCGTTAGATTTACGTCTCAATACGTTGTGAAATTATTAGCGTTAATTCTACTCCTGATAACATTACAAAAAAGACATACAAACAAACATAAACGCATTCGTGATGCCATTATCTATGCATACGTACATATAAACATACTGTGATATTTATATAGATTTGAATTAAATTTTATTTCATTTGCATTGTCTTATCTTTCTCCAAACAATTGAAGTTGTCCGAATAATTCACCTAACATCATGTGTATTTTGTATAAAATGTTTGAGGATTTAAATGTTTTTGTTTTTAAAAAAATGCTGAAAATATTTTTTATAAGTATTTTAATGTTTTATTCGGAAATAAATAAAAGCAGTAGCAACTGCTACATAAATATTTTGTTTAAATACCGTATTTTGCGAGCTTTTGGTAAAAAGTTTAAAAAGGATTGAATTTAAGCTGAAATTAAAAGCTATAGTGTGCTATAATTAATCGTCTTAAGTTATGGAGTGTTAAAAATTATTTCGATCTCGTTTAATATTGGTTGAATAACATTTACGTATTTCACTTAAATCATATTAATAATATGTATGATTTAATTGTGAATGGTTAATTTCAACTTCAACTCTCAATTTGGAATTTTTATTGAAGTTTTTCGTAAATTCTCTAATTTAAGTTTTTTAAATTAAAAAAACGACTTTAAGACAATTAGGAAAATCCAATTTATATTTTACAAGCATTTTAGTTCTTCAAAGCTTAACATAATTAATATAATCTACAAAACATCTTCCTGTAATTTAGCCTTATAAACTTATAACTGATTAAAATCAACAAATATTCATAATTAAAATTAACTTTAAAATTAATTTTATCTCAACAAATGTATTTAAAAATACAATGCTGATTCCTAATCAAAAAATAATAAATAAATAATTTAAGTCAAACTTGTATTAAAATTTAAAAACATTCATCAAAATGTCGTTGACATGCTTAAAGTTCCTAGTTAAAAATTCATCTGAGCAATTTTAAAAACTAAATTCATCAACATTCAGACATTTTTAAAACCAATTACTTTACTCATAAATCATTTAAATTTAATAGAAAATAAATTACTTTTCTTCAAAAATTTCCACTTTACTTAAATGTATTTAACACTGAAAGCAATTTATTTAATTCTCCAACTTATACCCTTTGAGAAAAAAAATTGCCATTTGAACATTTATTAATTAACGGTGTGCTACTTTATATTTGAATTTTTGTTACAACTCAAAATATTAAAAAATGAAGAAGCTAAGTTTTTTCTTAATAATTATCTTTTATTCAAATTCAAAGCAATTTCAAAAATATGTGCAAAAACTCTTCGCACATATTTTTGATAATTCGAACCGTTTTGGTTTAGTTTATTTACACTCATTAAAATAAATTGAATAAATATTGAAATATTATGAAAATTGAAACTATATCATTTCAAATTTAATTATTTTTACACCAAATGTTTACTAAGTACAAATATACTTATTCAGAATTTTTGTATAAGAAATTATTTTGATAAACTCATGTTCCGTAATAATTCAAATAAGATTGCGGAATTATATTGCATATTTTAATTATATAATTTTATTTTGTGTATATGATTTTAATTTGCATATTTATGCATGACTCCTTCGAACATTTTTATTTGTTTCACTTTGTCGGCATTAGGTTAACTATAGTATAGAGACATTAAATAATGTCTTAAAATTAATTTACTTTCAATTAAGTCAGTGCACTAGGTTGAAGCGTTTTAATATATCTACAATAAAGGGCTATTTTTATTTTTTTAATACTTCATTTGGTGCACAGGAAAAAACTAACTTATTTCTTTCTCAGAAGATTTTTTATGTTCTCAAGAATTTTTCATAACTTATTTACATAAATATAAAACATAATCTTCTTTTTTCGTTTTCAACGTTTTCAGAAAAAACAGATTTTTTAGATATTTTGACCAACTATAACATATTATCAGTTGCAGAATTCTTTTACTTTTTTGATGTTAAAGTGATTAATCATGTTTCATTAGATTGTGATTAATTATTTGGCAAGAATTGTTCAATTTGCTTAGAAATTAAAATATTTATATTTTTCTTAGCAATTTTATATTTTATTTTAGGAAAACTGTTAATTATTGTTTTATTGTAATTTTAAAAAAAACGCTTTCCGCATAATTTTCAGTGATTATTTAATTTATCATTCACTTGTTCATTTTATTAGATTTCGATGCAATGGGCATTTTTACAGGTATGAGATATATGGCCCCAGATTGCAAATATACAAAAACAACTTGTTTACTTTCAGTCAGGAGGCTTTAGCCTTATAAAACTTAAACAAAGTTAAAGATTCTATAAATTTATGTCCAATTAGAATCTAATACTAACGTGTAAAGCAACACCTAACAAGCAAAATTAAAAATTATTAAAACGTTTTTTTTTATTAAGCCTATTATTAATTAAAAAATGCAAATCAAAATAAACTGTTTATAATACTTATGAATAACTTAATATCTTGTATTGCTTGAGAAAAAAAAGAATAGAAGAAGTCTAAAGCTAAGCAAATTCGAACATATTCATTACTACCATAAAAATCTTATTTCTTAACTTACTGCACCACAATGAAGTGTGTTGTCATTAAACTGCATACGGAAAGGAAAAATAGTTTTGTGAATTTGCTAAAATTTTAAAAAAATAATTACTTATAAAGAAAAATAAGACTATTCACATTAATCTCCCATCTTATATACGCAAACAAACTTATTTTTCAAGTTAGATTTTATAAAAGCAATTACCCATTTTTATGAAATTCCAAAAGTACTCCAATAAAAACATTTTATGTATTATATTTTATTAAATCAATATCTAAACTTTAGTGTCTCAATAATTTATAAAATATTAAAAAATATTAAAATTAAAAAGTGAAAATAAGAATTAATTAAAGAATGAATTAGTAAGTTTCTGTGATTTCCAAAAGTGGATTTTAAAAATATGATAAATTTGCAATGACTTTTAGCAAAGGTTAATAGCAATAGTTAGTTTAAAATTCAAATGCGAATGAATAAAAAGAGATGCTCTGAGTTTCTGACTAACGTTCAAAACAGAAGTTCAAAAGTAAAATCATTAATTTTCCATTAATTTATAGGGAAGTTGGCACAAAATTAGCCTTATCTCCCTCGTCCAATAACAGAGAAAGCTAAATTTTCTCTCGCCATGACGAAAGCGATTCCTTAAAAATGCCAGCATTCGCCACACTTTTACGTCTTCTCTTATCAATATTTTCTTCACTAACAAAGACAAATGTGTAATTTTCTGAAGGCAATATTCCTACGGATTGTATGTCCTATGCCAGATCATTGTCTCCGCAATGGGGTACAAGATGAAAGAGCAAAGGGCTGCTTTCTTCCTTTTCAGATAATGAGGCACCGGAATTGATTGCGCCTGCATTAGATGAATATGTTGCAACAATGTGATGCATTATTGAATCATTGGAAGACCGAGAATGGATGTGGCATTGTTGAGTCATGTTTCAAGACCAAGTTAATTTATCTTTATTTACGAGAGAAATTCGGGAATGAATTTGTTTTTCCTGAAATTATTTCCTTAGGTTAGAGATAGAATTTGAGATTATAGTTACGAAATGTATGATAACGCAATTATTTTGAAGAAATATTCGGCCTTTTTTTTAATTAAAAGAAGTAATATGTGCTTCTCAAATAGCGAATCAATGAGCGACTTTATTTTCATGATAATTCCATTCTCCATTCCAGTATTGAAATTTTTTTTTTATAATTTCGTTTTAATTTTCTTGCAGTGGGCGCTGTGTACTTTTTATTTTAGTTATATTTTGGCTCTTTTTCAAGTAAACGTTCTTAAACTTAGTTCCCTTTTGTAAATATAATATTTAAAATATAAAACTATGAATATTAAGCTTTTTTCTTAAGAAACTAACAATGGTAAAATCGATAAGTCCTCCAATTTTCATGTAAATTATTATCAAAATCCTGAGATGATTATATATTCCACATTAGTTCAGATATTGTGATTATAAACTTATAATACTGTATTATAATATTATAGAAGAAAATAATTTGTAAATGTTGCATTTGTGGTCCTATTTTATTATTATTATTGTAAAAAATTTCTTATAATTTAAAAGATTGGCATTACTACATTTCAACAGCTTAACTACCTGCATTTTAGCAGATATATCTGAGGTTTTCATCATAAATTTCGAAGTGATTATACTATAGCAGTTTATATTATACCAAAACCAACTCTAGCTACATTGCCAACAAAAATATTTCCACTGGCAGATGGATCATAGACAAAACACGTAGCCATCGAACTAAAGGAGGAAGGTGTTTGTGCTATATATACACTTACATACACACTCACATATTTACATACACTGTAAAAAGCTATGAATTAAATTATGGTAAGAAGTACTGGAACTCAGATTGCCGGTACATTATACCATAAAACTTATATTTTGATACAGAACATGTTACAGAACTAAAAATCTGATACATCTGATAATTTATACAGTAATATGTACCATGAAACCACTGAATAAATCAAAATAAATAAATATTAGGGGAGTGTCGGGTACCCCCGTTCAGCGGGTACCCCCACCCACTGTCAATTTCATACGTATAGAATATTTTTTCAAGTCAATAGGCCATCGGACATTAATTGTCATATTAAAAAAAGATTATTTTCAAAGTTTCAAGTATTTATGATAAAATATTTGTGATATACTCAAGTATTTGATATACTCAAGTAATACTCAAGTATTTTTGATAAAAATGATAAATGAGTTTTATCTATTGTCAATACATTGGTCATTTTCATTTACACATAAAAACAGTCAAAAAACGAAATTTTTGTAACTGGGCGGGGCTACCCGACACATTTTGAAAAAAGCTGAAAAATATATTTTTTTAAATTTCTATTTTTTTAAGTTAAACTATTCTTTTTTTTTGGTTTATTCTTTTTGAATTATTTAATTAGTTGATAAAACAATGGAAACATACAAAAATATTGATTATTACTTAATATTATACAGAAATATAAGCAATACTCCTTAAGTGGGCGGGGCTACCCGACTCTCCCCTACATCTGATAATTTTCACAAAAATATGTACCATAAAACCATGGAATAAATATAATTAAATGAATAGTAATGTAAAAAGTACGGTATAATATTTTACAGTAAAAATGTATTTTACGGCAAAATATATCCCATGGATGAGGCAGTAATTTGATCCGAAAGTTTTGACAGTGAATATGTAGCTAAATACGGTGATTAACATGACCATAATTATGCATAAGCAGCAATTGCAAATACAATGCATACAACAATTACAGAATATTTCTTTCTTATTATAAAAATAAACAAATATTTGAAAAAGGGAAATTTCTTTCAAATTACTATAAAAGAAAAAGTTTTTAAAAAATGGCAAAGTACCAAAAATTTCATTTACATGTTATTTCTGTTTTACTCAATCTACGAAAATAAAATATATTTGCTTGTACTTTTTTACGAGAATGCCTTAAGTATGCTATTTTTCCTGAGCCTAAAACGTCATACCTAATTTATTAAAAAACATAGTTTCCTAAATATACTCAATAAAATAAATTAGAAAGCTTTCTTTATAATCAAAAGACCGTTAATAATAAATGACCAAAGAAGTCATCTAATTATTCAGTAAAAAATTCTTCGGCTTCATATTTTTTGAACATTGGCGTAGTTATTAATTAAATAAATTTTGGGAAATTAAATTTCCTTTCATTACTCGGACAATAACGTTAAAAAAGTCTTTAAAAATATTCCGCGATTAATTTTTATAAGCTTCTTTTTTATTGTCAGTAGAGGTCCCACTAATAGTGATTGATGAAAATGTCATTGCATAAAATCAATATATTTTAATTTTTCTGGAATTATAAAGTACTGTTTGATAATTTAGTGTCTCTTAATCTCTTAAATAATGAAAAAAAGGAAAATGCGAAATTAATTTAAATATTCAAGTGTGAATTTAGGCATTAAAATAAATATTTGTGCATAAATAAATTATTACGTTTTTATAGTTTTTAGAAAATAATTAATAAATAATGAAACTTTTTCTTAACAAAATTTTAAACTTGATCATAATTATTTAAAACTAAAATTTACTTCAAATTAGTTTATAATTTCTGTTTTTTAAGTGAAAGGAATGTTTTTTAAGTGAAAACTCTAAAAATTTTAATTTACATAAAAAATTTTAAAGAAGTACACGGAAACTATAAAAAAAGGAACCATTGATGAAATTAGCATTCTTCATAAAATTATCTAGTGAAAGGGATTACATATATTTACGATTAATCATATTATTGTTTGATTGTATGCATTTATCTATAATAATTATCTCGAGTACTAGAGGAAATAATTTAAAACAAGAGTTGTAAATAAATCATTACGTTTTTACAGTTTTTAGAAAATAATTAATAAATAATGAAACTTTTTCTTAACAAAATTTTAAACTTGAGCATAATTATTTAAAACTAAAATTTACTTCAAATTAGTTTATAATTTCTGTTTTTTAAGTGAAAGGAATGTTTTTTAAGTGAAAACTCTAAAAATTTTAATTTACATAAAAAATTTTAAAGAAGTACACGGAAACTATAAAAAAAGGAACCATTGATGAAATTAGCATTCTTCATAAAATTATCTAGTGAAAGGGATTACATATATTTACGATTAATCATATTATTGTTTGATTGTATGCATTTATCTATAATAATTATCTCAAATGCTAGAGGAAATATTTTACAACAAGAGTTGTAAATCCATAAGTAATCATATGAAATAGTTTAAATTTCGTTATAAATGATTTTTTTTTATTTCCATGATCTAAAAAAATTATTTAAAAGGCTTTACTTTAATTGGAACTGTCATTTTCAAAAATGCTTTATAGACATTTTCTTACATTTTACAGTTCGTAAAATTTTATGTGACTAATAATATTATTTTTAAATCATAATATCTAACTATCGTAAATATATAATTGCAAAGTATCCTAATATATAATTTAATTTTCTGCTAAGTTCTTATTTTTATTGTAATTCTGTAAAACTTATCTTATCTTATAGTTTATTAAGTTCGATCAAGCAAAAATTATTAATTAATAAGCACTTAAATACCTCAAACAGGCATAGACTTATAATTTTCAAAGAAGTTTATATTTTTTAAGAATATCTTTTTCATTTTTTTATTGTTGGTAAAGTTTCTTATTGAAAGAAAAAGAAACTTAAAATTTGAAAGTTTCATGTCTTTAAAAATCCATAAAATTAATTATTTATTGTTAATTTTTTTCTTCAAAAGTATGCTTTTGAGCCCAAAATAATTAAATATTTACTTTTTCACAATTCCACTACCCCTCACACTATTTTTTAACTATATTATGGTTTATAATATTTTTTTTATTTAATGTAAAACAAAATGTTTCAAAATTTGTAAGTATTTATAGCCAGTCATTGTTATTTTATTTAGCTAATCGTAAAACCCTGTGCTTTCAATATTGTTTGATTTATTGAGTTCATTTCACGTAAATGATTTTTATAGCGTTTTTAAAAAATAATTTACGTTAAATTTTTGCTAAATTTAAAAATACTTTTTCGTTATTTCATGGTTTGCAAGATTTTTATAATAACAAAAAAAAAGATACCAAGCATATGAAGAAAGATTAAATTCTAGTTAGATTTTAAATCAGGCAATATACGATTTTAGAAGATTTTTTGTCATAGTTTAAAGAATATTGTTAACATTATGAAAATATATGTTTGTGTATGCTATACATTTTATGAATATTATGCAAAAAAATTACTTAAATAATAAATTAAATATGTGTTACTTACATTTACCAAAAAGAGATGATGGTAGATATTAACGGAAATCTATATTTCATGAAATACAATTTCTAATTTTTTGATTAAAATTTTCAAAGCAATTTTTAGGATTTTAATAAATAGAAGAAGAACATCAAAAAAGACACATCACTTAGATTTTGTGCTCTAAGTTCCGAAGCTTAAATTTAAGCTGAAATGTACCTAATATCAGATTTATACCAAAATATAAGCTAATTTTGTAATAAAAAAAAGAAAAAAAAGGCTGTATATATTTGGCGAATTTCTATTCATTTAGGCTTTTATATGTGAACCCTGGGAGAAATATAGCCTCAAAAACCCATAAGCCAACAAAAAATATTAAAACTTTTGCACTTATAACACTTATAAACTCATAAATAAAAAATTTTATAAAACAATCACATTACTTTTCGTATGTTACATTTGTCAGATATCATCCTTTCATTGTAACCATTAAATATTCTGGTCTAAAATTAACGGAAAGTCAAGAAAAAGAAAAAATTACTATTGTTAAGCTTGGTCTAGTTAAAATGATCACCACCTATTCTAATGATCTGAATCCATTCCTCATCGTACAGTAGTGGGCTGATCGGATCCAGTCGAACACCGAAGCCAAACATCACTGCCTGCAAATAGTAAGCGGTTGGGGGAGCACTTGGAACAGCCTGCGTAGGGACAGAGGGTGCGTGGTAGCGATCCTCGTTAAACTGTGCGTCTGTAGAATGCTCGACTTTGCATGTAGCTACCGAGGCAGGAGATACCATCCCCTCTACAGACGATAAAAATTGCAATGGCGCGTCTTTGGATCACCCTTAGGGATGTTTCCGAGACCGTCGCCAATAGCCCATTGCGCAGCTCTTGTACGCCATAAATAAAATACCAGCGTACCTTATTTGGATATTTCAAGCATTCTAACCTTATTCTTCAAGACTTTTTTCACTGGCCACTCTATTCTTTAGGAAGAGATTTCGAATTAATTTTTTACAAGAAGTCGTAGAACTTTTCCACGTATTCTGACGCTTAAGAAATCTAACTTTCTTGCTGGCTTTCATCAGCAGGTACATTTGATAAATGGTTGGTCTTAATGTGAAAAATTCCTTACTTTTCATATAAACTAACTGTTAAAATAAATAAAAAAATAATTTTTTATAATTATTAAAATTATTTAGATTTAAATGGTAAAAAAAGTTACATTAATTTCCTTAATTTAATAACTTAATTATTTTGTTCTTAATTCTACATCGATTTATAGTTAGCACTAGCGCTTCTATTCTATTCTTCTATTATACAGGGTGTCCCAAAAGGTCGTTTACAAACTTAACATGCTGGTCTGTCATATCATGATGAACAAGATTTACATAGGAACTTGTGTCCGAAAATTAAAACTGAGACCGCTAGAGGGCGATAAATGCAGGTTTGGATGAGGAGAAAAAAATTATATCGATAATATGTTAATATGATTTTTATTATAAAACATCATTACATCACAGCAAATGCTCAAAATTCCTTCCATTCGCCACAATGCACGTTTCAAAGCGTCGGCGCTTGGATTCACGGACACGTGCTGCCGCTTCCGCGATCCTGGCGATAAGATCCATGTCCGATGTTACAGGTGTCTCGTACACTACGGACTTCAAGTGTCCCCACAGGTAGAAATCCAGGGGAGTCAGATCGGGGGATCGCAGTGACCAAGGGACTGGTCCGCCTCTACCGATCCAGCGACTAGGATAAATCCTATCGAGGTATTCTCGAACAGCGTAGCTAAAGTGGGCAGGTGCTCCATCATGCTGAAACCAGATGTTTCGACGTGTAGCGGCTGGAACGTCACCCATCAGATCCGGCAAAACTTTCTAAAAAAATGCGATAGGTATTTCCGTCGAGGCGTTCAGGTAGAAAGTAAGGGCCAATCAACATGTCACCGATAATACCAGCCCAAACGTTTACACTGAAACGTTGTTGATGTGCATGGGCACGTGTACATCTTGGGTTTTCATGCGCCCATACGTGCATGCTGTGCAGGTTCACGACACCATCCCGTGTAAAGCAGTAACAAAACAAAATCCATCAGAAAACAAAACCCATGATGGAATATCTGGCTGTGCGTCCCGCTGTTGCAAATACCAGAGTGAGAATGCAATGCGTTTGGGATAATCGTCAGCGCACAATGCCTGTACTTTTTGGAAGTGGTAAGGGTGTTGCACGTCATCGTGCAGTATGCGCATTATGGTGGAACGAGCTACACCCAAGACACGTTCGCCTTCTCGGAGACTTCTTTGCGGGTTGATGGCATACTCCTGTAGCACGGTTTCCTCTACGACAGGTGTGAGTGTAGCACGTTCTCGACCGATGTGGCTACGTGCTACGAAAGCACCTGATTCACATTATCTGCGGTGCAATCGTCCAAACAAAACATGACTTGGCTGACGTCTGTTTGGGAAGCGCTCAAGGTACGTCCGTGCCGCGGCGCCGTATACGTAATGCATGTCGGCCATTTCTGCGTTACTAAACTCATTCATCCTTCTCCTTCAAAGTCCACGCCTGAAATGATTGTTTTTCCCACTCTCCCGTTTTCGTGCAATTATCGCCCTCTAGCGGTCGCAGTTTTAATTTTCGGACACAAGTTCCTATGTAAATCTTGTTCATCGTGATATGACAGACCAGCATGTTAAGTTTGTAAACGACCTTTTGGGACACCCTGTATTCTAACGCTTAAAAATTCTAATTTCTTTCTAAAGCTATTTTTCAACAGCGAATACAATTTATAAGTGGCTAGCATTGATGTATAAAATTCGGTACTTTTCAAATAAAGTAACAGTTAAAATAAATGATAAAATTAATACTTTTTTATAATTATTTCATTTTTAAGATTAAAATGGTAACATTTATTTGCTTTTTTTTAATTTCATTTATTTAATAACTTAATTGTTTTATTGATATATTCCAGATTGATTTGTAGTTAGCACTAATGCTTCTATTCTATTAAATTATATTCTTCTATTACATTCAATAACTAAACAATTCTAATTTCTTCTAATGTTAAATTTTAACAACTTACACAATTGATAAGCGGATAGTTTTAATGCATAAAATTCGTTTTTTTTTCTTCAAAAAAACTAACGGTGAAAATAAATAAATAAAAATATTAATTGTCTATAATTATTTGCTTTTTAAGATTCAAATGGTAAAATCACTTAATTTATTTATTTAATATTTTAATCGCTTTGCTGAATTATTCTGCATCGATTTGTAGTTGACACTAACCGAGTGATTTCTTCCGAATACTTTAAAGGAACTTACCATATTTTCTACATTTTAGCAAACAAAGCTTGGAACATAATAGAATTCGCGTTTCAGCAAAATCGAATTTACGGAATTCTCGCTCCAATATAACAGGAAAGCAGGATTTAGAGCTTGGAACTAAATATCTAAATCAGCAGGTAGCGGGTATGCTTTTGAAGTACCTGATCTTCTACACAGAATTCAAATCACATTCAGGTGCTCTTCCTAATCGAAAGTAGCTCATTACGGCCGATCCCCGTACGCTCTATTCGATTGTATTGCTGAAAGGGTTGGCTAAATGTTCAGTACAGAAATGGCAATTGTATTATTGAATTGACTATGGAATGAGAAATATTTAAAGACTGTTACATAGAAATATTGAACATATTGCGTTACTAAATATTATCGATCTCTTATGTTTGAAATTAAATACTATATATTTGTTTGTTATTCGCATGTATACGCTGAGGAAAAAAAATATAGTCAAACTTTACAGAATATAGTAAAATTAAACGTGCTTCTGACTCCATAGGAACACCAAAAATCTCGATAGTTTTTACCGAAGCGCTTTGGTAGTAATTTTGATAAAATTAACGATAAAATATAGTTTTCAAATTCTGTGTTGAAATTTGGTAATGTTGTCATGAAACCTTAGAGCAGGGATGAGCAAACTGTGGCCCTACGGAAGCTTTTATCCGGCCCGCTGATAGAATTTTAACTTGCCGATCCGTAGCGAATATAAACAATATACAATATATATCTATTTTCTTGTCTACTTTGTATAAAGCTATTTTTGTTCTTTCTTTTTTAACAAAGTACTGAAGATCTTTTCTCTTCTTTTGTTCTACAAAATATAAATTGCTGGAAATAGCTAGACAGCTTCAATTGGTAAAATGTTGAAAGCAGAAGTTTTTTCATAGAATAGCCGTAGATTGGCGCCAACGAGCGTTTGTCTTTCTCGAGGAGCAGACATACGGAATCTAATATAGGTCAATTGTATTTCACACGTGGCACACTGAGCAAACAGTCGGATTTGCAGTTTGAATTAATTGAGTTGTTATCTAACAATCACCTGAAACAGTTGTTTCTAAATATGCCAAAGTTTGAGTTTTACAAATCATTGCCAAAAGCTAGTTTCCCAAATTTAATATCTCATGCCCAGAAAATCAGTGCTATGTTTGCTTCATTTTATACATGTTAACAAGTTTTTCAACTAATGAATCTTAGGAAAATCATTTCAGAAGTAGACTGATAGACAAAGCATTTAGCCTCGTTCATTAAAATAAGTACATCTCGCTTCGAACCTCAATATAAGGAACTTTTATAAGTAAAATGGCAATTTCATACATCTCATTAAATATTAAAATTAAAACTTGTACATTTTTTTTTTATTTTTAGAAGTTTTTACTTAGCCCACCAAACTTTTTTTTTTTCAATTTTTTGCCCTCAACCAAAAAGTTTGCCCATCCCTGTTTTAGAGCAAGCTTAAAAGCCATTCATTCGGTTAAATTTAGGTTTAAATTTTGAATTCTGTATTAAATGTGTTGTAATAAGCAATATAATTTTGAAAAACAGAGCTTCCTGTAAACCGTTACTATATAAACGAAAAAATTACCAAATGAATGGTTTACTTACCGTATATTTTGATTTCATTAACCAGAGTTACATTTTTTTCGCCAGGAATGTCATTATCATACAGTACGATATCTTTACCAGAATTCTTTTTCTCCGTGCATTTTTATACATTTCAGATAGTCGCTTTGGTGAATGTCCGAAATATCCGTTATATCCAATTTATTCGCTGATATTATTAAATTTATTCGATATTTTAATATCTGCTGTATCACCAGTGTTCGGAGTACCACTTAAATGCATACTGGGCAGTGGCACTTGACCTTAAAAAAAATCAGTGTAGGTACACCTGAAAAATTTATACCGGGCAGTGACACTTAACTTGACCTAGTATATATTTTGGACATTTACCAAAGAAACTATGCAATTGTCAACATTCACCGGTGGAAGTCAAAAACCACCAATTTCAATCATTCACAGTAACAGATATATTTCTTGAAATGAATTCTCAGAAAAAAGCACATAACAATGTAAATTGAAAACTAATTTATTCTGCTTGCATTGTAAAGACAAAACAAGGTTTTGAAATAAAAGAAAATATGTATCTGAGGGGCCGTTCAAAAAGTACGTACATCCCGAAGGGGGGGGAGGGGATTTGCTATTTTGTACGGTTTTGTACGATGGGGAGGTATTATACAAAGTACGTACATTATAAGCATACACCAAATTTAAATTTGACTTTGATGAATGAATTATTTTAAGTAAATATTTAATTTTATTCAAAACATAATTATTTTAATTTTTATGAAAAAGAGGGGTAGACTAATAAAATGTGCGTACTCTAAGGGGGAGTGAGACCTTATGTACGGTAATGTACGAAGGGGGGAGGGTGTTAAAATTTCTCCATTTTTGTGTACCTACTTTTTGAACGACCCCTAAAAAGCTGACACGTAAAATGCAAATAGAAGGAAAATTTATTTATGTTTGTGTCAAAGACAAAACGAATAAATAATAGGTATTTTTTTAAAAAAGTTATAAAAAAGGCTTTGAAATCTAAAGAAATATCTTATATAAGCCCCATCAAATTGTAACTCTTGATTTCATTTGTATTAATTTCTTATTATTATAATGTGATGGTGAGATAATTGAGTTCAGAATAAACAATAAATTATGAAGTACATTGGGTTTAATGGTCCTTAAGGATGACCGTGATTTAAAAATATGAAAAGATTTAATACTACCGAAAATTCTTCGTCCTAGAAGGATTAATTCCAGGTATACCTTGTCAGTGCTATTGTTATATTGGATAGAAGAGGCTAGGCATAAAATTTTCTGATGAATCCATTTCCTTGTTCACTTGATTCAGACATCAGATACGAGGAGAGGCTGGTGGATCCCTCTGAATGGTTCAAGCTCAGTGATATTGAACCAGTCTCATGAAAGATGAAAGGACAAATTATAATTCTTTCCTTTTAACTATGGATGAGATAATTCGTTAAGAGTTCTGCAATGTTGCTGCAAGCACTACTACACATGCTCCTGTGGCTAAAGATGATGATAATCAGTGTAAAAAAAATAGGCACCGTCTTCCAGACTGTGTGTCTAAATTTTGAACTATTTTTCTAATTTGGAGAAACAAAAGGAAGAGAAAACTAAATTTATTTGTGCATTACATTTCTTATACTTTTACTAGGTTTCCAAAAATAGTTAGATAAAATACAGACACGCAGTGGAAGACGGAGGCTAAAAGTAAAATTTTTAAAATTTGGAAATCTCACGCATATTCATCAAGTTATACGCTAAGAGAAGATTCGAGGGATACATAAACCCTTAACGGTTGCATTAAAAATATCAATTTAAAGGTGAGAATGCCACCACGGTTTAACGAAAATTAATAATATCTGAACTAAATTTTACTTTTTTTTTATTTTTTTATTTCCAATGCAGCAGGCGATACGGACATTATCCTAACGCCGTACAGAGATCAAAATAAAACAAAAATACAAATACAGAAGGAGATGAAATATACAAAATACAAAAACAAAAGCAAAACATCAACACAGAAATTAATTCAAGAAATTGAGCAAAAGTTCTCTGGCCTCCCAGTATCGGGAGTAGATGCAGTTCTTTGTCAGAACTGAACAGACTAAATTTTACTTGCGAAGGATAAATAGCAAAACTGAATTAAGCCAGTTAAAATGAAAAACGATTCGGCGCAAATGTAATGCAATCACATAACTTATTATTTCTTCAGTTTCATGAAAACAATAGCTTTCTATGGGAAATTACGTTTTAAGGAACTAGATGCAATTTAAATATTTAAATTAATTTTAAAACTTGAAGCCTACTGAAATTGGTTTCTGAATCGCTAATATTAAGCAAGTTGCAACTGAAATAGCTTTCAAAAAAAGGTTAGAGTTTTATATTAATGATTTAAATAAAACTTCAGGACTAAAATCTTTACGAGATTTTATAAATCAAAATTCAAAAAAAAAATATCTCTAGAAATGAGAAAAAATTTCCCCTGCAAATAAATAAACAAAAAATATATAAAGAAAAAAAAAACATCTTGTGGAAAACTTTTTAGATACAATAGCTTTCTACGTGGAAAATGCTCTTTAAAGTTTTGAATTCAACACAAAACTTAAAATAATTTTGGACTTTATAGCCTAATTAGATTTGTGCCCAAATATCATGAGCATTTCGTTGATACTAAAAGTCTCATGACACAAAAAGCTTACACAAGCTTGATATCACTGATTTAAATGAAATCTCAATTAAACTAGAAATCAAAAACTTATCTTATGATTTTACAGCTTGATTGAAACAATGGCTTTCTATGAGGCAAATCTGCTTCATTCAAAGAACTGAATGTGACTCATAACCTCAAAATAATGACTGATTTTTCGTCCCAATATTCTGAGTTTTCCGTTGATATTATGCATGCTATAATGCCAAAAACATACACAAAAAGGATAGTGTTTTTAAATAAATCTCAATTAAACAAGAAATAAAAAAAAAGTTTTTTCAACTTGATTGAAACAATGAGAGTTAAGGTAATTGAGGGTAATTTTGGTAAATATTGAGGTAAATATGCTTTGAGGTAAATATGCTTAAAAGACATAAATGTGACTCATAACGTTAAAATATTTTTTGATTTATCGGATCGATTAGATTTGCATCAGAATGTCCAGATCTATCTGTTGATATTAAGAATTTATGCCGCTAGAAGTTTACACAAAAGAATTAAAGCTCCATATTAGTGAATTAAATGAAATATTTATGAAACTAGAAAAGCGAGGAAAAAAGCACCTATTATGAAAATTATTACATTCATAGATATTGATCTGGCTTCATCGGACTTTTAATGATGGTATGTCATGTTTATGGCATAGTGGTTTACTGAACTGTCACTGTGAGGAACCGGGCTCGATCCCGAGGGGGGACTTGAAACCCATGCAACTTCAGATTGATGGGTACAAAGGCGATGAGGAAGTAAAGGCTGTCTGTGAGTAGTGCTGCCCACAGTACCACAATCATGCTGTCGGTCACGAAATTGTGGAGCCTTAACCTCTATGGACCCCATGGCCCACAGCAGGCTATTGCGGGAACACTTTTATTTCGTGCTGTACAGTTCAATGTTATTGTTCATTGTAATTTTATTTCTTTTAAAAAATTATCACATTTTAATTAACTTATTGCGTGTTTCAAAAACAAAAACAAACGAACTGAGACAATTCTACTTTGAAAATGAATTTTACGCAGAGATGAGCATTTTCTTGAGTTCTAAAACGTGAAAACGCAGTGCACTGCAAAGAACTTAACATCTTTTGTCGTTTTTCCTCACAACTTTTAGTTTGAAAAATCAAAACAGATCTGGCACACACGCTAGTACGTGGAAAATTTCCGTATATGGTTTGGATACAGTATTTTCCAAAAACTTGTTATTGTTTATGTTTTCAGAAAACACCGTGAAAAAAGGGTTTTAGAACAGTTTGAAAAAAAAATAATAATCTCTTAAATCTTGAAATGAAAAAAAAAACAAAAACGCGAAATTTTAAATTTTTACTTGCACCATCCAATTTTAATTTAGGCTCTTTTTAACGCTTTTTTAAATTAGGTTTATTAAATTAATTTTTATTATTACTCTTGTACCACCAAGCTTATTCGTATTTTATATATCAACAAAATCTTTTCAGACAATGTTTTTCATAAAATTATTTGTCAGAAAAACGTTCCAAAGATAAAAAATGGTAATAGATAAACTTTTTTTTCATCTATTATACTTGAAAAAATATCGTATCATAAGGCTTTGTCTCAAATACTATAGCAAACCATGAAACATCAATCTTCAACAAGTAATTTTAACTCTTAACTTAGGGTGTCGAATAAAAATATCACGCTAGAGAAAAACCAATTTTTGAAAGTTAAGAGAACTCATATTTTTCAATTATTTTATGAAATAGAATTTTATATTCCTTAACCTTAAAGAGAATTCTTTCCTCCACTGCTTTTCAGTTTCTCCTCTAGACTAGGGATTATAGGGGTTGATTTATATGGAACTAGTATGACGTAAATCCCATGTTCCCTAAACTTGTTACAAATTACGAATACAGATGGCAGCAGTATCGTTAGCCTTAACCACAAACGTTAAGAACGTGGGAGGCTTATAAGAAACCTGGAAAAGATAAATGAAGCGCGAAAAAGACAGTTCATTGATTTATTAAACCTGTAAACAACCTCAGCTTCAAATACGTCGTAAAAACTACTCCCAATGATTTATGGTTCTCTTTTTAGATTTTTTTTTTCTTTTTGCACACTATTATAACTACCTATCTATAAGAAATAATGTATTTAAAAACTATTTGAGGTATTTCAATAAAGGGAACTTGAAAATGTTTTTCAAAATCTCATAAGTGTTGTAGTTGCAGCTCGGGCAGTTTTTACAAATAATAACTTTTAAGCATAGGTAATATTTTAAAACATCGGAGCATATTTCTTCTCTTCCCTCAGAAGGTCGATCTCATCTAAATGCAAACGGTACGATGGTAATAAATTCTTCTTTTTTTCTCTTTTATTTATTACCTCCGCTCTGTTTATACTTCGTTCGTTCCACCATTTTTTATTTCTTACCTGATTCTTCTTGTTATTTTTGTCTTTGCTTCTAAGACAGACTTAGTTTCTGGCAACATTAGATTTTGGCTCTTTTAGACGATATTGACATTTAATCAAATAATCAGTCGTTAAATTATTTGCTCGAAATATTAAGGGGTTGCTTCATCGGGGAAAATGGAGTTTCAAAATTAAATACCTTAATAGTAATTTGTAAGCAAGCTTGCTAATTTCATTGTTTCAAAAAAAGATAGGTACTTTTATTTACGTCTCTTTAGAGCTGCACAATGGGCTATTGGCGATGGTCTGAGAAACATCCCTGAGGATGATCCGAAGACATGCCATCGTAATTTTGATCCTCTGCAGAGGGGATGGCTCCCCTGCTTTGTCTGCCAGACAACTTGCGCTGGAAGTGTAGCACTTTACGGTAGAACAGTATAAAGAAGATCGATACCGCTCACCCTCGGTCCCCACGCAAACTTATGAAAGTGGTTACCCACCTGCTTACTAACAGCAGTCAGGAATGCTTGACTTCGGTGTTTTACTGGGAGCCGTGTCGTCACGATCAGTCGTTGCGGGACTGCTTTAAAGAAAGAAAGGTGCTTTAAGAAACAGAAAAATTCTATTTCAAAAAAGACAGTTTAAGGCTATATTTAATGAAAGAATAAAGAATGGATGGCACATTTGCTGCCGGAAATATTCAATTTTTTTATTACATTTTACAAAACTTTCAAAATGCGTGATATTTTTCACGAAAAAAAGCTAGTCTCGCCTGCTGTTGATAATCAACGATGAAGTAAAATAATGCAATTGAAAAGACGAATAAGAGAAAGGTATATGGGAAACTTTTGGGAAAATTTCCAATATTGGGAATTATTTTAGCCTTATTTAACTATACAATGTTCAATTATTTTATCAAGTCTATTTCTTTCCGAAGATCTCAGTGAATGAAAAATCAAAGCGATGGATTTTAAGTATTTTTGAATCGGAAAAATATTTTTACTTTTGTGTTCAGATTTCTTTGGTTTACAAACTGGGAGACTTCTGTAGAAGAATCAGTTCTGTTTCTGGCAGATTGTAAAAACTGATGATGTGATCAATATTAAGCGAACAAAAAATATCATTTTTACAAAGATTCTACCCAAGTGTATTAGTATGATATCCGAATACGTTTGTTCGTATAACATACGACCTGTTCATGCCTGTGTGACATCATACCGTGGAATGACATCAAAAGTAGTGCAGATCTTCATAAATAGATCTCCGTACTGTTAACATAAGTAGACAATACAGATTTTGTTCATTTATGTGACCGAATTCATAAATATAACAGAATAATGTTATAATAACTTGCTGTCAACTCTTTGTGTAGAATATTGTTTTATTCTGGCAGGTTATTAAATATTAATGAGGACGGTTTTTAGTTGGAAAAGGAATTTCGTAACCAGTTTCTTGCTGACATTAAAGAGTAAATAGTTTTTACAGTTTTAATACTTATATAGAAGATGCGCCTTCTTTCTAATTATTAAAACTATATTGATGCAATAAGTCCTGAAATATTACATAAAATGGTTTTTAGTTGAAAAATGAATTCTGGAACCAGTTTCTTTTTATCATTATATAGTATATCGTGAATGCAATTTCAATATTTAGATAGGATATGAGCTTGAACTTCAATCTAAATATAAAAACTATGTTGATACAATACGATGGTGCATACTTCCGTAGCCTTACTACTGATTTTCATCAAAAATTTGTTTAGGACATTCTTTCAATAATCTCATCATTTATGAAGAACATTTTATTCACATAAAAAAATATTCCTTAACTGTAATTATTTAAGAATGATGAAGCATCTAGTTTATACAGTTTTAATATTTAGATAGGAGATGAGCTGCTTACTAAATATTAAAATGACGCAATAGGTCATTAAATATTAAATAGAATGTTTCTTAGTTGGAAAATGCATTTTTTAATCAGTTTCTTGCTGCCCCAATAGAGTAGATAGTTTATACAGTCTTAATATTCAAATAAAGCACGAGCTTCTGTCTAAATATTAAAACATTATTGGTACAATAGGAAGATTTATCAAATTGTAACTTTATTACTGATTTTCTCTAAAAACTCACTTAGAACATTTTTTCAATAATCTCTTCATATATGAAGAAACTTTTATTCACATGAAATAATATTCTTCAATTATAAATATTTATGAGTGAATAATGATAGAATGAAGTAAAAACAAATTTATGTTATTAAAAAATATGTTTTTATTAAACATTATAATACACATGTCCCAAAAATGTGGAATTTCAAGGAAAAAAGCATGCTGGATGATGTCAAAACAAAATAAATTCAACATCATATATACAAAATTGAGAAAATCACAGTGTGTCACTGCTTTTATGTTAAAAGTCATTCACTTAAAATCAGCCAATTAAGAAAATTTAACATTAGTTCTTCACCATAAAGTTCAAATGAGTAATGAGCATATGAGGTTAATGATAGTATTTTCACTATATGCGACTTATTTAGAATAATCCAGTAACATAAATCTTGATAAATCTTGATCTTTTCGCAAACTTTCAAAGCAAAATGTATGAATTTTCGATACTGCCTAGCCAGTGATTGAGTTGTTTGCAAAAAGCATAGAAATTCCAACATAGTAGAATGGCTAACACCACAGAACAGTTGGTTCAATAAACTTATAAGCTACTGATATAAACATAATTTTTCAGTCAAAAAAAACAATAACAAAATGCAAAACACACACAAAAATTGCTGTAATTCATATGCATTCTTTTAAAGATATAACCATACGTGGCATTAATGCATGAGAATAATTTTATAAAATTTATTTTTAAGATTAATAATTCTTAATTAATAACTTTTTAAATTAATTTTGTAAATTTTGTATGTGAGTCATAAGTATAATCTGGTAAGGATAACATTTTCACTATGTACGATTTATTTAAAATAACCCAGTTGCGACAGAAATTTTGATAAGATAATATGACTGTTCACAAACTTTCAAAGTAAACTATGGGAATTTTAGATATTGCTTAGCCAGTTATTGAGTTGTTTGCAACAAGAATGGAAGTTCCAGCATAGTAGAATGGCTTACACCACAAAACGGTTGGCCCAATAAACTTATAAGCTACTGATGTAAACATAGTTTTTCATTCCAAAAAGCTGCAAAAAAAACGTAAAACACACACAAAAACTGCTTCAATTCATATGCATTCTTTTAAAGATATAACCATACGTGGCATTAATGCATTAGAATAATTTTGTAAAATTTATTTTTAAGATTAATAATTCTTAATTAATAACTTTTTAAATTAATTTTGTAAGTGAGTCATAAGTATAATCGGGTAAGGATAACATTTTAACTATGTACGATTTATTTAAAATAATCCAGTTGCGAGAGAAATTTTGATAAGATAATATAACTTTTCACAAACTTTCAAAGTAAACTATGGGAATTTTAGATATTGCTTAGCCAGTTATTGAGTTGTTTGCAACAAGCATAGAAGTTCCAACATAGTAGAATGGCTTACACCACAGAACGGTTAGTCCCATAAACTTATAAGCTACTGATGTAAACATAATTTTTCAGTCAAAAAAGCAACAAAAAAATTGTAAAACACACGCAAAAATTTTTGTAATTCATATGCATTCTTTTAAAGATATAACCATACGTGACATTAATGCATGAGAATAATTTTGAAAAATTAACAGTTTTATATTTTACCTTGTCAAAAATTTAACGAAATTATTAAAGAGAATATATTAGTAGAACAATTGCAGCTTTTCTCAAATCATATTAAACTTATTCAAATAAAACATTAGCGTTTTGAAACTTTCAAATATCACACTGAAAAACAAATTTTTAGTTATATTTATACAAATACTTCATCTTACTTATTTCGGGTGTGGGAATTTCAAATTTGAAAATAGTTTTGCTCATAAAGCTATAAATTTGATTTAAATAAGATTTTTCAGTCTATTTTTTGTCGAAATGAACTAGTTTAAAAATGTTATATATGAACAGGTCATAACAAGGGCTTAGTCGCTTCCCACGACATTTCTAGGCAAGGGTTCCTGTGTAATTTTAATCCTGATAAAGTGCCCTAACTTTCCCTTGAAGTTTGTTTACGCGAAACCCCTGTTATGTATGACGTTTTTAAGCTTGTACATTGCTGCAAAAAATGGAATAAAAATATTATTTATGAAGAACTCTGTAGCTTGGAGAAAAAAAAACTGATTGCACATTTGAAATCTGCAATGCTTAAGTATACAAGATCCGTTAAAGTTATATGTACTGAAAGTATAATTTATATTTATTGGATATATTTTGAATTGCAGTATCATTTTAATAAGATATTATTTAAAAGAAAAAACGATTAAATTTCGTGTCATGTCAAAGCAAAAATAAATTTGTTTTATGACTAATATTTCTTAACATATGTATTGGTCTTATGACTATAACGTTTCTAAAATAGAGTTTAAATTTTGAAAAAAAATTAATTTTTAAAATGATGGATTAATAATAATGCAGAAAACAACATATATAACACAAAGTTGAAAAAACAGGAGTTTCATAATTATATCTTAAATATTCAGTGTTTTTACTCAGATGATCTCTCTGCCTTTCATTCCTTTGTTCATCTTCGTAATTATTTCATTATGCTTTCATTCATCATTTTCTACCACAAGATACAATTCAATAATTTATCGAGAATAATAATTTATATTTTGCAACACTACTAATTGCACCAATGAAAATACGAACAGAATGTAGTATCTTTCATGCAAGAAAATCAATAAATTAACAAAATTTATGAAATAAAGTTTCCTTGCACATAGCCTCACGAAAAAAAAGTAAAAGTCTCACGAGACGCATAATTAAGAAAATTAATTATGCGTCTTTGCATAAATATGAAAATTTCTTCACCTTATAGTAACTTTCGTTAAACACGTCATTTCATATTTTAAAATAATTTCACCAAAACTTTATTCCCTTCGGAATTGAAGTTCTTAGTATGCTTCGAATATTTCAGTATATATACATTTCTTTTTTACATTCAGATATTTCATTAATAATTACATTGCTAGCGAAGTTTACTGACTATTTGAATAGGCACATCATAAGAGTGTTCATTTTCGGCCAATGATACAGAATGGCGAACGCAGTCAGTGTCGCCATCTGTCGTGAATTGAGAAAGTCTTGCTGTTGCATATGGACAAGGAAGATACATGGACTCTCGACACTGAGATCCTCTGTGAGTAGAATCACTGCGTGGTCGCTTTTCCCACGCACTAAGTGCAACTGTCTCGGACTTTTGAATTTCTCCAGTGCTTCTTCGATCAGCTGGAAATACAAAAAAAAAAAAAAAAAAAAAAAAAAAAAATGGAAAAATAAATCTATTAAATCTTGACTTCTAGCGCAAATAAGTTACATAGAATATTGACAGTTCAATTATTAAGAAAGAGTTTACGAATTGCTGACAAGGTGTTTATGCCCATACTAATATGTTTATTCTGTAACATTTGAGTGACATTTGTACTGGTCCTTAAAATGGAAGGGTAGATATTCGATGTAATTGGACGATATAACAGAGTGCGTGAGCCGTGATGACTCAGTGAGTAAGGTGATGACGCAATCACTACTATCTTTATTGAAATTATTAAAAAATGAAGTGTTTCAGCAAACAACCTGTTGAGAGTCGAGGATTCGTGAAGGTTGAGTCTCCTCAATTTCATGACTAACGAAATGATGGCCACAATGTCGTCAGCATTGTACAAGACATTCTTTACTTTCCTAACAAGCTGATACCGATTGTTCTTAAACTTCCTTGGCTTCAGGGCACTCTTGTCTTTAAAAGTACCTTACCCACTGAATCATAGCGGTTCACTCACACTATTATAACCTTATATTACTTCGATCTTCCCATTCTAACAACCAATTAAGAAAAAAGTTCTTCGAAAACTAGTGTTTAACATTTCTACAAAATGAAATGCTGTAATTTATAACTAGCCATTTTATCGTATAAGTTTTAAGGAAATTAATTATAACATTATTCTTCTGATGTTACTACACATTAAACATTTTGAATTAATTTTGAATGAATAAAGAGTAGAATAACCCCCTAGATTTTTAATCTATGTTGGCCTAGATCAATGATCAAAAAGTTAATATAATATAGAATATAGGGTTTCCATAACAACCTTTCCAGAATGGACCGCCTTTTTTAGTGACTATTGAATTGAAAGCATTCCTGTTTATAGAAAACATTCCTGTGTTGAAAACATTCCTGTATTGCAAACATTCCTGTATTGAAAACATTCCTGTTTTTAAATTTTTGTTGTAATTCGTCAGGTTTCGATTCTTTATTGTCCATAATAAAAGGATATTTTGTTATAAACACATTAGAAATATCTTTTCGTTGAAAATGTACAACTTTCTTAACGAGTATAGACCCCTTTCCAAAACAGAATATTGCACAGTCACATAAAAATCGTCATCTGCCTTACGTTATAATTAAATTTAACATTTTCAGAAGATGTTCATTCAATTTATTTATTTACTTTTATTTTTATTTATTTATTTTTTTTTGCTAATAACTTAAACCACATAATAATTTTTATCTCTTAAAATACCCTTTTTTTTATCTCCTAGAGAAAAATGGTCTAAATTCGAAATGCTAAGATTCGATTCGAATGCCTGTTGTAGCTAACTGCTCGATCCAGAAACTGACAGATTTAATCAAGATATTCATTGCTTATTTGAGAACCATATATAAACCTTGAAAAGTCATATTTATACCAATTTCTTACAAAAGTTTCTTTTTTTAAAAGTTATATCACCCAGTCTTAAACGGGTAAGAAATAGCGCACATGTTAACTCTATTGGAAATTTAGAAATACTAGAGCTACCGCGAAGAAGTATCAGAAATTTCTATTTTATATGACAATTTAAAGAAGCTACATCACAAAGAAATTATGCATGCAATTTACATGCGATGTAGTCAAAACAATAGTTAAGGATGGGGGGATGCCGGGAGAGAAAATTATATCGGGGCCGGGCCTGCTAAAAGCCCAATCAAAATTTTTCACAAAAAATATAGTATTTATTTATTGGTTCTTTTTATCAGAAAATTGCTCTATATTTATATAAAAATCACAATTTTCTATAAAGTGTCTTCAAAAATTCTACAAATTAGGAAATTAAGCCTTTTTGTTCTTTGAGAAAGGGGTCTACAATAAATTTTATACTGGAGCCTGCAAAACCTTTGCTCAGCCTTTCAACTTTTTTTGCTCCTCTGCACTACAACTTTTGGGGGCTCGACATAGATGTACATCAAACGGGGGAGCAAAACCAGCTAGTTGCAGGTTTTCCCTGAGAACCGAGGTGATCAAAACGAAACGGAACAGTCGTACAATTGGACTAAATCCGTCCCCAACAGTAGAATAGTAATGAAGTTTTCTAGACGTTTGTTAAGCCAAAATGGTTGTTTGCAATATGTTACGTTTAAAATATTACGTGAATACTAACAATTATTATCTTTTGTTTGTTTAAAGTACAACATAGTCCAATTTAGTCCATTAATTACATTACTTTCGTACCTTTTTGATACAGTGAAACCATGCTACAATGCCATTTTTTACATGCATAATAGAAGTCGCTATATTGAGCAAGCAATGGCTGCATGATCATTATATGAATGAGACTCATAAATTCCATTTTATCGTCCTTGCAAATTGCAAAAAAAAATTTTATTTAGAAAAAAGAGTAACTTTAAAAAAATAAATAAAAAAAAGTTTCTAACATGAGAGGTGTATAATCTCTATAATACATAAAACACATTTCAATTCTTTTCACTTGCTAATGTTATTAATAATGATGATAATAATAATAGCAATTAAGATCTAATTGATGCTTTATTTTTTCTACAATTATTTATTTTTATTACAATTTTGAAAATAATCAGATAGTTAAATAATAATTTGTAAAAAATAATAACATCTGATACATTTGCATCTGTATCAGATGTAATAACATCTGATACTTGCATAAATTTCCCCCAGAAACACTAATAAAACTACAGCCATTTGATATTATTTAATATTAAATAAGATATAAAAAAAGGCTAATTTTCATAATAAGAACACAGAGAACAGAGTTTTAAAAATCATTTCACATAATTTATGTACAAGAAGTAATACTGCAATTTTGTAAGTACATCCAAGAGAAGATAATTGAATTGCAGCATCATATCATTTTTCTGATAAATGACATTTACTTTTATTTCTACCTTTTTCACTTTCTTAAAAAAAAATCTTTTTAATTTTTTAAAAAAAATAAGTACTCTATTAATCAATTCAAATCATAATTAATTATTTAGTTTCTCCATCTGCATTGATCATATTATTATATATTTAATATTATCAACTGAAAAGCTCCCTTCTTCTTAAGCAAAATATATTTGTTTACAAGTGCAATAAACTGTAAATTTATAATTATTTCTTATTTTCTAGGCTTTGTCCAGAATTTCAAGCATTAAAGAAATTTATTTAGTCAATTTCTACAAATCTTATTTGTTAGTCAATTTTTAAATGAATTTTTTTGACTATCATGTTATAGTGCTGCCATCTACAATGTAATCTTAAAACCTTCCTTTTAAAAACTTAGGGTGAAATTAAAATTTTAATAGTGACGCCATCTGTGAAAGAAGTTTTTAATGAATGGAAAGAACGCATTTATAAAAATAATAAGAAAGAAAATATAATGTATATAATTTATTTATAATTCGATTTTCATCTACGTTAATATTTTTATTATTATTGTATATCGTTAATATTGTATATCTAATGACATAAAAAAGGAACAATATAGTAATGAAAAATAAATAAAATAAATAAGAATTTATCAAAATTTGGGAATAAAAAGAAATCAGGAAATATCTATCGCTCTTGTCCAAAGGCTAAAATGACACGTTTTGCAATCAAATGACGTCAACTACGTATTTACTTTCTTATTATTTGTATATATTACTATTTAAGGAAGCCATAATAGTTAAATAAAATAACAGAATGTTTTCAAAAATTAAAAAATATATTGCATTAATAATTTTTTTGGATATGGATGGATACTATGGGTACTCTTTAAAGGAATCAATCCAAGATCATTGTTAGTAAGTTCTCAAAGCAACTGAAATAAAAATTAATTTTATTATTAAATTACTGTAGGTTTTTATTGAATGAGCACGTTTCATCTAAAAGTTTATTTTCCATTATTTATTTATTTATTATTTATTTTATCTTTATCATTTTTTTTATTTATTTTGAAATATAGACCTATAGGGTGTTATGATGGTATTACAGTTTTCCTCTTTTATTTGATTTTGTTGCTCTTTAGTTTGCGATGGAATTAAAACGGATGTAAATCAATTTTTAAATAAGATAGGAAGGATAAAAAGAGCCTTCACTCCCTCTTTTTAATAAGTGGATTTGGACTACTATCTACTATTAAGATAAAATTTTTATGTTTGCTTTAGTTTTCAGCTAAAATAATTTTTTTCTTAACTTTTTAAAAATTTTATGGAATTTATTTTAACGTGTGATAATAGTAATTTTTTTTCAAGTAGTAGCTTTTGAACTTTCATTCACTGGTGTGTGACCGCCACACACAACACAAACCCATGAATTTAAATAAAGCAGTATTAAAAATCAGAATGCAAAAATTAAAACATGTTAATAAGTCAACCAGTCCTAAAACCTTGAAATTTCTGTTTTGCCAAATCTATCATATAAATGTCTAAACACCTCCGGTCATTCTGTAAATTGAGATGCGCGTTTATAACTGAATCTTTCCGGCATGATATACAATTAGGGGACTAAAACATGTTAAATCTGTATAAATGTAGAGTAAGGCAATCTTTGTCTGTCTCTAACCTGAAAGCTGCATCAGTATGTCTTTGAGGTGTATCTGGAACATGTAATAGAGATTTCCTACAAGACGTAATACTATTTAATTGATTCGTTTCCGATGCAATGTGTCTTCATTGAAATTGTTAGTGAAGCGTTCATTTGTTTTAGTAAGAGTAAGACTTACCACCGGAATCATGTCCTTCTGGTCGATGTCTTCTCCTACGAGTGAGTACAGCACAGGCAGCTATTAAAATAACGACTAATACCACAGCCGAACAAACAGCCGATGTAATAACTGCCACTTTTCTCTGAAGTTCCATTGCGGAAGATTCGGCCACGATTGGAGGTGGATGTCCTATACCTTGACAGAAAAAAATATTTTTGCAGTCAGAATATTCACACACAATATTACAAATGATTTAGCTATGTATTAAGATTTTACATGTTTAAAAAAAATTATATTATAGAACAACTTAGGTCAGACAGAAGAACTTAAATTTAGCTTTTAAACCATATCCGAATACAATTTCAAGACAGAATAAAAAATACTACACTTAAGTCACGAATAGTTAAATTAAAACTGTGGTCGCAGTTTTATGTTGCTTTCAACCAACGAAGAAAAGTGCTTCGCATCTTGAGATATTGGCAGAAATTACTTTATATAATGTTGTGTCAAAGAAATATAGGAAATAGAGTTCTCTGGATACTAATGTAACAGACAATTTAACTTTCTAGTTAGTAAGTTCTTATATAGCGCCTTTGTAAAGCCATATTAAAATATTCATTTACAAGAAAAGAACGAATTAATGGACATGTAAAATTACTTTTTTTAAAATAAATTAAAAAATCGTATACCTAGCAGTTCAATTTTTTTTTACTATTATTATATAAAATTATAAAAATATAATAATTACAAAAAAATATAAATAATTATTATAAATAATAATAAATATTATTATAATTATAAATAATAATAAAATACAATAATTATAATAAAAGTAAGTTTTTTAGAAAATATTTATTATATAAATATAATAAATATTTTCTAAAAAACTTACTTTTGCATGGAATTTTATTTGAAAAAACGAATTCATAGTCTGTGCAAAAAACTTTAAATTATTTAAAAAAATATCTCGAGATACGGCGAAATACACAAAAAGTAAAATTAACATTATTGGTTCCAAACATTGGATCCCTAACTTTTAATCGAACTTTTAATATAATAATCATACGTACAATATACAGTAGATGCATTTGTATGTTACATGCACGTAATACTGATTTTGTGTAATCATATAGTTTGATTTATTGTAGACACGATTGCAGTAGTAAGCAAAATTATACGAAAATGTAATCAGCAATTCAAATAAATTATTATTGCAATTAATAATTCAGAAAAAAGTCCGATTGTTCGAAAATTATTGTTCGAAATTATATGTTGCAATCATGATTTTGAGTAGTTGATTACAGTAATCAATTGCTTACTGTGGTTTAAACTGAAAATTGAGGACCAAACTAGGTATAGTATGGAAAAAAAATAATAATCATATTGCAACTTTTAAGAGCTATAAATGTGTTTTTAAATTACAGTAATTCGATAAAGTTTCAGAGATAGTTTCAATGAAAATTTTTCTTATTAAGACATTTTAGATTATTCGGACCTCTATTTCTAATTTTTCGAAAAAAGCTAAAAAAAAATTTTTTTTCTTCTTTTCAAAATCGATAGACATTATCATCAATAACAGACAAAAACATCAATAGACATTTTCACAATAAATGAATAACTACTACATTTTTAAAAAATAATAAATTGCAATGAAAAAAATGACAGTTCAGAATGTAAGAATGTTCCAGAACATGTGTGTACCTTGAGATTTGCTGATGTCTAACCTCCGTGTCAAAAAGTCAAATTCTACATCTTTATTGCCAGCACTATTTCTTGCGCCAGCAATTAATTTGTACCACTGACCAGGATTTAAGCCAGTAATGAATGCACGGGGTCTGTGATTCTGTATTGGTATTTCAGTCCACTGTTGTTCATTCTGAGATCTGTATCTCAAGTAATAGTGGGTAATTGGACAACCTCCATCATCCCATGTAGATAAAAATACAGTTACGGAAGAAGCATTAACTTGCAAGAAATGTTCTTTCAAAGGAGGTATAGGAGCTGGAAATAAAGTCAATGAAAAAATTTTGAGGTTTCATATAAATTATCGCGGACAGATAAAAGAAAAGAGCAAAAAAATTAATTAAAGAATAATTTAATGCTTAATCATGCTTCGTATACATTAGTATTTAACACACATGTTTCTGTTTGAAGTAGTTTTCAAAATGAAATATAGGTGGCAGCACAAAGTCACGTTATTAGTAAATGTTAATTTTTGTTTTCTGTATTATGTAATTTAGTTCCTTATGTGTTTTGTTTCAATAAAGTTGTGTTATTAAAGCCAGCATGGTAATTCCAAAGTGATTATTTTCCCCGAATACATGAACTTGTAAGCGCTACGCATCCTTGCCTGATAACAGTTCTAAACAAGAAATATAAGCATTCATATTTACTGACATTTAATTTAAACAGTAATGTAAAATGCCAAAAAAATAATAAATGAGATCCAATAATCCAACGAAAAATAATCCAATGAGATGAACCGGGCTCGAATCTCAGAGATGGCAGCTCGATACGAATTCCACACCCTGTTCGCAGCTACCACAGTGTAGACTTGAAATATCCTCCGTGGTAGACGGATCATGGGTTGAAGTCATTTTGTCGTCAGGCTATCCGTGGGAGGTTTTCATGGTTTTCCTCTCCATGTAACGTAAATGCGGGTTAGTTCCATCAAAATATCCTCCAGGAAGACAAATTTCTTCCCATACTTGATCCAGGAGTTACATTGTCTGATTTTGGATTGGGTTCAAAATTACAAAGTTACGGAGTTCAACATAAGTAGTATGAAGAAGTCGTAAACCCAAAATTGGGTTTGCTGTTCAACGGCAGTTATAAAATAAATTTAATTGATCACAAAAAATAATTTAAAATACAAATTCAAATGTAATAACAATTTATTTATTTTTTTTATTTTTATTCATTTATTTATTTTTTTAAAATCATGTTTTGTATTTAAAAAATTTGGAGTTTTGATCCTCAAAATATAGGATTTATCCCAAATATATGTTCCATTAATTTAGTCAAGAGAGCGGTTGAATGTATGCTTACGTCATTTATAGTGAATTTCACTTCTTGCATATTTCAACATAAAAGCAAATTAAAAAATTTTGCAAGCGAAAAGAATGTGACAAAATAAATTTTCCGGATAAAAAAAAAATGCGCCAAAAGTTAAATTAACCTTAAGGGATCCAAATTCTTGACAATTGTCCTGTCTAAATTTCTTTACAATTCAACATTTTCAGAATATTTATTTCAAATTTTTCATCACCTTACACTCGTTAACAGTAAATTGCCAGAAGTTTTTAATTAACGATGCTTTTTTCACATAAAGTTCATCTTCAAATATCAAGTATTTTGTTATAAGTTTACCCCCTAATATACTCCCAAGTACTCCCTAAATATACCTAAAATGTATTTTGTATGTAACTTTATACTCATTAAATAATAAAATAAGGGGATACTATGCAGACTTATTATTTAATAACTTTGCAAGTATGATTTTAATGTTGAAAAAAAGTTTTAGGATAGTGTTTATGAAAGTTATTAAAAAGATTTTAAAGTAACGCACAAGTTGAATTATTATTTACTTAATACATATTTTTTTATTATTTACTTATTTTGTGTGTGTGAACGTCCATTTTGTTCAGTAATTAAAAAATAAATAAATAAAACAAAAATAGTGAAAAAAAAGAGAGAAAAAAGATTGGCAAAGATTCACATTTTTTGGCGACTTTTTGTTTGTGTCCGGCTACTAAACAGCACCAAATATTTAAATGAAAACTCAGTTATAAAATATTTCAAATGAAATAAATGGAAATAGAAAATGTTTCAAGGTTTATTTAAAGTTATGTTCTTACCTTTCCCCTCTGTTTTTACACTTAGAACTTGACTTCTTTCTCCTTTTCCACCGGAAGTGAAAGGAACTAAGTACATTTGATAGACTGCACCACATTTTAAGTTTTCAAAGTTGTAAGTCAGTACTTCGTTTGATAAAGTAGCTTCTTTCCAGTCTCCATTTTCTTCTTTTATGTAAGCCAAATAACCTGAAAAGATTATGAGTTCTTCATCAATCTGAAGCAGTTCTTAACTGTTACTTTCAGTTGTGTCCATATTTATCCGTTGCACTTCATACTAATTATGAAAATAGTTCCTTTAAAGTTTAAACCGTCAATGCTAGTTATAAAGATGCTCAACGTAAGTTACTTTGTTAGGAAGACTAAGAAGAATTAACATAACGCCAAAACGTACGATTAACACGAGATATTGGTTTACGCAGAACACCGACCAACGATGATGCGCATAGGTATATCGAATTCAACAATGTAGCGATTAATGATCGATAATACGATCATTAATGATACGCACATCATTGCACACGCACATCATTGAGCACCTCATCGCGCATCCCATTGCGCACCTCCTAACCCTTTATCTAAACCAGTGTTTATTAACCTTTTTGATATAATGGACCCCTTTTAAAAAATTTTAAGAAGTCACGGACCACCTCCCTGTGAAAAAAATGATTGCAAAAACGCACTATAAAACATCAATTATTAGAAAACATTTAATTTCATTATTTTAATAGCAGGGGTCTGTCCAGACATTTTGTGAAAGGTCCGGTTTTTGTAAAATTGTGAAAAAAGTACTCATAATTTGTGAATATAAAATAAACGTTAAGTCACATTCTTTAAACCAGGGTCCTGCTTTTATGAATTTGTGCAAATAGAGTCCGGTTATTGCAAAAAAAACTTTTTCAAGGAGTTTTTAAATTGTAAATAGATACAAGATTATACTCAGCATTGTAAAATTATAATTAAAAAAATTAAATTTTAAAAAATAAACACAAATTGCTGCTTCAAAATTAGAGATGCAACATACAAATATTTGGTATTTAGCCTATACTGCTGAAAGCAGAATATTCATTTCGGGCGAATAATTGAAGAAGCGTCTGCCGAAGACATAACTTAATTCGTTTACAACCATCTTTCTTGTTTTTCCCCCAGGGAAGGATTTATTCGATTAACAAAACAATAATGAAGATAAACAAATTTGTGAAGGGTCCGATTAAAAGAAAAATCATTTTCTGAAGGGTCCGTTTTTATGTTAAAAAATTTTGTATACTATTTAGGGGTCTGTTTAGAAGAAATTTGGTTCCGTTAACGGAACCAAATTTCTTCTAAACAGACCCCTAAATAGTATACAAAATTTTTTAAATCAAAATTTTTAATGTGAAGGTTGCTGCTGCTTTTCCTTAATTAATAAATTGAATTGGGGGATGGTTTTCGACAAAGCAACGTGTATATCATGTTCAACATTCAATCGTTTAAAGATGTTATGTTTTTATTGTCACAAGTGTGGAAAATCTCGCTTCGCAAAGATACACAGTAGCAAACGGAATTATAGCTGCCATAGCTCACTTTACAAGTAACGGGTAGGCTTCCAAACATTTTAAAAATTAGAAGTAGTCAGCGGACCCCCAAAATATAACTCATGGACCCCTTAGGGGTTCATGAACCGAGGTTAAGAAACCCTGATCTAAACAGTGGTTAGATAGGCATTCTGGTTCTTCAAGCGCAGCGAATGTGATTGAAGGCTGTCGAGGCAGACGACCTCTTTTTTGTGTTAATTGATTTATGTTTTGTCCTAAATTCTGTCCTAATGTTAATAAATGTTTGGTAAATTAGTTATGGTCATTGCCTTTTCCCATAATAAGACCAAACGTATGGAATCTGACCAAAAAAACACTTCATCATGAGTTACCTCAGACAAAATTGAAGTTGAGAGACAAAATGGAATAGTTGCAGCCAGAAGTTCAAGTCTTGCTATTAGAATCTATTGTGAATATTCCATGCTATGGCAATTATTGAGAGCGACATTATTGTGATTGTTGATAAGTATTATTTGGATAACGAAAATAATTAAAAATGTGAAATTGATTTGTTAAATCGGAATTGGCGTTACATTATTGAATATCAATATTATAAGCAATACATCGTGATATTAAAATTCGTACCTATCGATTATTAGGAGTGTATAAATGGTATGATTAAAGAGCAACAGACAGGTAATAGATAAAGAGCAACAGATTGGATAAGAAAAAATATATGTTATTGTAGCACACTTTTTACGAAGAAACTTTTTAACTAGAAGCCGATTGTTAAATACCTTCTACATTATCTGTTGCTTCCCATTGAATTTGTACAGAATTCGATGTTGTTTTCAGAATTTTCATTGTAGGGCTTTTCGGCGGATCTAAAAACAGAGAACAATATTTTGGAAAATAAATTAAATGAATAATAATTACGAAATACTCATAAAATTGTTTTTGAACTAATTAATTATTAAATTAAAAATAGTGTACAAAAAGAGAAAGGCAAAACTAATTAGATTAGTGAAAAACTGGCAATTAAAATTTCGAAACTCAAAGCAAAGCAAGCTATAATAATTTCAGAATACATGATGAAAATGTTTGTCAGTGTTATAATTCATAAAGTTCCATTTCAGATTCAAATAATTTCATTTGCATTCAAATAATTTCTAATTGCAATTATAAAAACATATATACATTTAGCAAAAAAGAAAATAAATGTTTAAAACTCAGATACACAAGGTTAACAATTTTAGTATGTATGATAATAAAATTTGAAAACTGTACTATTCACAGACATAAAAGTACAACCTGTAAAGGACAGCTCCAAATAAAAAGACAACCGTGATTTAAAAGGATAATTCTGTTGGTCCTGGTCTCTTTGAATAAGATTCTTAGTGCATTTACATTTTAATATTATATACTTTATTTAATTTAAGGGACGCACAAAAATAATGAATAAAGTAGGAAAATGTAGCGAAACGCGAAATAAAAATAAAATTACTCTTTTTTTCAGTAAGTCTATCCTTCTTTTTAAATGACTGTTGTTTCAGAGAAGGGGAGCAATATGTAAATTAAGAAAAAACGTGGCACGATGCAGTGAAAAAAATACATGTTTAAAGACTAATTTTTTAGTTGTGGAAGGATGCTTTACCTAGTGCATTACTTACTTAGTCTTCAACTTACTTACTTCATTCTTACCTTCTTTTACTTAGTTCTTACTTTCTTTGCTCTCATCCCATGAACTGACTTGGTGGTAATATGAGAAATAGGGATCAATTAGGGAAAAAAGTTGTCAAATGACTAAAGCATCAGATGACAATGATGGGTCGCACATTCAAAAAAACATTAAAATGCGCATTGAGTGAACATTTCTATCATTTATAGTTTTTGTACGGGCTATGATGGTAGAGAATTGCAGTTTTATGCTTGTGAAATATTTTTGTACGTTGTATGTGATGGTTTCAAAAACGAAAAGTAATATTAAAAGAAAAAGTTGACGTTATTAATTGGAAGAAAATGAAAAGTTAAGTTTGAGAGATTTATGACTGGCATTTAGAGTAAGTAAAAAAGGAGTAAGTAATGTGTTAAAGGTTAGAGAAGAAGTAAATATCTATTAAAATATGTAGTTCACATAAACACTCCAAAACTTTCAAATTCGGTAAAGAACAGCATGCTATTTATATTGCATTAGTTTTCCAACGGTAAGAAAATAAATCTCTGTAATAGTTATGTAGTAATATAAGAAAATGCAAAAGAAGTTTTCAAAATTTGGAGGCTACAAGTATTTATGACTTTTTTCTTGAAGAAAAATTAGGAAATGAAACCAGTGAATCTGAGTTTCCAATTAAATCGCCGTTTCTTAGCTTTCTATACATTCTTTAAGAGGACGCAATACCTACCCTCTCAATGTCAGCTGCTAATGCTTTTCCTATGGGAGCTTCATTTGCTAATAACTTTTTTGCATTTTAATATTTTGGAAAAATTCTTTCAGCATTTGAAACTTCATAGTTTACTCTAAGGTTTTATGAAATCACTTTTTGCTTTACCATAAATTTTAAATTATTAATGGAGTTTAAATATCGGTAATAGAGATATCTTCTAGAAATCCGTTTTATATCAAAATTCATTCAGTAAATCCTTATTTTTGAGTTCACGTACTCGAACTATACATTTCAAGCTACCAAAAGAAATAACTAGTAATTATTTTCTTCAATTATGAAATGTGTTATTAGGAAAGAAAGATGAAAAAATTCTTAAAAAAATTGGGAAAAGAGCCTAAACCACGCCTCCCATCTGTCCTCCCTTCATTTACCAATACGAGTAAAAGTTCTAGTAGGGGGGTTAGGAGAAAAGCCTCTTTACTTTCTTTGAATAGTTGAGGGGTTAAATAGCCTTGGGGTCTTCTGTTGTGGTTGAAAATAGTTTTTATTTCATTCTCTTTCTTTGAAATGAGTTAGGATGGAAGACTTTCTTTCGAATTTTCTTATGTTTTTTATTATTTTTTTTTCTTCTTAATTTTGGCAATAACAACTTATCAAAACATTGTAGGATAAATATATTTAATTAGTTAATTATATATCAATTAAGCTAACAATAATTATGCAATCTTCTGTAAAAAATTTTATGTAGCACTTTTAAATACGGAGTTAGAAATAGTAAAAATTTTAAACTTCGTAATTTAAATAATAATATTGTCATTAAATTTTTTTTAGCTTTATATAAGAGGTTAAAAATTGAAACTAGCAATATGAAATTTCTTTACTTAAATATCAGTCCTAAATTTCATAAAATTACTATAAATTTCAGAACAGTCACATGTGGGTCTAATACTTTCCTAATTAAACTTGGCACCTTTTTCTTTAACTACTTAAATAAAATTATCAACAATATTATTAAAGAGGATTTTTCTTGGATTATCACTATTAATCCACCGATTTTAAAATTTATTAAACATAATAAAATTAATTCTATTGCCACTTATGATTTCCAAGATCTTTTCAATAGCATTCCCCTTTCTAAACTAAAAGATGTTCTTTTGAATTATTACTATGTTTTGAAAAAATCTTTAATTACGATTTTGATTATTGGGAAATTCCAATTAATTTTTGTCTTTTCAATAATTATCTTTAAAATGGAAAAGATATTTTTTTTCCTAATTGATGGAATACTGGAAGGATCTAATGTTTCATCTCTCCTAGCTAATTTTTTTTTGCACTAAAAAAAAAAGAAATTGTACTCTTAATATTAAATTTTTTTTTAGACTTATTGATGATTTAATTATCTTCAATTTTCATGAATATACTCTTTTATTTAATAATATTTACCCCTAGGAATTAATCTCGCTTCGTAATCATAATGATAGCTTTAATTTTTTGGATTTGGGTATTATAAAAGAAGAAAATATCTGCTTTGTTGGTCTACTTTATAAAAGAAATTATTTTTATTTTAAGGCAAATAAATTATTTTTAAATCTAATGTTCTTAAAAATATCTATTTTACCATTTTTAATCAAATGTGTAAAATTAATAGATTATGTAGTAATGTTTAGTTATCCAAAAAACAAATAGACAAAATTTGATAAAAAAAAACAATGGTTACCCAAATAAAGTAATTAAATTCTATATAAAAACATTAAGTTAATTGTATGTTATTGTGAATAAATTTACTAAAAAACTTCTTCGTTAATTTATACAATTTTTACCGTGTGCAAATCCATTTCGGGCAAATCCTTGGCTGAAATTATGTGCATAACAGGCAATTCATATTTCCTTCTCTCTCTCTCTTTCCTGTTATATTTATTTTTTTCTTAAATAAAAGTCAATTTTCTAAAATTATTAATTGGCAATTTTTTTAAATTATCCGATATAATAACCGATATGTGATTTATATTTTAATTTCTTCACTAGCAAATGCTAACTATTTCTAAGCATCATATAATGTTACTCAGGTTTTTATGTTCGTAAATATAGATTGCTAGTTTTAAATATGAATATTATACTTTCCCATTTCGTAAATTTTCCTAACTGTTCAATAATAATAAGTTTTTCTGAAAATACGTTTCATTTTCTTTACAGTGCTAACAGAGTTAAATGAACATATTTTATTTTAGTATTTTCAAATCTAATTTTTATTACTGTGCAGCGTCATGTATATTTTTGAAAAGGAAATTTTTTTCCCCTGTATAATTTGTTTTATTCACGTTTTATTTTCCCATTTTCAAATCTCAGCCACTATTTAGCATTATGTGTTTATTCGAAAAGATACTTCTTGAGTGTGTCAATAAATTTTATGATCCTTGTAGTACTTCCACATTTGCAAATTCTAATTATTTTTTAGTATTATGGTATTCTAAAGAAATGTTGCGTTCACAGTGTTTACTGATTTATAGTTCATATTTTAACTGTATATTTGCCAGTTTTTCTTATTTCCACAACTATTTAGCACCATGAGTTTGCCCGAAAAAATACTTGTGCTAGTTTACAGAATTGCCTAGTATCATGAGTTTTCTCAGTAAAATTTTGCTTTCACAGTGTCAACGATTGTATATTATAATTTTCCTTCTCGCAAATGCTCTTTATTTTTCAGCAACGCATGTTGTTGCTCAGATTTTTATTTATTTTGTTTTATATAGTAATGCTAGATTTAAACATGAATATTATATTTTAACATTTCTTAAAATTTTTATTGCCTGTTCATCATAATGCCTATTTGCTTTATTTATTCTTGCCTGACTTTATATTTTAATTCTATATTTTAGTATTATTTTCTTTTCTTTTGTTTTTTTGTCAGCATTATTTGCAATTATTGAATCAGAATTATTATTCTCTAAAATAAGTAGTTATAGCAATTAGACAGACTTGCTATTAAAAGTCGTTACTTTATATGAATTCAAATAATCATCGCTAAAACTACATTTTAAATAAATCAATTTTTAATTTATGTCACCATTAATTTATTTTAATCCATTAAGACATACAATAAATTTAATAACATACAATGTATTCAGATTAATTTAATCATGAGACAATGGGGATAGGGGAGTATGTTGGTGATATTAGCGAGTTGCATTAAAATTTTTAGAAAAAAAATATAACACCAATTTTTAGTATTTTATTGCAAAATAGCTTTTATCTTTAAAATTTTTTTAAAGAGAATTATATTAAAAATCTTTAGTAGAGAAACACGTTTTTTTTATCTTCCAGGATATTTCGAAAATCATGGAAAATGTTCACTTTATACAGGAAAATGTTCACTTTAACTACTACAAAATGCCCATAATTAGCATTGTATTATTTACTATGCCAATTTTACCTTTAATTAACTTTTTGATATTACATTCCTTTTTTCCATCTGTGATAAATTATGAGTTGTGCTCTTGTTTTTAGCCCTCATTTTGTCACCATATGTAAACATAATAAATATATTGCAATTATACATTTTTTGTGACTCAAGTTATACTGTTTGTAATGCACATACACATGTAAACTATTTATATTTGCTCTATTTTGTAATTTATATTTTTTATTTTTTCATTCCTTTTTATGTTTTTATCTTGATTATACGGAAGTAAAAGATCAGGATGGTTATAAATAAAGATTTTTTATGCTTTTAATTAGAGAGTTTTTTTAAATGCATGCTTTGCCCACAAAATTGGAATTTTTTGTAATATTACAGTCATTTTCTCTATTTTTGATTTATTATTTATTTTTGTGTTTGCGAAGTTCTGACATATGTCTACAAACTTATCTGCGTTATAAATAAGTTTATATTTCATTACGTAAATAAGAAATACATCAAAAAAGTAGTTAGAGAAAATTTTTTCACTAAATTTAAACCCCCAAAATAACACAATGACCATTTTTTTTTTTTTAAATATAGTGTCTCTTAGCTTTTATATGTATCTGTATGAACAGGTGTGTGCTCATAGATACACAATTAAAATGTAAGTAAAGAATTCAAGATGTGATCAAAACAAAATTTTAAAACTGTAGAGAACAAAGTAGAATAACAGAAAAAAAAATCGAGGGGAAAATTTTTTTTTTAATTCGTTGATTATCAAACTACACGCTAACAGATGTTTCATCTGAATTCCATCTTTCTGAGGCTGAAGTAATATGGAACATGTGGTAAAAATTCACTTTAAAAAAGAAGAGTAAATAAATAATACAAAAATAAATAATACTCAAACAGAAATTTTAGTAATTCAAATGGAGATTGAAATGTATGATACAGAAAAGAATATAAAATTATTGAAACGGAAAAAAATAAAAAAATTATTTTCGTGTAAAAATATTTTTTTTTAAATTTTCTTTTTCCTTTGCACAAACACACACCCATATTCTAATATACGTATGTGTCTTAAACTATTAAAAATGAAAGGAGAAAAATTCTCAGACAAATACAAAACATAAACTTCAGCAAAATTACAAAGCAATATAAATAAATTATAAAATTTATTGAGAAATTATTATACTTATTTACAGAAAATAAAATTTTCCCGGATGGTGAATGTAAGTTTGAAAAAGATACTTCAAAACAAAAATTTTCTTTGATGCAACCTAAAAAGCGTTTGATTTTTCTTTTATCATATTTTATAATTAATTCTTATTTTTTTTATAACTTTTTATTATATTAGTATAAGTTTTAGTAATTTTTTGAATTCTGTATTATGACTTAATAAATTGCCTACGTTTTAATAAATTATGTATTTTTCAGAATTTTTATAATTATATTTCTTCATATATTTACAGCTTAATATAATTAGCAGTTCTAGCTCCGATTATTAAAACTAAGTTACTTTAATTAATTCCATTAATTCCACACACATTAATAAAAATTTATATTTTTCTTGGTGTTTTAATTTGAAACGAATTAATTGTAAGATATAAGTAATCCCCATTATCTTGTAAACGCCTATTTACAGACAAATAAATAGTTAGAATGTCTATTCTGGATATTTCATAACGAAACTAAGAATGGGTTAAAAAATAAAAGACCGCGTACCCAGAATCACTTTTCGAAACTAATGCTTATATTGTTCAGTTTTGCTAAGGAAGGATGGGATAGTTTAACTGACCCTCTATCATATATCACTGTCACTGTACCAATTCACTCCTCCCTCAAAGCGACGCCCCCAAAGTGTGACTATTACAACTCTGATTTTGCCAATTCCGGTTTTTTATCTGGGTATTGCGTCCTCTTAAGTAAGATAAATCCCAATTTAAGGGACAAAATGTTTGGTCCCAAAGGTGCTCCTTATTAGGAGTATTTTATACAGGAGCATATCCCTTATTAGGAGTATATTATTAGTTCAGTAAGTAATTGAAGTCAAAGTAAGCCTTAATTGTATAAAGTTATATGTGGTATTAAAATATTATTTATTCCACTATCATATTGGAATTACTATCACATTACTGTGAAAATTTACAAATTAAAAAACTGCACTTTTTTAAAAATATATATATTTGTCTAAATTATTAAATAAATAGTATCCTTGTTTGAAGACTCATCCCTATATTTACATTGCTATAATTTACTTCATTAAATAAGAACATCTCATGCTCCTGTGAGATTTCAATGCTGGATATCAGCGATTCGTTAACACCAAACGTTTGTTCTCAGACGTTGCGTTTGTTCAAATCAGGGTTAAATTCCATAGTTTTTATAAATGGTTACACATAATATATTAAAACTAGAGCAGAAACTTTTGCCAACTTGACACCTTATTAAAAATCTAACCTAATTGCAATCTATTTTATTGTTCAGAGTACAAATATTTAGGTTCTTTATACTCGTAGTTCTATTAAGTTTTAAAATTGCAGTATAAAGTTTATTTTTGCTAGATAATATAATTGTTTATTACTACTAATTGAAAAAAATATTTTCGTAATCCTTTTTACCAAATTTAGAAGTTTTTGCAACTACTTCATCAGATTGTGGGCCAGGTCCTTTTTCGTTAAATGCCTGTACAACAATACTGTATTCAGTGGAACTCAACAGATTTGTAAGCTCGCATTCATTCTGAAACTTTTCTGTTACTTTTAAAGTTTTAAATAAGTACTGTCCACCAGACTTCTTTGCCTTGTATCCCACATAATAGCCGGTGATGGAACCACCGTCATCATCAGAGCTTTCTGGCGGCTGAAAGAATATAGATAAAAAAATGGATTAAAAAAATTATTCTATTCAAACAATTTCAGTACATGAAATTGAAATTTAGACATAGCTTAGAATGACCTAGCCTGTGTTGTATAATGAAACACGAATTCCTGACAATCTTCAACAGCAATGAGAGTTAGTGAAAAATCTCGATATTATAACTTTTATATTTACTTATTTTTTATTTTAATTTATTCAATTTATTTGTCATTATTTTTTTGGGAATCTGAGAAAAAGAAAGGAATAAATTCATTAACGTTGTTTTTCGAAGCTCTGACGCTAACACTTAAATAACGCACACGTATATATACAATGCACACATACAATGCAAATATACATTAAACAATATACATATTCTTTCCGTGAAGAATTATCTGGGCTTCAGAGCAGATAAATAACTTAGATATTTTAAAAATTGCTAATTTTTTTTTTAAAAAATCGCCAATTTATCGTCATTTTTAAGTTTATTTGGCGACTACCTAGATGAAAATTATCAAAATTTCTGGCATTTATCAGTTTTTGCAAATTTTTATAAGCCCACATAATGCAGCATGGGAGTAAGTTTTTAAATATTAAAAAATTAGACCGCAAACGCTTTTCATTTTCACAAAATTATGGCTTTTCTCCATATTAACGTTTTGCGCCATTTTCAAAATAAGCATAGACAGTGCTAGCTTTATATAGGCTAAGCTTGACCTAACTATCATAAGTAACAGTTGCAAATTCAAAGCAGTCATAAAAATAGCATATTATTCGCTAAAGAGCATCGTTCCATATTACGACGGAGCCTTCGAAAAGCAACATTTTCATTGTTTCCATTTCAAAGTATTTTCATGTGAATAAATAAATTTAATAATATGTTGACTTATTTTTATTATATGCATTCATTAAAAATAGTGTACAATCTTAAAATAGATTTATAAACATAGATATTTCATATTTACTGCTTGAATTTCCATATCACGAATCAGGAGCAATCATTTTGGTGTATTACCTTTTCAGGATTCAAATGATTAAATGATAATGGAGTTCCAGCGGTTCCTTTAGTCAGTCATTAAAATCGATTTGAAAAGAAAGAAATTCCGTTTTGGTTAAGTAATTATTCTTATAATCTTGTTTCAATTGGTTGTTAAATTGTTGATTATCTTTCAATATTTCTTTATCAATGAAAAAAAAATTAAATATCCACATAAACCTCATGATTTAAATTATCTTTGAATTAACGAAGTATCATTTTTAATTCGTTTCTCAAATTATCATATTATCAGTAGAAAAGAAAACAAATTTATTCTAACAATGCAATCTATGTGCTTTCAATTTTATGTAATATTCAATAAATTTTCAAAATTACAATACTAAAAGTAATTATGTGTTTGTTATGTAAAATATGAAAAGAAATATATAAAATTTCGGATATTAAAATAAATTTATGAAGTTGAAAAGTTTATATTTGGAAAAGAAAATGGTAGAAAAAGAAAAAAAGAGAAAAAGAAGAAAAAAGAAGAAGGAGAGAACAGACTTTCAAGTTTTTCTTTTCCTTTAAAATAGAAAACACATGAATAAGTATTGAAGAGTATATTCTTTGTTCTACTAATATCAATTAATTCACTTAGTCTAGTTAAAAACATTTAATCCCTTAAAAGTTATAAATTCAAACTCTCTCTCTCGTGTTTGTTATGAAAATTTTACCTTTAACGCAAACACCGGTGTTGCATATCTTTACTAAAAATTATTTAAAGGTTATCAACAATATTTTAAGTATGAAATATGCGTTTAATGAAAATTCTGTGTTAAAGGGTTAAAGATTTTGTTACGTTATTGGTTAAAATTATATTTCGAAACTTTCAAAAAACAAAACATGACCAATGAAAGGATAATGAATGCTGTGGTGCTGCCATCTAAAGTTGAATACAAGTACTATTTAGTTCGATAAAAAGTATTATTGTGCTGCCATCTAGAGATCGAAATCCACACCTTACTGTCTCAGACTTTAAATTTTATGGTGCTGCCATCTTCTGAATGGTTCAAATATTTATAGTGATTGACAAACTTAGGAATCTTATTTTTAAATGAAGAAATCAAAAACTTAATATTTAATGTTTTAATTCTGAGTTAAGATGTTAACATTATTGATGAAAATTCTAACATATATTGATAATGCTAACATATGTTATACTAACCAGCCATGATACCTGCAAGGAGTTGGAATTCATCGGCGTTACTCGAACTTGAAGAGGAGGAGTCCGTGGGACTAGGAAGGGAAGGAAAATGATTCAACCAACTTTATTTAGAAACACAAATCAACTATTTTCAAATATTTCAAGCACTAAATTTTCTTATGTGTTTAAAGATCTAAGAGTCATCAAAGTTCAAATTAATAAAATTAGCTTATGCTTTTCTTTTTTTAAAGAAACTCAAAATTATAGGCAACAAATTTTCATATTTGTGTTGTTATTTTAAAATAAATTTATTTCAGCCGTGATTTTTTTAAAAATTTATTCGGAAATAGTTGTAGACTTTTGCTTATCTGCATTGTGAAATAAATGAAGCATATTAAGCTAATTATTATTTCCTAAATTTCATCTATTGCATCTTCTCAAAAAAGACAACAATGCCGGAAGGGAAATAAATTTTTGTTCACCAATATGAGAGACTGTGCTGAATTGCTTAGGGTAAAATTTTTCAGTATATGTTTTGCAGTCTAAATGCTTATAACATTTTCCCTAAATGCTTATAATATTTTAGCATAAATAAACAAAAAAAATATCATTTCGATAGTTTTGATTTTAAATTCGAAATAATATCAAATATTTAACAAACATTTTGGTAATTTTTTTTATTTTTATTATTATTATAAGATTCTATTCAATTTTGTATATATTATAATGCTACAAAATTAAATATATTATAGAAAAATTTATAATCGTATAAAACTCATACAAAAAAATAATATAATTAAGCAGACATAAAATAAATAATTTAGGTAAAAACTCCGCCCTTGTGGTTTATGAAAGGTACGAAAAAGAGAAATTAGCATAGCTAGTATAAATTTGGATTTAAAGCAATGACTAATTTTTTTGAAAATTCGATAGCTGATTTTCCTTTATCATTTAATATCAATAGTTATATTAGACTTGCACAACTTTTGTTGTTCCAAATCTCGACTTCGAGCTTACAATTGATACCGAATATAAACTTCATACTCAAGTTCTAAGAAAAAAAATATTTTTAAATTAATTACAATTAAGTAACAGAGAAAAAAGATATGAACACAATAAATTAATTGTAAACTAATTGCAAGTTAAAGTAATATCTGCCCTATAAAAGGTTAAAAATAAATTTAAAAAAACCTTACCCTCATCATCTGTGGTTACTGTCAAAAGTTTACTTCGTGAGCTTTTACCAATGGCATTTTCAGCAACAACGTGTATATTGTAAGTGATCCTTGGTTTCAGCCCTCGTAAAGTTATGTCTGTTTGAGACCCAGAGACATCAGTAGTTAAAATTTTTGATTCAGAATTCCCTAAAAGAAAAGAATTCAAATTTTTCAATTTATTAATTTTTAGTCATGGGTTATTGGGTTTCATATTAAACATCTATATCATCATAAGAATTGTATTTAGCACTGAAACTTTTTTGAATTTTGTGATCATGTCGTGGATTTGAGTTTTAATTTTGACTTGTTTAGTAAATGATCCTTGGTTTCAGACCTTGTAAATTTTTGTCTGTTTGAGAACCAGAGACATTAGTAGTTTAAATTTTTGATTCCGAACTTCCTAAGAGAAAAGAATTTAAATTTTTTAATTTATTAATTTTCAGTCAAAAGTTATTGGGTTTTATCATCATCATCTATATCATCATAAGAATTATATTTAGCACTGCAGCTTTTGTGAATTTTGTGATTATGTCCTTGATTTGAGTTATAATTTTGACTGGTATAGTGAGTGATCCTCGGTTTCAGACCTCGTAAAGTTATGTCTGTTTGAGACCCAGAGACATCAGTAGTTAAAATCTTTGATTCAGAATTTCTTAAAAGACAACAATTGAATTTTCTCAAGATAATAATTTTTATTCATGGACTCTAGAGCTTCATATTAAATACCTGTATCATCCTAAGAATCATAATTCGCACTACAAATTTTTTTTTGCTTTTCGTGACAAATGGCTTGGTTTGAGTTTAAAATTTAAAATGGCATTGTTTTTTCTGACGAATAAAGCCAACATTGTAACAAGATTCTACATAAATATTTTATCATTAACGTTATCACAATATAAATGCTTTAAATTTTTATAGAATTTAAAACTTCAGTTGCAATCTAAATCACAAAGAAATATTTTAAACATTGTATTTATTTTCTAAACATATCGACTTTTATTTTTTATAAAAACAAATAGGAACAGAAGATTTAAAATTACCATTGTAACTTTACAAAAGTTTTTTTTTCTTCATTTTTTTAAATTTAATCTACTATTCTTTTATTTTAAATCTCAATTTTTTCTGGGCTCATTTTGAGGGATCACAGAACTTTTGGTTTAAAGTATTTGTGCATTTATGCACTAACTTGAATTAAAATTATAGATTAAAAATATAGACGATTCTAAAAATTCATATAACTAATGCTATTATAACTATTAAAAATTTCATTTTTTTATTCTTAATTAATTTTAAATAATCATACTTAATTATTTTGTATTAATTATCGTTATTTAAATATTAACTATTTTAACTGTTATTTCGTTAGCTTATAGATAGTAACATCACATTAAGTGTTAATTTTACTCTGTAATATCCATTCTAAAAAATAAATTAATACTCAATCTAAGAGAGCAAGATACAATATTTACTAAAAGAAGATATTTATCTAATTTTTTTTTTTTTACTTAACTCACCTTTTAAGTTTTCGGTTATAATTAAATACCGTGAAATAGGACTATTTCCATTAAATGGTGTGGCCCACCTTATATGGACGCTACGGCTTGATATGTGAACAACTTCGATTTGAGATGGGTGATCTGGTGCCTCTGGAAATAGAAAAAGCTATATAAATATTATATGATATGTATTGACTTGGATTTCTGGGAGTCTTTTTGCATAATGAAAGAAAAAAAATTCAATTCAACAGATAATTATCTAATTTCCACTCAATTTTTATCAAACTTTTGTAAAATTGTTATATTTAAGTTTCTAACTTTTAACTGTTAATTTTTTTAACGTTTTTACACTTATAAGAGTTTTACTAGCATGATTTGCTCACTTGAACAGTCTACTTTTTCCATTCTCGTATTTTATACAGCAGATGAAGATGAACCAAGTGGCACCAAATTGCCTTTAGATTTTAATGCATCCATTAGTTGCTAATTGACCATTTCTAACATTAGAATTATGGCCTAGATTACCCAAAGTTCAAGAAAGTGAAGGAAAAAGTAACGTTTTCCAATATGTACCAACCATAAAAGCGAATTAATCACCTGCCAGATGAATATGAATTTTAAAAGAAATGAAATAGCTTTTGTAATAAAATGTAGCCTGAATAGGCATTTAAATAATATTTAACTCATTCCTTTTCTTTTTTTTTTCAGATGAAATAAAATCATTTATCGTCTTGTTTTCCAAATGCTTTTATATCAGATTCGCGATTCCAGGAAGAAAAATTGTTACATCAAAGCCAAAAATCGATGTCTTTGCTTTAGAAACAATGATTTTCTGAAATCGATTTGGGTCCCTTAAAAAAGAGAAGTTTTAGATCGGAATTTATAAAATACCCTAAAACGATTTGGATTTTGTTTCCGAAAAAAACTTTGAGAAAACTGAAATAAAGCAAATTGAAATCAAATTGCTTTGGCTGGACATAGTAAAATATACCCCCGAAAATCAAAATGAAAGGCATCTGTTTACTTTTAAATTTATGTAATGCATGTTTTAAATTATGCAGCCAGGAAGTAAGAGACAAAAGAGGGGGGGGGATGGACAAAACTGAGTCTTTAAGTTATTTCTTTTCATCAGCTCTGAGAATAAAATTGCTTTAATTTTTATTCCATTGCTAAATTAACCCTTTAATTAAATGACTATTCCATTAAATAGATATAATTTGTTGTAAAAAGCTATACTTAAGAATATTTTGACCACATTATAAACTATATATTATAAATTAATCATTATTTGAAAGTATGCCAACATCCGGTTTTATCGATTTGTGTACTGGCATAAAACAGATTCCTTTTCACCAAACCTGAATGGTCTTATACCATTTTTTTTAGTTCCATTTTTAACAAACTGAGATAAAAACGGTATTTATTGGGAATATTTATTTACTTCCAAATTATTTATAAAATAAATCTCTCACTAAATACAGGGGTATTAAAGTCACCGGATGTAAATAATTTTGAATTTAATATATTTGGAATTAAGCATAAAATAAATTAGTTCATCGGATTTAAGAATTAAAATCATACTCATAACTCTTAACGTGTCCTCCTGCAGTGTTATAGGCTACATGCGTCCATTGCTTACAAATGAGAAAATATATTTGATTTTCCACGGATTTTGATGATTTAGAGTAGTGTGAAATGTAGCTGCAAAGTCATATCCGACCATCGGGTTTTTCAAAGCTCTGTCGCCAAGTGAAATAAAAAAGTCACAATTAAGTATCTTACTCATGAAAGAAAGCGATAATTTCAATATATATATATATATATATATATATACATATATATATATATATATATATATATATATATATATATATATATATATATATATATAAGTATATATATATATATGGCAAATAGCTTAAATAGTTTAAGAACTCTTTTTAAATATTGCCAATTTGGGCAAAATATTCCTATTCAGATGAAAATTTTTAAAATCCCTGAATTATTATCAGTTTTTGTACATTTTTATGAGCCCTTATAATGCAGCATTGAAGTAAGTTTTCAAATATTAGGAAATTATACCACAAATGCTTTTCATTTTCACAAAACTTCTTTTCCACATATTTACGTCTTGCGCCATTTTCAGAATAAGTATAGACAAAGCTTTCTTTAGATAGACTGAACATGTTGTAACAATCATTCGTAACTGTCACAAACTCACATCAATTATGAAAATAGTATATTATTCGCAAAAAAAGCATAATTTAATATGATGATGGGGCTTTCGAAAAACAGTCATAAGGTGCGATTTTATCCTATAACACCGCTTCTTATAGTGTAAAGTTGATACAAAACCTGTTTTAATAATTGAAAGCAATAGTTGAAAATGTGTTATTAGATTTTGATTTTTCTAATGTAAATTTTCCAGTATTTAGAAAAAAAAGAGTAAATCGGTGAAGCAAAAACAAAAGTATTCCAGATTGGATTCATCGACACCGATGCAAGCACCGACTTTCTCAAACAATTAGCCTACACTGCTTCCCATTCAATTACAGATAACATAGCGAATGTCTGCAGCTAGTTTAATGTGATTTATGATAGATGGTTGGAAGTATAGACATCACAATAATTGTTTTATCACTATAATACTACTAATAAATAATTATCTAAAAGCAAAATAAAGCATTCCCGCAATAGCCCGTTAGGAGCTAGTGGATTCATAGAAGTTAGGGCTTTATAATGTCATGACCAACAGCTTGATTGTGGTAATGTGGTCAGCACTGCATACAAGGAAGTTTTACTTACCAGACAAGCTGGCACCCATCGTTGAAAGCTGAGTGAACTTCAAGCCATCACTGGGGAACATACTCCAGTTCTTTCAATAACAGCTCATTTCCTCAACCACTAAGTAAACGCTGCTCTATATAATTATTTTGTCTCCATAACAAAACCATTGCCGCGTTCCAGTTTTATCAGCCAACAGGGTGTAGTTTTTTCCAACTCTCCTCTATTTAGTGTGTCCCAATTAATTACTCTATTTTACTAAAAGCAGAGGCATCTTAATAATAATAATTTATATATTCTTTTACTACCTTTTTTTTTCAGATTGATTTCCAATTATTTGCTATTGTTTTCTTAAGAGTATAAATGCATTCTAAGAAAGCAATTTTTGCCTTAAGATATTATATTTTTAGCTAGGCATTCCAGTGGAGGATTGCATCCTGACGAGGACATCTATGTTTTCCAACATTCTGTTTCATTCTTCTCCTTATTATTTTTCTAATTTTCTTAAATTTTAAAAAAATTTTTTTTAGTATATTAAAATTTTTTAATATTTATCAAAGCAAAAAAATGAGTATACTATTTTAATTATTAATTTTAAAGCTTATTACATTTAAAAATTACTAATTTAAGTAAATTGTAGCACTAACAGGTTGCTTAAGATATTGTCATAATTTATGGTACTATAAACAACAAAACAAGTTTTTAGCTTTTTCTCTTACTAAATATGTTTAAGCAAGTTTATGAATTCATCCCCGATAAAGTTTTTCATATGCATGTAACTCAGCTTAAGCGTAATAGGAATTCTTACGTAAAAATATTGGGAAAAACTTGCCTCTCTGGAGTAATTTGTGTTCGAAACTGACTCCCATTTGCGTTACGTGAGAGTGAGAAGAGTGTTACTAAAAACTTCAATTTTCTCACGTAAATGGCGCTTAGCGTACGGTGAATCTATCAATAGGGATATTTTATGCCAGCAATGCAATAAATGATGAGAAAAAGTAGCAAAATGAGATTCAACACAAAAATGAATCATAGTAAATTTTGAAGTGGATTGAAGTTTTTTCCCCATTTAATACGAGGTCAGCATTAAGTTAGATGTTTGTCATTTATTTAACTTATTATAGTTAAAAATGAATTTACAGTTTTATGATCCAATAATGGGAAAAACCTATCTTCAAAATTTATTTTTAACCAACATTTTCAAATTCCTCTCAAAACTTAGTGTTTTTTTATATTATTATTTTATATTATTTATAGGTTTCGTGAATCTTTTTTGCATGACATTTGTTTGCTTTTTTAAATTCAAGAAACTGTGTAATTAATCCGGAAATTAATTTTCGAAAGCAATGATTTTTATCAGTTTCAGTAATGTTTGTCGTCTGGCTTAGACTAAGAAGTAATGTTTTTTTATCGGCTTTAGACTAAAAAGAAAATGTTTTTTTTATTTTTTATAGACTGTTAACTAATGATCCAACATATAAAATTATGACGTTTTTTCAGTGATGGACCAACATAAATTGCTTATCATCTTGAATTTCCACTAAAAACCACCATGCAGCTTGATGGGACCATCAAATCTGCCCAACATCCCAAGTTAGGGATTGTCACCTTTTCATGTTGGGCAAACATAACATACCCATCCCAGTATGTTGGATTTTTAATATGTGCCAACAAAAAAAAATCCATCATGATACAACTCAATTTACTGGTTACCATTATAATTTTCCTGTATAAACCATCATGCTTTTTGTTGGGACAATCAAAATTGTCAGGAATAAAAAAATTAATCCTGATCTAACATAATATATTGGTAACCATTATAATTTTCCATTATAAACCATCTTGCTTTTGTTGGGACCATCAAGACTGCCCAACACTGTGACATTGAAATTGCCTCTGCTTCATGCAGTCATTTTAACTGCTCACCAAAGCAAAAGAAAGGACTGTTCGAAGTACTCTTTTTTATTCATGGAAAAAATAATAAACTTTTACTGGTAGTTTCTGTTAAATAAATTGAAAATTTATTTAAACGACAATTGATATTTATAACCAAACAAATTCATATTTATAAAATATAGCTATTATATAAATATTACTTTGCTAAGAAACAATGGACACAAAACATTGTCAGCATGAGATAAAAATTACATCATTATTCAATGTAAAATGGTTTATTATAAATGGATTTATTATAAAAAGCGAATGCTCTATCCCCTGAGCTATCGCGACTGTACACAGTACTATATTGAGTTCTGCAGTATTAGACTAGTGCACACAGAACTAGGTTGATGCGCACAAAACAATTTTGGTGCACCCTGTAATAAAATGGAGTGCATAGCATTACTTTGGTGTACACAGTTCATCATGATTACGAGTAATACTGTATACATATAGCTTAATTAAGATGAAATTGGAGGACGTGTTCAATTTACGTCCTAATTTGAATTATTTTGTCCTAATTTTAATTGAAGACACAAATTTTTAATTAAGAGTTGGGATTGTTCCGTTGATTTAGAAATTATACAGTATAGGTTTACACATAAAATAGCACAATGGAAAATTAGAGCTGAGAGGTACTTTGCTATTACAAATGAATTCTATCGTTGAATTTTCTCATGAACGATCTGCATTATTGTGACTCAATTTCTTTATTAATGCACTCAATTTCATGCCTTAAAGCTAAAGTCCTTTTTTAGATATGGGCAAATGTATTCACCTTCCTTTTTTAAAAAAAGAAGAATAACGTTAAATCGCATGATCCGGGTCACCAATTCTGATGTTCAAAACGGAAAATTTCTCTACCTGAAAATAATATAAAAAGCCTCAGAACATTGATCAAGAATTAAAACCAGTTTTTCTTTTGCGTGGTAATTAATTTTTAATATCCCTGGATCAACAGCTGTCATTTCCTTGTTTTTTTTATTTGTTCTTTTAGCACTGGCGAAAAATTCAAATATTGTCTAAATATTAAAATAATTTAAAGAAAGAACATGTATATTTACAATGGCTTACTATTTGATTCTTAATTAATATGTTACAGCAGTAGTTTCGATTCGTTTATTTTAAATGACCTAAAAATTTAAATTTTGTGATTTGTTACAATGTTGAGTCTTCATTACATATTGTATTAATTAAAATGAATATAGTTTCATATTTATGTTATATATATATATATATATATATATATATATATATATATATATATATATATATATATATATATATATATATATATATATATATATATATATATATATATATATATATGCGCGCTCTATCCCTGAACCACCATCGCTGGAGGAGAGAGATTGACAAATTATTAGAAAAGACTAATTATTATTCTTGCTATAAATTATCTAACAATATTACACTTGTGAAACATTGAATTTTAATAAACATTGTGAGTTATGCTATGCAAATTACTAATTCTTTAAAAATTTAAAACTTTAAATTTAAATATCGTTAAACCAAATTTAAAAAATAATACTTAAGAAATATGTAAAATATTCATTTACATATACTTTATACTTTATTTGACATTTTTGACAGAGAAAAATTTAATAAAAGTGCAATACAATGCGTAAAAATCTTTTCATTAATGTTCTCTTGATTTTTGTTGACTATTTGAGACTACCAAAAGCTAAAAATAAATAAATATATATGCACTTGCATGGATAAAACTTAAGATACGTTAATTACGTCAATGTTGACTTTTTACTTGGAAAATTTTTGAACTTTAAAAGCTCAAATGTAAGCACAACATTTTTACGAATTTCTTTAAAGAAGCTTCACTTCTCAAATGAGACCTTAAATTGTTCATCCAACAGTACAAAATTCGAATTAAGAAAACAAAAACAAACAAAATTTGAAAAAAAGGAAGGAAATGAAAAACAAACAGAAAACAAACTACCACAGTAATACTTTCAAGAAGAGAAAAGGAGAAATTCCTATTCTGTAAAGAGAAAGCTCAAAACTCTTACCAGAATTCAAACCAGGCTGGAATATTCCTCTGAACTCTAATCGAAAAATCCTTCAAAAATTGCAATGTTTCTGAATCGAATTTTAGCCTCGGGCAAAGAAACGCAACGGGAAAGAGAGAGCAAAAGACAAATACAACTAAGTCTTCGTTTGGATGGAAGATGCGGAGGATGCTGAATCGGGATAAACTTATGATCCGCGTGTTCTTTGTTCGCGTGGTGTCCCTCAGGGTAGAGTTTTCGATATGGATGAGGAAGTTTGTAACAAGGCTTTTGCTTCGAAATTAGAATGCTACCTTCTAACGATATTCTCTCTTGTATAAAGGTTTTCTTTTAGAAGGATTTAAAGGGATTGTCTGCAAATGTAAAATATGTTTTGCATGTGTAAGAGGAATAAATCAATCTAGACTAAAAGTGACAACTTCTTTTAAAAAGTGTGCTTAAGTTGTTACATGCTCAAAGTGCGCAAACTTGCATTTTTTTAGCTTTAGGCTCAGTTTGCTATTTGCTGTCTGGGCTGATGAAGGTTGTTCTAATGCAACAATAAATTACGTTGATTAAAATACAAATTTTATTAAAAAATAATAAAAAGTCAGAAAGCAAAATAAGTAAAAATATAATCTGATCATCAGTTCACACGATTATATCCGTAAAATAGAGTGCTTTCTTCTTAGTCCCGCAGTGGACTGATCGTTTAGACACAGTTCCCAGCCGATCACCGAAGTCAAGCATCACTGGTTGCGGTCAGTGTGCGGATGGGTGACCACTTGGATCAGTCTGCGTAGGGACCAAGGGTGTGCGGTATGGGTCCTCGTTAAACTGTTTTACCGTAAAGTGCTCGACTTCGCGTGCAGGTCGTTGGGCTACCGAAGCGGGGGTGCCATCCCCTTTGCAGAGGATCAAAATTGTGATGGCATGTCTTCGGTTCATCCTCAGGGATGTTTCCCAGACCATCGCCAATAGCACATTGTGCAGATCTAGTACGACGTAAATGAATTACAACAGCTTTCTTCTTAATTTATTTTTTTAATTTCTATGTTAATCTGTCTTTTCTTTAATTCTTTTTGGTCTTTTTATATTCAAGTAGTTTACAGTTATTAGTTCTTTTGTGGAAGAATTTCCTTGATATAAAGAGGTGGAATAATATTATGGAAGCAATTATGCTCGTTAGTTTGATGTAATCCACAATAGCTTAGTGGTAAAGTCTCTGAACTGTCACTCAGAAGGAATGAGGCTCGATCCCCAGCGACGGTTTGATAACCACCCAGTTTCAGATGGATGTATACCAACTTATATGGGAAGTGAAGGCAGTCAACTCGCAATGTTCGCCACATTGTCACCGTCATGTCGTTCATAATGAAATTTTTAACTTTTACTTTTATGATCATTTTTACGCCTTATAAGTTATTGCTTTACTCTATGAATCCTGAGTGAATGCTTGTTTTACTCTATGAATCCTGTGCGAATGCTTGTTTTACTCTATGAATCCTGAGCGAATGCTTGCTTTACTCTATGAATCCTGAGTGAATGCTTGCTTTAGTTTGAATTTGTTGATATAGCTTTTTTTTATTTTTAATTCGTGCTTAAAAGAAATCTTTCGATACGTCAAAAAGGAAAAGTTTATTTTTTTAATTAAAATAATGCATTATTATTTAAAATAATACTTGAATTTATGAAATTTTTAGTAAATGCAAGTGCAATAATTATTTTTTATTTCTGGAAAATGTCATAACTTTATTGATAAGGATTTCGTATTTTCCATTTTGCATAAAATTTTTACTATATTTTTTTTTCTTCAAATTAAACAGATTATTTCCGACATATTTTTTTTATTTAGTTTAATTTTATAAATAATATAACGGAAATTGAATAAAAAGAACGTGGTTTTGAAATTAACATCAAATCATTATTATTTAAAATAATCATTAATATTTAAATCATTATTGTTTAAATCATTATTGTTTAAATCATTATTGTTTAAAAGAATACTTAAATTTAAACATTTTTTAGTAAATGCAAGTGCAATAATATTTTTTTTTTACTTCTTGAAAAAATCATAACTTTGATAAGGCTTTTGTATTTTCCATTTTGCATTTAATTTTTACTGTAATTTTAATTTTTGTTTTCAAATTAAATAGATTACTTCCGGCATAATTTTTTTATTTAATTTAATTTTATAAATAATATAATGGAAATTGAATAAAAAGAACGTGGTTTTAAAATTAACTTAAAAAATTTAGACGCGTTAATATGTTCACTAAAATCTTCATATTGCTTAAAAATGTAATTTATGACTTTGAAGAAGAATCGATTTTCAATAAAATAGAATGATGAAGAAAAAATGAGTACTGTTCTGACACTAAAAATAATTTTTTATTTCTTTTGCTAAGGAATTTCTCGGAAAAAAAATTTTTTTTCCAAAATGCTACACAAGGAAAAATAAGTATGGTCAAGACAATCAGAATATGATAAAATTTACCGTGCTTCTGACTTTATGGGTACATTTAAAGCCTCGATAACTTTTACCAATAATGATTTTGGTAAAATTAACAATAAAGTATGTTTTTATCATAAGTGATAAAATTTGATAATTTTATTTTGATACCTTAGAGCATGGAAAAAGAAAACAATTATTCGGTTAAATTTACTTTTCAGTTTTGTGATTTTCAGTAAATGTATGGAGATAAAGCTTTTTTCTTAAGAAACCATAATTTCCGGTAAACCGTTACCATGTGAATAAAAATATTACTGAATGAATGGTTTAAATACCATATGTTTCAGTTTTATAGACCCAAATTATATTTTTTACTTCAGAAGTATTACCATTCAGTAAGGTAATTTTACCAGAATGGTTTTCTTCTTGCAGCGAGGCACACTATTTGAAATTAGAAACTCAATTTTTATTTCTTGATAAGTGTTACTTATTCAAACAGTAAAATAACATCATTTTTTGTCACTTAACAGTGTTATTTATTTCAAGCGAGATATCTTTACGGATCCAAGGAGAGAACAAAACAGTATTTTAATTTGTAAAATTAATAGTTATATTTAAAAAATATCTACTGTAGACTATCAAATAAATCAACAAATTAAATAAATAATCCCAAGAAAATGAAGCAGTTAAATATTACTTGCTTAAAAATTTCATTTGCTTCAAAAATAAGCAAACTGGGAATAACAGTCGACAAGTTTCAAGCACTCAGTCTTGAAAATGGGAGCCTATTTTTGAGTGATTGAAACATGTCTAATGTCTATTTCTATTTTGTAAATGTTTGATGCGAATGAAGTTTTTAATCAAGTAAATCAACGACTTGGAATGTACTTCTTTTCTCTATTACTTCGTGGCAATCGATTTTTTTTTTCAAACTGTCAATTCCTCTTTAAGCTTTTAACTTTTATCACTAGGCTAGCCGATCGTCAATCATAAAAAAATGCCATATAGTTTCAGGTTAAGGTCTTGTTATACGTTTAGAGGTTTTACTATATTTTATATAATATATTGTTTTAGAAACAGACTATTCCTAACATTTTCTTTCTTCATGGTTCTAATTTTTAAGATTTTTTTAAAAATCTTCTACTATTTTGTTTCGCAAAATATTTTTCTGCCCTTTTTTCCAGCTAAATCCTTTTTTTAATGTATAAAGGACAAATAACGAATTTATAAAATTGCGTGATAAGTACTTATTTGAAAATTTTTAATTACTCCCTAAAAGTGATTTAAAATTTGTGATTTGTAAGAAAAATATAGTCCTTCAATTAGCAAGCACTTTCACTTCAGTATAATTCTATAGTTAACAACAATACTTTAATCTTTGAAACTACCAAACTTAACAATTTCTGGAAAGAAAAAACCCTTAAAAGTACTCTTTTGTGATATTCTGAAAACAGTTTTATACTCATAAGCAAACATTTCAAATTAATTGCATTAATCCAAATAATAGAACCACTTACTTATATACTCATTTACATATCACTTTTAAATAAAGGATTTTACGTAATTATCACAGAACAATTATTATTTTTGCAAACACTTCCATGAAGATTGAATTAATTTTTAATTTATTTTCTAGTCTGGCATTTATTCCCTGTCTCGAGTATACATTTATTCCGCAAAACTTTCAAAAATGGTTCATTTAAATTTGAGCCTCGTCTTCTTCCGAAGAGAAAAACAAAACAAAGCTTTTCCCCCTAACTGCAACTGCAGAAAACACTTTGCCTGTACATTTCCCTCCTCGCTTACAGCTCCCTTTACCCTGAGTGTTATCTTAGCAGGCATGAGGAGGAAGTTTTGTGAAGTTTCGCTTGAGAGAAATTCAACCCCTAGCTCTAACATCTCAACCGCGAGAGTAAGTTCCTTATGGATTTAATAAATTTACCCGCTTTTAATTAGTTTTCTACTATTGGGCCAGCATGAGATCCTCTTGTCTTTTAAAAGCTATTCCAGGAGCTTCCTTAGCGCAAAGTCTGCTTGGTTTAAAAGGGGGGGGGGTTAAAATGACATGAGGGGGTTTTGCTTTAGGTGACAGGATGAATCGTCCTGAATATGTATTTTGGTGGTTGACAGCTTTGTATGGAAAGATTGAACAAGGAAGATATAGGTTTAGCTTATAGACTTGATTCGTAGCATATGTGCATCTGTAATTAGAATTTAATTAAAAATTGGAGTATCGTGTCTTCTTGAAGTCGGTGATTTTGAGGAAATTAAATCTGTAAGTATATTAATTTAATAAACTTTTGATTGATAGTTTACATGGTTTATTTCAATAAATAAAAAAATTAAGAATAATTTAGATTTTTTTTTTGAATTTTAAGAAGTAACTTTTCTCAAGATTTATTTTAATTTATTTTTTACACAGAGTTTGAAACCTATCTATGTGAATAAGAATAATTGTTCCTCTGTTCATTCTGGGTGAGCATGAACTTTGACGTTCGTTATATTGCAATATAATTTAGCACACTGACAGTTCTAACAAATGTGTCAGGATTAAATTCCTTTTGGGCTTAATAAATTTTCTTGCTTTACATTAGTTTTCTGATATTAATTCATCGTACAAACCTCTTGTCTTTTGAAAATTATTCCAGAACCCTGAACTTTCTGATTTAGAAAAACTTCTAGATTTTGAAGGTTTGTATGACACAAATAACAGGAAGCGAACGCGAGTTCTTGAAGCGACTGGCAAAATCGACTTGAATCTGTAATTTAGTTATTCATAGAATCTGTAATTTAGTTCAGTTATTGTTTAGTAATATAGTTAGAATTCAGAAACTTGAATTAGCTGTAGATTACAGCATTGCAAGAAAAGACTATGACCAAGGAAAATATGGAACTAAAAGGGTTAAATAGAAAAAAAATATTAAGTTATCAATTAGAATTCGATGATTTTAAGCAAATGAAATCTGAATACATATTTATTTATTAAACTTCCACTGGAAGTAATTTAGCTTGAAAAAAAAATGAAACGGAATGGTTTTAATATTTAAAATATTATTCTAATATTTAAAGTTAACAGTAGTCTTTCTCACAATTCCATTTTACTCCAAGAAGCTTTTATAAAGTTGAGAAAAAAATCAATTGATTGCATTTTGTAATTTTCTTGAAATGATTCTTTAAAATAATTTTTTTAAAAATAACCAAGATAAGTACATGACAAAAGCATTGTCGACAAGGTACATTCTAATATGATATTAATAAATTATTTTCTGGTAAAATTATAAGAAAACTTGGATTTATGGATTGGGGTTAAAGACCCATATGAAAAAGAAAGAAGTGTCTCTGCTATTATTGGAGGGAGAATCGTGAAGCCCATGTCTACTTAAAGAAGATAAAATCCCTTATGACTCACCATAAATTCATTCCCTGAAATAGTACATTATTTTACATGAAAAATTCACTGTTACTAGAAATATTTTTATCATTATTGTTCATAAGTGAAATAGTACTTAGTAGTAAAAGCATGCATGATTGGTCTAAATGGGTATAAAATAATTGGCAAGTCATAAAAATGTGTCAGTAATAATTGCCTTACTACGAATTACAACTTTTTAAAATTTTAAATGAATTCTTCAGAAATTGTCACTTATAAAACTATTAACATGAATAAAAATTATTAAATACTATAAATTCATTAAAACAATGTTAAATTTATGAATATGTAGAACGAATTTGAAATGGTAGCTTACAATGGTTAGATTACGGTAAATGACCGGCAAGAAGTGTTCCAGTCTATGACCTTAATAACAAATTTGTGCCCGCTGAGCTATTGTAACCATAAACATAGAGAATTCTCATAAAATATCTGATCACCGCCCGTAAATTGCCGGCCTTCACATTATGTGAACAATTTTTCATTTTTGGCAAACCGTACATAAGATCACGTCGTTAAGAAAAAATCTCTTCCGAATCTTAAAGATACTTTCGCGTGTTTTTTCTTCAAGATCCACAGCAGTTGCTAGTATTTTTAGGACATCTTATAGCTTTAAAAATATACTCTAGGAATTTTATTTGAACGATCTATTTATACATATTTAGATTAATAGAAACAAAAAGAAAACTGAAAACAAAAAAAATCTCCTACGCACATAACTCTTTTCAAAAATGAAAAATATTGTAATCGAATTCTGTCTGTACAATCACTTATATAAATAAATATAGTTGGACGTTTTATCTGAATTGTTATTGAAGTATGCAAAGATAAAAATGGAATTTGACGTGCACAGTTACTGATAAAAGCAATGACGGTAAAAGGAATTTTATATTCTTGGGCAAAGATAGTAGCAAAATTCTGTATAATGGAAGAGAAAAGTTAGTTCGAAATATTTATTTTCATGGTCGTCTGTATAACCATAAACATAAAGAATTCTCGTAAAATATCTGATCACTGCCAGTAAATTGCCGCTATATTCTTAATCTTATGCCGCTATATTCTTAATTATTTTAACGCTTGTCGAGGAGCGACAGAAATGCCTCCGAGATCAAAAAATTTAGAAGGGGTGTGAGAGAGTGTCATTTATTGCCGTTTGGGATTCGAACCCAGAATTGGCGTATGACCAGGACAAGAACCAGGTTATACCCAGGAACCAAAACATAACATGATGTTGTAACCATCATGGAAACTGGTGTACAACACCAAATTAAATTAGGAAATGAATGTAATAATCTTATACATGAGCAGTCGACTCAACTAATGCAGCTGAAATTCGTTGCAAACAGGCTTTTTCCACAAATTAGGGAGCAGGCCGTAATACATTAACTGCCAATTTCCTAATTTTACGGTAATTTCTTCGAGTATAATAAAATAATATTAAATAGAGATATTTTTATAATAAATATTTCAATTCAATAACAGGAGTAAATTGGATAAAAACTATCTCTTGTACAATGTCATCTCAGTTGAGAAACAAAAGCGTTTATATACATTCAGGGGCGGATTAAGCGCACTCGGGGCCCTAGGCCATTCAAATTTTTGGGGCCCTTAGATTAAATTTTTTTTCTCGTATATTTTTTATATAATCAAATATAAAAGTATTTATATATCTTTTCATTTAAGAAAGCATATTTAAAATTAAAATAAATAATAATAAATTAAATTTTACTTTATTTTGTTAAATTGGAGCTAAAATATAATCATAACATATATATTTGAAATTGATTTTTTTTTTAAAAATAATTGTTTTTCTCAATTTTTTTAAATTTATTTTCAAAGAATCAATTCAATAACAGGAGTAAATTGGATAAAAACTATCTCTTGTACAATGTCATCTCAGTTGAGAAACAAAAGCGTTTATATACATTCAGGGGCGGATTAAGCGCACTCGGGGCCCTAGGCCATTCAAATTTTTGGAGCCCTTAGATTAAATTTTTTTTTCTCGTATATTTTTTATATATTCAAATATAAAAGTATTTATATATCTTTTCATTTAAGAAAGCATATTTAAAATTAAAATAAATAATAATAAATTAAATTTTACTTTATTTTGTTAAATTAGAGATAAAATATAATCATAACATATATATTTGAAATTGATTTTTTTTAAAAATAATTGTTCTTCTCAATTTTTTTAAATTTATTTTCAAAGAATCAATTTTAAGGGGACCGCTAATCATTGGAGGCCCCAGGTCATGGCCTAGTCCGGCCTAATAGGTAATCCGGCACTGTATACATTAAATAGACTAATAATTATTTAAATCTATGAAAGCATAAAACACATTTAAAAAGTACTATCTAAAATGAGAAACAAGCTTTAAAGTTTTATGAATTTAAGCTAGAAAAATAGCAATTAAATTAATGATCAAAATAGTTTTTCGGAGTTTAAGCAAGAATAAATAGGGTAAAAAATTTCCCTTAGAGATAGTCAAAGATGCTACAAAAATCATTAAGTAGTACATAAAAAATTCAATAATAACATTAAATCTATTGGTATATGACGTAAAACAAATTTTATAAAGTAAATTAACAAAACAAATAGTAAGACATGCTTATGTAAACATATACTAAACCAGAGATCAAACTAAATTTCATTAATTAAGTTAAACCATAAATCACTTAAAGTTTAAAAAAAATAATAATAAGTAAATAAATAAAACTGAATTAAACTGAAGTAATAATTAAAAACTGAATAAAAAAAACAGTCTCTTAAGTTTATATTTAAATTTCTTAATACGCATTAAAATGGAAATTTGCATTGTCCTTGAACTAACTAACACTTTGACATTTGAATACGGAAAATTAATAAATTAAATTTTCAAAGAAATGCTTTTTTTCCAAATCTTACTGAGGCATATATATTATTGAATTTCAAAAGATATTTCAAGGTAAGAGATCAAAGTATGCCTGCAAAAGAGATAGATTGCCTTAGGTGACATAACAAATTGAATTCAATACCAAATACAGGAGGGGATCGACTGCATTATGCGGAAAGGTCGGATGAAAGAGATAGATTAGATTTTGGTTTATGGTAATTATTTAGAACTTATACGTTGCTGCAATTAGTTTAGCATTAACTTTGATAGAAAGGATAATTAAACTCAAAAAAGTAATGTCGGAATTTCACTTAAAATGAAGTTTATTTACTTTCAATATAAGTTGAGAATTTTAGTTTAATTTGCTTTAAAAGTGAATTTTATACAGAATTTCTATGATGCAAATGTAAGGAAATATATCAGTTAGCAGTTTTATCATGATTATTAGTTGTTTATGAAAAATTTTTTTAATTTTCATTACATTCTTCAGCTAAATTTTGTGAATTTATAGTACTAGGGATGTTTTAACATCAACTTAAAGGTCGCTTTTTTTTACTTCATGAAATATATCGGCATAATTAAAAATCAGAACATTAGCACGTTGCCGCAAATGACGACTATAGCCATCCGAATTTTGAAGATATGAAAGTAAATGACGGTAATTTTCGTCCTGCACATTTTAATATAACTTTTGAAACTAATTAGATATAACTTTTGCATCACCTCATATTATATTCGATTTTCGTATGTTGCAGAAGTAAATGATATTTTAGTTGGTTAAAATGAACATTCAAGCAGAGATTGGATTTCTATGTAAGTGTCTTATATCATTCATAAAAATACCTCTGTGGAATTTGATGTAGCTTGTTGGAAGTGGAAAAATAATTGAGTTTGAGTTTAAATATGCATAATTTATATACTGACTGTTTGAAGTTCAACTATGTATAGACATGTGTTCAGTTCAAATTGCATTCAGTTTTGTATAAACTTTAGTATTTCTCAAACTAACTCAATTTCTTTTTCAAAACATGTTTTTAAAACAACCATTATAAGCGTATCTTATCAAACGTAGTGTATCACACTCAAATATTTAATAAATTACTTAAATTTAATTAAGAAAATTTAATTTATTAGTTTTTAAAATAAAATTGTAAGACATTGTAAAAATTAATAAATATATGAATTTTATTCGTAATAATTTTTTTTAAGATCATGTATGAAAGTCTTATATTTATTAATCTAAAGAATAAAGCATCATTAAAACGTACTAATACATGTTCTAATGCATTAAGTGTACTAAGGCATTTATTTGTTATTTATTTGGTAACACATTGAATAAAAAAGATCATTTTGTCATTTGCTCTAGGAAGAGAAAAACGTGTCGTGATGAACAATTGGTGGTTAAAGCCTTCGAGAATTTGCACAAAAAAAGTGTGACAAAATGCGATAATTTTCTCATTTAACATACAAAACATATTTTCAACAAATGGAAAGAGCTAAATTTAATATGGCAGTCATAAATAATAGGAAAAAATGTGTTTCTGAACCTGGTCTTTAAATTAAAAGAATGCTGCAACGCGTAAATTTAGTATTAAGTTTGATAACTAGAAATAGTAGGTATCTCTATAATTTCTCTATAATAGGTGTCTCTATAATTTTATTTAAAAGAAAAATGTTTTGTTTTAATATAAAAGTTTGATTTCAAAAATGTCAGATGTAACAGTCTCATATTAAAGTGCATTCTTAGTAGATTGAACCTAGAAATCCCATAATGTAAATGTAAGTACAAGTTACATAAAAAATTAAATTGTTTAATTGATTGGTTACAATTTTAGCTATATTTTAATTAATGCGTAACTAAAATACAAGCTAGCTAGATTTTATTAGTTAAATTAGCGTTTAATTAAATTTTTCATGTAAAACATAAGTTACAGCGTATCTGATACTTTTTATGAACTTCAAACTTTTCAAAACTTCTTTTAACATAATACATTTTAATGATACTTACAAGAGAAATCCATTGACAATGTATTAGATTTTAAATCTTAAATGTATAGCATATTATGAATTTCGTAAATATTCATCAATTTCAACAATTTTTTATTTTTGTAAAATCGTACATAAGATCACGTCTTTAAGAAAAAAATCTTTTCTGAATCTTAAAGATACTTTTGCGTGTTTTTTCTTCAAGATCGATAACAGTCACTGGAATTTTTAGAACATCTCTTAGCTTTAATAATATACTCTAGGAATTGTTTTTAAACTATCTATTTATAAATATTTAGGCTAATATCTAAAACAAAGAGAATACTGAAAACAAAAACAAAACATTCTACGCCCATAACTATTTTTAGAAACGAAAAATATTGTAATTGAATTCTATCTGTACAATCACTGATGAAAGTAAATATAGTTAGACCTTTTATCTGAATTGTTATTGAAGTATACAAAGATTTAAATGAAATTTGACGCGCATAGTTACTGGTAAAAGCAATGATGGTAAAAGGAATTTTATATTCATGGGCAAGATAGTAGGAATATTCGTCTGTATAAAGGAAGAGAAAACTTAGTATGAAATATTTATTTTCATGGGCGTCTGTATGGGAAAACAAAGTAACATAGTTCTACATTTGTCTTTCATAATCATTAGTACGAACAAACATGATAAAGGTGTTTATTATGATTGGCTATCGATAAAGCAAAATTTTCAAAAAAACTTTCATAAAGTTGAAAAAATTCCCTACCTTTAAAAGCTATTATGTAAAAAACGAAAAGCATTTTATTTGGTTGGCTTTTTCTACCTTTTAAAAGATTTTCGAGAATTATCAAGATATTTTTTCAAGAATTCGAAACTAAATATACATACAATTAACAATTCAGCACTTATCATAAGTCATAATTACTAATCAAATGTAGTTTGGACCATGTCTTTGCATGCACTTTACAAGAGGGGGATTATCTTATAAGGAATTTACGGCAATCACAAGTTTATTAATTAAATGGTTTTTAGTACATGACTTTAATTTTGTTTTATTAATTTCTGTTGACTTTAAATAATTTATGTTTGTAAAAATACTTTTAAAAGCGTGAGCATCAATAAAAAAACATATTCGATGATGGAATATTCATAGGTCATGAAATTGTGTTTGTTTCATTTTCTCCAGTTTAGTTAGAAACGTGTAATAAACTTCAAATAATGCTCCTTTGCTATTAAATAGAGAGCTGTAGCGCATGAACCGGATATTCGAAGGAGTTTTAAAGTACACAGTAATCACTTTCATGCCATATAATTTAGGTGCACTGAATTTGGTGTGAATCGGGTTTGAAATGCGAATTTGTTACAGGAATACATATAACAAAATATTCTGTTTTAAACATAGATTAGGGGGGCTTTACCCCGTGTTAAGCTTTACATAGGTCTCACAATTTCCACAGTTTTTTTAAATGTTCCTTGACAAAAAACACTTCGTTAAATTGATTTTTTAAGGCTTAATTTAAACATAATTATTTTTCTCAGATGCCATTTGAACTTCATATACAATTTCGTTTTTAATATTTCTATTCTATTTTTGGTGTCCATAAAAACTCATTAAATGATTTTGACAAAATAATTATTTATTAAAAGAGAGCAAGGTTAATAATCTATAATATCTTGCATCTAATTATATCTTACAATATTCCTAATAATGTCTTATAACAAAAAAATTTTTTATTGCTTAATAGTGCTTAATAATCAACGATTTTAATTTACATGTCAACAAAAAATACTCGGACCTAACATCATCTTTACCTGTTTTTGCATACACATTCTCAATAACTAAATTTTTAAATTTGTAATGAATTTTTAAAATTTAAAATTGATAAAGGCTTTGGTGTGCTAAAGACTTTTGTTTTTATATTTATAATTTATTCAATCTGGCATACGGGTGACCAAGAAGAAATGTTTATTTTTTGTATATATTTACAATTTTATGAGGAGAAAAACTTAAGTGTTTTCAGAAGAATTTAATGTAATGTAGTTTAATAAAATGTTTAAATAACATAGTTTGGTTATCTCAGAAATATTCAACTTTTATTCGGCCTCCGCAAAAATTTTACTACTATGATTTGAAGGACGCAGGGAGCTAATTATAGCAAAGATAATCGTTTACATTGCCACTGGTCTTCGCTAAGCCTTACATTTCCGTGAAAATCAACTTAGATAACAAATTGATGGCAAATCTATTTGATGGATATTTAAGAGCCACAATCACAATTTTAATCGCCCCTCTTTTTCTCCGAATTATGAAACTGTCAAAATTCTTTATATAAATTTAAAAGTAGAAAGAGTGATTTATTGAAACTTAAACGAACGTAGTAATTTAAGTTGGAACATTCTGAGTCAGATAATTTAGCCCACTTCTCGAAACATGGCTTTGTTGGGTCTGAGGACCTACTCAACACATTAAATGCTAAACGTATTTGAACTCCACACTCAATTTCGTTTTCTAAAAATTCTTTATTTGTTTTCTCCTTTGTTTTTGATTCTAGAAAAACGCATTTCTTCGTTTAAAGATACATCTTATATTTTCCTACGGTATTTATTTATTTATATCGTTACTTTGCAAAGTTTAGTTCCCCGCGGAGCGACAAAACTTGAAAATTATACAACTGTGATACTTCCTTCGAACTAAAGTATTAAATAGAAAGTATATATACTGGAAAATTGGATATAAGGCTTCATTTACTAAAATTTACATTAAACATTAGATAACAGGCACATATTTTTTAAAAATTAGTAATAGTTTCAAAAGTTCGAAGATTATACATAAGTAAAAGTATAAAAGTAAATATAAAAATGAATACTTATTTTGATAAAGTTTATATGTTATTGAATTTACTCAAGTTTTTAAGTAAATCTCATTTTGTTTATCATCATATATTTTAAACATGAAAAACTTACATTACTGCAGCTTTTTTTTTAGAACCCCACAAGATCTGGCTTTAGGTATACCTGGCATTAGATTTAGATTAGTATAAATTCCATAAACATGATTAAAAGAAAAAAATTTTATGTCAAACTTAATTTTGAAAAGCTTACATTACTTTTTTTTTAGGCCTGTCGGGATATGGCGTTTGGTATACCTGGCATCAAATTCATATTTGTATAAATTCAACCAAAAACAAGTTGTAATGTTAATTTTCTCTTTGTTTAATTTTGCATAAAGTAAAATTTTCAATATTCACAAATTCAGAATGAATAAATTATGAAGCATTTTCGATATTTGGGTGTGTTTGGTGCTTAACAAGTAACAGTTTCCATTAAAAAAGATTACTTCAAACAACATGAAAACTTCATGGAGGCATCGTTCCAAAACTGACACATAGAAAAAGAAACTAGTTTTCCATAATATTTCCCTCATAAAGTTTGCAACAAATGCGTAGCAATTAGAGATATTTGACTGTGGGTGAAAAATACCACCTCATTAACATAGGGCGGTAGTTTTATTTGCATTTCCTCATAATACACGCTTTGCCGAACCGACACACCCACTAAGTCAACCCAGTGGGTCATAAAACGGATAACTTATCGGTGTATCTGCAAGAGGAAGGGTCGCAATAGCTAGAGAAACAAAGCTTAATTTTCCGCTGCCGTGCATTTGTTTTCCCCAGAAATCTCCGAGTTATACGTATATCCTATCTCTAAGGGACATAGATAACAATATCGACTCTTTAATGCTTCAGAAGACAGTGAAGCGTTTCGATGAGGCTAAAGCGTAACATCCGATGCCTTTTGTAAAGTTCAGGAGGATTTGATCGAAGTATTATTGAGGAATGGATTCTGTGCAGAAGTTTCTCTGAAGGAAAAAAAATTATATTTGCAAACATTAAGTCCTTTACCGTCGTATTTGTTAGGTTTCGTATGAACTTGGAAGATTGTAGTCTTTATTGTGTATTTTAGGGAGACTTCGTACTAGAGTCTGAGTGGCTCAGGTGAGGAAGATAAGTATGTAATGGATTTGACAAAAGCGAAAAGGAAGATACGATCTATATAATAATTTTTTTTTCTTCAATGTTACATCGAATATTTTTATTTTCAGTGACATTCAGAGAATATTTTCATTCAAAATGTTTCCATACATTTGTTCTTTAAGCAGATTCTTATTATCTCTTCCCTAATAAGGGAAAAAAAGTGGATGTATTTTAAGTTTATAGAATTAAATTCGCAAGTGAAATGGCTTAGAGCAAACTGAATCTAGTTTTGAAAGAAGGGGATGATCTAAAATATAAAATAATGCATTTATATTGTACGTGGAATTTGATTAATTTATCAGTTAATTTTAATAAAATTATAATTATTATTATTTTGATTAATTTTTCCTTTCTTTATTACATAAATAAATTTGGTTGCACACTTAGGATATACTTCTCTCAAGCTAATTTTACCCAAATCAAATTCTCATAGTTTATTGCGCAAAACTTTCAACATTTTCTTCACAGAATTAATTTTTTTAAAGCTGCAGTCACTAAGTATTAAAATTCTCTTTCATGAATTCTCTTGATAAGAAGTAAATACTAAATTTTGGATATAAGTCCTAATTGCTAACTTTTTAGACTTGTATAATGAAATAATAATCCTGTATGTTCACATGTTTGGATAATGCATAAGTTTAGACTCAAAATCAATTTCTTAAAAAATAATTTTTTTAAGTTGATGGGTAAGACTACGCAAAAAAGGAAATGAACGAATCTCATTGAAATTTTTTACACTTCTTAAAAAATCATAACCTTTTAACATAACCATTTTCACAACACAACACTTGTTTTTTCCCGAAATTAGTACATTTGGATTACAACTTTCTAAATTTTGCCAAAAATTAAAATTTCTATTTTTTATAATAAAACTTAAGTTTTATCACTAAATTGTTAAATTATATTATATAGTTATGCAGTAATTGACTATGTACTATTTAGAATTTTGTTTTCATAAAATGATATGCGCAATTCTATCCACCACAAGGCTGTATTTTTAGAGCACTCCAAAAGTGGTTAGAAATTCAAACCTTGTAAATAATAGTGCATAAATATTGTTTAAATATTACTTTTCAACTAGCTTAAATTTTGTGTAAAATAATCATTTTAATACACTGAAAAAAATTTTTCACAAAATTATGCAAAAACGTGTCAAAATATCTCGAAAACAAATATAGTCGAGCTTGAAAATCACTTGTTTTCAAAATTGCAAAAAACCTATACTTATTTTTAAGCAAGATGCATAGTCTCAAAGGAGGAAAGGAGAGAAAAATGTGTTAGACAGATGTTTGGTGGCTGCTGGTAGGATTAAGACTAAGGACCATCTTGAACATAGTAGGATGCTCTAACCACCGTAGTTGTACGCCCCAGTCCAGGGAGAGTTAGAAAGCTTTACATAGTGTTCATCGCAATGGCGTATCATAACACACATTCCATTTGCTTAAAAATATTTAAAATACAGCAAAGTGAGTAAAAAGGGAAATTAAAATTAACGATTTTTTGACAAAGCTATTCATACTTTCTGTACCATTAAATTGGAAATAATTATGTCATGATGTTTCATTGTGGTGACCAACTTGTGAAGCTTTCTGACTCTCCCTGAACTGGGGTGAGCAACTATTGTAGTTTGTGTATCCTACGACGAACTTCAAAGTTCTCGGTTCGAAACCTGCCAGCAGAAATGAACATCTCTGTCATATGTTTGTAGATCTCACCTCACATCGCTTTTGAGACTAAGCATTTTATAAAAATGACTACACTCTGCCTCAATTATGAATACATGGGTTTTTAGACTTCATCTATTACTTGTCTTTGGCCATTTTGGCATATTTTCTCAATTTCGAGAAACTCTTTTTACATAGTGTATGCATCGTATGTTATTGCCTGCGTTAAGCAACAGTAAATCCATATTGAATTTGCTTATATCAATATCCTTCAAAGTTTTAGTTCAACCCAGAAGATAAGGGGATTAATGTGTCTAGCATAAGGGCAAAATTAGTTTCGGAAGAGATATTTTGATGTAACTAACAACCATCTGCTCTACATGAAGAGAAAAATCATGAAATTCTTTCATAATTAATGTAACCTAATGGAAATTATAACCCAAATCCCCCCCGTAACCCATGAAATCAGGGTATGTCAAAAATGTTTGAATCGACCAGCCTTCGATAGCCTTCGCTGGTTTTTGAAGCTATCTAGAAGCAAGCGGTATATCTTATGAACCTTCCTAGTCTTTCTCAATTATATGCAAATCACACAAAATATGCTTTTTTTTCCGCTCCTTAAAATTCACCTAATCTCTTATTGAAATTAGTTTTGTTTTAAGATGATATGCTTCTAGGTCAGTTGAATCAAATGGAGGTCAGTTGAATCAAATGGAGCATCGTCTTGAAAAGTTTATGTTTAAGACACACAAAACTCTTAATACTGAATCGAAGAAGGTCGCAAGAAGATTTTCAATATTGAATTTTACATTAAAAGATGAGTCATCTGATGCATTTTTAAAGGGTCTATTCAAGGCAAAAATTTTTTTAGTTTCTCGTAGCTAGTTCTCCAATTGTTGCAAATAAAACTGCAAATGTTTTAAAGGATGTCCAAAATCGATCTTTGGTGGCTAACAGCTCTAGCTAACCTAAAACGAGTGACATTGGGAGTTTATTTAGCGCGTTCATTATAATTAGTTACATCAAGTAAACTCAAGGAAAAAAATCTGAATGGAATAAGAAAGTGTCGCTATGGATAAGTAGTTTTAAAACTACCTTAAACCAAACATTTGTTTTGTTGACGGATAAACTTTTGAAACTTGTTTCTATTAACCCAAATGATGAAAAATCAACTATAATTAAAGTAGAAAAAAATGAGTTAAAATTTATCACTACAAGGTATATTCCTCAGTAAAATTGCTGGAGTGTTATAAATTTTCAATCTCATTTCTTGGATAAAATCAATAACATCATTTTCGCGTATGAAATATATAGTTACATTTAATTTTGATGAGTTGAAATTCTTAAAACGCGAATTACTTGAACTTATTACATGAAGTCAACGAGGGTTGAAATAAATGGTAACCAGAAATTTATGAATTATTTCAACTCATATATTGTATTTTATAATTTTATAACCGTCGTTGGACGACCAACGCAATTTTTGAGTTTACGACTACTAATGTTCAACTACGTAGCCTTGTAATTTTGAACCCAATCCAGAAGACAAGGAAATTCATGGATCAAGTAATGAGAGAAATTTGCCTTCGTGAAGGACTTTTTGATGGAACCTACCCGCATTTGTGTTACATGGAGAGGAAGATCACGAGAACCTCCCACGGTAATCCTGAAAGCGAGGGGACTCAGACCTACAATCCGGATATTTCGTGTCCGAACAGTGGTCGGTTCAAGTTCGATGCGGAATACGTATCGACCAGCCATCGCAGGGATTCGAACCCGGTTCACCTAATTAGAAGGCGAAGGCTTTATCCCCTGAGCCATCACAGCTCTGTGTATTGAATTGGTACATTCCTTTTGGATTAGTGTATCATTCAACACTGCTGATTAATTACAATTAATTGGTTATTTAGATTTTTACACCAAACAGGCTGATACATTCAATACAATTTTGTATGCCTCATCACACTGTGCGTGAAGCTGATCATTGAATTCTAATTCATTTAATGAATCTCTTTAACGGTAATTTATAACATAGAAATGTAGTTTACATTAAAATTAAGAGAAATTACAGAGCTGTTAATTAGTTTATAGACCAATTTAAATAAGCATATTTTAAAATGTAGCGTAATAGCATAGAATGACATTTTAACGAAGGAGCAACTCTTTTAGTTTTAAACTCTTAATTTACGATGCAACCAGAATCAAAATCTTCAATAATAGCAGAGTAAAATAATAAAAATAAATATTACAAGCAAATAATTTTAAATTGTGGGTAAAAATTATTTTATAGGAAAACAATACTGTAATGACTATTATTAATTGTATGTTGAAGACAACTAAAATAAATATGGAAGTCAGTCAGGGAGCATTGGATCTTTCTATATGATTTTCCAGCTAATAATAGCAAAATGGTCTGAATACAATGTGAAACAACTTTATTTTTATTATTTGTTTATTATTCGCTATTTATATATTCGTTTTTTATTTGTTTATTTATTAGTTTTTGAATCTATATCAAGTAAAAATAATCAGTGTACTTTTCATTTTGAAGCAAATTGCTTGATTTAGTTTACACTAAAAAAATATTAAAAGAATATTTTTCTTATTATGAAAGTTTTGTGGGATTTTTCTCACAGTTAACTGGGTATAAATTTAAAAGCTAAATGCTATGTCTTAAAATTCAAATAATTCAGGTATTGAAAAATACCATTAGAGTTTTTAATTTATTACGTAATAAATCACAAAAAATACCTAATGCTGAGGATTTGTCCAACAGCCCTCTGTAACATTCTTCTAATAAAACTATCCGTGAGATCCATAAATAAATAGTAACATTTGAGATGAAATACCTGGAAATCCTTTAAAAATAAATTACTTCCTAAATTCTCTCTAAGATCTCTTATATTTGGCGCACATTTTGAAGTACTTTATTCTCTATCCTGCAATCTAATTAATGAACTTAGAGCGCGTTTCTCGAACCACTCCTCGGAAGCCTTAAGGTCACAAAGGAATCATTTTAATTATATTTCGAGGCTGAGTCTCAATAAGTAGAAGAATGTCCAACTGACATGCGCTCCAGAAATAATTGCCAAAGAGGCAAGTGAACTTCTAGAAGCGATTTAGTCTTTTGCTTCACGGTTGAGCTGTGAATATTTACATAGTTAATTCCCAGATCTACATACTTCGCACTTGAAATGATTGACCGACAGGAATTACCCTCCTGCAAATTTATTGTTCACTATTTCCTTAATTATTGCTAACCAAATTATTTTGTACAGGCAGAGGAAAAGGTAAACGTAGAGTATTTGTAGAGGGGATCTGAATGAATAAAATTGTGTATCAGTGCTAGGATGCACTTGATGCAGGAAAAAATTAAGGAGCTTAATTTATATGACAATTAATTTGAACTTTTAGCTACATTCAGTTGTAATAAAAGTAAATGTGATGACTCAATATATTGTTATGAAATGGAAGATATATATTTTAATTATATTTTCAAGCAGATTCTCTTCCAACTGAAATGCAATAACAGTTGTAAAAGAGGCAAGTGAATTTTTAGTAGCCATTTAGTTTTTTCCTTCGTGGCTGGGATGCGAAGATTTACATAGTTAATTCCCTGATCTACATACTTCGCACTTAAAATGATTGACCAATAGGAATAGTCCGTCTGAAAACTTATTGTTTGGTATTTCTTTAATTATTCTAACTAAATTATTTTCGTACAGACAGAAAAGGTAAATGCATTTATAGATAATAAATAATGAATAAAATCTTGTGCTGTTTTATGGATGTACTTAAAAGAATGAAAAAAAAAAATAATAATGTATAGAGCAATAAAGAATATTCTTTTGTACATGCAGCTTCCAAGAAAATATTAATTATAAATGGAAATTTTAGTATGAAAATATAATTTTTTTTCAGAGTATTAGCAACATGTCTAAAATGAAATTAAGACAAATGATCTATAAAATTGGGTTTGTATAATCAGTAAAAATAATCAGATTTCATGTTTTGAAAATTCCAAGAGAATACACGTCAATAAATCCGAAAATTTAGTAAATTCTGGCAAAAATGAGATACGGTATGGTAATGACATTTCTGGTTAATGATGGTCAATGATAAACAAACAAAATAAATGGCATTTAAGCTGGTTAAGCGAAATTCTGGTTCTTGAAATAATAGTTCCAATAACTAGACTTTTAGTAAGAAATGCGAAATTAAAATGTAAATTTAACGTAAAATATGGTTGTTGTACACTGCTCTAAGGCATTATGGTAAATTTACAAAATTTTACCACGTTTACCAAATTTTATCACATACTATAAAACCTTATTTAATTGTAAAGTTTATTAAGATTAACACCGAAGAGCTTCGATAAAAATTAAAGAGGCCTTTAGTGTTCCTATAGAGACAGACACAAAGTTAATTTTACCATATTCTGGTGGTTTCTGGAGGTTCACATTAAGAATGCAAAAACAACATTAAGATTGAAACTGCCTTAACAAAACATGGCAAGAAAAACCTTCTGAATTCGAGGATGAATTATCATTTGCAACTCAAGAAAAGGAAGTGATCTGAAATCACGGATAAGTTCACCTTTTCAAGGTTTATTTTAGATTTTATAACCGTAACTGAAAAAAGGGTTATTTGTGCAGGGTCTTATGTAATTTTTTTACCACTTTAAAAGTGAAGGTCAGTCAGATCATTTGAGTTTTCAATGTAACCAAAAGCTGTCAAAAGCTTTATTATTGGAACTGGAGACTCGTTTTGAGATGTCTTGCGAGAAATTGTAATTTCTTAGAAACCATTAATTTATACACATTTGAAATATTTTAAGGATTTGAAGCATGTTAATGAAACTTAGCAACTATTAAGGCATTTTAAAGAAATCAATTTTTACAAATGGAATATTTAAATTTCAGAAAATGATTTATTTAATAAAATGTTTTAGTAACATGCTAGAAACTCTCAATATGAGTAATTAGTAGTTAACTATTAAGTATAAATTTAAGAATTATTTAAGGAATACTAGTTTTTAATGTTAACGTTAGTCAAAATATTTCACCTACTTCAAATTCCAATTTGTTACATCTTTTTGTATCTATTGAAATAAGTTTGCTTTAATGTTACATTACAATTTGTTAACGAAAGAATACGTTAAACTGGTCGTAAATGTTAGGTATTATATTTCATAAACATTTATATTATTTTATAGGATATTATTTTTAAAATTTGTTTTATATATCTACACATTTAAAATGCGGAAATATTTAAAAGCTTTTCTCAAATTTTCAAAGATGATGAAACAAACCTAATAAATATTTAAAAACGCTCACGATGAAAATGTTTCTAAATGTTGAAATCAAGCGATAATTGTTCCCAGAAAAGAAATAAATTAAATTTCAGAATTTTTGAGAAGGCGTAATTAAATTTGCATACGGAAATGATTTGTAGAAATTAGTTTCTCAAATGCAATAATTATTTAAATCTTTAACTTTTAAATAATATAAATAAATACATGATTATTGAAACCATTCTATGAATAACTGCTTTAATTATTTATTGAAAAATACTTTATTTGACTGCGGTTATAAAAAAAAAACTATTTTTGAATAAATATTGATTCTATTTTAGAAATGCTTTCTCCGTATTTATTTAAACTTACATAATTAAGATTTATTTTTGAATATTTTTATTGACTAACGTGTTTCAAAGTTGCTCATATTTTTACGCATACATTAGCATTTATTTTAATTAAGCTCCTTTGAGAATACAAGGCGAAAATTAGGTATTTTCTCTAAAAAGACTACTTTTTTATATTTTCTCATGTTTGAATAAATAATTTCTTGTTAAAGTAATGCCTAATTTAATTAATTATCAGTTTTAAAATATATTATGCATCCTTTAAAAATAACAATTAGGAATTATTTCTAACAAAATATAGATATTTGAATATTAAAGAAAATTGCTTCATTAAACTAGGTCATACATAAAATTTTCATTTTCAGAAATTTTTTCAAAGACATTTAATGTAATTAAATATTTTACGTAACTAAAAATTCTTTACGTTACCTCGAGTAATGAGCAAAATAAATTTTTAATTATAAATTCTATGCCGGTTAAGTAGAATAAATAAAAGATCAAAAGCATTTAAGCTTTAATTTCTTAAAATTGTCTCTTTACAAGCGACAATTAATAAATTAAATTCTCTCTAGAAGCACATAAAAGTTTCATAATTACAATTGTACATCAATTTTTAACTGATGTGTAATTTCATGAATAAAATGTTTTAAATATAAAATTAATCAACTTAAATGCTATTAACTACAATTTAAATATCAAAAATTAGTATTTTTATTTGCATTTTATTTAGAAGCACTACTCACATTTTAAATGAACAAGTAGCGTTTGGAAACATCGATATAAAATAAATAGCAGAAAAATTGGAACAAATGATATCATAAAATTCATAATCATAACTGAATATCATAAAGTTCAGAAAGTGCAAAACGAAAAAGCAATTTCTGATAATGAATTGTATTTATAAATTAGGAATAAACTTAGATTTTTTTAATAAGTTATGCATATCGTTTCAATTAAAAAATAGTTTAATTGGGTGTGCTGATAAGAAATGCATCCAAATATTTCACGAAAGTAATTACAACTAAACAAAAAGTTGATTTGTCACTTATTACGGAAATTTGACGCAGTCCATTTGTGTTTTTTTTTAACTGGGTCATAAATATGCATATTTTATGTAGTATGTGCTACGTTTTCTAAAAATTAATTAATACTTTGAAACATTTTTATCTTGAAAATATTTTTAAAACAATCTACTTTTAATTTTAATGAACAAAGCATTGTTATGTTCGGCAAATTTTTTCAGTATTAGTTTCTAAATTAAATTTTTTGTAAAATAGAATAGGAAATTTTAGCATAAAAACAACTTTATTGGAATGTTTTATTGAAAAATTTATGTTTTTATTAGACGATACGGAACTGTAGGTGACATGTAGTCACTCTTTATGACTGTGATCTCATAGTGGTCTTCGAACATTCCTTGGAATGTACTTACCACTAGACGATCACGGCCTTGAAGAAGGAAAGTGCAAAAATGTGACATCGGGTCACTGAATCACATTCTGTAATTTTTACCCTTTCCCTCTTTAAGGCTGTGATTATATAGTAGTTAGTACATACCATGTACTAATGAATGTCCGTGGAATGTACAAACCACTGTACTATCACAGTCTTAACGAGGAAAAGGGTAAAAATGACAAAATGTAATTTGCAATTGCAATTGCAAATGCTACATTGCAATTACGGATAAAAGTATATTTTTTTAGCTTGAAAAAAATATTGAATTTTATGCATTCCCTTTTGAGGCAAATCCACTCATTTCATAACGATAATAAAAATAAAATCGCAAGAATTTTGAAATTACGATCGTAATGTATACGCTTAAAATAATTTTTTTCTCCTTTGAATAATATAAGTATGAACATGTTGGCATTGATGAACATGTCTTACGCATTAGACATGTTTTAAATAAATTTGGTTGAAAAAGCGAATAACTATTTAGCGAGGTTGGCATGTGTTAATCAGCCAAAAATTGTGTTTTCTTTTTCTGAAAAGCAAACTTTTAAAATTTACAAAATTTACAATTTACAACACACTTTAAAATTACAAATTAAGCAAAATTTAAAAATTGAAAATATGCATCAAATTTAATTTTCATTTTCTTGATTTTTCATCAACTGGTAAAATTCAACAAAAACAAATTTAAACTACAACCATCTTTCTCACTTTTGCTATTAATTAGTAAAGTTAATTTATTATTAGATTAATTTTTCTCTTCTAATATACTATGCAAAATATAAGCATTAGTAAATAATTATAATATATTTTGCTTAACACTATTGTGTCTAAAATATTATTCTGCAATGCTCTACTCTACTACACCTTATCCCACTACTTTATCGACTACTATATCCTATTTTACTCTATTTTTCGACACTGTTACTTGAACTATCCACAACACCAAACTTTTCAATCCTTCTATATCAATATTAGATAAACCTGATGTAGCAGATAAAGCGTGATAAAAGCCAAGACAAAAAATCTTTTGCCTTCCCAAATTTCTAAAATTTGAATATTTGTACGATCGCTAAATGTATCTGCTTTAATTTATTCTAAACAAATGTAATTATCTAATAATATATGCTTTGAAAACCTTTTGTTTCGTTAACTGATAATTTTAATGAGAATAAAGACAATACATATGAAGCTATTCAGAATTTATTTAGTTTTGCCCCTGGTGTCTATAATACTTACAGATTAAGAAATTGACTAATGCCTATAAATATTATAAAAGCTTTGATTTCATTATGATTGTAAGATCGAGAAAAGTTGCACAAAATCCTCCTAGACATAAATAATATTTAAATGAAATCCCTATAATCACTTTATAAAATTGGCAGTCATAATTTAAGGAAGAATAACTTAGTTATTTTCATTCAGTTAAGAATTTTTTTTTGACTGAATAGCTTTGCGGAAGGAATTCTAAAAATTTGATTATAATTTTCAATAGCGCGCATTTTTCGTGATTTTATTTTAATTAATTGATTAATCTCATTCAAAGAATAGCTAGATAAAATAAGATTAAATTGCAATAATTGCCATGCGAACTCCAATGTTGGCTATGGTGCTAAATTCCGTTAACTGAAAACGCAAATATTTATTTTACTCTATACTATATTATGACATCCGGTGGCTGAGTGGTAGCTCTTCGCACTCCCGTGCCACAGGCCCTGGGTTCGATCCTCGGGCAGGGCAAGGTTGACTCACCCTTTCATCCCTTCAGTAGGTCGATAAAGGAGTACCAAGCATGATTGGGAACTAAACACTGGGCGTACCGCGTTCGGCTGACTACCTGACAGGAACATTTTCTCCTGCACCCTAGAGCCCAAGGTCAAGAAAACTGAGATGGGCACAGTAGGCCTTGGCCCTCTATGGGCTGTCGCGCCACTGAGTTAATACTATATATATATATATATATATATATATATATATATATATATATATATATATATATATATACATATAATACATAATAATAATAATAATTTTAAAAATTATAGTATAATTAAATATTTTTATAATAATTTTCAAAAATATTTTATTGTAATAATTTTTCTTCTTTTCTTTTTATTAATCTTTATTAATTTCTCTATATTATTATTATATATATACGTTATCCTTAATTTTACTAAAGCTCACCGGACATCACAAAGAATGAAAGATTAATAATTAATTAGTAAAAACAAGCAAAATAATTTTCGGTGAGACTATGGCTTCACCGAGATATATAAGTGTTCATTAATTGGAGCTGTGATCTAAAATAAGAATCGTCTGCAATTTAAATTGCAATAATGCTTAATGTTAATCCTATGAAAAAATTCATTCTTCGTCCATCCCACACAAATGGTTCGTAGCAGAATTTTCGAACGTTCACAGTGACCTTTTTCAAGCTATGGACAATCAGTATGGCAAGTATCATTGCGCTCTCTGTCGAATGGTTCAGAAGTCTATGAAGGACACACAGACGAACATTCATATCTAATATTTATGGATAATCCCTGACATTTTTAAAGTATTATAAAACCAAGAAAACTATTACAAATAAGGTTTTCTAATAAATTTAGAAAAGCAGATGGTGTAAATTCGAGGGCAGATCAACAGATCCTTTTTTTTTTTGGTGAAATTAAGCGCCAAAATATGTGATAGTTTACTTTCACTGAAAAAAAAAAAGAATAAATATATGTATAAACTCACCTTGTACAACCAATTCTACCGTAGAATCGTCATGTCCGTAGAGATTGGATGCTCGACAAGAAAAGACAGATGAATCTTCCCTTCTAGCAGAATGTATGTTCAATTGAGAGGTTAATCCATCTATATGATCATACTCCCTCTTACTGTATCTGCTCTTTGGAAAAACACAAATATTTATTTTTCCGTTATCTTTTTTTGCAGTAAAACAAAGAAAGAAAGCATCTCCAATTAAATGTAAATATGAAGTAAATATTTATGCGCAATATTATTGCGCTAAAATTTTGAACAAATAGCAGGTTTTGAATATGTTAATTGATGGAGATCAAATCTAAGAGTTGCATTTGATAATTTATTTTAGTTTAGATCCATAATAGAAGAGGTAAAAGGATAAATGCTATCAAAAAATAGAGAAGCCTTAACTATGCATGATCTAAGCTGTAATGTCTGCAATTTAAAATTTTTAAACTACATATATTGATTTTATTTTTGATTTATTTTTTATTTTTTTGTTGATTTTTTGATTGATTGATTGATATTTATTTTTTAAATGGATCATTTTTGCATTTAATTTTTACTTTTTTTTTAAATTGACTGATTTTTAGTTACAGACAGATTAAATTAGTTGAGCATTGGATCATTTCTTTAGAATAATTATTATTAACAAAGTTTTTACATTTCAATCTATTTTGATTTTTAAATTTGCATTGACGTATGAGGAATATGTACGAGTACGAAGTGTATGAGTGTTCTTAAGCGTTGAGTAAAAGAACATGGAAGATATGCTTAAAATAAGGATATTAAACTAATTTCTATTGCCCTACATAGCTGTAATTCTAATGATAGATTTTAGATTTTTTTTTCTGATTAAATCATTTAAGGCTGTCGTTAGCATTATATTTCGACTTCTGAGAATCATTTAAAAATAATTCCACAATAGGTTAAAACGGGTTTTTTTGTTGCAACTTGTTATCGTATATTTTCTTCTGATGTTTTGTATGGCTCATGTTTTTAGAACTGAGGCTATACTATCATTTTTCTTTATTCATGATATTTGAATATATACACTATTTAGTGTAAAATATATCCTATCTCTATTTAGATCTTGACGAGTTACATACTGTTGAGGTTTGAGTTCGAGATTAGTTAGATAGTTTGAGTTTCCTGTGCTGGCAACATCTTATTGTTTTTATATTGCTTTTGATGTAAATAAAAGTTAAGTTTTCAGTTTGTTCTACGTGACTTTCAGTCTGATTTGCTCTCAACAAAATCCAACATTTGGTGCCGAAATAACTCGGTAAGTCGTACTGAACCTTTTATAATTACTTTCGTCAAAAATCTGAATTGGAATGGCTACCGGTAGTGAAAAACTTGTAATATTTAAACGCAAACGAACAACGCTTCGTACCGCCATTACAAAACTAACGACGAAATTGAACAATGCTGCTAGTACACAAACTGAAAAAGAATACAACATTGAACGTTTACAAGATAAAATTAAAGAATTAACCTTGGCAGACGATGAAATACATAATTTTTTAAATGATGAAGAATATCAGGAAGACATAATAGAATGCGAAAGATACACAGAATATGCTCATTTGGCGTTATTTAATTTCAAAAGAACAGCGAATCGGAACACGAATTCAATTTCTGAAACATCGCCAACAGCTGCCAATATAAATAATTTTTCAGCTTCGCCTTCAAATGTTACAGTAAAGTTGCCTACAATAAAAATAAATATGTTTTACGGCGAAATTGAAGAATTCCATAGTTTTTGGGAGCGTTTTGAAAACTGTATCGACAAAAACGAAAATTTATCGCTGATTGACAAGCATGTTTTTTTGCGGGGATATTTAGATGGAGAAGCAAAACGAATAGTTGATGGAATTAATATAACTGCAGAAACATATGCAACAACAAAGAATATTTTGAAATCGAAATATGGCGATAAAGATAAAATAATACAGGCTCATCTCGATTATTTAGAAAACCTAAAACCTGTCAAAAATCACTCTCCAGCAGCAATAAATGAGTTATATATTGATTGTAATCGAAGAATACAGGCTTTAGATGCTTTAGGAGAAAAAACTCAATCATACGGAAGAATTTTGGCTCCTAAAATACTTCGTGCTTTTCCTCATGAAATCTGTCGTAACTGGATTGTACATGCCAAACGTGAAAATTTTGGTGAAAGCGATATTTCAAAATTAATGAAATTTTTATCAGAAGAGGTCGAGGGATCAATTACTGCAAGTAATATTAAAGGTTCACTTGCTCCAGACTATCCTATTAAATCCTCCTTAGAAAATTTTAATGTGAATTCTAAATCAGTTACCAAAAGCAAAATAATGTCACCATTTTGTCCTTTCTGTGAAACTGTCGGACATTGGCCTCAACAGTGCAATGTTGTAACGGACATAGACGCGCGCATACAGAAATTGAAGACTAGTAATAGATGTTTTTTGTGCACTAACCGAGGACATACCAAAAAAAATTGCCCCCGAAGAGAAAAATTTCGCTGTGCCAAATGCAAGAGAAAACACCATACATCAATATGCAAACCTCTAACCAATGAGCTGCCTGTGGCTACATCTACAAACAAAATTGATGTATCGCCTTCCAATTTCGTTCATTTGCAAACTGCGCGAGTTTTCATAACTGGGCCCACTGGCATTACAAAGCTGATACGTTGTCTTTTGGATGGTGGAAGTCAATCTAGTTTCGTTTCTTCTAATCTTGTGGATACTTTAAAACTTCCTGTCATTTCAACCAGACATTTGGACATTCAAGCCTTCGAATCCCCAGCTAATGTCGGCTACATGCGAAGACAAGTCAAATTTCAGTTATCAAGTATCTGGGACAAATCTAAAGTTAATGTAACTGCATTCGAAAGCTCCAACAAATATGCATCACACCTACCTTCATCAATGGATGTTTCACTCTTTGCTAAAAACAAGCGAATGAAACTTGCTGATCCAGATGATTCATTGTCGAACTTACCAATTGAGATTTTAATCGGTGCAGATTACTACTGGATTGTTATGAATTCTGAAGCTCCAGTCAGGTTGTCGGATTCTCTGGCCTTGGTCCCATCAAGTTTTGGTTGGGTACTTAGTGGAACTCGATCACACGCAACAGTTTCCTTCATTTCAACGGTTCATAATGTTGATGTGGATACTTCAACTCAGGAATTAGACAATGTGGTACGAAATTTCTGGAACTTAGAGAGCATTGGTATACAACCAACACAACAAAAAATAAGTCCTCACAACTCTGAACTCTTGACGAACTTTCATCAATCTTTTGAAATCATCGATGGTAGAAGAGTTGTAAAATTGCCTTGGAAACCAGAAGTTCAACTTTCGACGAACAATTATGAAGTCGCAATTCAACGATTTAAATCTTTAACAAGAAAACGTCTCGTTTAAGGATATTACGCAAGTCTTGGGTGTTAAATGGGATACTAACAGTGATGTTTTTCAAATTGATGTGCAGACAAAAATTGTTCAAGCATGTAAAGAGCCAGTAACAAAACGCTTACTACTGAAGTTGATGTCAAAGTTTTACGATCCTCTAGGCTTGTTTGCTCCAGTTACAGTAGTTGTAAAGATATTGTTTCAAGATACATGGCTTAGTGGTATTCAGTGGGATGAACTATTACCTCCATCTGTAGCACAGCAGTGGCACAAGTGGATAAATGAATTACATCATCTGAATGAAATATGCATCCCAAGATGGATTGGCTTTTCCGAAAATTTCGACGTTACCATACATGTGTTTTGCGACGCTTCGGAACGTGCATATGGTGCTTGCTTGTACGCTCGTCACGCAGATGATATTTCTACAGAGATCCATCTCATTTGCAGTCGAAATAAACTAGCCCCAATCAAAAGGGTCACCCTTCCGAGACTTGAATTGTTAGCTGCACTACTAGGAGCACGCCTACTCCAGTATTTTTGCAAGGAAACGAACATGAAATCCCACACTGCCATACTATGGAGCGATTCTACTGTAGCCTTAAGTTGGATAAAGGGAAATCCTAACCAGTGGAAAATATTTGTCTGCAACAGAACAACAGAAATTCTTCAAAACACTACTTCAGCACAATGGCGCCACTGTCCCGGTACAGATAACCCTGCGGATCATCTTACTCGTGGTACCTTTCCATCACAGTTATCGATTTTAGAATCTTGGTGGCACGGTCCGAAATGGCTAAAACATGATCCAGAAACTTGGCCTATCAAAGTTTTATCTACACGTACACAGCCTTTAGTTGACGCTGAATCACGAAAAATCAAATTTCAATCCTCCTACGTTGCAACTACAGAACCCATCATAGACATATCTCGTTATAGTTCTTACACGAAACTTCTTCGTGTGACTGCCTGGATACTACGTTTTGTATACAACTGTAAGACTCAGCAACGCACAACTCATGAACTGAATTGTAATGAAATAGAGAAAGCTAAAAACTATTGGATACAGACTGTACAGAATCAATGTTTCTCAGCTGAAATAAATGCCTTAAAAGCGGAACGTCCCTGCCGAAAAAATCCAAAATTTCCTGTTTCAATCCCTTTCTTGAAGATAATTATTTACGCTTTGGGGGAAGGCTGCAATTTTCAAACATTTCTTCTGACACTCGACACCCTTTATTGCTCGATGGTAAACACTATTTTGTCCACCTTTTGTTCCAGCATACACACATACGACTTCACCATTTAGGTGTGCGTATAATCCTGTCCGAGTTACGTTCAACCTTCTGGATTTTAAGAGGACGTCAAGCTATAAAGCAAGTTATTCACAAATGCCTACCTTGCAAGCTGTCCAAAGCGAAATACGGAAAACAAATCGAGGCTCCTTTACCTCCTGAAAGAGTTGTACCTTCTGCTCCATTTACTACCACAGGAATTGATTTTGCTGGACCCGTGAATATTCGATGTTTGAAATCAAGAGACACAGCCTACATAACACTATTTACTTGTGCAACAACACGTGCATTACACATCGAACTTGTGTCGGATCTTACCACAGACAAATTTCTTTTGGCACTACAACGTTTTGTTGGCCGCAGAGGACTCCCACACACAATCTATACCGACAATGCTACCACTTTTCATGCAGCAAATAAGGACTTGATTCTGCTATGGCAAGTTCTGTCATCAGCTAAAACTCAGCAATACTATGCCCAAAATGGCATAACTTGGAAATTTATCGCCCCACGAGCGGCTTGGTGGGGAGGCTGGTGGGAACGCCTAATCGGAGTTGTCAAGCGATGTTTACGAAAGTTACTCGGACGAGCACTTCTTGACGAGGAAGGTCTGTCCACGGCCCTCATTGGAATAGAAGCCGCTCTGAACAGCTGACCATTGATATACGAAGATGACAGTTCCACAGCCTTAACACCAAGCCATTTCTTGACAGGACGGAAACTAACGGCCATTCCATCCAGCCCAAATAACAACACAAAGCTAAGAAAATTCTACAAGCAGCAGCAGGACTTACTCGACTGCTTTTGGAAAAAATGGTCTAAGGAATATTTGCTTCAATTGCGGTCATTTCATCAAGTTCGTAATCAGGACAATATCATTAACATCCGAATTGGCGATATTGTACTTCTACAAGAAGATGTCCGACCACGTCACATGTGGAAGAAAGCTAGAGTGGTGAACTTGCATGAAGGACGAGACGGAAAAATAAGATCCTGTGAGCTGAGAGTTAATGGTCACAATATAACCCGTCCGGTAGCTCTGGTCATCCCCCTCGAGGTCGACCAGGGTGGGGAGGATGTTGAGGTTTGAGTTCGAGATTAGTTAGATAGTTTGAGTTTCCTGTGCTGGCAACATCTTATTGTTTTTATATTGCTTTTGATGTAAATAAAAGTTAAGTTTTCAGTTTGTTCTACGTGACTTTCAGTCTGATTTGCTCTCAACAAAATCCAACACATACCAATAAAGCTAATTTTTTTATAAAGATGCATTTAAAGTATAGAAAAAACAATATTAGTCTAAAAAACATTTTTCATCAAATATAGGGATAGGATATAGAATTATAACTTTTAAAATCTTTGAAATTTTACAATAAAAAACAAAGGTAAAATTTATTTAATTTTTTTCCCATATAGAGTGCGAAAAATCATTGCTTACACCTAATAAAATAATGCAGGAATTTTTTAAATGAAGATCCATTTATTATGATAAACAACTATCAACCGTCGAAATTTAAAATTGCTACAATTCTTCTAAAAATTGTCTGCATTTAAATTTACACTCTAATTATTGTAAACATTTACAATTAGTACTCCTTTGTTAGCGACACATAAACTATGATGGAATACTTATAGTAAAAAAAGAAACTTTTATTTCCAATTTTATTGCTGCTGCAAGTAGCCAAAGAAAATTTATTTTTTTAACTTCAAAAGAAAGAGTATTCAAAACGAATACAATGAGGGAAAATTTACCGTGTTTCCGGCTTTATGGGAGCATCAAAAATCTCCGTATCTCCCAAAAATCCGTAATTTTTACCAAAACAATAAAATATGATTTTATAATGTGTGACAAAATTTGGTAAAACTTGGCAATTTTATCATGGTGCCTTAGAACATGGCATAAAAACCATTTATTCAATTAAATTTACTTTTAATTTAGTATTTTTAATTAAATCTGTGGTAATAAGATCTATAATTTTGAAGAATTTCCAGCAAACCGTTATGATATTTATGGTTTACAGTGATATTTTAGTTTTACCAAAAATGTCATAACCATGTAGTACGGTAATTTTACCAGAAATTTTTTCTCAGTGTATTGTTACTAATTTCACTTAATATCCGAGTATCAATTCGGGTTCCTTCATCCTGAGTTTATAATGTAAAGAAAATAAGAATACACAGTTGTTCAGAACAAAAATAATGATTTTTGATGAAGGGTTTTAAATATCAGTATTCCTCTTTGTTAATCAGTTTTTTATTCATGGAAAGAAAAGGGTTTATAATTTAATTGACGTAAACTCATTATTAGAATCAAAAGAGGATCTGCAATAACCTTGAATAATTTTAATTTTTCAATAATATAGAAAGTTATTAACTTTCAAATTTTGAGAAACACTAATGATATCAGATGAAAACCATAAAAGCTTCAGTAATAAAAATTAAACAAATTTATAAGAACTTAAATATAAAACTTCAAAAATACATCGTATATTTTTCTCTGCATCTCCTTATTTATTGATCTTTTTTGTTCGAAAAAACAAAAATAAATGAAATATATTCCAGAATATAAACAAATAAAAGATGAGTTACAAAAGAGTTAAGTTACGATCTGTATATCTAAGTTTCTAAAAACAAATAACCTAAATGTAACCAGTGTATCTTTATCCTTAAGAAGCACTAACCTGGGAAAAATAAATATGCTGTTGTATTCGCAGGAAAATAGATCATATATTTCTACATAACACATGCACTTTTCAATTTTTCCAATGGCTTTTGCGCCGAAATAGAAAAATAATCTTATTTTTTTCTCCAAAGGACAGCGTACCTGGGTATTGTTCCATTGTTCAGTGCTTCTCCATCTTTGAACCACGTGATCGAAATTGGCTTGTCTCCGTGGGCTTTGCAGTTTAGATTTACTTGATCACCTTTTTTCACTTTTTGGGCACTAAATTTAACTTTAAAATGTGCTGGAACTAAAAAACAAAATTGAAAAATAAAAAAAGAAGCTATTAAATATACTAGTTAAAAATATATTCTGTTTAAGATTGTAAAATATGAAGCAATTTAATTAATTTTGAGGCTAATTAAAATAATGTAAAAAATTAAATACTTTGGGATTATGGAAAAAAGGAAAAAATATTAATATTTTGATATATATATATATATATATAATGTTAAGCTAACTGATAAAATTACTTACTCTTTCATTTATAGGAGCTAAAGAAAAACATATGCAAATAAATTTGTATAACCTATCACGTTTTTTTAATGAGAAAGACTCATTGATGCTTGAAATTACAGCAGTTTACTTTGCTGATACAATCTTTAATTTCAGGAAAAAAACGGAGTACTTTTAATATATTGTAGTTATGTAATACTTTTATTTACGTTAAAATACTTTAAACATTTATTTATTCAACATCATTGCATGTCAAGTTAGTTGTAATGCCTATTTTTAACATGCATTTAAGAATGAGTTTATTTACTTTCAAATTTTTAAACGTAAATTATTCAAAAGAAAGACTTTTGGAAATGTTTTGCATATTTAGACTATATTCTGCATTACTATTAGTTGCGAACTCATTTAAAAAGCTTTTGACTTCAAATTAGCGTAAAAAGGATATTAGACATTTAACTAATTTAAATTTATAAACTTCAATTAATTTATTTTCTTAAATAGTCCAATTTATTGCGTGTTATTAAAAGAAGACATAGTCTAAGTTTTGATGTTTTATAACTTATTTTGCAATTTTTGAAAATAATATTTTGCACAATTTATCTAATTTACCTAGAAACATTTGTAATAAGACTTTCCTATTCAAACCTTGTGCATGAAATTTGGTATATACGTTCGAGGGCGGCAATTTTAAAATTTTGTTAAATGAACTGTTTCCGAAGGAGTCAACGTTTACCTTAAATTCACGTTGTTTGGTATGGTTATGGTGGTTTGTGATGACACTTCACGCGACATAAATATTAAGAAAAAGGAAGAAGTGTCACGTAAAAATAGTATGAAAGTCGATATTTGTCTTGAATTTATACTGTTCAATGTGTTTGACGTAGTTGGTAGTGAGACTCCCTGTCACATAAATTTGAAATAAATAAAAAGAAGTGACATGTAAAAATAGTATAGACGTCGATGTTCGTATTGAATTTACATTGTATGGTATGGTTGTGGGGATTTGTGGTGACACTTCTAGTGACATAAATTTGAAATAAATGGAAAGAAGTGGCATGTCAAAAAGTATAAACGTCGATATTCGTTTTGAGTTTGCGTTGTATGGTGTGGTTGAAGGGGTTTAGAGTGAAAATAGAAATAAATGGAAAGAAGAGACTTGTAAAAATAGTATGAAAGTCGATATTCGTCACGAATTAACACTGTTTGGTATCGTTGATGTGTTTGATGGTGATATTTCATGTGAAGAAAATACTCTGGAAAGGAAGAGGGGTTTGATTTTAGTATTAAATAAAAAGGGTTACTTAGCATTTTCATAACCAGATTTAAGGATACAATACGTGGAAAGAGCAAAGTATAATCTATCAAAAATGACCAATACTGATGGCAAATATACAATTTTCAGGGCAGCTGGAATAAATAGTAGCATTTCCGACGACGCCGTTGAAGCCCATGTTTAAGCACCAACCAATGCCAAATTTTTAAAGCGCCTAGGTAATTAGCCATTCGTCTTCTTATAATGCTCATAGTAGGAATACCACGAAACCCAGTCAGTCCCTATACGTGTAAGATAAAATGGTATGCAAGTATCAAAATTGTTTGGTGGCATGCAGTTTTATTCAAGGTTAATGTGAGAATAAATATACTAGATTTTGTGAGATTATAAATGATACTTAGGATTAGATATAATACTGATTGCTGCAATGATTTTATAATATTTTGCGATTTTTTTATATTTTGCAATTTTGCAATTGATGAATAATGATTGATTTGCCTTTTTCGTCTACGCTTGTCTTTTGGAAGAATAACAAGTGAAATTGAGTGAAGTGTGTAAGTTAAATTATGGAAAAAAAATATTCATGTCAGAATAAATATGAATAAGAGTTTTAAAGAAATTTTTATTTCTGTGTGTATTTTTTTAATGAAGACAAAATGGTTTGGCATCCCTTTTTATACGTTTTTGTGCCATTACCTGTTCTTTATGTGCGTTAGTTAACTTTATCTCCACACAGTATACCCTTATTCAGCACAAAGTATGCTCACACTGTAAAAGGGGGTTTCTCAAAATTGAGCAAAAATATGTCAAAATGGCACCAACGCATATATAATCTAATTTGAAAATCCCATGTAATCATTATTGACTATAGTGACATACACAAAATAGTCATTTTGAGAACATGCTCACTCTCGCTGAAATAAATACTCAAAATGAGTACATGATAACCCATCATGATGCGTCATTTTTGAGAATATGCATTTAGCTCAAAAAGGAGTATACGCTGTTTTGAGTATATCACTATGCTCAATAATGAGTACATCGAGTTTTCAAATTCAACTATATAAATTGTCGGGGCCATTTTGACATATTTTTGCTCAATTTTGAGAAACCCAATTTTGAGAAATTTACATGCATATTTTTGCTCAATTTTGAGAAATTTACAGCGTATTTTTCATATAGAAGTTTAAGAGTTTCGAAACATTTTTATTACTATTTAAAATTAAAAATACGCAAAGCAATCATTTTGTTATGAATATTTTCTCCATTTCTGTGCTAGCGATTTTCTCTTTAATGTTACTACTGATCTGCAGTGCTATACCTTTTTGTTTCCTAAAATGTATACATAATAGTAGCGCTGAAAATGCCCTGTTTTTGAAAAAACAAGGCATTTTCATCCAAACCTTAAAATTTTACTTGTAAATAATTATTTCATTGAGCCAATCAAAATTTAGTTTATCAACTCTGTAATAAATGAATCAATATTTTTACAAATGAATGAAAAAAAGTATTGAATCTGCTTTGTTTAAAGCATGTTTAACCTCCAGTCACAAAGTTTTTGAAATAGTTTTAAATACATTCATAAGAGTTTATATCTATGCAATCCCTAATCTCTCTGTTTGCCTTTATCTTCTAGACAACAATATCAAACAATTTCAGCACTCAATAACACTTTACGAATAAATCATTATTATATACCACCCTTTTCAAAAATTTAACAAAGAGCACTCAAGATCAATAATAGTACTTCGATATTACTCTACCGTGTACTACAATCGTAAGCATTTTACTGAGTCCTGGTCCAATTCTATTGAATGCCTGGCACAGAAAAGAGCCCCCATCACTCGGGCTTGCTTCCAAAATAAGCAAAGAACCATTTTCAAGGACCTGCATCCGGGCGCTACTCATTATAGTTTGAAAGGATTCCGGGTTTCCATGAGCACCTGCAACGAGAAGATATGTTAATTGAAAAGATAAGCGCTACGTGACATTTAGTGACTTTTTCGAAAATGCTGTGTTGATCTTGGCGAAAATGTATGCTACGAGAGAGGAGTGCGGAGAAATATTCAATGCACTTAAATGAGTTGAGTTAGCATGGTTGAGATTGTTGCTTTTCTTGAAATAAAACGGGGGAAATATATTTGCACAATTCTATTATACATTCAAAAATGTTTTAAAGTAAACAAATGTGTACAGGAGTTCTGATGGAATTTGAATTTTGCTGTATTCCATGTGATATTTAAAAACAAAGAGACGGAAAAGAGAATGATAGAAGATATAAATTTTTTTTTATTAGTTTTATTATTTTTCACTTTAAAAGCGATTTTCATATTTTTTTAAATACATTTTTAATTAAAATTAACATTTTTTTTAGATCTTTTTGCGAATTTGGCTTCGGAGAAGAAACTGTTTTGAAGTGACTTATTTTAAAATAATAAAAATTTAAAAATAAAAGTTTAATATATAATTAAATTAACTCTTTTCGATAGTCATACAGATTTTGCGAATTTGGCAGGGAAAAAGGAATGATTTTAAAATAAATTATTTTAAAAGAATATAAAAATTTAAGATAAAAGTTCTAAACAAAACAACTTTGCACAAGAGTTTGGATAGTATTCTGAAACTTGCTCTGTTTTTGAGACATGCAAAAAGAAAGTGGTATTTTTTCATATATTTTTTCAAATTTTCTTCTAATTTAGTAAGATAAATAGAACAATTTATTTTACAATATTTAAATTATGAACTATTGTAAGAATTCAATGCGAATTCAATTTATTATAAAAAAAATTTTTGAATTAAGTTCTTATTTTCAACCAATAACGTAAAAAAATAATTTAAAAATATTTGATTTACCGACAAGCTGCTTCCAACGAATGATTGGTCTAGGATAGCCTTCCGCTTGGCAATCGACACGAACTGAACTTCCTTGAACAACTTCGACATCTTTAGGCTCAATCACCCATCTTGGTGGAACTAAAGGAAAATATGAACAAATGTGTTTTCTTTTTCGAATTTATGTGCTCATACTCAAAAAATTTCGCTAAGAAATTATTTATATTTCAAAAATTTTACTATAAAAATAATATTCCATGCATTCACTGTGTCAGTTGATTCCTTTTATTTTTATGAAACTTAAAAGTATTGTCTACAATCATTTAGGCAAATTTTCCGTGTATGTCTCTAATTGCACAATGCTAAGACCTTAGGTTGCTTTTAGGCCTGGTTACACAGTATCAAGACCTTTGACTGCTGTTTAGACTAGCTTGCGCAAGCATATTTCCTATTCAGCATTTGTTTAAAACAGGCTCCAGCCAATATTTTTCCTAATAGTTACTCTATCATGGAAGAGTCAATTTGAGAGAGATTAGAACAATAAAATCGATGACACTTTCAATTTGAACGTTCGCAGAATAATTTATTACTTTGCCTGAGTGGTCTAGCGTTTACACGATGACTCCATAGAAAGCTTGCTGGAATATTTTATTTGATTACTTTCCTGAGCTTTAACACATTCAAATCATGCCAATCATTGACTCCTACTCCCACAGTTCTAAAAAATCGACCTCATATGAATTGCCCAATTATGAGTCACTTTAAAACGCTATGATAGCTGCTCGGTTATAATACTTTTGTCATTGCTTCATTTTGTTATTTTATAACCGGTTTTGAACAGTCGACCCGACTCTACAACCAATACTGTTCAACTCTGTAGCCTTGTAGTTTTGAACCTAATCCGAAGGACAAGGGAACTCCTGAATAAAGCATTGGGACAAACTTGCCTTCTAGGAAGACTTATAGAGGGAACTTACCCAGATTTGCGTCACATGGAGTGGAAACCCGCGAAAGCAACCCATGGTTAACCTGTGGGTGGTTTTCGTAGCTAGGGGATCCGTCTACCGCTGAGGATATTTTATGTCAGCACCACCTTGTTCGGGGCAAGAAGGGAGCAAATTTCGTATCAACCAGCCAACACTGAGATTTCAAAGAGGGGTGCAAAATTCAATCTCCCGCAAGAACTTCGAATCTGTCTGGTAGACGTGAACAGTCTAGGAAAAATATCCATTCGTTATTATAGATGGAAGTGAAAAACACACGTATCGTTTTCGTTACAACAGCAATCATTTGTCACCTTCATCGGTTACCATTTTGCTAAATAGCATAGTTCGTTTTTAATTGCTTCCATCTAGTTAATTATAAACGGTAGATATTACATTTAAATTAAATTAACATTGATTAATTCGAAAAAAATCAGAACCAAACATTATCATCATATTCGAAAATATTTTTTTTTAAAAGTTGTCGATAAACCGGTGATAAAAACAATATTATGAAATAAAAGGAATCCATAGACACACAATTTTAAAAAACTTCTATATTTATACAAGCCAAAAAGAAATTTAAAGTATCGAAATATATTTCAAATGAAACTGAACTAATAAATTGGAATATAATCAATATGTGTTGCAATTAGTACATGTTTCAACTATTATATATTAAAGGTCGTGTAGCTAAATTCCTAATGTTTAAAATGGCTTATATAGATAATACGTTTATAGGAAATCAATAATAGCAGTTTCAGAAAATGTATGCATTTACAGAAATCATTATGCGTTAGTATTTACTAAAATAATATCTGTTATCTAAGGTTTAAAATGAATAATATTTATACACTATGATGCTCGTTGTTAATTAATACATGAAGTTTGTTTTGGAAACATGTATCGAAATGCTTCAATTAACTGGAATTTTTTTTCAACAAAAAATTATCCTAAGCTATTTTTAAGTATGCATTTATTTCACATTCTATTAATGTCAACAAATATATGGTTACAATTTAGTAATTAAGATTCAAATATTGTTACTCCGAAATGCTAATACTTTTCTTTTTGACAATTAGTTTGTAAAGTTAATTATCAATTATTTTATTTGTGGTTGTGGGTATTTTTAAAATAATGGTTGAAAGAATACTTTTTTTAGAATTTCTCTTATTTTTAGATTTTAGTAATGTTCTGGACATTAGTAGTCCATTTCTAACTTCTTCAATAAAAGAAAACAAATTATCATAAAATTATCGTAGTGAATGGTAATGATAAGTTTGGCTAAAAAAACAATAACTTAATTTTAATTAATAAAACCGAAATATATATTATTTAAATTGCTCATTTGGTAAATTTTTACGTTCATTTGGTTATGGTTTATAGGAAATTATGGTTTTTTATTTACAGTTTTTAATACCACACATTTAGTTAAAAATAAAAAGCTGAAAGTAAATTTAACAGAGCAACAGTTTTTGTTTGCAATGGTCTAAGCTATAATGATAAAATTACAAAATTTTATCACAGATATTATTGTTAGTTTAACCAAATTCCTAACTAAATCAGTTCACTTTAGTAAAATTACTAATTAATGTTGTTACCAAAGAGCCGGAACATGAAACAGTTTATCACATTCTGATAGTTTCGACCTTACATTTTTCTCACTGTATGAACCAATTTATTTTCTCACTGTTTTGACCTTGCATGTTTTCTCACTGTATTTTCCAACTTATTAAAATTCAGACAGCACAAACTTTAATGACATTTTTAAGTAAAATTAACACTAGGGCTTGTATAGGGAAAATTATAGAACATAAATATTTTTCGTTTTTTATTATTCTTTATTCACAAATACATATATTTAAGAATAAGATAAAAAATATTAAATGTCAGACTCATTTTTCTTTAAAATTTTCTAATTATTAGACCAGTTAAATAAAGAGATTTGAAATGTATGCATTACTGTTCAATGTAAGGCCTGCGGTATGATTTGCTGAAGCATAAGGATTAGATGCGATGCAAGTGTAGTTTCCATTATGCCTTTGTGCTACTTTTTCAAAAAATAATGTACTCGTATATTGGTTAAGATATTCAATGTTAACACCAAGTAAAGCAGGTACTATAGGCTCCCCATCTTTTATCCAGCGAAACGAAATGGGAGAATCTCCAGCTGATACCATGCATGTTAGTGTAGTTCTTCTGCCTTCTCGTAAATTTTCAGGAAAGTTGAAAGGATCGACAACTGGTCCAGCTAAAAATCAAAATATTAATATTTAAGATATAAAAAGAACTACAGCTTTTCTTTGAAATAATAAATAACTTTAGGAGAGTAATAAATAAATGTAGTACATTAGAAAATTTTTCAATTGAGGGACTTGTGTACGAATAAGTTAAGTTCAGAATCATGAATTGGGAGTTAGAAGATATGGAAATTAAAAAATTTAATAATTAGATTTGCGATGATTTCAGCAGTATTAACAGCATAAGAGGAGACTGAGGTTCCATTTTTGACAGTTCTTGAGCTAATCTAAACAGCCACAGTGTTCATAATCAAAAAAAAAAAAAAAAAAAAAAGGAAAGGCTTATCAAGTTTTACTCTTACTATTTACCACATAAGAAAGGACTTGTGTTACATTTTGTGCTAGTTTTTTTGCACTAATTGAAACTGATATTTTGTCCATTAATTAAACAAAATAAGAACTGATTTAAGTAGATTTTTTTACACTATTCACAATACAGTATAGGGCTGATGTTACGTTTGAGCTGGTTAATACATTAGTAAAAACTTTTAAATTACCCGTTGTAAAAAAAAAAGAATAAGCTTATGTAGTTTTGTCTATACAATTTACCATGCAATAGAGGATTGATGTTACATATTTTCCAGCTATTGTACTAAACGGAAATAGGTTATTGTTCATAGTAAAAAAAATAAAAAAATATTGGCTTACATAGTTTTTTCCACACTATTTATGACACAAGAGAGGACTAATTTTATATTCATGCCAGATCTAACACTTACTGGGATAACTATACTGGCCATAGTCAAAAACGCCTGAAAATAGTACTTCCCTGGTTCTTGCACAAGACCTCATAATTATATAACATAATTTATAGAACTTTCATTACATAAAAAGTAGGTATTGCCTGTAATTGCTTTGATAATTTAAAACGTAATAAATAATACTTTTTTTTTAAATTGAAAGCACTTAATTTATAGATTTTAAAATTAAAAAAAGGAAAATATAAAAATACCTTTAATGTGTTTTAAGCATTAAAATCATGCAAAATAAAATCTATTTTATTATTCAGAAGAAAAATATAATCTATCATAAATAAACTTCCCACAATTTTATGTCAGAGTTTCATACATATCAGAGCCCGTATCTGTTAGCATTTCGTACGATTTATTCATGTCGAGATAAACGATGTGTATTACATTGTTGCTCTCAAGATTTATGGATTTGCTCCCTAGCTGTAAGAATGCCGTAAATGGATATGCTTTTACGCTCTATTCAATATGAATGAACACAATATTGCTGAATTCCATTACTTCACTGAGGCGCATAAGTGTAAATTCTTATATGTATTTATTGTTCATCGTAACCAATGTATTTTAGTTGAAACGAAACTGGATTATCAATGCATATAATGAAACAAACCTCAAATGTTACGAGGCATTTGCAGAGTTTCCTAAAAATTTCAAAATATATAATTTCTGAATCCAATGATTTTGATCAGATTGTTATATTCCGGGTACTACTATTATTATTAAATTTAAAACACATAATTTCATTCACATTTAATAGTATCAAGGAAAGTACAGAGTGGAAATTTATAGAACTAACTTTTATATCGTAAGTATTATTATCATAGTAAATTTAAAAATAAATAAATAAATAACCATTCTAATAATAAAATGCAAACCAAATTTGTTACAAAAACCTCCATTTTTTTCATACGTGCAATAAAATGCTTCAGAAAAAAAAAACAGCAGTCATGGATTTTTAAAAACAGAGCAGTAAACGAAAAAACTTTCACTGCTGACAAAAGAGCAATATTGAGTAGTTCTCGTCGTTCTCGTCGTGAGAGTCGTTCTTGAGTCGAGCTCGTTTAATGTTTCATTCTGGTGATCTGAATTAGACATCCAGATAAAGTATCAGCATAGGTCATTTTATTCGGCTTTTGAAATATAAGGTTTATGATAAAAGAGTTTTGGATTTATGTCATTCCATGCATAAGACTGTAATATGTTATTCACTAATAAAAAAAAAATCACATTTTAACTTTAAAGCCCGAGATATTTATGAACATTACTTCTTGCTTGAATTTTGGGATACCCCGATGTGCTATGTTCACAAAATAAAAATCGAAAAATTGGGTGCGCCACTTCATGCTTACTGTGCTTGGTAACCCCCGGGACAATTTCAGCAGTTCCTTTCAAATTGCTTTTCAATTAAAGTTCACTTCGTTCGCTTATTAGATACTTTAGTCATATAATCTAGCATATTTTGTATTCCGGTATTTTTCGTTAAAATGAAATTTTTAAAATATGCAACACAAACCACCTCTGAAGTCTTTGATTTATACAGAAATATAAATTTTAGTATTGCAAGATGCAACAGTTTTAAGTTCTTTATTCTAACAAGTACAAGTTAAAATTCATAAAAAAAACTAAAGAATAAGATTAAAAAATAAAGAAAAATCATATTCCATTGACAAACGCATCGCACTTAACATCATAATTATCAAAACACAGCTTTAAAATATTATTTTTCCTGCGTAAATTAATCAGCATCATTAAAAAGTATAGAAAAGTTTTTTTATATGAACACTTTCAGTCCAACAGTTTATTTCAGCTTCTTGTTGCCAACGCAAAAAAATTAATTCTATCGGCTTATGACCAAACACTTTAGAATTTAAAAAAATATAGACATTTAAGTGATTAAAAAAAGAATTATTTTGAATTAATATTAGTAATTCTTTCTTCTACACAATTTAATTTTAGAAAAGTCCCTTAAAAATCTATGCTTGTTACCACATGAAAACAATGGTTGAGATATGCACAAATGTAAAAAATAATTAATGATCTTTGTTGGTGATTACGCGAGAATGAATTTGAACTGAAACAAAGTGAATAGTTCTACGCCGTGCTAATGGGCCAACAACAGTTATGGGCTGAAGAAATAAATTAAGGAATTGTTCCGGCTTATATTTATGAAATCTATTTTTATTAAATATTCTTTCATTTTCACCCTCTTAGATCTTTCATTTCTAGATCATTCAGGGGGGAGGAATATTCTTTCCTCTAATCTCTCATTATCAAGAAAATATCGACGTTTGCATTAGAGATGAGTAGGAATATTTGCGGGGAATTTCAATGGAAGTTGGCGTTCCAAATCCGAGAAAAAAAGATATTATTTTCTCGAATATGAATATTTTTGGTGTGTTTTCCTATTTTGTAAATGGATTGAGGAAATTATTTTTACGCATTTTTGTTTATGCCTGTTGTTTTAGAAATAAAGTATAATTTTTTTTATTCTAAGGATTGAATTTAGTTATGAAAATTGCATTCAGAAAGAAATAACTTTAATAAATCAAATTTCTGAGAATTTGACAGTAAAAAAATAGTTTTATAATAATTTTTATTTGGGTAATTCGAGCAAAATAAATTAAATAAATGTCTTGGAAAATAAATTATAGTAATATTTTTTTTCGTGAATCAATCTAGCGTTATTTATAACGTCAAGTAAGATATCTTATACACAATATTTCAATTTACAAACAGCTTTCATGAATTTAATAAAATTAATTTAGCAATATTTATAAAAAGTATTTTTCGAAAGTATAGACGAAATTGTTTTGTTAAAGAAGTTTAATTACGAATAATTTGTATCACAACGCAAAAAATAATATGTAATTATGAACGTCCATTTAAATTTTAATTTACCCCAAATTTTAAACTATAAACAGTTGCATAATTTTGAATGCATAGGTTAGTTATGATTGACTGAAATAAGCAGAATATTCAATCTCCAATAATAAAACAAATTGTATTTCTGTAATCATACACAGTATACCCAGTGGCTGAGTGGTAGCGCTTCGCACTCTCGTGCTAGAGATCCTGGGTTCAATCCTCGGTCCAGGAAGGGTTGGCTCAGCCTTTCCTACCTTCAGTGGGTCAATAAATCGAGAACCAAGCCTGCGACGGTTCCTTGGGGTATTCATTCACTTTTCCTTCGAGGTTAATATCTTCCTTATCTGTACTATGCATGATTCCTTATCGCCTTACGAGATCATCGCCAACAAAACCAATTATTTTTATTTTTTGAAATGACGGATACTATTTAGGCAAAGTATGAAATAATCCTCCTGATGAGGTTATTTTGTAAATGATGTGCATGTTACTGTGAATGACCGAAATTGGTGGTTGTTGACTTTCACCGGTGAATGTTGTTAATCAAATTAGTCGCTTTGGTGAATGTCCGAAATATTTATTACATCCGATTTGATATTAATTTATTCGTGGATATATTTACATTTATTCGATATTTTAATAAAATTACATTTATTCGATATTTTAATAACTGACGATAGATTAGAACAAACATCAGTGTTTGGAGTATCTGGCAGATATATACCGGGCAATGGCACTTGACTTTAAAAAAACATCAGTGTAGGGTATACCGGTCAAATGTATACCGGGCAGTGGCACTTGACCTTAAAAAACATCAGTGAAGGGTATACCGGGCAAATGTATACCGGGCAGTGGCACTTGACCTTAAAAAAACATCAGTGTAGGGTATTCCGTGCAAATTATACCGGGCAGTGGCACTTGACCTTAAAAAACATCAGTGTAGGGTATACCGGGCAGTGGCACTGAACCTTAAAAAAAACATTAGTGTAGGGTATACCGGGCAATGGCACTTGACCTTAAAAAAACGACATTGTAGGATATACCGGGCAAATGCATACCGGGCAATGGCACTTAACCAGATCTAGTATGACTAGACTTTTGGTAAATGTCCGAAATATATACTAGGTCTAGTGCCACTTTTGCTATAGCCTAAATGTTTAAAAAAAACTAAACAAAGCGTTTGAATCAATTTTAAACTAATAAAGAAATTATTGCTTTAAAATTAAAAAAATTATAATAAAAACTGCGCCAGATAAGAGTAATTCAGGTAGTTGCTTTATGCAGCACATGTGCGGAAAAAAATTTAAAATAAAATTATCCAGGTGCATCTAAAAGTGGATGAATATCCCAAGACACCGCCTGCGACACAACTTACTCTTCAGTTAGAAAGTGAAATATATTTATATTGCAAAATATATTATATATTTCTGTATCATGCTAAATGATAAATGCAATTATAGTTGTTATGATATTAGAACAGAAAAAAACGTAGTACTTACCAACTACATGTATGTCAATTCGACTCCTTGCTGAAACTCCACGTTTGTTTCCAGCTGTGCACCAATATGTACCGTCGTCAGTATTTTTCTCTACGTAATGAATGACAAGTCTACCGTTTGGTTTGACTTCATGACGATGACTATTTGGAAGACTTTCCCCATCTAAAAAAGAAATATTTGAGAATTCAAATCAAATCCATCGAAAAAAAATACGATTAGTAATTATTGGCTCATTTCTGCTGAAATGTTTACTGAAATTAAGGTTTTATATTCATCGAAATAGAAGTTTCACTTTTCATAATTAACTAATCCTTGAGCATTATTTTTTTGGCAATTATTAAGTGATGAATTCAAGGAATTTTTGAATATTTGCTGAAACTACTTTCTGAATTGTGCGTCTCGGTGCACTCTGAGAATTTTTGCTGCTTTTTCGTATGTGGGCTCACTTGTTAAACAAGTTTCTCGGTTATGACTTTTAACCTCGGTTATGACCGATTTTGCTCAAATTTTACATTTTGCTCCTATAAATTGCATTGTTTAAAATGATGTAAAAAATTGTATACCTTACAATTCAAACTTTTTCCCGCCATTTTTAAATAAAATGACAAAAAAAAAATATTTACTACAAGTTACTTTTTTGGATGGAATTATTTTTGGATAAACGAATTCGATAATTCTGGGTAAAAATTTTTCAATTAGATTAAAAAAATTTTGAGATATAATGGAATACGCGGAAAGTAAAATAAACATTAAGAGGTCCATACTTTGGATCACTCGTCTGACCTAACTACTAGGACCATATTTCCCAGATTGCGGCTACCCCCTATATTTTGGATGTCAGAAATCCGATTCCGTCGAGGAAAAGGTATGTTTATACAGCGAAAATACGTTTTTGTGACTGATTTCGCAACTTAAAATATGTCTGTACATATTTTTTCAGCATACTTGAGACCACCCTTTCTATCTTTAAGTCCTAAAATATGGGGGGCATACTTCAGATCTGAGAGCATACTTGAGGGGGCTTATTTTTTCAGCATACTTGAGATCACCCCTTCTAGCTTTAGGTCCTAAAACGTTAAAAATGTATCATTAGATCAAAAGTTATTCTAGGTGGTCCGCTTTTTTGCGATTGTACATCAAAAATTGGCGATTTTCAATAAAAAAAGAATTTAAAAATGTGAATATTGTGATTTACATAATTTAAAAAAAAATTCTAAGTGCATCTTTTTTTTTCAACGGATTCATCAAACAATTTGAGTATTTATTTTTGAGCGATGTATCTCAACCTAAGTCATACACCATTTTTCCATGAAAGTTTTTATCAAAGAGATAAAAGACTCTGAAGAAAATGAAACATAATTTTTTGATTAAATAAAAAAGTTAAGTACGAAAACCAAAACTTATATACAAAATTATACTTGTAAAATTGCACTTAAAAATTTAAAATTCCATCACAAAAGAGATTTCAAAAATGCATCTGAGGCTCTTTTTAATTGAGCAAACATTCTTTTTGGCTTCTAAACTTCAGTTTCTTACTTGACAGATTTCAAAGTTTGTGTGAAAAAGCAATCAAATAAAACAAAGCCATTTGGATCTCCTAATTACCTTCAATGATTTTCTTTGTGTTTCCAGCGCCCATTATTGAATTACTCGTCGTTTAACTTCCAAAGATATCCATCAAGCGCTGGAAGCCAATTATGGTCTGTGACTGTTACCAAACTTTGGAAAAGCCGCTTAGCCTCATTAGTCAGATATAAAAGAGAATTAACTTTTAACTTCAGCAGTTTTTGATCTTGGATAAACGATCAATTACGTTTGAAAGAAATTACCGTCCAAAATAAATTTGATTACACAGAAATACAAACCATTAAAAGGAATCACATTATGCACTTTTTTAAAAGGTTTGCGTTAAGTTTGAAGCAAGTTATTTCGTAATTTTGTTCTATAAAGTGTGTTCTTATTTTGTCTAAAGTAATAGAGTTTTATGGAATGTAACTGACTTGTGATGTGAAAGTTTTAATGCATTTTATCAAATTTGAGATATATTTTTGTGTATTTTCAACTTGTTTAGGCTTTAACAAGAGAATTCTGAAAACAGATGAGATATATAATGTGTTTAGAGTTAAGCAGAATATCCTGACATTTAAAGTTAAAATTATTAAAATTTTGACTCAAAAATATGAACTTACTCTATACATAAGATCTGCGTCCAACAGCACGTTATGAGCAAAAATGTAAGTAATATTATATTTGATTTTGAAGACATAATACAAAAAGACTATCATAAATTAGCGATGCTAAATTTAATATTAGATGGATGAAAAAAAATCTGTTAAAATTACCGTACAATATGATAAAGAAATTTCTGGTAAAGAAAAAAAATATTATTCTGGTATTAAAAATCGAAATATATGGCATTTAAACCATTAATTTAGTAATTTTTTCTTTATTATGGTAAAGATTTACCAAAAATTCTGGCTTTGAAAATTTAAGTTCTGATTACCACAGATTTAGCAAAAGTACGAAACAAAAATAATATTCAAATAAATGACTTTTATACCTTGCATTGAGGTATGGTAAAATTACCAAAATATTCTTCAAAACTCTCATTCATTTTTACCATTCCGATAGGAGGTTAATTATTTTTTTAATATATTTCCCAATAAGAGGGACACTGGGCCCAAATAATCACTTCAAGTGTTTTCGAAATACTATACTCAGAAAAATCAAGACATTGAGTCTTTTGTATGCATTTTTTATGGGTTTAATGGAATTTATATATTTATTCACTTACATCTGTCTATTTCTTTGTATATGCAAAGAATAATGTGGGGAAAGACCATAAGACAATGCCAATCTTCATCTATAAAAAATGTACCTCAAGATAGAACCAAGTTAGCATGTCTTATATACTAGTGAATAGCTGTTTAATAATCGTAGTGGTAGTTACGCCACAATGGCTTAAAAACTTTTTCCGATTCCAAGATTACGTACTTAGTTATATACCGAAATTCGATTTCACTACATCTACGGTTTAGGGTGGAAAGAAGTTGAGCGATACCGTGTGAATGCCCCAAACCTTTATTGCAGGTAAATGGATTACTGAAGCTTCTGATGCCAAGGTATATTCTACATTGCAATAGAAGAATCAAAGTCAGCAATATAGAATTCAAAATTGAGATTTTCAAATGTTTTAAATTTTTGTTCGATAAATTACATATTTATTTTTCAAAATTGATTTTGTTTAATTTACTGAAATTTTACTTTAGCGTTTGTTACATTAAGATATTTTAGGTGATATTTTATCGTTTGTATGGGAAGGAAAAAGTAGCAGCTTTCAGCAGCTCTTCTCGAAATCAATCGTGAAGCAATTAATTTCGTTTTTCAAGTGCACGACAGCATTGTCCTTTCTCCAAACGCTCTGAAGCGAAGAGTGCGCTCAATATCGTTGTGCTGTCTTTCTCACTTTTGGGCTATCCGTTCTTTAATTTTATAAGAAATGATCCCTTTTTTAGTGTTTAAACATGAGCCTGTCATACGAATCTAAACCAAAATTTATTTATTTAGTTTTACACATCTAGATTTACGGTGGGATTAGAACCATTACCCTCATTTTATTAAGTGTTTGGCAAAATAGAGAGACTACTTGGGCAGGAAGGCCCATATAATAGAATAAACATTACTGTTCCAAGTATTTATTAATTTATTGTTGCGCATATATACGTATTCTCGTGTGCTGATTATAAAGTATTATTTATTATAATCCCTTGAAAAGTTAAGGATCAGATAGCCTAAGTTAGAGAAAGACATTAAAAGGATGAATCTATTGTAACGTGGTGGTTCAAATCCCACCGGATCATTAGTTTTACGTTTGTGCTGTCTTTCTCTATCTTGTGGTGTCCTTATTTCGATTTGAGAATATTGTTTATTATAAGCCAAACTTAGCAAGATTCACACAAACTTGCATAGGTATGAGTAATAAATAAATATAAATTAGTAAGCTTCCTCCAATTTTTCATTTTAGTATGTTGGGACATTTTGGTATGTAACAGTTAAGTTACTAATTTAGCAAAGCCTAGACCAAGCATTTATATTTTTACAAATACATATATTTTGTGTCTTTAAAGTTTGTTAGATGTTTGCATCTGACTTACATAGAAATAAAAACAACTAACAAACGAAAAACAAAGTAAACAAGCAGTTATTAAATTAAATAGAAGTTGTCATTTCCACCTCAAATTATACTAGCACTCTTGAAATTTCCAACTTTTTGGTAACAGTTACCATTTTTTTTCCATATTTTCTAATAAACTCTCTGGTAATAAAACAATATTTTATTTTTAATACTACCAAAATACTTTTTTCTTAATTTTATTAAAGCACTTCGATAAAATTTATCGAGCTTTTACAGAGTAGTTGAATTATGTTCCTATAGAGCTAAACTTTACCACATCCTGACAGTTTTGATTTTAATTTATTTTCTCAATGCATATTTTTAATCAAGCATAGGTCTGGTTATTGTTATAAAAATAGAAAAGTCATTAGCCAAAATTCTAATAACATTGTTTATTTTCAAAAATCAGGGGATTGATGTGATTCTCTCAAATGCATCAATGGTCCTCAAAAGGTTAAAAACAAATGCTTAACATTTTACAACTTTGCACTAAAAAAGAAACGAATTAAATAACTCTCGCAAACTGCTGAAATATCTGTTTCTCTGCACTAATTATTGAAAAATTTTTATTTGTCTTTTCGAAGCTACTCAAGCATAATAAAATGCATATAACAATGCGACGCAAAATAATATGACTCTCAATTTTCATTAAGTTGAGAAATATCTAAAAAAAAAATAAAAAAATTTTTAAAACTATTTAAATTTTATCTAAAAACAGAGCATTCTATGTAAAGTTTAGATATTTTATATTTACTTCATTTGCTTTTACGAGAAGTTATTTATGAATTACGTATAGAGATAAAAATTATGTCTGAATTATAAAATTTTTTGTGTCTTTTTGATAGGTTAATTCAAAATTAAAATTGATCGATAAAAATTTGTTGTAAGAATTAAGTCATAGTTTTAATATTTATTATTTGTAAATACGTTTAAACTTATTCCGCCACTGCATTCTTACTACTCAATACTCGTAACTCTAGTTGCTCTTCTGAAACCTTCTTTGTTACTCTTAAAAGAGACATAAGAGAAATAAAATTTAGAAATAAGAAGCTGCAAATGGCATAAAAGGTGAAATAAATGTGATACTAAAGATATAACTCTAAAAATGTACTAGTCAATATAAGGTTTAGCTAAGAAAAGCGAAATTTAACATGATAATATGGATCCACTGGTTTTGTTTCTGATGAAGTAAACTTTTTCTCATAATTTTTTATTCCTTTATTTTTTAAAAAAAAAAACTTAGAAATGATCTAGCTTTATCATGCATAAATAAATTGTATTAGTTAAAATTCCTTTTTAGGCTCGTTGTTGTTATTTCTTTAAAAATGCTATATTTCAATAAATCTATGATTTGAAATAAATTGTTTCTTAATATCATGAAATATACGAAAAAAAGTACAAGATAAAAATTAAATTAAGTAAGAAAAGCAATATACAAGATAAGAAGATGAAATTTGCTTTCACTGCGGAAAAGGTATACCTTTGTCCATAATAATATTTTTTTGATGCACCAGTGAATTTGAATTTTATTGCATTAAAATTCTTACAAAATCCATTTTTAATTTTGCTCCTTGCTCGTCATTCAATTGTTTAAAAAAAGTTCTGATAAATATTTGATTCGAAACAAATTGCTCTTTAGAGTATAGACTAATCAATACATTTTCAATTATCATTCAAATTGCATTTTAATTAAAACAATAAATCTACCTAATGGAACTTCTTATGTTCTTCATTTAACGATCGCGATAAAACATTTTCAGAGATAACGGAAATTTAACTCAAAATTCATAAGCTGCCATTCTTTTGTAAAATCTCAAATTATTTAGAACACAGATAATTTCACACTTTATAATTATCTCTGGACGGAAAAACATTAAGCAATTTGTTATCACAAAAGTAATTTGACTTAAGCCAGTTTTTACCTAATGCCTCTTTTACTAAAAATTATTTTTTTTATTTTATTTTCATCCGCTTACACTAATAATTCAGCAGTTGTTTTACGTGCGAACTATATAATGAACCATCGATTTCAGCAGACCAAGAACAAAGAGCAATGTATAATCATTTACGCGAAACATTTTACAATTTTAGGTCGATTCTGAAAGATTGATTGTAAAGTCGATTTCGCTTGACAGGACCAGGCAATAGATTGCTGTTTGTTTTATTTATCAAGGGATTATACCACAAGCAGCAAAACGTCGATGTTGAATATCATATTTCAAATTCCAAAGATTCCAAGTTCTGTAGGTGGGAAAAAAACAACAACACTCAGATTTTTGTTTTCAGAAATGTTAGCAATCTTAAAGAGGATACGCCAGAAATTTTCCTTTGAAAGAAGTTTCTTCTTCTCGAGTTAACTTTCTTCGTTCTGTAATTAAATGAATTCTGTAATAAATCACTTACGCTGTCTTGGGTGCATAAAAATCCAAAGAAAAATTTTGGCTTTTCATTTACCTTTGAAAATAAGTTTCCCCGAAAAAGAAAATTCAAAGAAATGCCTCCTAAACATATGTCTGAAAAGTCATTTGGAAAATATTTTGTTTTTAAGAAACTGAGTAATAATTACTGATTTTGATACACAATGCAAAGTGTTTTTTTTTAATTAGTAAAGATTATTTATAGGAAATTGTGCAATTTATTGAGGTTTATTTAAAAGCCATTCACTTAGATCTAGTAATTAAAAAATAAATTTATAAAAAATTTGTACTAAAATTTGAGATATATAGGAAATTAATTAAAGCATTGTAAAATATCTGTAAACAGTATAGCTGTCGATGTGTGAATATGGTCAAATTTGAATTATATATGAATATAACTAAATCATGTAAATAAATCAGACGTCTCTTCATCTGATATTATTTTTCATTTTATTTCATGTTCTTTAGGTTTATCTAAAAACACAGTTAATGTAATAACAAAATGTTCTTGAAATTTAGAATAATATAAGCTGTAAGCAATACCACTTATTATCTTTTTTACAAGACAATAGGTGATTTCCTAGACAATAAGTGATAAGCCAAAACCGTAGACCATCAGAATATGCTTTTCAATGTAATGACTATTAGGAAAAAAAATACAATAATCTCGCGTGTTCGAAAAATAAGCGTTGATTTGAAAAATCAAATTAAGAAATGGAATTAGATAGAAATGTACAGTTTGCCACTTTATGCTTACAAACTAATATTTAAAATTAGTTGCTAAGGTTGCCATTTGGTAGCTCTGTAGGCTGTTAAAGTAGCAAACGTTTGCTGCTAAACAATCAGCAGATTGCAGGAAGAAATCCATTTCTATTCTTTTCCATTTTATCAATTGATTTTTGAAATCGTTGGTCATTTTCCAGACAACTTGTATAATCATGCCTAGGCATTATGTAAATAATGTTTCTTTAGAATATATTTATAGCTATAGTAAAAACATACCTTTCTCCCAAGAAAAATGCGTCAGTGGATACCCAGCTACAGGACAAACGAAGACAGCGGTTTGTCCCACCAATGCTGTTCTGTTTTGTGGAGGTCTTCCAACTGGCGGTGATGGAACATTGAGTCTAGACTGATGGCTTGCTGTTCCAAAATCGCTGTCTGCATGGCATGCATAATCTTTACCATCTGTCACTTCCACAGAGCTGATGTTAAGAAAACTGTGGACGACACTGCCATCTTGAGTGACAAAGTCGCCTAAACGTAATCTAGCAGATGACGGTATACTTTCCCCATCTGCTGTCCATGTTATTTTTGGTAATGGGTGACCTTTAGCAATACATCTCAGTGATATGGGGTGACCAGGATTGACCGTTTGTTCTTCGAAATGGGATGTGATTACTGGAGGATCGGCTATAATAAAAAGAAGAGGAATTAGACTTTTGAAGCAATGCATTGTAATGGCAATTCTTTAATGACATAGAATAAGAGAAAAAAAGGTAATAAATCCATCATATAATTTTTATGACTAGTTTCACTTTCGATATTAAAGCAAGATATAACATAGAAACTACAGCCATAATTTTTGTGATGCAAATCTGCTTTAGGTAATGAGGTGTGCAAACTGAAATACCGGTGGTCTTTTTTGTGATGTAGCTTGACACGAATAAACCAAGAAAATGAAACATGTGTACTAAGAAAGTGTATACACAAATGCATAATTGCTACAAGTAACTTCCTGTCCCATCTTAAAAAGTTAGGAAAAAAAATTATAACTTTCTGCATTGTGGAACAAGCAGTGTTAGCAATTGCTGGAAACGTAATAAATGAGTTAAAAGCTACCCAAGGGAGTAATGTTAACTATGCACTGGATTGTTCCCCGAAGCTTCTCAAAACTAATGACAATCGTAGTTCCAGATAGTAGTAGATAGATATGTGAAGAAAGAGAATTGTGCCCTACCTCACAAGTGCAGCTGGTTAGTGTTAGGTGACAGTACTTTACAAAGTATCTTTGTACTTCACTTAGGCTGTATGAGTTTTTTATTTACATTTCTGCTGCTTGGACAGATGCAATTGGGTTGTTACATTTATTTTGAATGTTTTATATTTATTTTGAATTTCATTGTTTGTAATTTTATGCTTCAAAAATTATATAAATGTACCAAAATGATCAAACCATACAAGATCTGGCTGAGAGTATCAAAGGAGTAGAGATGAGTTGAGAATTTAAACTTGAATTCTTGTAGACAAACTAAATAATTTTTCTAATTTTGATGTACTTAGTGTTTTAAATATTTAGAAATAAGCAAACTAACTAGTTGTCAGAGGAGAAAAGTTTTAAATAAATATTTCTATAAATACCAAATTTTGGTTATGATTACATAACCAAACTATCATATTTATGAGTTATGAGTATTTATATAAAGACTTGTGATATTTTAACTTTTATTTCTGCTTAAATATCATCATGAAAATGTCGTATAAAACCGTCTAAGCTATCAAAAATTCGTTATCAGAGTCTATGTTATTTTCAAAAATAAATATATTAACAAACAGGCAAACAAACAAACATATAAGAAAACACATAAATAAATAAATAATGACAATATCGCATCAAAGATATTCTAGAATAAAAAAATTTTTATCATGCAAGCAGCAATTATGTATAGGCATTTTGTGATTAAGTATAATAAAATACCAATTAGCTGTAATTTCACGTGAGCATTTTAAAATTTTTTTTTAAAGAAAAAATTTACAAAATTTTTGAAATAATTCAATTTTCTGTTCTGCACAGTTAAAGTACTGAAAAATACTTAATTGAAAAGAAAAAAAATTAATTGAAATCTGTACAAAATTAAGCAATTAAAAATATTGTCTCTTCATCTTATTCTTATTTTTAAAAAGACATTGGATTGATATTCCCCAATAAATTCAATAGCATTGTAATATAATCATAAAACCACAAGCAGCACGAATCGCAGATAATTAGTATTATTTCATTTAACGCAAATACATTCAATACTTCGACCAAATCATTTCATTTTCAAATGTTTCATGACTCTTAAAATTCAATTGAACTTGGTAGCGTGAGATTCGCTCTATATAGCACGCTCCAAATCCTGCACCCCTCATCGGTAGAATCCTCAAACTATTCCATTCTCACGAAGACCTCTAATACTGTACGCTGGCTGTCATACCTAGCACACACTGCGGTTCGCCTATTCAAGTGGTCATCTAACACTAGAACCAAACTCTCCAATTAGTACTCGGTACTAGACAGAGACGAATGTCAGTACGCGAGCAAGCGTGTATAGATTAAAAGGAGCTTGGAACGTGGCTTAGCTTTGCACGCACATGCATCCACATTACCCGGGTAGAACAATTACCTGAAGCCGAAGGGTATTATTTATTAAAACGACGAAGTAGATTTATTGATTCGCAAAGGGAGAGCATCTGCTTAGCCACATGGAGTAGGATTAGTAAAAGCGATGTTTAAAGGATTTATGGTTATTTGTATGCCCCGAATGACTTGAAATTGTTGGGGAAGAGCAGATCGAGGAGGAATGTTTTGGTCGTGGTTTGAAGAGGGGAGGACTATACGCCCCGTTAAGCTTAGGTGGAAGCATTTGAGGCCGAGTTGGTAACCTTGGCACTCAAGTGGGAAGCATAATGAATGAGTTGTTGAATTTTCCATTGTTTTTAATTTGATACCGAGGGAATTGTTTCGAAAGATTGCATCGGTATGGAAGCCTTTTGTTGATTTTGAATAATATACGTGTGTGTTTTTCGAAATGCGTTAATAAGCAATATATGATTTTAAATTTTCAATCACGAAAAATGTTTAATTTTGTTTCTGTTTTTATGTTACAGAGGCGTTATCATGACTTAAATAGTTAATCAGTCATAATAATCAGTCTTAAATAATTAAAGAAAATGTAAAAACAAAATGAAAAAAAAACAGGGTAATTTTGGGAAATATAAAAATATTCAATTATCTTTCGAAAAGTAAAAACACGAGATTTTTTTTCACAGAAACCATTATAAAGTCATTATATCTAATAACTTCAAATTTCCATAACTCAAACATTTTTGTGAAGGAAAATGGAGGTGATTTGAGGGAGAATTGAATACCATTTAATGCAGACAAGTATAGTATATTCCCAGTGTATTTTCTTAAGCTGAGTAGATTGAGATCGGTCTCGAGGTGATTGGACCAATAGTTTAGAAGTTATAAGGGTTTTGTGTAGTTTTGCATTTGTAGCTATTTAAGTATCTGATATTACTAGTTAAACAAAGTGAAAAAGTTTTCTATATATTTTTACACTCTGACTCGATTGAATCTTATCGAGTAAGCAGATTAGTTTAGAAATTACATTGCCTTTGATGTATAAAATGTACGTTTTTTGCCAAGCATGATATACACTTTCTAAATTGCTATCCAAGGACGATCTAAGCATGAAAAGCATATTTTCGGATTTAATTTTTCAATGAAGATTGAATGAAACTAATTTCGAAATTATTGAACTAATAGTTGAGAAGTTATAGAGGTTTTTGTAGGTATAAAAAAAACAGATTCGTATATATATAGCCTAATAAAATTTGACATTTTCTTAGGAAAAATTAATACCTGGGATTTTTTTCTTCAAAAGCTTTGTTATTTCCTTTTTAAAATTGATCGAAAAAACTATAGCATCATTCTTTCATGAAAACTCACTGGTTTATTTATTTATTCGTGCTTAATCAGTCATACTTTAAGTATTTTCTATCATTGTTATTATCCTCCTTAACATACATATAGGGTAGGCTGATTGATTTAATTGCTATTGCTGAAGCTAAAAATCTGACTTGGTTCTGGCAGATAATTAAATAAACTTATATATTTCTTTCATACGCATAGATATCAAGAACATGTTTAAACTTTTATAAATTTTTCAGAGTGTATTTGAAATTATAAATCGTTATGATAAATGCATAAATACTGTGCACAGGTTATCTGATAAACAAACACATAGATATCAACTCATACACGTAGATATCAATATTATGGTAAATTTTGACTGATTTTTTGACAGTGTACTCAAATTCAAAATTCATTCTGATGTATGCGTAAATATTTTGAGCAGGCTTTCAGATAAATATACTTATATATTTCTTCCTAAAGCATAGATATCAAGAATATATTTAAGCTTTTTTAATTTTTCAGAATGTATTTGACAGTATGATAAATGCACAAATATTGTGCACGGGTTATCTGATTAGAAAATAAACTTATATATTTCTTTTATACACATAGATATCAATGTTATGGTTAAACTTTGACAGATTCCTTTGAGAGTGTATTCAAAATCATAAATCATTCTGTTAAATGGGTAAAAATTTCGTACAGGGTTTCTGATAAATAACTATACTTATATAATTCTTGCAAAAGCATAGATGTATTAAATTGAACAGAAGCCCTACGATTCGCAAAACTATTTTATTATATATAAAACTATTTCTTTTATAAAGAATTTGTTTCACTTGTATGCAATAATAAAAGATCCGGAAGCTTAGAATTATCCGCCCTCTGGATAAAAGAATTTTCTATTTTTATATAGAGAGCACGAAAGCGCCAAGGAGAGTTTCCGTGAAAACATGGCAATATTATATGAATTGGAACTTTCTAAAAAACTATTTCTAAAGAACTTTTCAGAAGAGGCTTACAGATTTTCCTTTGTTGGACGCAAAATATCTTGGATAAATTTCTTCCTTAAAACATCCATGTAAAGAAGAAAATATGAACCAATAAAGCTCTCCAAGAAATTCGAAAAACATACTTTTATGAAACCAATAAATCAAGATTCGGATTGCAATTACTTCAAAAATAAAAAAATTTGAAAACAACTATCTGTACCTAAAATAACAAGTACATAAATAATTATGTATATAATGACATCAAAAGATTTTTAAAAAATCTTGATCGACTGAAATATGTAATTGCGTGGAAAAATATTAGATATATCAATTTATAACCATTCTATTGCCGCTTAAAATTCACTTGTAGAATGATTATTATAAACTTTAATTAAACTTGGGGTGTCTAAGCATTTCTTAATGGCAAAACCTGTCACTGTTATATTCATTATAAAAAATCAAATAATTTCGGAAATATTGATTTTTATTTAATTTAAACTACATATGTTGCGTAATGTAATACACTTCTTAGCATCAAATAATAGACTCATTGAAATTTTGTATGCTGTCCTAGTGTTGTCTTGCTTAGAACAGACAAATAAAAATTATTTTTTAAGTATCCTTACAAGAGAATCTGCTTATAACTAAGATGTTAACTTTTTGATTATATTATTAACTAAGGAGATTTTTTTTAAAGTTCCCTGCAAGAAAATATTTACATTAATTATTAGAAAAAATTTGGACCACCACGCGATTTTCACTTAATTTTAAATTTTTTAGCGACAATATTTTATTTATATGTAGCATAATTTCTTCTGTTACCATTACAGTAAATCGATTAAGAACAAATTTACTCCATCTCTTGTTTTTATTTCGATTGAAAATCTCTGTTATTCAATGTAACAAGAATTCATAAGACAATTTCCATATTGAATACGCAATTTGCAGTATCCACGTAAAACAAAATTGTTTTTTATTGTTATATTTGCAAATGAAGGCTTATGTGCTCATTAAAAAACAACCTTTGCAAACCCTCTTTAAGTATAAGAAAAGATTGCTCAATGCGTTCATTACAACATGGAGGTAGCTAGTTCGAATTCCATCATATCCCAGGCTGAATGCGCTTGCTGTCTTTCTCTATTTTGTTATCTTGTGCTATCGGTATATGAATTTCACAAGAGAACGTTAGGCAAGCTTCGTAATAAGCACACAAGCCTGATTATGTGTTCATAAGAATAAATAAATATATATATATATACATAAATAAATGCATCCGGAGTTACGTTGGAATTCGAATTTGCTACCACTACACTCTCATTTTAGGATGCTGGGACAGCCTTGATGTAGTAATTTTATATACCTTTATGCATTCGTTATTTAGTTATAGTTTAGCTACTAATTTAGTTCAGCCTTTTCCAGACATTTGTATATTCACAAATGTATATTTTTAACAATTTTAAATGTTGATAAACGTTAACTTATAGCTTACATAAGAAAAAAAAACACCGACGAAAACAAAGTTTACTGAACTGTTGAAATTACGGCTTTTTGCTTAAAATTACCTAATTTTGACCCATTTACTACCAAACAGAAAGGTAATAAAAACCTTACTTTATTGTTAATTTTACCAACAAAAATAACATTACGAAAGCGTTACATTATATTCATTACCTTGGTTTTTAGAGTTCCCATAGAGCCAGAGATATGGTAAATTTTACCACATTTGGATTGTTTTAATCATACATTTTTTCTCTGTGTAATTATGAACGTTATATTAATTTTGTGTGTTTCTTTTGGAAAGTATTTTTTACCAATGTGTTCCTTTTTCTTTTTATATTGATTGCGAAAAATTGACTTTTTATTAAATTCCTCATCTCTACGTAGATTTTTACAACAAATGTAAAGATTCATTGAATTTATTTACCAATTACATAAAACTCCTTTAAAAGTTAATACAAATTGAGAAGTTTATATTTTATTATTAAAATCAAATTTAAATCTATTAATACGATTTCATAAATTGTGTTACAACAAATAAAATTTGTGAAGAATATAAGATTATAAAAAATGCAAGATTTTATTTTATAAATGTCAAATGAAATTTTTTTACCTTCTTAGGAAAATAAATTTTGCAAATACGTTTAGTTTATTAACGTTTGTTTAATTTATTATTATTTTTCCCTAAAAGATCAGTCATATTTTAAAGGTATTTTTAAAGCGCAGTTGGAAAATATTTACATTTTTAACATATTTCGTTAAAGCATAAATAATTTAAAGTCAAAACTTATCGAGGCATCTTTACGACTTGGAAGGTTTTATATATGTAGGAAACATTAGAATTTGTTTACTCAAGTGTTGCTGCATTGTTTATGTAAAGCTTTTAAGCATTAACTAACGTACTTTTATGTAAGCAAAACGGGTGTTTTCTAGCAAATATATATCTATCTTATACTAAACGAAATTGAATTATAAATATTTAATTTTCAACTTCCATGAGAGTCACGATTTCAAATTACCCATTGTTAAAATTAAACTTTTATAACAAAAGACTTGTAATCAATAAAATAACTCATTTGTTCATGAATAAAGAAATTTTCAAGAATGCGTTTTATAATTTTTTTTTTAAAAAATACTATTTTTTTTTGTGACAGGTTCTTAAGATATTCTGTAATACTAGGAGGCAAAGCCCCCTGTTCGCTACCGCTCACCAACCCCAATGATTGCTTCGCAATTATTGTTTTTCCTTGGCAGAAAACAGTTTTTCTACTGAAGTTAAAAATATTCACTTAACATGTATGTACTAAAAGGAATTCTGTTTACTTATGCTCTTGCCCCTCTACTTCTCACGTCCAAATATTACTATCTATTAGTATTATAAGCATTTAGATCTCTTGGTTAACAGAAGGGATTTTTTTAATTATCATTTTTTAAAATAACATTTATATTCTTAATACATAATATTGTTCAAACAAATTTGATGAGTTCTCAACCATAATTTAAAATTTTCGCTAATAATAGCAGTACTGAAAAATAACTTTAAATTAGGGATACAAAAATATTTAAAGGAAAACAATACCTTTACGACTTTTGTTAATTTTATGCTGATGACAACCTAAACAGTATGGAAATGAATGGGGGAAAACTGAATCCTACCACGTGATTTTCCGGCCAATAAAAATGCGTCGACAACAATGGAAAACGGTATCAGACCATTATGATTTTATGTTATATAGAGAAATAAGCTAAAGTAAACTTTATTTAGTCAAGAAAAATACTTATGAAAACTGCTCACGAAAAGAAAAGAAATACTAAAATTTAATAATAATTTCATTCCAACTACTTAAAAAAATTTTTAAATTGAGTTCAGACCTATGAATATATATTAAAATTATGTTTTCATTTCATGCACTATAAAAAATTTTGCTATTCTTAACGGCATAAATGGTGACACTCGGTGTTTTACTACACCAAGAGCGAAGGAACATAGTGTAGTAAAATACCTAGAGTCCATGGCCAGATTACTAGACGCACTATAAGATTCTATGCAAAATCTTAATTATCAAGTGATACTATATAGCTTTATTGCTTTTACTCGGCTGAAACCAGTTTGCACTTGTTTACGTTCGTGTATGCATTGGTTAACATTGTAATGCAATACGTTAAAAATAAATACAAATAGGAACTATATAAAATATCTCCTGAATAAAAACCCATTGTATGTATGTTTAAATATTAAAGTATTGCCCATAAGCCTTTGCAAAACATGTAATTATTAAAAAACTACAGTGTGTCTAATAGTTTGATCTAATTATAATATATTAATATAATACCTGATATAATAAATATTCCATATTTATATAATATATCATCTGATTTATCCAATCTCCGAATTTATATCATATTTGGTCTAATTTGATCAATTGATACACGAAAGTAAACAAGTGCAAACCAGTTTCAGTCACGTAAAAGCAATAAAGCTGTATAGTATAACCAGATAATTGAGATTTTATATAGAATTTTAGAGTGCGTTTAATAATTTCGCGAGGGACAGCATAAAGTTTTTTTTTTCCTTTTTACACAACTTAGTGTAAAGTGTCTGCAACCATGTTTGTTATTTATCAGCACTAATAATTTATAATTAGTGTAAAGAAAGGTACACTTAATAATTAGTAAGTTGTTTTTACAATGCAATATAAAGCAATTAGTTTGTTCATCAAACATACGTGTATTAAAAAGAGAATATAAATATGTTTTCGAACCTTGACTTAACAGAGTAGAAGCAAATCATACATTATAAATATTTTAATAAAGTTAAAGGATATTTAAAATTAAAATAAATTTAGCACTTGTGCGCAATTAAAAGCATAGATACATATTTTATCAGTAAATTTGTGTTTCAGTAGTTATTATATAACGTCGTGGAAGAAACGCCAACTCTTACTCGATGTATACAAACTACCGGTGATTCAAAGCGCGCTAACATTGGAGTTTACGAAATTGGCGTTTTATTTGTTTCGAGCTTGGTTAGATGATTTTTTTCAATTTGGATAAACACTTTTCAACTACACCCTTTAAATTGTAAATAAAACATCGGTTAGGTGTTAACTTGAAATGAAGTTTTTCTTGTTGTTTAGCCTCAATTAAAAAGAGATGTAACACCACCGTTCTTAAAGGGAGGAGTTATAATTATTTGGAGGAGTTACCGAACATTTTATTTCCAAAAAGATGTATTGATACAAATGATAGATTTACTGAAAATGAATAATATAATTTATACTTTAAATAATCACCTTTATTTACTAAGAAATCAACTATACGAAAGGTAAAAAAAGTTGCTCTTTTGTTTTAAAAAATGTTCAAAGTGAAAAGTGTTGAAAAGTGCGTACAAAAGTAAAACTTTATTTTCCTACTTGCATATACATACATTGAAAGGTGTTTTTACGCATAAAAAGTGTTTTTTTTCTTCTTTATAATACTTACTATATACACTTTTGAAATTACATTCATGCAATTGTTGATGTTCTATTTCTTGTGCATTATTTTATGCTTGTGTTCTACCCAATTCAAATTGACAGAACGAATAGTTTTAAAAAGTTTGTTTTTATGTATAATCAGTATGTATTATCTTAAAAATATTACTTTTTATGCATAAAGCCAGTTTGATTTTTGAATTTCTAGCTTTGTTGACTCTTGCATGATATTATTCGGTTAAGAGTGGAAAAAATATTATAAGTTAACAATACTACATTTTTCCAGATAGCAAATTTATACGTGTAAATTAGCACAGGTGAAATATTATATTTTTGTGTTTGTAAAACGTATTAATCCTATGCAATTTTCTCCATGCATTTGGATGTAGTCTAGTTTCCTTCAGAGTGAAAAATGAATTGGAAAAAATTTTTTTCTAATAATTGCTCTTCAATTTTGAAAGTGTAGATAAGTACAAATTTAGATTAAGTAAAAATAGTAATTTTTATCAAGAAAATAATTTTAAATTTAAACTCCATTGATTATTTTCTAGTTCGATTCAATTAAGTGTAAAAAATACATTATCTTGATAGCATTGACTGATGAGTAGATAGGAATCAGCAATTGTACTATTTTTACAAATAACCATTTTAATTTTTGACTGATTTATTCTTTCATTTTCAATAGATTTCATATGATTCAGCTTAAGTCAGCGCATCGAAAAGAATTCTCAATTTGTCTATATCTTTTTTTAACCCCCCTTTTCTTCCCTTTTTACTACTTACTAAGAGGAGAATACTTAAAAGTTTGTCACTGGTTAGAACATTATTTTTAGATCTGGTTTTTAAACGTTTCTTAATCTATATTTACTGTGCGATCTTTACTTACTATCTTTAATCGATGCGACATAAAATACGAAAATCCTAACTTAATTTAAGTTTCCTTCAACTAGGCTATTACACAACCAAAAACCATTAGTCCGAATCCTGACTAAGCATCTTCACATTTTTAGTTATAATATCTTAGCAAAACAACCACGTATTACATAACTATAATTTTCTTAAATTGTTTTAGCGTCATAAAATAAACAGGAATTGCAAATCTGGGACAATACTACAATCGCAGCTACATTTCGGTATAAATTCACCATAACTACTACCTTTGCATTTAAAATACCCATTTAAAGTCATTAAAATTATTAATCATCCCTACATTGCACCTTAATAACACCTAGTCCATCTCTTTCTGTTCATCTTTTGTGGACAAACAGGTAGAACGGCCATCAATTTTAGGGTCGTTATGTACATGCAAATGACTACGAACGTGAGTTGCATTACCGAGATCTTGAAACATGAATTTCATTTCCGTTCCATGGTAGATGCATTTAGGAGGTTTGTCCAAGCAATTGGAAAATTTTCATCCAAAACATGCGAAGGAACATGCGTAGAATAGTTTATAAAAGAGGCGGCGGAATGGGAGTAAGCTGACAAATACTCTTCTTGGTTGGTACATTAATTTTCTTAACGTATACGAGTCCGGGATCCTTGCAGGTAATAAATATTCGGTTGAGGGAGAATCCGGGAGTTAAATATCCTGAATGGTCCCTGTGGAGATAAGAGAAACATGGGATTACGTATAGCTCTCTGTGGCAGAAAAGTTGAGGATTAATGAAGTTAAAGCTGAGAGGACTTTAGGGAATGGTAGACGTAGTACAGATGCGGGTAGGTTTGGAAATAACAAAACTACTTCATGACTTAAAGATTGGGTAATGGTATCTACAACTTTTAACCTCTGTTGTGCGAATATTCATTATCAGATTGATTTAAGTTACTTACAAATAAACTATTATAACATGATACAATTCAGACATTCCACAATGCATCTTTATTCAAAGCAATACATTTGTGATGGATTCTAATCTTTGTTTTAGTTAAAGGGCAATTTCTTTGTATTTGTCATATATGGTAGGCCTTTTTTTTTTGTACTCGAGTTTATTTAAATCTACAATAACAACATTTAATTTTTATCCTTTGATATTTATATCAAAAAGTATATATATGTCAACAAATTCTTATTATCAAGTAGAATAATGAATAAAACTTTTCCCATTCCCATTTAGTGTAATTCAAAGCTCCACTTCTTTCCTTAACTTTACGGCAAAGTTATTTTATTATTATTTTATTTTAGATTACAATATTTAAGTTTTTTTTGTGACATTTCAGTTGTTTTTGAAAAATTATCGTTCAACTGTTGCTAAGATTTATTGATATAAGCAAAAATTTATTTAATAATCTCTGAAGAAAAATCTTATTGGCCGGAATTATAGAATTTCTATAGACTAAATCCATTCCCACAGACTAAATGACTTAAAATGGAATAAATTGGGGTAAAAGAAGAAGAAATCGGAATAAGCATGAAAAAACAACAGAATGAATGACTAATCAAAAGGTTCTGAAGAATCATTAGAAATGAAATTCATCATATTTTTGACCCAAAGAAAATGCAAAAAGTAAAATATATATATATATATATATATATATATATATATATATATATATATATATATATATATATATATGTATATAAAATATTAAAAAAACGTGATTTTTTAATTATTAATTAATAATTTAAATAGTTAATACTAATTTAATAGTTTAAAAATTATAAAACGTGACTTCGAAAAACATGTGAGGTAATTTTAATTCAGATATGATGTATATTGCAGGTAGGCCTGATTTCCAAGTCAAATATCTTTGTCTGGCAAAATCTGAGTACTCTTTTGTGAAATTTCGAAAACCACGTCTCAAATGAGACCATTCAATTAGAGGGGCTATCTCAATACTTTAAAACATTATTTTAAACGTATTGTAAGTTCATTCTCGTTATTTTGATGAAAAATATTGGATGTCTCATAATTTTCTTAAATGAAAAGTATTTTCTTAATATTACATTTTTCATCTTTTTCATTATACTGACATAATCACTTCTAAGTATGGTCAAAATTGTTATGCGTGATTATGAAAAAATGGCATTGAAAAATAAAATACAATAAAAAGATAGTGCTGAAAATAATGCTAAGCCATCCAACTACTTTGGTTTAAAAACTTTACAATGTATTTCACTTTAGAAAAAGCGAATGAATAAACATCTTCAAGGTAATATCTGGTTGAAAATTTATTGTGATAAGGCAGAAATGCCAAAAATTTAAAATATCGATGTCTTTTTTAAAGGCAGACACTGAACTTTTGTTCTTGTCCTCAGAAGATGCCGGAAGTGTTGCTCATTTAACGTTACCCAGTGAGCACCTGTCAACATGAGTCACGGCGGCGAGTAACGGTACCCACGCCATACTGACACAAATACACGTTCATAGGGCAGACCACATTCAAACATCGTACAACAACACACAGAGCGGGAAACATCCATGGTCTGAGCGTAATTCGCAGACACATGCTTTATAGTCAGGCATGCTGACCACTCGTCCACCTGGCTGGCTATCGATAAAATATAATAATAATGATATAACTTGGAATTAATTAAAAACTTTGAAAAGGAGAAACATGCCATCTTTACTTCCCAAAACATGCCATCTTTACTTCCAATTCAATGGTGATATGAGTATTCAGAAGAATAAGATAAAATATTTATTTTACCTTCGTACAGATGTTTAGTTTACATTATGCTTTCCAAGCAAGGACAAAAATTTTATAAAGCAATGACGAATTTATTACATTTTAACTGTTAGGAAAGGTTTCACAAAATTGAACAAACTGTGTCAAAATAACTCAGAAATAAATAATAGTTGATTTTGAAAACCATATCGCTGGTTCAAAACTAAAACGACACTTCTGCATTCACCTCTCATTGAAATAACATGAGAAGTGAGTGCAGAAGAGTCATTTTAGTTTTGAACCAGCGATATGGTTTTAAATCTGAAACTCATTTTCTATCTTTCATTAAATTGTCTACTCATTTTTTAGCAAAATGCATGTGGAGGGAGAAATATGTGAGAGCGATGTTCGTCAGCTGTCGTCAGGATTCGAACCAAGAACCACCGCGTTGTCAAAATATGATGCTCAGACAACCATAATTATACACTTCAGCCAAGAAAGAGAAAGTTTTATAAAGTGATCGCAGCAATGGTATTTCAAGTAATGCAATTTATACGCTTTAAAGCTTTTAGAATACATCTAAATAAGCAACTACATTAGAATACATTAGAATACATCTAAATAAGTGAACTAAAAATTATCGATTTCTTGGCTAAATTCTTGGCCATACTTTCTAAATTGTAACCATTTGTACCATTGAAATTGGAAAAATATTGAAATCAGTATTTCATGATGCGTCGTTGTGAAAGCCATTAAATAATAATATACACCGAAGAGCCATTACATTATGATTACCCTGCTAATAACATGTAGAACCACCTTTAGCCCTCAAAACTGCTAGCACCCGCCGTGGCATTGATTCCACAAGTACTCTGAGGTATCTGGTACCAAGCGCTGACCAACTGGTCCTGCAATTCCCTCACATTGCGAGGGGGTAGCGTGGCAGCACGAATTTGGTTTTTCAAGTAGGACCACAAATGTTCTATTGGATTAAGGTCAGGTATATTTGGGGGCCAAGACATGACTTGAAAGTCACTGGAATGTTCCACGAACAACATGACGATTCGACCTTTATGACATGGTGCATTATCCTGTTGCTAAACACCATCCCCCGCAAGAAAAACTGTTTGCCATGAATGGGTGTGAACTTGGTCTGCAACTATGTCCATGTAGCTTACCGAAGTCAGGGATTGTTCTATGAGAATTATTGGTCTCAATGTGCCCCATGAAAACATTGTTCCTGGGCGAGAAACCATGAAAACTTGGGCGAGCCCATTGTTATAGATGGAGGGTGGTTGTAATGTAATGGCTCTTCCTCTTCGGCGTATATATATTTTTTGGCCTATTTAACCCATATATTTTTTTTGGAATTCCATAAGTTTTTGGGCAATTAAATTAAAATTATCTCCCATTTAAAATATAATATTTTCATTTTTTTCAAAATCTTTAATTTTTTGTTCAATTTTCTAGAGAAAAAAAGATTGAATACAGTATTTTTTTTAAAAAATAAAGTTATATAATAGTTAAAAACATAAAATTTTGTTGTCAGATAATTACATTAATATTTAAACTCAGAGCTTCATAAAAATCCATACATTTGCATTTTTTTTTAAATAGATATCAAAATAAATTGAAATTTCTAAGATAAAAATCACAAAAAAGATTCAAAAAAATAATTTATTAATTTAACTTCAGACAAGAAATCAAAAATACCACTCGAGTAAGTATTGAAAACTTAAAGTATTTTTTCGTGAGATATGAGAAATGTAAAGACAAAAAGGAAAGCATTGCCTCAGGGTAGAAAAAAATTATGTTGAAGCTCCATGCAAATGAGGTTGCTCTGCATTCTTATATTGTTTTGAATTTCTCAAGGAAGATGGGGAAAAGAAAAATTATTCATAAATTTGGGTCTTCCTTTCCTAGAATAATCAATAATCATTGATTTGAAAAATTCTATCTTGAACTTTTGTTCAAAACAGTTTCTAAAACATACTAAGCAAAATAAAATAAAAAATTTAGAGGGGGAGTTTTTTGTGTTTTTTGAACTAGTAGAATATGAACGAATACAATCATATAGTTTGATTGCATTTTGATGTGTTATGAGTGCATGATAAATTAAAGTTTAGTGTTTGAATTATAGATATGTTTCTGAAATGAATTGAAAATTTAGAACCATATTATATCTTGAAAAGTAAACTACAAAAATGTACTCATGATTTTAAATTTGCTATGCTTCTTAAAATTCAGGATGAATGAGAATTGTAAGTCGTGGATTTTGCAAAACATGAAAAGTAATTTAAATGTAATGATTTTGAAATAAACGAAAAGTAATACAAAACTTTGCAAAAAAATTACAAATGTTTTGCATGCTTTCTTATTATGTATTGTATTATTTTAATTTTAGGTTGCCTGAAAATTTTCTTCTGACCTCTGATGCACAATTTATATGTTATCTTTGACAAATATTTAAAAAAAATTTATGCAAAACTAGTGAAAACAATTACAAAACTATTTTACATGCTACTAAATTATGAAACATGTTGCTTAATAAAATTGTTGGGAGAATAATTACTTTTTTGAAATTTATTGTACAATTATTTGATTTCATTAGTCTTTAGAAAAAAGAATCTATAACAGAATTTACAAAATTATAATTTTAAAAATAATCTGCATTCTATTTTATTATGAGCCCAGTTACTTATAAAGAATTAGGAAGAAAAGTAACTGATGTTTGAATTTCATTACACAATGCTCCAAAAAAAAAACGGACTACCCTAAATAACTTTTGATCTAATAATCGGATTTTAAGGTTCTGACACTCAATCTAAAAGACTCAAAGTGATTTCAAATATGCTAATTAATAAGTTTAGATAATATTTTAAGTTACGAAATCAGACACAAAAACATACTTTCTCTGAATCAACATACCTTTATTTCGATTAAATTGGATTTTTGATCCCCTAAGAATAGGGGGCAGCCGCAATCAGGGAAATATGGTCCCTATAGCTTGATCAAAAGAACGGTCCAAAGTTGGTAAATTTTACTTCTTGTGTATTTCAAAGCGAATTGAAAACTTTTTGCTCACACTTACAAAATTTCGTTATTCAAAGATAAATCTATGCAAAAAAACAAATTTCATTAAATATAGATTATTTTTCATTATTTTATTGAATAATAGTCAAAAAAACTTTGAATAATAAAGTGTGCAATTTTTTTTATCAGTTTAAAAAATTTATAATTTTATATGCCCAAATTATGCAAAATTTGAGCCAAATCGGTCAAAAAGTTTTTATATTAAATTTTTTTGGAGCTATTAGACCAATTTTGCTGACAATTTGTATTTTGCCATTTAAAATTAGAGTATTTAAAATTATGTAAAAAATTGTATACCTTACAATTCAAAATTTTTCTACCATTCTTAAATAAAATAATAAAATATATAAATATTTACTAAAAGTTATTTTTTGCCCGGAATAGTAAAATTAATATTAAAGAGTCCAAAATTTGGAACACTCTCCTGATCAAACTATTGGGATCATATTTTTCAGATTGTGACTAACTCCTACATTTAAGGGATCAGAAATTCAAATACGTCGAAACAAAAGTATTTTAATTCAGATAAATTACGTTTCTTTGGGGTCTGATTTCGTAACTTAAAAAATCTTCTGTATTAACTAAGTTTATTTGAGCTCACCCTCTCAAACCATTATGATTGTGTCCTAGAACATGCAAATCCGATGATTAGATAAAAAGTTATTCAGATATTTCCATTTTTTTTTTGGTGCATTATACACAATAATGCCAATACCAATAATGCTAAACACCAATAATGCTAAATATCAATAATGCTGAACTTGACCTTTTCAATGTATCTTTTCTGAGCAACTGAACAATATGTTGCTTTAGTTTTTTCACGGAATATTTACCTATACCTCTTTACACTGTGATAACTATTAATATATATCTTTGGTAGAAATTGCTTTAGAAAAATTTGAACAAAAAAAATTATAACTTTTAAAAAAGTTTCAATTTTTTATCAAAAATCCTTCATAACTCAAAAAGTATTCCTGTTAACGCAAAAATATTATCACATCATTCAATTTCAAATATCCTGAAAAAATTTCAAAGTGATAACACAAGTAGTTTCTTAGAAAGATATAAATCGAAAAAGGAGAGTTTTAGCTTTATTGATATATGCCCTGCAAACTACTCTTAAAGATTCTATCGGCATTGATGATAGCTTGGACGTTTACCGCATGCTTGACAATGCGAATTTTGCTTCATTGAGTCAACCAGATGTGCATTAAAACTTAAACATGAGATCACGATTAGACATATATATTATCAAGAATTTGATACATCTTCGATTGACACATACTGTTGGGACCTTGGAAATGAATTTAACTTTGATAATGCCAAAATTCATTTGTACAACTATCACATCAGCTCATTTTGATGATTTAAAATGCAGTTTCATCCATGTGATTAACATTTTTTTAGTTAATGACAATAGTTCCCCACTAGTAATTCATTCCATTTGGAAATGTACCCCACGCTGATTTGCCTCTTACGACCATCGTTATGCACTTAGCTACCAAGTATTTTCTTGTTTTATTTTTTCACACTTTTTTACATTTCGATTTTATCTTGACAACTATGTGTTTTTTTTTTTTTCAAATCTGTTTTGGTTGATGTGTCTTAAATATTAGTGCCTTTATTTTGAGTTTTTAAACATGCTAGTTTTCCTTTTTCTTAAATTAAGTAATTTTGAAGCAAATTAACTCCTAACTATTTAATATATGATCAGCAATTTAGCTTTATTCGATTCTATCAAGGAAAAAAAACGGAAACAATACCTCATATGCCCCGATTGCAAATAAGTAGTAAGAGAAATTAATTATAATTCAAAAGTGGTAATATTATAAGCAAAAACCTTTACAACTTCTGATTTAATAAACTGGTTAACTTGTCTTTCGTTGCATTTGATTCACCATAAAATACTCGGAAAGCAATACCTCACCAGTCAAAATAGCAATGCTATGTACGAAAATAGGGGTGGTAAAGCATTTTACTTATTGTCATACATTTTACATAGGTTAGTCAAACATTTACAACATAAAATCGGTATGACCTTTAAACTATTAACTTATTAAGCTTAAACTTAGCAGTATAAATTTAAAGCCTTGAAAACATTTTTACTTATAGTGTAAAAATATCCTAGTAAAGCTAACAATATTTAAGTTTACATCATAAACGATATATCTCATGTTTCAAAAAGGCAATATTTAGGTTTTTCTCCCTTTTATTCCACTTCTCTTTGTGCCAAATAACGACGTACGAGATTAGGCAATTTTTTTTCCACTTACTAAAAGGAAAGTGTTTAGCTGCTTCTAACTGAATAGAACCTTTTTCATATACAGGTATTACGAATTGTGTGCCATCTTTTAAGTACAAATTGATTAAAATTACTCAGAAAAAATTTTATAAAATCTTTAAATATCATTTAATTATTTCAAAATTTATAAGTAAGCACATTAATATTATTAAATGAAAAAAATATCATTTGATTATTTCAAAATTTATAAGTAAACACATTAATATTATTAAATGAAAAAAATTTAGCCAAAGTCATTATTTAAATTTTAAATTAGCTTCGGATTTTCAATTTTAAAATAAGTAAATTACATATTAAAATAAAAATTTAACCACTAAAAAGATTTGCAACTTCAGTCTTAATATTTTTTGTAATAAATATTTGATCCATTTTATAATGCAATGTTTGCGGAGTAAACTTAATTTACTTAAAATCAATAAATTTACATTGGTATGCGTAAGCTTAATTCCTGTAATTTCTTTTCGTTTATATTTCATCAAGTCAACAACTTCAAGACGAAATTTTATTAAAAACAAAGTTTGAAAATCATGAATGATAAAATGCTTATTACTGGATATTTCAACTTCAAGATAGTACAATTTTTTTAAAATTTAGCTTTATGATAAAATGATTAATTTTAATATTATTCTTTATTTACGGTTTCGCAATTTATAAGCTCTTGACGTAAATTTAAAAACAAATAAGAAAAAGAATAGGGAATATTTTCAATGCATATAATTTTAACCAAATATTTATTAATTAGTAAAAATTGAATTTAGATTAATGTACGTGATTTTTTAAAAATAGAAAATAAACAAAAATAACAAACATATTTCCTTGACATAATTTTTATTCGCATTTGTTTCATCTTTTATCTTAATTAAAATGGTTACTTTTTAAAACAGAAATGAAAATTATAGGAATAATCACAGCAAAAGAGGAGTACCTGTGTTATTGAGAATTAAATAATTACAAAATTCATTAATTTTTTCTAGTTAATGTACAGTGTCAAATTTCAATTTTATCTGTATTTAATTTGATTAAATTATGTACATTTATCATTTGCATTCACATGAATTTTTCAAATGCATTTTTTCATATTCAAAATTTACAAAAAAAATTAAACAATTTTAATATAACTTATTTATTTGTAAATAGCCGCCTAAGGCGGCCAGCTGTCCAACACGCTAAAGGTTTTCACAAATAAAGTTTTTTAAAACATAGCAGGAAATCTAAAGATTAGTGGACAATTAAAGTGTTCCTGTCCTGCAATTTTGTCTTCATGTCCAGATGAACAGCGACAAATATATCAAAGTGAAGCTTTCTATTTACGTATCGAATATGTTGCCACATTTTTAATACAAAAGTTAAACTTTTCTCCACTTTGATAAATGTAAACTAATGCGAAACTTACAATTAAATTATTAATTCCTTCGTATATTATTAGTTCAAGTTGTCGAAATTTAATATTTCAAATGTAAGGTTCACATTAGCATACATTTATAAGAGTGGAGAAAAGTATATGCATTTTTAATAGTTTTTTTAATATGGCTCTATGAAGACGAAAAAGCATAGATTTTCTTACAAAATGACTGATAACTAAAAAACTAATCCAAATTTTTGAAACAGAAAAAAAATACTTCTTCATTATGTCAAAACACAATTATGTGCCGAGTTTCGTGTCTGGGCGAGGCTTCTGGGGCGATATATTGTGATTACAGACACACACACAGCCACGTTTATTATTATGTATAGATAAGTTAAGTTAGAATTGTTTTAGGAGTGAAAATGGTATTATATTTAATATATTATCGTTTGTACATTATTGTCTCATTCCAAAAAAACTTCAGCTTTTTTGTAAACAACTGCCGTCATTCTGTGATGCGCCATTCTAGTTTTGAAAGTCTCCAGTATTTTGTATTCAGAATGACGCCCTTTGAACCTATTACATAAATCCCTATACTTTAAGGTTAAGTAGAAAATGTGTAATTATTTTCATAATTACCCTGATTAATTTTAAGTGGCTTGTTTTAAGCCTGGGTTAGTGAAAGTTTATAGTAAATAGTCTTAATATAGATTTATTGCAATAAGCCTAAATTTAGTGATTCATTGTATATTTAAGTAAATAGCGCAAAGGCATATAGATTAAATATAATATCAGTTATCCTATATTTTTTTTCACTTTAAACAGTATCAAGCAAATACGAAAATACTAAATACTTACTTTTTTTTAATGAGAGTAACACAATTTAGACCTATTGTATAAATCCCTATAATTTTAGGTTAAGAAGAAAGTGTATAATTTATTGCTAATTTTCTCTGATTAATTTCAAGTGGTTTGCAATAAACTAAGAGTAGCGAAGTTTTATCATAAATAGCCGTAATATAAATTTATTGCAATAATAATACACTAAAAAAAAATTCCGGATCAAATTACATTAAAAAGTACCGACACTCAGGGTGAAAGTACTTTTGAGCACATAATCCATCTTTACCGTATAATTTCACGGAATTCGAAAAATTATATGCCGTAATTTTTACAGTAATATTTACTGTAAAATTACTTAATCACTGTAAATTAATAAATATTACTGCAAAAATTACGGTACAAAGTTTGACTATAGAAATGGATTTTACGGATTCTGCACTCAAGGTGCCAATAATTTTTGTCATAGTTATATAGAAATATATAGTACAGGAATTTTTTGCTGTGTATGCAAACTTGGTATGATTGAATTTTTCGTTGCTTATTATTTAAATACCCTGTAGGCTTATAGGCTAATTGAAAAATTAATTACCCTATATGACTCTGATTAAATATCTAACAGATAAGAAAATAAAGACTTTTACACTCACCCAGGTGCATTAGTAAATTGCCAGCAACTTTTGCAAACTGCACCATTTTTAATTAACTTACAACGTTAGCTTATGTAGCAAGTCGGACGCTAAATCTATGTTGGTTCAAAGCTCTCTCATTTCTGTAATGGGGAAAGTTAAGGTCCGAATTAAAATATCCGTTCATACAATATCCGTTAAGAAAATAGATTTCTCATAAGCATAGCTAGATGCTAGCCCTTAGGTGGCGTGGAAGCATTAATAAAATTTTGAATTTAGGAATTGAAATTAAAAAAGAAACCCTCATTGCAATTTTTTTAAAACTGTTTCATTTTAAAGGCAAATTCTACTAAACAAATTATCTTGGAACATTAACAGATAATCTTAAATTAGAAAGTATAATGTTAGTTTTTTACGTGATGAGTTCCTGGGCTAGATTGCTCTGACTTTTCCCTGATATGCTCTACATTTCCATTTAATAACATAGATTATCGAATTTTAGATGCAAGAAGGCCTGAAGCATAAACTTTGTAAAAAGCAGGGAATAACACTCGGAGAGCTATGTAATATGTAAAAATATTCTTTTTTAAAAGCATTGTGAAAACACATAGTTGCACATTTAGTTATATATTTAGCGTAAAATTAGGATGACATTCAAATTTCTTGCAACATTAAATATGATAGAGACATATTATCAAGATTCTTACACTCAATAAATGATACTGTGGCTCAATATTTGCAGATACATATTGCAAATATTAAAGTTGAAAGTTAATAATATTATGTTGTATACATTGTTAATATATTACACCAGATGTTTTAGACGCACACAAGAAAATAGCAACTCAAATTTCACGAAACTTTCTTCGTTTCTGACGAAACTGTTTCCTGGCACATGCTTCGAGTGAACATTTCGTCAAAGTTACGAACTTCTTCCAGGGCACAAATCGGATCAAGTAAAGCAATGTTTCAGTCTTCTATTTTTCCCCATAGGCACCATATAGCTGTATGAATGTCACCTTAACACAAGAAAGACAGATAGAACAGAGAGATAAATTTCACTTATTCGGACAGAAACGGAAATTGAACCCTGGATCTTCCTAGCGTGAGGCTAAATCCTCGGCCATTTTGGTTAAGAATCTTTCATAACGCACTACGATTTTCGAGTTGAGGAAACATATTCGTCGCATATTATAGAGGTCCTGTTTCGTCGGAAATCATGGGAATTCGTGACGAAATGATTCTCGAAATTTACAAAATGTATTTCAAGAATTGATTAATCGTCAAAGTTAGTGAGTTTTATTTCTTATTATTTCATTATTATATAGTTTATAGTTATAGTTTATAGTATATAATTATAATATATAGTTTTATTTCTTATTAGTTTTATTTCAATCGTGAGTTTTATTTCTTAAAGTTCAGTATTCTTTTGTTTTGTAATTGTATATAAAATTGCTAAATACATATAGGAATAATAAGGAATTGTTAAAAGTCAAATGCATCAACGACAAAAAATAAAATTAAACATATGAAAATCAGATAAACTCTCTCTTTTTTACATTTTAACAAACTTCAGAAATCTCTTTTCAAAAGTTTTCTCTTTTATATCCTCAAAATGCCAAGTATTTACCACTGTCGATAAAACTAAGAAATACTTTTAAGAAATCAATTCTCTTCAAGACAAGTGAATTGAATTTATAAGTAGAGAGACATCAAAGATTCGAAATAGGATTCAAAGCTAAAAAAGACAAGGGCACATCACTCTAATGCTTAAATTCAAGTAAAATGAAGTTAGTAAGTCTGACATAATCAACTACAGAAAGAAAATCGAGTCCAACTCTAAGAACAAAGAAAAAAAAATCCATTTCTAGTATGTGTAAATTCCAAGACACTTTCAGGCATTCATTTCCCATTTGGCATCGAGATTTTTTTTTACGCCAGGTGAATATTTTTTCCCTTTTTTTTCCGCCAAGAAGAAAAAATCTTTTTTCGCCTTTCTAAGAGTTTCACAATTTTCTTTCCCTTTTATTTTCCTTTTTTTCATCCTTCACAGCACCTGTCAAAAACACCCGCCGGAAAAATTCCTTCCCGGGATCAACTTTTAACTTTTTTTCAATTTTTACTTTTACCAACATCCACTCCTCTGAAACCGAAGGTTTAGGACAGATTTTTTTTCCTTATTTTTGGTGACTCCATTTTCCACTTTTATATATTGAATCTATTGTTCTCTTCTATACTTTTCATTCTTCCTTTTGCCAGTTGATTTGTCGCTAGAAAGTATAAAGGGCTAGGCTGTAAGAGGTGGGGGTATATATTCTTCTATTTTCGTCCATATTCATCTTCTTCATCGGCGCATGCTTTTTGTGAAGGTGGATCATTTGAATTTCAATCATGATTTATTTTTCTCTTTATTTATATGTCACATGTGGTTGTCAGAAAAGGGAAGTCGCTGAAAGCAATTTCAGATTTTCTTTTCATTGTTATAACGATAAAATTGTATGTAATGACATTAAAAATAAATTGTTTTATTAGCATCGAATAATGTAAAAAAGTAGACAATGTAACAAATTTGTAAATATGCGTAGAACTTTGTAAATACTTTTTTGCTATGAGGCTAAATATCTAAGATGGAATCTAAAGTAAAACAGTTTAATTCTGAAATTTTCAAGAAAATTGATTAATTCTAACACAATTTAGAGAGAAAATAACGTTTAATATATTCCCTATAAAATACTCGGCTTGGCAAAATTTTTGCAAAATTAACTATAATCTTGAGGATTTGGTGAGACTTGGCGATCACTTTGGTTGAAATATAATAGTTCTGGAAATTTCGAGTTTCAAAGCAATAGGACTAATATTTATGAAGTTATGAGTCTAAAAACGTATCGAAAGTTCCAGAGTTTCGACACGGTTCAGATTCATCAACTGGAAGTATGCGTTGCTGAGAGAAAGTAGTACGGATTATTAGTCTGCTTGTGACTGCAATGGTATTCTGATTTGCGAGTTTTTTTTAACTGTCTGAGGTTCCAAAGCCTGTGCTTTCTCGTGTGCTTTACTGCTATTTAAGGTGTCGGAATAGCCTGGTCGGTAGGGCGGTGGGCCCATTTCCGAGAGTTCGTGGGTTCGAACTCCGACCGATGACTCCCCGTGTAGTAAAGTGACTGATGCACGTTAGATCTGTCGAGTCGCGAAAGTCCTGCATGTCCCCATAACAAATCAATACCTCTGGGGGTGCTGGATGGGAGATCGATCGTTCTCTGATTCTAGTGAAAATTAAGATCTGTCGATGAATGAATGGATGTATGAATGGGTTCGCCCTATAAATGGGTGCGACATATGGTGTGGAAGAAGTTGAATTCTTGGCCATAGATGGCGCCACTGAATAACAAGAAACGCGCACTCTGCCTTAATTTTGCGCGGTTTCACCAAGCAGGCTTGCCCGTGTGGCAAGTGGCATTAGAAACAACAACAACAACTGTTATTTAAGTTGTAATTGAGTGCTAGAAATGACTGTATTTTCTGGAAGAACTGCTTGAGTCTTAAGGACTGTTTCATTCATCCTCAATCAAAATGAACCCCTGTGTTCGGTACAATATTGAAAACCTCTTTCATTCTATACATGTTAAACAGACAAGGAATATGTTTTTTTATTTATAAAATCAATCTTAAGTTCTCCTGAAAACAATTTTTCTTATTATTTCTTATAACAAGCTTAACCCTTATTGTAAATAGCAAAATAAAGTGCTTTCTATTTTATTTATAACCAGTGTTAGTTTATCTTTCTGGCCCTACAGTAACCTTCACTGTTATCTATATTTATATAAACAAAGTATTTCATAAGCATTTTTTTTCCATTTACCGAAATTATCAACAGATGACTGCTTAAATCATAAATGGGAAAATAACTTTCCACCAGCTTTTAAACATAATGAATTTGGTAGGAAGTATAATTCTACTGACATTATTAATGGTTAAATCGTGTTATAAGGCATACCAATCATAATCGCATTTGATTATGATTTATTATGATTCTGCTTTAACAGAAACAAGGCTAATTTGAAAATTTTGTAAGACATTAAGGTTTGCAATACCTATTTTTTGAGAGTTTTATGGTCACTACGACTTTTTTATGAGTCATTCTACTTCAAACAGTCAAAAGATTTCCCACCTCACAGTTTTAAATATTCGGTTCGTAATCAAATTCAATACAGAGAAAATTTAAAGTCGAATTTCTTTCATATTATTTTTAAAATAAATCAAATTAATTTTGCTTTATTAAATTTAAAAAGTATATTTTAAAAATAACCGTGTAACATTTACTTAAAGCAAACATTATATAACAGTTCAAGGAAGGAAATACAATCAATACTGTTCAAATATTTGCTTTCACACTTTCCTTAATCAAAACTTATTCCAATAGAGTTGCTTTCGAGACTCTTGCTCATTCAAAGTATCTTTAACATTTTATTGAATTTTGTATCTTGTATTTGTGTTTGACAAATGATATGAAGTCGCGCGTTTTTGTTAAAAACAATTAATTAATTTTCGATAAAATAAATGTCAGCTAAATATTTAGTATTCTTATTCACTCAATATAGTTATAGCGTAAAAGGTGAAATAAAGTGATGACAAATTATCACTAATCAAAATATATTTACGAGATAAAAGTTATAGATATGTAATTATTTCGTAAAAAATATTATTTTTTTTTTCGAATTCGCTTTTTATTATTTTTTTCAATAAATGTATAGTTTCCAACAGCATTTATTAGATTTGTTCATGAGTGTCATTTTTTAAGTCATTCATCTCATAATATAAAGGTGTTCGAAACTGTTATGCTTAAGACCACACTGACTCCTCCTCTAAGTTTTTGAAACTCTCCTTTTTGTTAACTTTTGTTTCCATAAATATATAGTTTCCAACAAGATAGTCATAGTGTAAATGTTGAAATAAAGTGATAATTGATTATCACTGATCAAAATATATTTACGAGATAAAAGTTATAGATAAATAATAATTTCGTAAAAAATATTATTTTTCTTTTCAAATTCGCTTTTTCTTAATTGTTTTCAATAAATTTATAGTTTCTAACCGAATTTGTTAGATTTATTCATGAGTGTCATTTTTTAAGTAATCCATCTCATATTAAAAAGTATTCAAAATTGTTAAGCTTAAGACCACACTGACTCCTCCGCTAAGTTTTTCAAGCTCCCCTTTTTGTTAAATTTTTTTAATCAACAAGATAGTTATAGTGTAAATGCTGAAACAAAGTGATAGAATTTACGAGATAGAATTATAGATAAATAATTATTGTGCAAAAAATAAATTTTTTTTCAAATTCGCTTTTTCTTATTTTTTTCATTAAATTTATAGTTTTCAACAGCAATTATTAGACTTATTCATGAGTGTCATTCTTTAAGTCATCCATCTCATAACATAAGGGTGATCAAAACTGTTAAGCTTAAGACCACACTGACTCCTCCACTAAGTTTTTTAAACTCCCCTTTTTGTTAATTTTTTTCAATAAATAAACAGTTTCCAACCGCATCTATTCGAGTTATTTGTCTTTTTTTAAGTTATCCTTCCCATAATCTAGAGGTTGTGTCCAAGCTGTTAGGACAAAAGACCACACTAACTTTTCCACTAAGTTTCAAAGGTTAAAAGTTAGCTGACAAAAGCTTATTTAAGCAAAAACCTAATTTCCTCGTTAGAAATTATAAATTGCTCAATATTTATTACTTTAGGAATCATTTTAAATGTTTTTCAATGCCTATATTACCTTTCGTTTATCCATTTAGGAAGCCATTTAAAGTATTTTGATTCATTTGTCTACTAAATAGTTCAACCCAATTAACTGTAATCTGTAGTTCCAATTGTACTAGCAAAATTTTGTTTTGAAACTAACCAGTTCTATCTATCTCTCAGGGCTCAATAGCTTGTCCTTTATTCCAAAATCTTAAAAAAGTCACATCATTATTTACAATTAAAAAAGTTCAATTTCTTCGTCTATATCAGTTATTGAATTTATTACGTTCATAATTTCGCAAGATTTACTCAGATTGTATAAGTTTAAATATAATATATAAGCATCAATCGTAACAAAGTGCTGTGGGTCAATTGTTTCTTGTGTTTGTCTTATTACATCAGGCTGGATCCGTAACGTTAGAGAACCAGGGCTATGGTTAGGGGCTATAGTTTGAAAACCCTAGCTATTTATTAATCAGTTATAAAGCGCACTCACACCTATATTTTTTTTTTATTATTATTATTAATTGCTGTAGCCTAAGGCCGGGATAGCCTGGTCGGTAGGGCGCTGGGCCCATATCCAAGAGGTCGTAGGTTCGATCCTCGCCGGCCGAAGACTCCCCGTGTAGTAAATGGTGACTGATGCACGTTAAATCTGTCGAGTCTCAAAGTCCTCCATGTTCCCACAACAAATCAATACCTCTGAGGGTACTGATCCAGGAGTTTCCTTGTCTTCTGGATTGGTTCAAAATTACAAGGCTACGGAGCTGAACGTTAGTAGTCGTAAACCCATGAAATTGGGTCGGCTGTTCAACGACGGTTATAAAATAAAAAATTGCTGTAGCCTACTTATATTTCTGAATAAATTAGCTGTTCAATACAACTTTATTCTTAATTTTTCTGTACATCTTAATTTGTTACAAATAAAAGATATTCAGAGTGTAGTTCAGTTACTGTAAAGTTCATTTTCATTGAAACATGTTACGGAAGAAAAAATCTGATAAACCATAGTTTTTACAAAAAATGCCGTGCAATCACTGAATCACTTTAATTAAATAAATATTACTGTAAAAGTAACAGTATAATATTTTGCGGTGAAAATGGATCTTACAGTAAAATGAATTTTACGAATGTTGCCAAAGAGCTGGTACTTCATTTTATAATTTGATCTGGTATTTTTTACGTTGTGGTTGAACTGATTATGACCAATTAAATTACGTTAGAAACCATTGCTGTAATTAATCAACCATATAACGTATTCACCAGTTTTTTTAAACAAGATTTCTGTATAAATGTTTCGTACATTATTGACATTTAACAGCAACATCAATAATTTTAAATTTAATTTTTCGAATTTTAACATTTTACGTTTTTTATAAGTAACTGAAGCATGCTAATATTTCTGAATAAATTAACTAAACAATAAAACTTTATTCTTAAATTTTTAGTACGTCATAAATTGGGACATATAAAAATACAATGGGTCTTCTTGATCTTATAACTTAACTGTCCATGGGCATAAAAAAATCTTTAGATATCTAAAGTAAATCTTTGGTCGTAAACCAATAAAATGTGCAAAATGTAAAATATCTTCCCAAAATCAAGCATTACTAAAGCAAGATTTTATGGGATGTAATATATCCTTTCATCATCAATATTTGGCGGTTCTTTCATGGCTCATAAAAAGTACTCAAAATTATCTTTTCGTTGTTTGTTTTTCTTTAATGTGGTTAAGAAAAGATTTATTGCTTTTTTATTATGCTACTTGCTCACATTTTACGGCATAATTTTAAGTTAAAGACTCAGTGTTTCGTTAAAGCTATGGAGAATTTAAACGGGATCAAATAAAAATATTTTTTTTTAAAAAATATGCTGATTTTAACATAAGGGTATAGAAAATTATAATAAATTTAAATGAATGCTTGAAAATTATCTCTCGAAATGAATATTTTTCTTATATCAATGTAAATGAATGCAATACAATTGTAATGCAATTGTTATAATGAAATGCACAGTGTGCAAAAAGCACACGGACCACCATTAATAGCTTTTAATCTAGTGATCAGATTTTCACGTTCTGGGATTTAATCTTAATGCTTTCGAAGAGGTAATCTTAAATATGCTAATTAATTAGTGCGGACGATATTTTAAGTTATGAAATCACACAGAGAAACATTTTTTTCTCTGAATAAACATGCATTTTTTTCGACGTATTCGGACTTTCGACATTCAAAATATAGGGGGTAGTTGCAATAGGTTGGTCAAGAGAGCTGTCCAAAACTTGGACCTTTTCAAGCTAATTTTATTTTTTGTATATTTCATCATATTTCGTTATTTAATCATATGTTGTTTTTTAAAAATACGTTTTCTCAGGAACTATTCGACTGATTTAGTTCAAATTTGGTATTTCACCATTTAAAATTAAATTCTTTGAAATTATGTAAAAAAAAATTTCAATTCAAAATCGACTATTAAATAAAATAATGAAAAAAAAATATAAAAAATCTTTGAATATTATTTTTGCATAGAATAATCTTCTGATTAACCAATTTTATAATTCTCTACAAAACATTTTCAAATAGCTAAAATAATTCGTGATTGAGTAAATTTGATTAAATTATTGAAGCCACATTTCCCAGATTAAGGCTAGAATATTTTCTTAGATGTATATATATAGGCTAAAATCTGTCACGCATCCTTAATTAAAAAATATTAATATTAAAAAATCCAGCACTACAGTTAATCTACCAGAAGACGTGTGTATTTGAGCAATACAACTTGTGATGAATTTTTTATTTTTATTCCTGATCAAATAGCAAGAACTTGTGTATGGTAATTTCTCTGTCACTCTTTTATCTACTTTCTGCCATTGATGCTATTGCACAGGTCAGTAGTTCAATAAAAATATTGGTAATAATTAAAATAATTTTAGTTTATCATCCAAGATCATTTTTTAATTATTATATAATTTTCTTGTAGTTTATGCTTACATTATTTCCTTATTCTTTAAAGTAAATCAAGTTTAAATTTGTTGATGTTCCAGTTAATTAGTTACATTCAATATCATTATTTAATTATTATATATTGTTCCTGTGGTTCATGCTTACATTGTTTGCTTATTTTTGAAAGTTAATCAAGTTTAAATTTTTTGCAGCTCCAGTTAATTAATTGTTTTCAATATAATTTTTTAATTATTATATGTTGTTCTCGTGGTTTATGTTTGCATTGTTAGCTTATTTTTGAAAGTTAATCAAGTTTAAATTTATTACAGCTCCATACCTTTAACTAATATGATCATATGATTAGAAAAGTCTAAAGTCAAAAAGTCATCTTATTTTCATAATGGCTTATCTAAGAAATCACGTAAGTATGGAGGACGCTTATTTCTGGAAATTAAATATATGAACTTAAATAAAAAATATTCCGGAGTTACTAATAGGTTACAAGATGATTCAAATGTTTATTGTGAAACACAAGAAGTACTATCGTATCTTAGAAACTATCTTACTGTATGGTAAAAACATTTCTGGTAAAATAAAACTGGTAATGAAACAAAATATATAGTATTTAAATCATTACCATTCATTTAGTCATTTTTTCGCTCAGTAACAGTTTTACTAGAAACTCTGGTTTTTAAAATTTTAGTTCATATTACTCAAGAATACAAAACTTAAAATTAAATTTAACCAAAAAAATGATTTTTTTGCCAATCTCTAATGTATTATGATAAATTAACAAATTTTACCACATTTACCGCATTAAATAACAATATTTTATTTATAATTATACCAATCATTACTAAAGCATTTCAGCAAAAATTATCGAGTTTATTGGTGTCCCTGTAGAGCTAGAAACACGGTGAATTTTAGCATATTCTGATGATTTTGCAATACTTTTTCCCAGTGCGGAAAGCAGCCTGATATTAATAATAACCATGTTCTCTAGTCCGTCAGTATATAATTTGAAAGTCGGTATTCCATCCACCCGCTAAGAGGACACTATGAGATTTTTGATGATTTTTGCACGACTAGAATCATTCGAAATGCTTCTCATATGAACGAAAGGGTGTCAATGTTTTGAAAAAGGCTAACAAGTAAATAGAAATATTTACAGAACAATTTTAAAAATTTTTTTTGTCTCGAGCTCCATAAAATTCTAGTGCATATGTGAATTATTAATTATTTTAAATCTGAAAAACTCATTAAATTATATGATTGATAAAAAACATCCGAGATTCCCGATTTATTCCTTAAAATTTTATTAAATAATTAGAATTGAGCATACCAGAAAGAAATATTCCAAAAACAGAATATATCCTTAAAAGGATGAATAAACATTGTTAAAACTAAAATTTAATCGTTTTAAGTATCTAATATAACAACTCAGAGATAGCTAATTCAATTTTGCAAATTATGAGAATATAAGCTAATATCGATTAACATTTCATAAGGTGATTAAGCTTATCAGTAACGTATCTACCTAAAGTTTGATAAAAGCTAAACGTATTTACTTTCCACAAATATTTCATAAATACATTAGCATTTCATCATTAAGGTACTTCTAAATTGAATTTACAATTTAAAGTACTACTTGAATAATTTCCTGTATTAAATATTTCAACAATTTAAACCATTCACAACTGAATTCACCCACGAAATACATGAAACTTTATCCAATAATGGAGCAAATTCATTTCCCACAGGGCAACTAATAAATGTCTAATAAATTCATGTAGAAAGGGAATGAAGTGAGCGAAAATAGCTGATATAATTTCTACATTTCCCCTTAAAGTTTATATCTGTCAGGGGATTAATATTTTAGCATTATATTCTCATCAATCCCTTTGTAAGGAGCCATGTTAACTTTTCTCATTTACCCATAGGACCTATGAACAAATGGTGAACAATGATCATAAAAAACTGCCGTTTTATTCGTATATACATCGAGTAAGGCTGGATTAAAACTTTAAACTCTTACCAACAAGGTGATATATATTTTCATACATGCAGTATATTTCAGTGTCTTGATAACAGCTGACAAAGTACGTGTTAAATATCTTACTTTGTATGGGGATAGGAATATTTATAAAATTATACTTAGGTTACAGGCGTGATCCAAACATTAATCCGCAAATAATAGGATAATGAAAATTATTTTCATGTTTGTAGTATCTGCAGATTTGCTGCTTGATGACAAAATTGAAATTAAACGGTGTGCTTTGTATATAAAAAGGAATAATTTGGATCAGTAATTTCAAGTGTGTAAAAATCTTAACCTCAACTAAAACAAGATAATATATATTATTTTCATGCGTATCTGGTTACTTACTTGAAAACAGAACGAAAATATTTAAATTGCCATTTTATATGGAGCTAAAATATTTCTTGATTAATTACATAAGTATACTTATTTCACTTCTCACGAAAAAACCTAACTTAATCCCAATAAAATCAGAATAATATAGTAGATAATTTTCATGCACATAATATTTGGTTATTTGGTTGACGACAGAATGACAAAACTTACATCAAACTGTTCATTTTATAAGTAGTCAAGCGATATTTCTAACGCTTAAGGCAGATGCGATTATAACCTTAAACTTGATAAGGGGATAATATGTGATAACTGTTTTCCAATGAGTAACTTCATAACAGAATGACAAAATCAAATTGTTCACTTTTATTTCGTTAAATTTATTTATTTATTCATTTTTTATTAAATTTTATCACCCGTGCCTTCGAATGAATTTGTACATATATTTTAAGCAATATAATCCCTGTGAGAACGTTGAGTAATGATTTGTAGAAAAACTATAGTTTCTAAAAATATTTTTTTAATATTATCCATTTGTGAATAGTAACAAATATTTTTTAATTAGAATTGCTTTATTTTTATGTATTGTTGCTTAGGTTATTAAAATGTTAACTTAGTTAAAAAATTCATTTATTTCAGTTATTATAAAATTAGTTAAAACTAGTTGGTTAGTTAATTTATCCATTTTAAAAAATGTACATAAAACTGGCATACAACTTTCAGAAAAAAACCTTTAAACATTGGTGCAAACTTTGAACCCATTTATACCAGTAAACTCTGAAACTAAATCAATTTGTTCGTCTAAACTTTTCCTCCTACTCTGTTTACATTACATTAACCAAAAAGTAAAAACATGTAAGAATAGTTTTTCACGAAAACGAGGCATTAAATACCTATTTAATATAAATTCTGAAACGATTCGTTTTTGTTATCATCATATTTCCCCTAAAAATGAAGTGAGAAAATAATTAAATTTTGAATTTTGCTAAACATGTTAAATTTTACAGTCGGAATTTGTAATATATTTTTTTAGAAAAAAAAAATATTTAAAAATAAACAACAACAAAAATTGATAATATTTCGAATGAGACACGAATACTTTTAAAGCAGGCTGCAGAAATCTTAACAGTCTGATCTCCTGGTTTATAAGTTATCATTTGAAAAATTAGTTTTGTGACAATAAAGTATAAAATCATTATTCATATATGCAAAATGGTGGAAAATTTTCTACAAAATTTAAGTGAAGTACAAATTTAATGATTTAGATCTCTGCAGAACTAATTTCAATAAGATATTCATATTTAAAAAGATTACTTAGAATTCCACTAAGAGGAACAATTTTACTCAGAGAACTAAGTTATTGTTGACATTTCTCGATGTAGACCAATACTGGGAAATTTCAATCAGGAATAAATGTTATACTTAAAAGTTATTGTAGATATTAAATTAAAGTAGAAAGGTCTTACACCGAGCACATTCCGGTAATGAAAAGTTATATAAAAGTGGAAATTATATTTCGCAAATCAAGTTCAAGTATAAATATAATAAGTTTATAGAAAAAACATTTGAATTCGAGGCACTTGCATAAAAGTGTAAATTTTCCGTAGAGAATTAAGTTATTATTTAGCTTCCATAGTGGACACCTGCACGGAGAAATTTCAAAGGCATAAATGTATAAAAGAGAAGGTTTTAGTTAAATTGAGCTGTAGTAATTTGTATTTTATCTGTTCAGAGAATATTGCACAAAAGCATACAGCAAATTAATAACAATTTTTGTAGATTGGAGTTTAAAAGCGATCTTTCTTTACACGTTGCCAGAAAAATTAATCTATGTTAAATAATGCGTTTAAAATTGAAATGAAATTTAAAAAAAATAATGCACAAAATCAATATTAAATTAAAATACACGACTAAGAGCATTTGTTATTAAAAATGAAGCAGCATAGAAAATTATAGTTTTTCTTTAATGATGCTATCAAAAATGCTTACATTGCTTTAGTCTGCTGCGTATTATTCTAGCAACTTTTCTATAAACATTAATAAAATTTTCATTTTATTAAATATATATTGTTTGCATTAATTGAAATTTGAATTATCTAAACTGGAAACATTTTGAACTTGGTTGAGACGATTTAAAAAATTGTAAGCTCAAAGAAATGATTTTGTACGTTTCATTCTTGGAAATTTGCTGTTGCTGTTTGGTTAATACTTTGAGCATTTAAGTCCGGCTAAGAATTAATTTTTTGAAATATAATTATAAAAAGGGCAATTTTAAGTATTTATTTAATTTTTTTTCCTTAATTATAGTACAAGGAAAACTTCTTTTTCACAAAAAAGAATATTTGATTTTTTATCTTTTCTTTTTTTTTACAATTCTCACTACGATTTTATAATTTACAGAATTTTGTTTTTACTTAAATGAAAAAAAAAATGTTTTTACAGCTGGTGGGAATTGTTTTACCAATTTTTCAAAGACTTTCTTATGTGTTAATAATTAAGCACATATTTGATTAAAATCAAGTACCTTAAATATTAATTTTTAAAATATAATATCAATTATTCAAGACATATTACTACGAAAACAATTATTGTTATATAACAATAATACCTCTTTTTGTTACATTATGGAAGATATTAACACACTTAAATATTTGAAGGAATATGAAGCCTTACTTCTTTTTATGTAAATTAAATGGTATGCATATAATTCTCTTGGAACAACTGCGTAGTAGCTTCATAATAGAATGTAGGAATTCATATAAAACTACTCGCTTTATATGCAAATAGGAACATTAGTAAAGCTTTAATTCATGTCTTATGCAGGGGTAAAGCAGTCTTGGAATCTCACGCGCGTCTTAGGTTTAAAGTTTATGTGATGAAAGCTACCTACTAATTTTCACAGAGATTTTACCCCATAATTGAGAGAAAGCGTTCGGGTGGTATAATATAATCTAAGAAAGCTAGCATTTTAAGGAGGCGGTAATTTTTAAAAGTTCATCATAAAGTGTAAAATATGATCAAAGTTTTGCAACTGCTTCATTTGTGTTCGCTAATATCAAAGGGGATAAAATTTAATTGTCTTCTTGGAGATTTTTAACTTTCTGCTTAATTTAATGACCTTAAGTAATGTCTGTTTTTAATATTTATTAAAATATTGAGCAATTAAAAAGTGAAGTAAAAATACGAAGCAAGTTATTAAAGAATTATTTGCTTTAAATACAATTAAATTATAGCTTCGCACGCAACGCGTAGATCTTTCAACTAATTTGCTCCAGGCCATTTAAAAAATGGATACTCAAATCTTCGTTTTTGGCGAAACTATTTCTGGCTATATGTTCTGAGTAAATATTTTGACCAGGTTGCAAAATTATCACCACTTTTTCGAGGAAATGGATTTCGTCAAAGTGTAAAGAAATCTTTCGTTGTTTCTTTTTATTTTTCAAAAACAATGTACAGATGGCATTGTTGATAATTTTTTTTGGGTACGATATAAGTGAATCAACGTTCCTCCAACAACACAAGAAGTACAAATGGAATGGAGAGATATATTACATCTAAGTGGAACTCGAACCCGCTATCTTCCTGTTACCCTTTGACCATCATACAGACCGGTAGGCTAATGTCGAAATTCTAGTTTCGACCGTTTAGTTTTCATTCTACTTAACAATCTCCCACTATGCAATGAGATGAGGTCCCAAGTTAATAAAACATTTTTGTCACATGTTTGAGAGTTCACATTTCATCACAAATCAGGTGATTTAATGACGAAATGATTCACAAAATTATCGAAATACTGCTCAAAGATTGTTGAATCATCAAAAGTGAGAATATCATTTCTGAGAGTGTTCTTAATGTTAATTTCATTTTTTATTTATTTTACCGTAACTGTTAAAGACAAATTTTATGCACAGACTGATCCAATGATCATTTCACGAGACAAACAAATTTAATAGTTACTTATTATTTCTGTTATTAATTTTAAAAAAAAGTTATGTATAGCAACTTTAACATCAGTTTATTTTATGTATTTTTCACAAGTAATTTTCCTTCAATTTTCAAAAAAAAAAATTCGAAGTTTCAGTGAAATCAGATAAATATTATTATATTAGCCACCTTTGGCAACCAGATTGAACATTTTTAAAAATTATCTTGCACAACTTATAAACTTTAATGGTAACCAAGCCAAATGCATAGCATATTTGTGTTTATATATTCTAATTCTTCAACCCATCTTCTTACGGTTTATACGGTTTATTGTAAGTGATTACGGTAAAATAAAAGCTTTTTTATATACTTAAATTTTATATTTACCATTAATAACAAGTTGTTGTGCTTAGCTTTGGTATTTAAATACGTGACGTAAAAGCCATTCAAATATTTTTTCTAATTAAAAGGAAAATAAATTAAAACCTTTTAGACCCAAAAATATATAATTGAATTATATTTATTCTTGTTATTTTATTTATCTTTCAATATCCCATTGAAACATTTTTAATATTTTAAATGACAATTTGCTAATTTACATTTAGAAATAATTTAGTTAAAGTGCGATTTACTCCCAATTAAATAAAAAATTTCATTAAAAAATATCAATATTTTATTCTCCGAATTAATAAGTTTAAAAATGTAATAATAAAATATTTGGTGGCACGTAAGTTCTTAGATATCAAAAGAAATTTATGTCATTGAATTCTGCCTAATGTAGCCGCCAAATACGAAGTAATTAGAAATTAATATAAAATAAAATAAAAACAGAATAACTTTGCAAAGGTGTACAACATAATATTTATTTCCACTTATTTCTTTTATAAACATAATTCATAAAGATCGACAAACATTGTTAATTTAATTACCATTTTGAAATATGAAATTAATGTGTAGGGTATGAAATGCTTTATTGAACCAATACGAAAAATAAGTAAAACTGGATGAAAGAAATTATTTTACATTATACTTATCTAATAACTGTTTATAATTTGCATCTTTTCCTTTTAGTTTCTTAATTAAATTTCTTCGCTTTATATTTCTCAATAAAATTGTTTTGTATTCATATTAAAAAATAAAATACAAAACACACAATAAAAATGTTTTTCTTGTCTGAATTATTTAATTAACCGCTCACATTTTATTTTATTTTTTACAAAATATTGCAATTAACATTATTTACATATAGAATCAATATGGAAACAAAGAAAAATGGAAGTAATCAAAACAATTTATTCAAAATTGTATTTTAATGCTTAATCTTTCTCTTTATTTATTTTGTCCCTTCGACGAATAAAATTATTTGCATTTTTTATTGACTTATAATTAGAAGAAAAATTTAGATGGAGATATTTTTCTTGAAAAAACATATTTCATTTATAATTTTGCTAACCTCATAAACAATGTTTTTTATTGTTTACTCAACCCCACACCTCCGAAACCAGGTATAGGAGACAAAAAAGTATTACAATTTCTGCACTATTGCATTAGCACAATCTTCTTGCCTGTTACATGTACCTAAAAATATATTTTTTTGGAATCAAACTGTAAGCATGTCGTTTTTAAAAAAAGCGCGTTATCCTTATGGGTTATCCTGCTACAATACCTGTTCTGTTTCAGTCTTTTTTTAAATAAGTTCTTTTTCAAATTAGCAATTAGAAAAATTGACTGTTTTTCTTTTCAAAAATGGTTTATATTCTGCTATTCAAGTCAGATTTTGCTTTCACTCCATCGGAGAAATTTAATCATAAATTTAAAATTAAACTATAACAAAAAAAATCTATTTTTTAATAATTCGAAAAGAAACATTTTGAGTTTAATAGCTCAGACAGCATTATCCAGATTTTTTCTCCTGTTAAATTTCTGTTTTCAATTGTTAAATTTCTATACATAATTTGTTAGAATTCTAGCGTAGCTACCACTACAATTATTCAATTTCATTTCACTGGTATATAATGTAAACTCAATGCTATCTTAATGTACCTTTGGATAAATGACGGATAACATTGTCGGAGGTCTAGCTCCACATTGATAACCTGGACGAGATCTAAACAGGCCTGCCCTGACCAAAACGCCCACCTCAATAGAAACGCTCACTTTGATATGAACTCGTTTACATAGAGGGATGGAATAGAGTGAACAGTAGACTTGCTATTTGTGACTGCGGAATTGTTTTCCTCATGCTGTTGCCACTCAGTCTCGATCACAGACAACGGGGGGCCAGTACACATTTTCTCTGCTAACATATAGCAGCATAGGAGAGTTCAAGCTCACAACCGTTTTCTTAATACAGCTCTCACTACCAGAGCTCTAAATCAGGTGATCTTAATACAGGTCTCCCGGCGTCTCACAAATCAGCAATGAATAAATTAGTTATATCCATTTATCAAATTCAAAACCCAGATAAAAATCTGATAAGAAGTATTGTGGCGTAGCTTCCACTACAGTTATTCAATTCCGATTTTTCCACTACAGTTATTCAATTCCGCTTTTAAAAACGGAAACTGAAATAACCAGAGAGCATCAGCTGTGGCAATCTCATACTATTAAGCTAGGCAGAAGTGAGTAGTCTTTGTCGATAGATATCTATTTCAGTATTTTCGAAACCGCTTTTTTCACGAATTTATATATTACGAATTTTTTTTGACGATTTTTGATTTATATCACGAATTATACTATAGCTCATTTCTAATAGTTTTAACGAATTACATGTCATTTATTTGAATTAAAATTTCTTTTAATGACTTAGTATCTACTAAAAAGATGTAATTTTTTTTTAAAAGTTTTTATATGGATTTGAATGATTGTTTTGAATTCTTAGAATTATGTGCATTTGCAATGTACCTAAGTTAGTAGCGAGCGAAGCAAGCATGGTTTGCGAAACAAACCATATAGGATTGCGCAGCAATTTTCGGGGCCTGGCGAACATTAGCGAGCAGGGGGCGCAGTCCACTAGTCTGTTATAATTAATCAATATTTTTTTCATTTTATGAAAATTCCTTCACATTTCAGGGGTCATTTTGAATTCATAAATAGTTAACAAGACAAGAGATGTTAACTGTGAAATTTGTTAGCAGTTAAGAGCTGGTCATGGATGGAAGAAATGGCTAAAAAGAAATAGCCGTCCGCGTTCATCATTTATTTCTTGTTATAGTTTATCATCCTGACAAATCGACATTCATACGGCAAGTTTTTTCATTATTCGAACAATTAATGTGGATCTTAACTCCTTTTTTTAAAACTTCGTTTAACTTCCAAATTTGTGCAAAACTTACAATGGCAATTTTATAAACTAATGAAATGCATTAAATGTGACACACTAAGGTAAATTGTAAGAAAGTGAATAATTTTTAATCTAAGGGAAAAAAATGGTCAAAGATGCAAAAATGAATTAAATTTTACTATATTTCTGACTTGGAACACCAAAGATATTTTTAATTTTTATCAAAGGGCCTTGATAATGACTTTCGTGATAAAATTTGGTAAATATGGTAATTTTGCAATATTCGTTAGAGCATGGCATAAAAAAGCATGACATATATGGTAAAAATCACTTTTCAGCTTTGTGTTTTTTACTAAATGTGTGCTAATAAAAAATATAGTTTTGAAAACCGGAATTCCCGGTAAACAATTGCTAAATGAATGAAAAATTGAGCAAATGAATGATTTAATACCGTATATTGCTTTAAGAGCCAGATTTTTTTTTCCTCAGAAATATCATTACTATACAGTAAGGTAATTTTAACAGAATATTTTTCTCCGCTTAAAGATCGAACTTAATTTCAGATTCATGACTAAAAAATTAAAAATACGTTAATATATTTTGAAAAGATATTAATAAAAAAAAATCTCGACTACTGATTTTTAAATTATTTGAAATTAAACATTTCCGATTTTGTTATTTCCAAATAGAGCTTTACAGTCCCTTGTAACTTATCAGAAACAAAGATCTAGATTTAATTTAATTTGAAAATAAATCTTAAAAAAAAGGTATTTTCTTATTTCAAAGAAGCTTACTTTTTACTCCGATCTTTGAGAAACAAAACTAAGAATTCTTTTATAACAGTAATTCCTTTCTTTAACGTTCACTAGCAGCAACTTTATAGCTTATACGGTAAAGCAGTTAGAGTGAAATTTACGTTTTCTTTGAACGGTATTTATCCGAATCGAATTTAGTAAGACAACAAATCTAAGCTAACCATAACAAAGCTTACCAAAACTAATGTAATGTTCAATGTCACTAGAAGAAGATTTATTTTATAAATGTGGCCGTCTTATTTTTCTACCGGTTACTTGTTTTTTTCTCGTTAAATTGAAAGCTTTAATTTCGTTTTTGGAAAAATAGCTCTAGTTCTTTAGTCGTTTTTATCTTAAAACTGTTTAAAAATATTCACAATGGGTTTTATTAATAAACACCGAAGAATTACTTAAATTTTTAAAGTTCAATTTAAAAAACAGTGAATGAAAAGTTTATGTATTCTACACTGTTAAAATTTTCTTTTTAAAATTAAGGTAAAATAACCGACAGCAGTCTGTTCGTCCAATTAACCGTAAGGTTTACAGTAAAAAAATATTTTTACTTCACGGTTTTAAAACCGTTTACATCTAGTATGGTTAAAAAATCATTAATACAAAGTTATACGGTTTTTCAACTATAATAACTAGCATGGCTTCCAAACCGTTGAAAAAGAAATCTAATTGGAATTTCGGAGCTAGACTTTTCGTTAGGTAAATAAGGTTGTGGTTGAGTTATACTTTGCTAAAAAATTGCGGAAGGTGGTTTGATTAGTTTATCAAATGGATCATCTTTCATAAAAGAGGGAAATGCAAGACTTTTTTTGCGTTAAGCAGCTTTATTGTGTTGTCACCTTTGCGTATATGAGAGTATCGTATTCTAGTAGTCCAGACTCACTATTTTTGGAGTGCAGAACACTTGAAACTCTCTATGAGTTGAATGGAGTGGAAAAAAATTGTGATGTCAACGTCGGGTTTCGAACTCTCATTCTGTTGGCTATGTGATCGCAAGATTTGCCCTTTCTGTTACATTATGAATCCAGCTGCAGTGGCAAAGTCGCTTCATTAAGTGAGCCTTGCTGGTATGGATAAAATTCTGATTGTTTAACCACATTAGTTGAGAACAGTTACTAGACAGTTTTTCTTACAGCTAACAGTTTAAATACCATCTTTTTATGGTAATTTGAGTGCTTTATTCAAAAATGGTCAAATAACTATAAAATAAATTGCCATTAAACCCTTTTTTCCGAGAAATTTCTGAGTAAATTTAATGTAGGTCTACTTACTTAGAAACCCATCAGAGAATAATCTTTATTTTTTAAAACAATGTTTTATCAATTGTCGTGTTAATAAATCTGTAGTTATTTTAATATTAAATTAATATTTAATGAAAAATATTAAGGTAACAAAACTTAATATTGTGTCACGAAATAGGGACGAATCTGGAAAGTTTATTCAGTTATAGTAACTAAAATTTAAAATGTTTTACTCTTATATTTATATAACATAATAATTTTTAATTTGTAATTTTTTCAGTATTTAAATTTTTTAAATATTAAATAAAATTTGTTGTTTTATATACTAACTAGGACACAATGCTTATTTACTAAAAGGGAACTTTGAACAATATAATATCTTTATTTAAAAAAAAATTATCGCTTATTAATTTTTCAATTGTTAACTTTCTTATAATATTAACTTGAAATAATATTATCGATACCAAGAGAGACCAAAATGAATAAATTATATCTGCACACTTAAAAGCAACTAATTTACTGTTTATAGTTTACATATTTTTATAACACTCTGTTTAAAAACACACGCAGACATCATTACTATGAATATTAGTTTGTATATTAAGAGTTACGCCTTTATTTGGTGTGTATTTTGTGATCATTGACATAGTTTATAATGTATACAGGAATCTTCAGAATATATTTTGGTTCATACACTATGCAATATGCTTTCTGTTTTGTGATTTTTTAAAAAATGTTCTTATTTATTGAATTTAACTAATTATATAACAACATTGTTGAATTTTAAAAAAAAATTGAACTTCTTTAAATACTTATAAAAGATTTTCTCAACAATTAAATAAGTTACGATGCTACGTTAAGTTTTTGAAATGTACAATACACAGCTCAAAAATTGGAATCAAAAACAAAATAATTTTCCAAGAACAGATAAAAATAGAATTTGAATAATAGTTTCTATTCGAGATTTCATATTTTATAATTTAACAATCGCTAATAAGCTCATTCTGAACTAGCTAATTAAAAATAATTCCTTAAAATTGTAACTTTTTTCATATGCATTTGGCAAAGACGTTTAAATAATCGTCTCAAACACTAAATAAACTTTTATATTTATATAAATAAAAGACAATTGTTGAAAAAGAAACTATTAGAGGAGCTTAGTTAATAATACTTTTGTATTTCATTTTATTTATTTATTTATTTATTTTCTGGTAGGAGGTTTTGTTTTTGTTTTGAAAAGATACTTTGTGATAGACGGAATTCCTTTTCTGTTAACGAGCAATTTCAACAATACATACCTTCTGTAATCCGCAAAAAGAAAGGTTTTGTTAGAATAACTGGTACTTCACTTTCTTTTTATTAAATAAGAATTTTAACAAAGAGTTTTGTTCATTAAATTCTTATTCTACTGTTCTCGAGAAAATTAAAAATTATTGACCTGATAGAAACTTGAAGGGAGATAAAATATTGTTTGAAATAGTATTTTAATTTTATTCCATGCTTAAAATGCAATTTCTAAATTAAAAATTATAGAAGCAGAGATGTGCGAAATTATATCGTCCTTTTGGAATATTATCCTCAAAAATTAAAAGTTGCCTTTGAAATTATATCATCAGTTTTGATATAGCATTTGAGCCTTATTTTACCAAAATTCAGAAGTTTTGCCAAAAAAAAAGAAAAACTATTAGACATGATATTAAAATAATTTTTATGAAGCATGGTACAAGTTTCAGTTAAAATACATTTCATTTTCGTGACTATTAATGACAATTGCACATTATTTTATATTTTCAAAATATTTCTAAGTGTATCCGAAATTTAATGTTGTTACGATTCTTATGAGTCTTTTACAAAGATCTTATTTTGCTGATAATTTGCTTCCTACATTTAATCAATCCTTGTATACGCTACGTTTTACTTAACATGATGCCATTACCTTATAGAGTTTTTACAGGACATTTTACAATTTAGAGAAGTTTTAAATTTATTTTCAGTCCCTTCACTGATTATACATATGTAAAGAAAACATATAATATCAGTAAAAAGAATAGTATGAAGGATTTCAATCAGCAAAATTAAAATGTACTCCATTTTTTCATACAGTGTGATTATTAAGATATTAAAAAATACAGTTTTTAACGTAGAAATATTTTTTTAAGGTAACTAGAATAACAAACAAAAACAAAACAATCTTAGATCTTGAAAAAATTTATTATTTAATTAATTAAGTTTTATTTCATTACTTTATTTCCTTAATTCTTTCTGTTTGCACTTTTAAAAAAAAACTAAGGAAACATATTAAAAATATGATTTGAACAAAATACTTGTATTTACAAAAAAGCGCTTAAAAAATTAATTTAATTCCTTCAATAACAAATAAGGTTAAAATCGCAAATGTTCTAAATTTTATTTTTGAAACAGATAATTTTATTCAAAATGTTTCGTATTTATGTTATAGGCGTGTTATTTAATGTCGAATAATAATTTGGAATTAAAAAAACATCTGTTTGGTTCAAAAAAACTGAGAAAAAAGGTAAGTATTACTCAACAAAATACAGAAATCAAATTGTTAGAATGGATTCGGAAAAACGCCTATAATTTCTTTAAACATTTACATGTTTATGAAAATGTATATTGAGTGATTATCCAAACCGTTTACTATATTTTCCCAGTTGTTATTAAACAAATAATACTTCAATAAATAAAGTTATTTGGTTACAATTTTCAATGCACACAACTACTTTATAGAACTTACTTTTTTCCAAAAATATAACTGTCTTTCAAAATACTTATGCAATTAACAAATTCAGTTTTGTTTAATATTCACTTGATAGCACCGAAAAGTTGAGGCCATACATATATTAATGAAGAAAATTAGCATATAAATAGAAAATTTCATAATATTGCCGAAGTATGCCTTGTAATAGAGACTTAAATATTGTTAGATGGTAAGACTCAGTTTGCAATATCAATATCAATCAGTAAGAAAATTAAAAACTTACCTTGTATTAAAACCGTTGAACTTCCTTGTGCTGATTCGTCACTGTTATATATGAAACATTGATAGATACCTTCATCTCCTAATCTCACATTGGCAATTTCTAAAACATTATTGCTTTGTTGACGGATTCTGTTGTCTAAAACCAGTGGTTTTAGATTTTTCTTCCATTTTAAATATAAAATGGGTGATCCCGTTACTTCGCATCGCAGTGACAACGATGTGCCAACTGTTACGATTGTATGTTGAGGACTAACTACGGCTCTTAGTGTGTCTGCAATAGAATAAAATACGCAGTTTATTATTTTTAAATACCACATATAATTTGGCAACATTATTTTCATTTAAAATCAAATACATGCAGTGATACATTATATTAATCTCCGATTTTCGAAAATCTTTAACGTTTTGCTAATACCCTGTAAGAAATTCCAGATCAAATTATGATATAAAGTACCGGGATTTTGTGTGCATCATCCGTAAAATTCATTTTACCATTAAATCTATTTTTTCTGTAAAATATTATACCGTAATGTTTAAAGTAAAATCTATTTAATTAGAGTGATTCAGAGATATTACAATAATTATTTTTGTACAAACTACGGTATATCAGATTTTTTTTGTTTCATAACATGCTCCGATAAAATGAGTTATACGGTAAAAAATACCAGCAGAGAATTGATACCTTTTATTGTAAATTGATACAAAATTTTGTACGAGATATAAAATTTATAGATTTTATATTTTATACTTTAGAATAAAAAATACGAGCCATTTTCGTTACTTAAAAAATCTTGTTTTTAAATAAATGTATTGTTGATATAATATATCTCTTAAAATTTAATATGAATGTTATTAAAGTAGTCGAAGTGGCAGGAATACTTTTTTCCACCAATCTTTATGTATGTGGTATTACTAAGAAAAACACGCCTTACAAAAAAAAACGATTTTTCCTTTAATTAAATGTACTTAAAACTACAGCCACATTGATAAAATTCATATGTAAAAGAGGAAATGATTTTAGTCATATGCTTGTTATTTTTTTAAAATAAATCAGATTTATCTTGAAGGCGGCACACGAGCATAAAAATTATCTGTTAATAAAATGTCATTTAATGTTTAAGAAGGCTTACTAGTAAAATTATTTCAATATGCATGGTTTCTTTTGCTACAAAAAAGTCAGTTTTCAAAAAATAGAGAAATTAAACAAAGACACATATTTTGATTTACTTTCTGATTCTATTTAAATTAATACATACTCAAATTCTTTTGCAATCTAGGGGAACAGTATTGAAATGCTTTTCAAAGTTCTGATTACAATAATTAAAACTTGCATTTAAAAACGAATCTTTCTTAACTATGCACACAAAAATTTATTCACAAATTTTAAATATATCTAGAGGATTATTTGATTAAGAAAAAAAATTGAAAATTTCCAGATGGAAATAAAAGTCAACTTGCTTAAGCATGCAAAACATGTGACCATTCTCAAGACTTGCCAGACGTGAATGAAAATAAAGAAAAGTAGATTGAAATTAAGGCAGTTCAACTGTGTTTAGGTACAACAAAATCCTTTATTTATGATATTGAAATTTTCCTGAGGCAAAATAATATTTATAAATCTTGTGTTTTTTTATCCATATAGATAGCATTTCTGTCTTTGATGAAGACTTTCGTTTTTTTTTTTTTTAACGAAACATGACGGTTTCTTTCTGGCACAGCACTCTATAAAGTAAAAAAAGGATATAATACGTTTTAAGATGAAATGCTTTTAACCTTCAATGCATAATAAAAAACGAATTGTTTTATGTATTTTAACTCATTTGTGTTTTTGGAGTTGTAATTTTCCCCTCATAATATAATCCCAATATTTGATCCAAGAGTTCTCCTGTTTAAATTGGTTTCAAAATTACAAGGCTAGAGAATTGAACATTGGTAGTCGGACACTCAAAAGTGGGTCGGCTGTTAACATACGGTTATAAAATTAAATACAGTAAACCAGAGAAATTGCGAAGGGTTTTTTATTCAGTCATGCATAATGCTAAACTAAATCGTTAGTTGTTTATGAACTGTTGAAAAGCACAAGTAGCTTACCTCTAACAGTTAGAACAGTGTGTACTTGTTCTTGACCTTTGCTGTTGTTGACAACGCACACATATTTTCCACTGTCTTGAAGCGTGGACCTATGAATAACTAACATTCCTTCTTGTTCGACTATTCTTCGGCTATTCGAAAATGACGTCATCAAACCAGAGTCTTGTCTGTACCATCTTACAGAAGGTACTGGGTAGCCATGAGCAACACAAGGAAGCCAAATAGTATCTCCATTTTGGCCTTGGACATCTCTTTTCCAGTGAACAATCCTTGGAGGCACAGATCCGTGTGGTTCTAGAACGATTCAGAAAGCATCAAAATCTTGTTTTATTCATAAGCAACCAAAAATGAATATTAAATGAAAGAAAATAGGAAACGTACGAAAACTGTTTAGACCGAACAAACAGGTCCTCAATATTGTTTTAGAATATATATTCATACATTGTAAAGCTATATTGAGGCTATATGAATATAAAGCCCGACCACCACATCGTTAATAAGAATTCCATTAAAAGGTCCATGATAAGGTTGCATTCCATAGTTCTGAAACAGATAACTGCGAAAAGCTATTTTAGTACACTGTGAAATATTCCGGATCAAATTACAATATAAAATAATATTATTGTTCATCATCCTTAATATCGGGGTCATCATCCGTAAAATCCATTTGTGCAGTAAAATAGAATACCGTCATTTTTTGAGTAATATTAATGTAATTAGAGGGATTCGATGAGTTATGGAAATGATTACTGTAAAAATTAGGGTGAATCAGATATTTAATTCCATAATATATTCCGGTAAAAATGGATTTAACATCAAAAAGTGACGGCACCCTGTCGGTATTTTTTTGCAATAATTTGATCTGGACTTTTTTTCAGTGTGTGAGGATCTCGTTTAATTTACTTTATTTCCTCTAGTACCCACTTTAAGAAAGTAATATACTTGATAACTTTTTCGCATTAAAAGTAGCATTTTACAATCAATTCTAATTCAATTCGGTCAAGCACAAAGTGGTCATAAAATCATCTTTATTCATTCTAATTTTAAAAAAGGCAGATACTGTTGTTTCTGGTATTTGTTAGTTTCAGTTTTAAAATTCTTGTGTTTTTATATTCAGAGACCAAAATTAGAACGAAATTTAATCTTCCTACAATATTTGATGTAGGTTTTTATGCTTAAAAATATATTTCTGCTATTAAAATAAAGTATTAATTTAATTTTGATCAATTATCATAATTGTATGTTATGGTGGAGGCTGTATAATATTCTTCGATTAAAGAAAAATGTATTTACTTATAACTGTTTTTTTAGTTGATTGCTTATTTTTATTACGCGTAATTTTAGCTGATTTTATTTTTTAATTTAGTGTTAGATTTTTTAGTCTAGTTAGTCTTAAGTATTTTAATAAGTAAGTGATAAATACTCTAATCTGAAAAAAAATATTGATACTGCCAGAAGTTAAGGAAACTGAAACGGAAGAAAAATTAGGATGCGTAATTCCTAATCCTTTTTAAGTTTCAAAACATAAATTCTGAAATTCCTCTTAAAATCAAAAATACTTTATGTAGTAAGTACATTTTTACACAAATTTTACTATCTCAAATGTTTAAAAAGTGAGTTTAATATCTTTCGGCATTAATCTATTTTCTCGAAATTAAAAAGAAAGTATCTAAAAAGCTTCTAGATGACTAGTACAAAATCTAAATTGGTAATATACTCAAAATATACTCTAAAATGACTATTAAGCGTCAAAACATACAGGACCAGTGGAACGTGTCAAGTGACTTAATTATTATGGAAAAGTACTTTTGGAAAAAGTAATAAAAGTATTAAAGCTGAAAAGTCATCATCAACGTAATGGGTAAAGAGGAGATTCCCTTGGCGCGAAAAGACATAAAAAAAAGTGCAATGGTTTATTACTTTTTTATGTTCGAGTTATTTAAACGTCGAAAAGCTTTAGAATTTTCGTCCTTTATTTTTGTCTCTAACGTCTTTTCTCGCCATTTATCAAGGAAGATAATTCTTTTACAATATTTTACCGCTATTTAAAGCTTATTAACCAATGGGAATACTTACTTGGCGAGAATTATTCAGAGATAATTTAAGTTGACAGTTTCTTTCACCAAATTCAATTAGATATGGAGACATTCTAATTATTCGCACTTTCCTTTTAAGTTTCCATATTTAGTCTAAAGAAATATAGTTTCTAAAGTATTTATAAGTATTTATTCAAATCGTTAAAAAAGTAGTTGTTTCAATTCTAATTTTAAAAACTGTGTGTTTCATTTTTGATGATTTTAGTATTACTTATTTCTACTGAAATTGTTATTTACATTGACATTAGTATAAGTTTAATATACATTTATTCTATTATTTATTTTTCTGCTTGTTATATCTTAGAGAAAAAATATGTAACTAGACTTAAAAAATGACTCAATCATGATGTAATCATGGTTTTGTGGGGGCGGGCTTAACGACCATACCAACCTTCATCTATCAAAAGGTACCTCATGATTGACTCAAGTTAGCATGTCTTATATGCCAGTGAATTGATGTTTAATTTTCGTAGTGGTAATTACGCCACAATATTCCCCACCAGAATTTGGTGGGAATAGAATTCGATGAATTGATAACACTATTTGCTGTACTTGCGAAAGTACCGGAAGAGCTTTGTTGAGTGCTGAATGTGAGAGGTGTATTAACTACACGTCGTAGCGTTCGTTGTTGTATATAGCAGTCACAAGTAGCAAGTCAACAGTTCGATGTGGACTATCCATCAAAGTAGGCGTTACCTTCAAGTTATTTTGCGAAGTGGGCGTTTCTACGTGTACAAACCATGTCCGGATGATCACCAATGTGGGGGTGGAGCTACCGACCATGCCAACCTTCATCTATCAAATTGTACCATTAGCATGTCATATATACTAGTGAATTGATGTTTAATTTTCGTAGTGGTAGTTACATTACAGTTCAATCTTTCATTTATAATTTGATATATTCATTTTTGGCAAACCAGATAATATCAGTATTTATTTTAAATGCCGTTATTTATAGCCAAACTATTATTAACGCAAGAGCTGCTTAGTTAAAAGTGGTATTAAGTACTTTTGATATTGGCGTTATAAGTGCTGGGTAGTGAGAACCAATTATACCAAGGTGATTACAATTAGTACTATCGTTATAAAGTTTTTACCGCCCGCCGAAACGGATGTATACCCTAATGTCACCATCCTACACATTAAGGCATCTAATATGCAACCTTTATTTCTTACTAGCCGCCAAAGGCGCCCAGCTGTTCGCCAAGCTAAAAGTTTTCACAAATAAAGTTTTTTAAAACATAGCCGGAAATCTGAAGATTAGTGGACAATTAAAGTGTTCCTGTCCAGCAATTTTGTCTTCATATCCAGTTCTGCTGCAGATGTGTTATAGCTCTTGAGGATGTTTGAAATTATATAGCTACAACGCTTAAGAAAAAAAAACTAAAATGCTAAATACATGAAAAGAACACGAAAACGAATAAATTTTTTATGGTATCAATTTCTATTTCTATATAATTTTTTATAGTATCAAATTCTATTTCTATATCTGTTACGTCAAGCACTCAGGTATTATAATTTGATCTAGTTGTGCTTGTATAATTTTGATCTAGTTGCGCTTTCTACGTCATTTTGTTAACATCGTTTGGTTTGTTATTTAACATCGTTTGGTTTGTTATTTCTAAGTTAACTTCCAAAAAATTGGCTGGCATCAGCATTTTTATTCTTTAAGTTGTTTATTTTTTCTTTTGGAATTCGTTCCTTTTTAGCGAAATGTTTTTCAACCTAATCGAATTCTTTGCCGACTGTTCTCTGTATATATAAAGAAAATAAAGTAAATATTTTTAAAGTGTTGTGAAAAGAATTTTTAGTTGTACAAAGTACTACAATATCGCTATAAAAATTATCGTCTTCGCTTAAGAAAAAAAAATAGAGCGTGGAAAGAAGAAGAAAAACTTATTATAACAATTATGAGCAGCGACAAATATATCAAAGCGAAGCGTTCTATTTACGTATCGAATATGTTGCCACATTTTTAATACAGAAGTTAAACTTTTCTCCACTTTAATAAATGTAAACTAATGCGAACTTTACAATTAAATTATTAATTCCTTCGTATATTATTGGTTTAAGTTGTCGAAAATTAATATTTCAATTGTGAGGTTCGCATTAGCATACATTTATAAGAGTGGGGAAAAGTATATGCATTTTTAATAGTTTTTTGAATATGGCTCTTTGAAGACGAAAAAGCAGACGAAAAGCATAGACTTACAAAATGACTGATAACTAAATAACTAATCAAAATTTTTGAAAAAGAAAAAAAGTACTTCTTCATTATGTCAAAACACAATTATGTGCCGAGTTTCGTGCCTGGGCGAAGCTTCTGGGGCGATATATTGTGATTACAGACAGACAGACACACACACAGCCGCATTTATTATTATGTATAGATTTATAGTCGTATATTCCGATGTGGATTCATAATATTAGATTTACCAAATTCTGCGCTAGAAGCTCAATTTGCTAAAGATAAGATTAACTCTACGTATTATCATTTAAAATGTGATATTCAGATTTTATCATAATTTTTCTATGACTCAATTCAAATTTATTTGTTATTGTTGTGTTTTCATGATTTAAGATTTATGCTTATAGAGACGCGCTTCAAAATCGCAAGTATGAATAAAAGAAACAAGTGGTTTCATATACCTCTTAAATTAAAAATTCGGCGACGCCATCATCATTTTTCATGAAATTATGTTGATTTTACTTGTGATAACATAACATATGAAACCATAAGTAAATAATCCATAAGAACGAGCAAGTTTCATAATCTTAGATTTACCATAATCTGAGTGAAAAGTTAAATATAGTAACACTTAAAATGCGTTATTCAAAATTTATTTTAATTTTCCATCTGCCGTAATATCTAACTTTAATTTTATTTCATTATTTCTTATTTACTTGCGACTATTTAAGTTTATAAGTTCCATTAATTAAGTTTAAGTTTATGGAAATATGCTATTAAAGAGTATCAATACTTGAGAAATTATTAGTGTTGATTTTACTTGTGATGACCGAACTTTGGAAACCTAAATAAATAATTCATAACACCGTGCGAAATAGTTTTATTTTTGATTGATTGGAGCTGCTAGCTATCAATTCACTCATGTTATTAAATATTTATCAAAATTTATGGAAAAATCATTCTTTGGGATGCATTGCACGAACCAGTTGTCCGTAGGTAGTTTTGAAGAAGACAGTTAGGTCCGAAGTGTCCTTGAACGTATTTACGTCAAAATTGGCATGTATTGGTTCAGAATTGTGGATTTGTATTCCGTACATACACACATTACCTATAAATATTCTGTTTTATTTATATAAATCTTACTTCAATGTCATATATGAGAATGTGCTTTTAATTCGAAATAGTTTAAAAGAATTTAGAAAAAGTTTATTATGAAATTGGAAAAGAAAAATTAAAAGACAAAAATTTCATTCAGTCCAATCATTTTATAAGATGAGTTAAAGTTTTCATCAGATTATTGAAACTATCTTGAAAATTTTTATTATCTAATTACCTAATAATTAAATTTTTATTATTGTAATTTTTAAAATTACAAGCATCAATAAAAATAGAAAAATTTACACTAAAGTAAAAAAAAAAACTTTTTTTCAATAAATAAATGTCTTATGTTCTTTTATATCTGTTTGCACTTAACTGGTTTCATATTTATGCACACATTTTATATTTGAAGTTATTCATGTTTGAATAGGGGGATTATATAAATAGACTGTGGTTATTTAAAATTATAAGAATATAGCTAATTATATATTTTTAATACAACTCGAATTTAAATTATCAAATAAATAGATAGCAAAATTATTTTGATTGCCAAAACTACATTAAAATATTTATTTCTAAAAATTGCTTAATGCATTGATTAGTTATAGATACTCAGAATAAGAGTGTTATTGTTATAATACGTTGAAAACTACCATTTTAAATGTTACAAGTTTATGCTTATAAATAAACAAAAAGGATCTCAGCATATTTATATTCATTAAAATATCAAGAAATAAATTTATCAATAAGCAAAATAAAAAATTCTTTTAAGGAAAAGTAGTCAGTAAAACTTCAAGACTTTCAATTCGAAATGCATAAATATCAGTAGGGGAAAAATGAGCGCAATACGTCTCGTTCAGGGGATCTTACTATAAAGCTATTGGATGAACGTCTCACCCCTCTTCAGATCGATGACCTCTCGTCTATAGGATGAGCGCTACTACCCACTTTCTCAGTGCGAATGAGAGTTCAACCTCACTGATAAGCTCTCAGTAGGAATGACATAGCGTGGTTTAGACTAAATAAATGCTTCTTTAGAATTTTGAGTATTTATTTCTTCCCAACTGTGGGTACATTTAAACGATTTCGCACAAACTTTTCTTTCTGAAACAAGTTTCAAATGAATTCATAGCATTCGCAAAATTTCCTGAGTTATGTTAATTATATATATTCTCTTAACGTCGCATGGTTAAGACTAAACAAATGCTTCTTAAAAAATAATATTTATTTCCTCACATCTAAGGGTATTTTTGAAGAAAAAAAAAGAATTTTTCTTTGTAATTTTAAATAAGTTTCAAATAAATATTAATTTCGCATTAGAAAAAGTTATATACAAAATTATTTATTATAAGTTATTTTTTCAACAAAATTTTCCCTTTCTCTACAAGCCCATTCAACCCAAGAAATAGATTGCTTTATAGAGAATATTATTTATATATTTACCATAAAATTAAATCAGTTGTTTAATTAATAAAATTAAATCTTTCCTCCTACTTCTGAAACTATCAACTCTGTTATGAAATCTTCTGCAAAAATCCTTATTCTTAGGAAACTGGAAATTTTATGCTTTATTTTTCTTGCTTGGTTTCATTAAAGTTTATATCTGAGTGAAAATACTTTCCGAAAAAAGTAAACTCGAAGTAAACCACTTTATTCTAATGTATGCAGGAGCATGAAAACAGCATAATTTTATTAGCTGAGACTACCTGATTTCAAACAGACTTTTCAGTTTAAAATTTTCTTGACATAAAAACTTGAATTGACAAGAAAAGTTTTTTGAAAAGTGTACTGTAAACGATATTTGACTCATTGAGATATAAAATGGTGATATATAAGCGAATATTTTTTCTTCATAAAATTAAAAAAAATAATCAGCTATGAAAGGCAAGATCTAATCAAACTATTTTATTTTTTTTATAAACATGTGTTTGAAGCAAGCGAATAAACAAAACGATAAATTTTATGTTGTAGATATACATTTTTTTGGTAATCTCAGAAAAATGTTATAATTTGCCACAGCTCAAAAATGTCGAAATAAATTAGTAAATTTTTTTTCTTCGATATTTTCATTCCGTTTTTTTATTTTACTGTATCGAATCTTTTAAGGGAATTTTTTAATTATTACTTTAATAAATATTTGTTTATAAATACTTTATGAACAAATACTTTGTACTTTAATAAATTTATACACGTCTTTAAATATATTATTTATATTCCACCATTTGAGAATGTTACATTGGGCAGAAAGTATGATCGAAACTACCAGAGGGTAGTAACATTTACCGTGTTTCTGGATTTACAGGAGCACAAAAAACTCGGTTATGTTTTATAGAAGCGCTTTGTAAATGATTTTAGTAAAATAAACAATATAATATGGTTTTATACTTTGTCATAAAATTTGATAGATATCGTAATATTTGGTAATTATATCATGATACCTTAAAGTATGGTATAAAAACCATTTATTCGGTGAAATTTATTTTGCGGTAAAATTTTCTTTATTCGTTTAAATTTTCTTTATTCGTTTAAATTTTCTTTATTCTTTTAAATTTTCTTTATTCGTTTAAATTTTCTTTATTCGTTTAAATTTACTCACAGTTTTGAATTGTTTACTAATAGTGTAATAATAAGTTCTGTAATTTTAAAAATCAGAATATCCCGTAAACCTTCACCATGTGAACGGAAAAATTACCGAGCCAATGCTTTAAATACCGTATTTATTGGCTTTGTTAGCCAGAATTAAGTTTGTTTTTTTACCAGAAATGTAAAAACCATACAGTAAAGTAACTAATCCAGATTTTTTTTCTCAGTCTAATCTTAAAATTTCTTAATTAAATAATAACCCATAATTAATAAAAATGGTCAAAGATTTATTTGAATTAAATAAACTATGAATTCATAAACTGAGTAAATAAAGGTTTATCTATTTATTGCTTTATTTCAAATTGAGGTCCTCAGATTTAGCAAGATGAGAAGAAGGAATATTGTTAAGCGTATTTTAATGGTACATTTATTTGTAGGGAGATATTATTTTGCTTGATGCTTGTAAAGTTATTAAACTTAATGAAACAGAAAAGCATTTTTTTTAAAAGTAATAATATTGAATAGTTATAAAATTGAGTAAAGTGCCTGTAGCAGAAATAATGAGGGTAAAAGGCAAGTAAACAAAAATATTTCCGCATTTCCACTCTTATTTAATTTCTCCACGTTATAAATAGATTATTAAAAAGGGAGAAATTTCGAAATAATACATCAATTCAAAAGTGACTTAAATGTGCAAAAGACTCGAAACGTTAATTAAATTTCATTTTACATTTTGTGAACACAACAAATGCCATGAAAAGCAACACTCACCTTAAAAAACTGCTGTAATTTCATTATAATAATTCCGTTTCAATATGTTAATGCTTTCAGGGAAATGTCAGAACGAAAACATTATTAAAATTCAAGTTATATTTAAAAATTAAAAAAATATGTATAGATTATCTGCAGGATCTAACGTAAATAGTTTTATATAACTGAACTAAATAGTTTAGATGCCTTTTATAATACATTTATTTACACAAATTTGGTATTTTATTCTTGAATATCTATGCAATATTTTCCATGCATAGTGGTAAATGCAAATTTTTTTAAGAAGTACTTAAATGTCAGGTGCAACTGTATTATGTCTTCAACTTGGTTTATAAATATGAATTTTGTTTTAGATAAAAGACTAAGCTGATTTGTGAAAAATTACAACGTAATCTTAAGCAAATGACATTATGAACATGTGACAGAATTTTAAACGAGATGTACTTCGTCAAAACAATATGTTCTCTGTTGCATTTTGTAAAATTAGGTGTAATAAAAGATGTTTAAAAGCGATACATCTGACTATTGTAAGTGTGACCAATGTTTATACTTTTTGAAATCAACATATATAAAATTGTTTTTATTGCTACACTAAGTGTTTTAGGCTGTAAAATTAGTAAATCGTTTCTTACTATAAATATTTTTCAAATGAGAGCATTACATACCGAGTGTTTCATATGTGAATCATTAAGTAATTTAATAATTAAACAAATTGATGTTAGTCTTGCAATTCTAACGCAAATCTTCATTTCGAAAAATAAATTAACAGCGACCTTGTATCCACCTGGGAGTTAATTCAAAGCTTTCTTCTAACAGATTGACATACGCTTGTAAAATATTTTCGATCTCTGTTTTAAAATGCTTAAGACTGAATATATAGGTCATTTTATTAATGTCAGAGTTTATTGTTTTCTGAGTATTTATTTATACTCTTAAAGTAAATTTCAAGTTGCATGAATACGTTTTTATAAAGGGTAAGTTTTTAAAATGATTATTTTTAATGTTTATTTTTATGTAATTTTCTTTTGATTGCAGTTAAAAAATGCTAGCAATAAAGATTATTTCTTATTTTTCAACCAAAGCGATAGGTTGCTATAGCACAATACAAATTCAAATACGAAATACAAATTCACGATTTTTAAACCAAAAAATGAACTATATAATTTTGCGAGAACAGAAATAGTAAACTCTTGGGTAAAATAATCTCCTGGAATATTAATTTTCTTTCAAATTAATTTGTCCTCAATTTGATAAGCATAAACTAATTTTTAACACTTATAAATGTTCAATAGTCAAACAGGCTCTTTCGTATTCGTGGAGTTTGATACACAATTCTAGCACGAGATTTTCATATCATGGAAACTATCAAAAGCTCAAAAAAAAAACTATCATTGAGTGTAATGACAGGCACATAAATTGAAAACGTAAATTGTCGTAGCTAGAAATAAATTTCACAAGACCAAAACAAAAAATAATTTTTTCCTTAAGACTTTTATTATTTTTGTTCCAACATTTTGTTAACATCCTATAAAAATGAATGATTTCATTTGTATTTGTTGAATTTATTGATTTTTGATTTTTCGTATTACATAGTATATAACTAATTACATCATCATTTATTTTTATGCTCTAAATATATCAACTTAACAGCTTCCGATTAATCAAAATTTATAAGTTACCTGTCATTATAACTTTCGCCCATTGATCACTCAACCTTGTTTCTCGACTTAATTTATTATGAACTTGGCATCTGTATTTTCGTAGAGTATCAGCTTCCTCTATATGACGAATATGAAATTCACCTGTTGAAAAGACTGCATATTTTCCTGAAATAAATTTAAAAATTATTAATGACAACTTTTAAAGTTTTAAAATTAAATTAATAAAAAATCAATTTAAGAAATTAAATAGCATTTACACTTTTATTGTTCTGTTGTGCAGTGAGCAAAATAATAATGATAATGATTATAATGAGAAAATAGAATACCATAATTTTCGATTTATTATTTCGATCGCTACGATTTACGATCTAACCATAAATATGCTATGAAGTACACTTAATTATTGTATTTTTTTGTGCAGGCAATTTTTTAAGTTATTAAACACATTAAAAACGTACTTTCTCTGAATAAACGCCCCTTTTTATATTTTGATTGATTTAGTTTCTTTACCCCCCAAAATATGGTCCTAATAGCTTAGGCAGGGCTTTCGGAAACCTTAATGTTTATTTTGAGTTTTGTGCATTTTGCCATGTCTCTAAAACTAAATGTATTTGAATCGTGTAAAGCAACACATTTTTTTTTCTTATTTATGTTTCAGTGTTTAGACTGTTTAGTTTCATTACGTTAAAAAATATTAAAGTTTATAGGAACACAAGTACTTTAATTACAAATTGCGTAATTTTGATTGACAAAATTTAAAATTTGAAACATTATTGCACAAATCTTGCATGGTATTGAACATATTCTATAGAACGAAGTTAAAATTCACTGTTATTATATAAAACTTGAAAAATTTACAAATAAGTGTAAAAAAAAAATTCAGAAATTTTGATTTAAATAAAAACACCAAGAAAAAAATATGGTTAAAACTATCAGAATATAGTAAAGTTTACTGTGCATCTGCCTCTATTGGAACACCAAACAGCTCAGTAATTTTGACCGAAACACTTTGGTAATGATTTAGATCAAATTAACAGTAAAAATAGTATTATAATGTGTAGTAAAATTTGTTAAACGTGGTAAAAAAATTTATCGCAATTCCTTAAATCCTGGCATAAAAAACATTTATGTGGTTAAATTTACTTTTCTGTTTAGTATTTTTTACTAATGGTGTTGCTATAAGAAATTTAAATTTGAAACATAGAATTTCCAGCAAACAGTATTTATAAGAACGAAAATCATCAAATGAATGGTTCAAAAACCGTATATTTAGGTTTTATTAACTAAAATTATAATTATTTTTTACCATGAATGTCATTACCATACAAAAGGGTAATTTTTTTAAAAAATGCTTTCCTCTGTGTAAATTTTACAATTTTGGGTAACGTTGTTTTGATTCCCATAAATAATTTTAGAAATACAGCAAAATTCAAGAGAAGAAATTAACATTAATGAGCCTATATCTTCCAAATTATAGCTATCCTTCTCATTTGATAGTTTAAGAATCCAAACGAGTTGAAACAAAAAGGCTACTTTCATTCAGAAAAAATTATGTATTTATTGTCTGATTTAAATTCAATTAATTTTATACTAAGCCTTTCTTTTGCTGTGAAATCTAAACACAAAAAAGTAATAATACTGCGAAGTTAGTAAAACGCATTCAAATCAGCCAAATTTTATGCTAATCCTTTCTTTTGCTATGATATCTAAACTCCCAAACCGTCATTATATCTATGTCCAAAGTATACTAACTCAATTTCAATGAAAGTTTCGCAAGACAACATGCATAAAATACTTTAATGTCAGTATACGTTTTTATATAATGAATATTACAATTATTGTCGTTTAAAAAGAAAAAGTAACAATTTTGTGCAAAATTTTATGAAGAAAAAAAAACGAAATATTTTTTTTGAACTAAGAGAAAGTAAGAAGGTAATCAAAATAAAACATTTACAGCTCTACATTAAACGGTATGTATATATTATATTGCTTTAATGTAAACCAAATAATACAATTACTTAACTTCGAGCGTATAGCATCAGCAGACAAATTCCACAAAAGGATATAATAAATTAATTCTACATATAATTGAAAGAGTACACTGAGAAAAAAAGTAACTTCAAAATTACCAGAAAAAATAAAATTTACCGTTCAAAAAGCTTGGTAATTTTTACCAAAGAACTTTGGTGATGATTTTGGTAGAATCAACGATAAATATAATTTTATAATATTTGACAGAAATTGGTTTATGCAGTAAAATTTCGTAATTTTATCATACCTTTGATAATCATATAAAAACCAATTTTTCAGTAAAATTTATTTTTCAGTTTCGTGCTTTTCCCTAAATGTGTGGTAATGAGTACAATAATTTTGAAAACCAAAAATTTCTGGTAAGCAGTTACCATATGAACAGAAAAACTACCTAATGAATTGTTTAAAAACCGTATATTTAGGTTTTAATTACGTCACTTTTATTATGTATTTAAATCACGTATTCCTCCGACAGCCTAATCTTATTTGAAACCTTCCCTTTGCTATATCTGATATCACAAGCAGTATACAAAAAAAGCAATATCTCTTTCATCAGGATCTCACCATTATTGTCATTTAATGAAATAGTCAGACCATCGTCTCTAAGCCAGGATGTTACAAAGACGTATTCTTTTCCATTTCCCGATATATCACAGCGAAGAAGAGCTACGTTACCCTTGATGATGAATTCAGCGTCGTATGCCGTCACTTTGTAGTCTTGGAGCACTGCAAAGAAAAGAAAGGAATCAGATGAGATGCTAGGTAAAAAGGCACAGATAGCTTCATTTAGTTGCACTAACAGAAATCTATTTTTTTTTATTACGAGGAATTCGAAAGTGGAAGTCTTTTGTGATGTCTATATTAGCTTTGCTCTTAAGAATTTATTCGAAACTTTCGCATTTAGAGATTATATTTGCATAACTATTGAATGAGAACTTTTTGAATGAGAACGTCAAAAATTTAAGCTGTTTCGATGGTTTTTGTTCGAGTAGCATAAAAATATTTAAGATTTGTTTATACACATTATGTATGCTAGGAATCATGTATGTTAGTCATTATATTTGTATATGTTCCATGGCATGTGTACATATATCACAAGGAATTAGATGAAAACTGCATTTGGCCGAAAAAAAGGATACTTTATGCAACTATAATTATTCAAACTTCTACCCAATGTTAATAGAAAAATAGTAATGGAAATGTAAAATATACTTGACTTAATTAAAGGCGTAAGATTCGATAATTAAATTTTTGATTATGGTCACTATAGCTGTTTCTATTAATGCAAATATTAAGCATAAATGTAACATTGTTTTCTTAGTTGGTAAATAGTGGGACTGAAACTATAGAAATTTATTGATTTGTATTTTTGACCCTAACCAAACTTATAAACCCGGAATTTCCCAGATCTTGCTGCAAGCCTCTCGTTTGTAAGACTCTACTCAGTGTCGTTGTTTCATCTGCATTTTGGAAAGTGCATTTATAGTGTAACCAGTTGCCTACAACATCAAGAATTTTGTTCTTTCAAAGTCAAAGGACCACCTTGGTCGAAATACATTTCACACTGCTCAGAGGAGCCAAAATTAAGGTAAGAAAGTATGGATTTTCATGAGTTTTAATATCTTGCTTGAATTTTGAAGAGGAACTTGACCTTCATTATTGAAATATTTAAAAGAAAAACAGTGACCTCTAAGCTAAGCTCTCAGTTAATAAGAAATAGTCCTTTGCTATTTTTACATGCTTACTATTACCATGAGTTATTTTTACATTCTTACAACTATGAATTTTATAAAATATTTTTTTTTAATATTGCAAAATTTATAAAATATTTTGTTTCGATCAACATGATATAAATTTTTGGATGTCAGTCATAAAGTACAGTTTTCGAAATACATTTATGCGTTTCATTTTTCTTCATTACATTTACTTTTCAAATAAAGCTTTAAATACAAGTTTGCTTTCAAACAAGCTAAAACCAAACTTAATTCTGAATAGCAATTTAGTCCCTGTTATATTAAAAAATACTCTCTTAAATAAATGATAATGATCCTTATAATTATATGTCTACACTAACGCATTGTTATGAGTTAATATAGAAAAATTTTAGAAATAGAAATTTATAGATATCTAATCATATATAATAATTTCACATACACAGTTTTTCTACGTATCCAAAATAAACTATAAAAAATTCCAGAGCAAATTATGGTAAAAAGTACCAGCACTTTAGTTGTTTCATCCATGAAATCCAAATTACAGTAAAATCTATTTTACCGTGAAAAATTTTACCATAAATTTTACAGTAATATTCACTTAATTACAGTGATTCCGTGTTGTTATGTTAGGAATTACTGCAAAAATTATGTCACGTATCAGATTTTTCATTCCGTAGCATTCGATGAAAAGTACCGGAACTCAGACAGTATGAAATAAGTTAATGGCTTTCAATTTTCAATTCCAGTTTTATGAATGCATTTATCCATATCATTTTATTTTAATACATTTATTTTACAAATAAAAGCCTTAAAACACTTTTTAAACAAAAGTTCTAATGTCACAATTTAATTTTGAATAGAATTTTTAAACGGAACCTTATATGGTATATAATAAAATATAATAATTCCAGATGGAACCTATAGTTAATACTGAATAATAATTCATAATAATACAGTTAATACACAATAATTTTAGACAGTCAGTTGTTTTACCCTTTCAGGAATAGACTTTAAAAAATTCAGCATCAAATTATGGTGTAGAGTACCGGCACTTTAGATGCATCACCCGTAGGATCTATGTTTATGGTAAAATATTGTACTTTGATTTTTACTGTAATATTTATTTACTTTGAGTGATTGAGTAATTTTACGCAAATTATAAGTGTAAAAATTACGGTATATCATTTTTGGTCCATATTATGTTCCGATAAAAATGGATTTTACGGTAAAAAATACCCGCATCATGAAAGCGGAAACTTTTTACCGTAATTTGATCTGAAAGTTTTAACAGTTTATTTATTCATCAAAATAATTTTTCTTGGAAAATTTGAATGATTTTGTAAATGTAAGTCGTTTTTCTTTAAATTTGAATTATAGACTAAGAATTAGCCAAACTTTACATTTAATTAATAAAAGATGTTTCTTTGAACCAGCTTTATAATTTCTATTAATAGCAATAAATAAAAATTTCTACTTGAACAAAGTTAATGTCCATTAAATAATAAAACCGAAGACATACCAAGGTAACAGTCAGATTTCGCTATTTTGCAAAAGAGATTACTTAATATCTTCAAGCGATTTTGATAACTAAACTATTTAAAATAAACCAGCCAATTCCGTAATTAAAATAGAATATTCCCAAGATAATAACTTTACTAGATTAATGTTTCGTACATAAATGAGTCTTAACTATAACAAACAAAACATGCACCACTCTTTCGTTATTATTTTAATCTATTCAAATTTTGGAAGCCTTTAAGTTTATTTGAATGAAACGTCTCCTTTATCAAACTTCATCTTAAGCCTCATTCTTATCTGTAAACATTTCTCAGAAAGATTAATCATTTTTGAGCATCTGATTTTGTAGTCTTTTCGGAGGATTTTTATATTTTATAGTCATTTATGTTTCAAAATATAAACTCAACTAATTTAAACTGTCATATTTTGTAAAAGAAATATGGATATATGGATATGGAAATGTGGATATAGGGCTGATAAGAATCAAATCGTTCTATTCTTTTTGAATATTTATTTGTATATCTAAGATATTTGTAAAAGATTTATATATAAAAGAGACTTTGTTTCATATCTCTTTCTTTTACTTTTTATCATTTCTGAGCTAGATATAATGTATATCATGGGCAAATCTAGCAAAATGTTCTTCGGATAATCAAAATTTCTTTGTCAACAAAATAATGAACATTTCATTATTTTAAATCTTGGACTGTCGGATTTTAATTGTGAATAGAGTCAAGTTTCGAAATATAAATTGATTTAGTAAGAAAGCTGTAATATATTTATAAATCCTCGTTTAGATTTTGCCCAGTAATTTGGTATACACACCGAAAAAAGTACGGTTAAAACTACCCGATGATGGTAAAATTTACCATGTTTGTAGTACTTTGGGGATACTAAAAAGTGTGGTAATTTTTAGCCAAGCGCTTTAGTAATGAATTTCGGTAAAATTAACAATGAATTATGGTTTTATTATCATGCAATTTGGTAGTAAATTTGGTAATTTTACCCACAAATGTTGATAATTGTTGGGTCTCGGTTTCGTCTGGCATCATACTAAAAAGCAACTGCAACTCTTAACATCTCAACTAAAACAACTCTAATTTGAAAATTTTAATAAAATAATGTTCACATATGATTAATAATATTAATAATAACTATAATAAAACTGGAATTTCTATCGAACTTGCTGGTCGGAAACGTTAATACAGCCCAAATTTAATTTTTAGATAACATACAAAATTTGGAATGTTGTGTTCAAAGTACTTGATTCTGTATTTCACATATTTCATAGTTTAGTAAACTTATTTTTACTCATTTTAATTTCTATTTTTAAAATTAGCTTTGAACAACCCAACAAAATTTATAAAATTTTACTACGCAATGCTCAATTCTCTGCTTTGAAAATTTATTTATTAGTGAAATGTTAGTCAGTTACCAATTTGTAGAAATAGCTGTTATTATTTATTCTGACGAAGTGTTAGAACTTGAAGGATGTAACTTATAGCTTAAGTTCTTCCAAGAGAATCAATTGTTTTGACACGTTTTGAACTATAACAAAATAAAAAGAAGCGTTACTTAAAAACAGTAATTAAAGCGCCTTTCTGTATTCCAGTTCCCTTGCATTTCTAATAGACACATGGACATTATAATTTTTCCTGACTTCTGAATTGAAACTTTGGCATTAGCAAAGTTTATTCAATAAAAGTATTGTTAAGATTTCAAGCTTTTCATATTTTAATAAGTTATTTCTAAAATGTTAAAACAGAAATAAAAATTCGCAATTCAAAACAGTAGAAAAAAATTTTAAGATAAAATCGTATGTTTCTTGGAATGTTATTCAGTTAAATGGATTTGTATACAGCCTTTATAAAACATTCTATTCCTGAAGAAGAAAACTCTTTTCGATTGCAGCTCTTTAGATGCCTAGTTTTCCTAAAAAGAGTAATTTAATAAAAACTGCTGCTGCCTTTTTTAAAAAGAAAAAGTGTCGGGAGAAAGTTCGATAAAAGTCTTATGTTAAAAAATTCATGCCAGTGTTGCTTTTGTTTTAGAAGATAAAATTTTTAAGCAAAAAAAAAAATTTTGTTTTATAATAAATTTTTTCTCAAAATGTATCAGTGCTATATCAAAATGAATTATAGATACACTTTTCTTCAAAGGAATAAATTACGAAACAAATTAATTTTAAATTACTTCAAACTCTCCCTTTTTTGGTTTTCATTTTGTAGAAAGTAGTTGTAAAGGCTTTCAGTGAAATAAGTAAATCTAGTATTTAACCAAAATAGCTTAAAACTTGCTATGTTTTTTATCTATCTGTCTATCTATCTATCTATATATATATATATATATATATATATATATATATATATATATATATATATATATATATATATATATATATATATATATATATATATATATATATATATATATATATATATATATATATATATATATATCAGAAGAAAATATTTTAAAATGAAGTAGTAGAAGTAAGTACCTCTTACGACAGCGAAGTCATTAATATGCAATAACAAGCTAAATAGGAAACTAAATTACCATTCTGTTAAATCACTAAAGGAGCTAACAAAATGGAAAAATATTTAAAAGAAATTATGGTGGGAGCACTGACATACATGGCAGCATCGTCAGGGGGGTTTCACCATGCAACCTGTGCTGGAGCAATTTCAGTTCTTGTAGATTGGCGGGACAATGGAGCAGTATTTAGTTGACAATCTGATTTACGTCGGACTTTCATATGGAGAATACCAGGTCCCTGTTATCCTCAAAATAACACCATTGAATTACACCGAAACGATGGTGCAGGATTGCTCGTTTGTGGTAAAATTATACTGAGCTCCAGAACAGATCTGCATGTTTGAATTGTTACCATATCAGGTCAAATTAATCGGCACATCATTCTGGACCAATACGTACGCTTGTTTAGGGTTGCCATGTGAGCAGAATTTGGGTTTATCTATAGAAATATCCTTCCTCACCGAGCAAAAATTGTAAATGAATTGCCATTAATCTGAGAAGATCATTGGTACGGAATGGTCAGGATTCTTAAACTTCAATCCGATCGAGACTGTGTGGGATATGCTTAGACTACGAGTTGCAGTCTGTACGAGTTGCATACTACCTCCTACGTACATCGGTACTTCGGCGAGCACTGCTTGCTGAGTGGAGTAATATTTCCCAGGTACAGCTTGATAATTTGATATTCAGAATGCCTAGACGTTATAAGAACATTTCACCTCATGGGAGACATAAAATGACAATGGAGACAACCATGATACCAATAATCATACCAATAATATTATATTGAGTTTTTATAAATAAGATTTTATTTAAAATTTCTCTAGGCAGCAAAAATCATAGTTTTCACTCAGACATGTAATACCTTTTTTGCTCTTTTTAGTTTTGTTTAATAAATGAGCCTCATAAATAAGTCACGTTTTTTGGTTATTATTTTCAGTTTTAAATAAATTGGCGTAGAAATTTGTTTGATACTATTTCAATGAAGTGAAGAAAGATGAAAGGGAAAATAATTTTATTTTAAATAAGTAGCATAAATTTTCATTTATCTAATAATAAGAATTAGTATTTTTGTTACAAGAGTTTAGTACATAAGTTTACTTTTTTTACTTTTGAAAAAAATTAATTTAATTTGGTGTATCTGAATAAGAATAAATGCCTTAAATATATTTTGCTTCTCTTTTTCTTCAAGTAAGGCGATACATATGAAAACATCCAATTGAAAATTCGATTAAAGAAATTGCATATTTAAATAAATATTCATACACGATTGGATTCAGACATGACGCCTTTAGATGAATTTTTATTAGTTTCGGATACAATCATGTAAATAAGCTTTACGACCCGTTAAATTATTCGTAATTTGATATTTTCAAAATAAGATAAAAATAAGCAAGCGGGGACAAGGTACTCTGAATAAGTTTTGTAAACAAATACTCATAAAATTACATTATAATATTTATTTTAATAAACAATTACTTCTAAATTTAAATATCCAATTACATTAGCTTTTCTATTTGTTGTCCATTATTTCAATATGAATTAATTTAAAAAGGGTAGCATTAATTCGGTACTTACATTAAAACAACAAATTCATATTTTAATCTATGCTTTATAAGGAAGTTAATTGTTTTACGCTGTTTATGTTAGAGGAAATATAAGAAAATACATAAACTGTAAAGTAGGCATTGTTTCTTTTTAAAGAAAACAATGGCATATTACTTAGATGCTCCAATAAAAAAATCTGAGTAAATATCTAGTGTATATTTTCCGAGTAGCAAAATATATGATTAATGCATACTTTGAACAAAATCAAAAGATTTTACGAAAAAAATATATAAGATAAATAAATTTTAAAAAGTAAAATATAAGTTCGTATTAAAGAAATTTAATGACAAAAATAGTACTTAAACAAAGATTCCGTCAATGACAAGTTCTGAATTGAAATTTTGTTGGGTGATTTTACTATATTTGTATTTTCATGAATTCGATAATTAACACAGTAATCAAAAGTAAAAGATTTTATTACGTTTCTTAAGATACTCAACTCTAATATATTTTCGGAACAAGGCTTTGTCATTTTTAAGTAAAAAGAGTTTACATGATTTTAAATTTTTTATATCAATAATTAATATAATTATATTTTTTTGATGTGAATTTAAGTATATATTAAAAAGTTTCCTTTTTTATTTGAAGTAAAGGAAATATATAGAAATATTTTTTTTTTTAAATTGTCACTATCATATCCTGATTTTACCACAGTATCGAAGATAAAGCAATAGTTAAGGCTTTATCTTCAATGGTAAAGGCAATGGTTTTTAATTCCAGATAATAGACGTGGCTCATGTTTGAACTTGTAGCACACTCTTATAATTTCACATAATCAGTCGTAGGAGTCCTATAAAGGTACATGAAGTAAGGTACAGTGAGGAAAAAAAAGGTATCACCCTGAATGATCTAATGATCAAATTTTCACGTACTAAGTGTCAATCTTAACGATTTCTGGGGGTGACTTTAAATATGCCAATCAGATAGTGTTATTATTAATCAAGTTACGAAAACTGACACAAAAACATACTTTCTCGGAATAAACATGTATTATTATTATTTTTTTACATATTTAGATTCTTAACCTTCAAAATATAGGGGGTAGCCACAATCTGGGAAATACCTTCCCCATAGTTTGGTCAGGCGAGCGATCCAAATGTCGGACCCCTTAATGTTAATTTCATTTCTGCGTTTTAAGTCATATTTTTAAAACTAATTAACCGATTCGAAAGAAATTACACCTACTCATAAGACTAGTTTACTCAAAAATAATTTCATGTGAAAAATAATTTTTAGTAACTTTTTATTATTTAATTTAATTGTGGATGAAAAAATTTTGAATAATGAGTTAGAATTTTTTTATACCATATTAATCTTCGTATTTTTTTATTGCAAAATCTGAAGTTTCAAGAGTTTTTGTTTAGTAGAAGCCGAAAAAAGTTAAACAAATTATTTTTAAAAAAACAATTTAACGACAACGAAGAAATATTTAAATGGGGCGATTACCATCTAAATGTAGATAACTTACAAGAAACTTGACTTAAACACACTTAGCGTAAAATTTCATTCATATTTTCTTCTCTAATAACTGGATGCTAATTCTTTTTTTTTACATTAGAAAATACGATTTTTCTTTTTTTGTCGTCTAAAATTTATTCTTAATTTAATAAAGAAATTTGAATAAAACTTTTTATTGAACAAAAAACATTTTATTCAATAAATAATAATAAATTGTTTTAATACTTTAGTGGAGGGTTTTTTTAAAGTAAAATTGTTGCTTAAATTGTTGCCAAGTTTTTATTAAAAGAAAACTTATAATTATTGACAGATAGTTTAGAATTAAATCTTGTTAAGAAATTAAAAATATTCTACTGATCAAAATTATTCGATGCAAAACAGGTGACTATTTACTAAGCGTACTATTTTTTCGAATGAATTAAAAATAAAGATAAATTATAAATTGTGTTTTTTTTATTATTTCTTAGTTATTTGAGTTATGTAAATTAAATGAGTACATGTGCAGAGTAAAAATAACAACAGTTTGCTTTGTTTTTAAAATGAACAAAAAAATACGGACATATAATTTTATTCTGACGTTCAAACCTATTCTCACCCGCTAACTTTTAGAAAGTTACCCTTTTAAAAAGATAGTGTTGAAAACTTTTTCTTAAAAAGCTGTTAATATTGTTTCTCAACTTTAGCGCAATTCAAAAAAATATTGTTTTGTGAGTAAAATGCACTATATGCCTTCTAAATTTGTTGATCGAATCTTGAAACATCCTGTATACAATAACAGATTATCAGTTTTATTAACACACGTTAAAACTATTTTTTTTATTTTGAAGTAATTTTTACTGTGCCTTAAAAACAGGCATGCTATTTAATTTACCAAACATCAAAAATTTTATTTTTACTGAGTGCTTTATAGAGTCACTAAAGAAACTTTTACTTCTTCTTAGAGTCGCAAAATGAATTTTTACGGCTTCAACTACTCATTTTTGATTTACTTTTGCTTCTTTTTATCTAAGCATTGAACAAAATAATGCCATTCTTGTCGTGTTCAGAATTGAATATTTCGACTTATACAACCGGGGATCTCAAGAATCTGATATAAACGGAAGAGTCAAAGTTGTAACATCCTTATAAATTGCATCCCATATGGGTGGGGTTGAAAAATATTGCATTCTCTTTCCCTTTCACTCCTCATTCGTCCGATGCATCCCTCTTCCTATGGAATTCTAGAACATTCGAAAAAGGAAGTATCATTTTTGTTTCGAAGCATTTCCATTCTAAAGAGATCTAATGCAGACGATATTTTTGAATAAAAAGTATTCGGATAGAACGCCTCGGTAAATTTGAAACGAACCGTAGTATAGAACCAGAAATAAACATTACATTTGCGGTGAATAGGAAAAAAAAGATATTGTCCATTATAAATCTAGAAAAAAGATAAAGGAAGAGAAATGGGACATTTAGTTTAAAGGAGAGGAATTTTATTTTCACTGGAGATGACCACCTGATCCTTTAGGAACATGACCATAGCATTCTTATCTCTTCTTTTTTTATATTTCATTCAGGATATGACCTCTTCTATGCACTATTAAGTGAAAAGGAGAATGTTGCTTGAATAGAGACAACTTTTTTAGATATATTTTTATACTTTATCCCAAGTCGTCTCTTTCTAACATTTCGTTTTTGAAGTGTAATGTTATTCTTTTGAAAGGGAAAAAAAGATAATATTATAGAGAATGTCCCTGCTATTTTTTGTATTGCAGCACAACTTCGAAGATGAAAAACATTTGATTGAGTTAGAGATCTGAAAGAGTATTTCTTCCATTTCTAATATTATGATGTATGTTTGTATTGTAGAAAATGTTTGCCTTATGCCTTATATTATGGGTTATATTTGGGAAAATGTTTTGTTTTTGTACTAAAAGTTTCAAAAGAACATTTATTACGTCAAAAATCGTGATCCGAATAGATGATTTCGAGTTCAGTACGAAATTAAGGCCAGCATTGATGTAAGATTTAAATTTAAAGTGCGGCAACACTTTTATTTATCATTGTGATTTTAAAATTTTGAATAATTTTATTTTGAATAATTAAAATCAAGTGTAGATTCACTTTTTTGAGATAACTTCTAGATTTTAGATAAAAATTTAAATGAGGAATTTTAACTTTTGACCACACTTATTAATACAAATTTAGGAAAAAATACAAATTAGGAAAGAAAATTTAATCGAATAAATAGTTTTAATATCATGCTTTGAAATATCTTAATATAATATTTATCTAATTTTATCACCTATTACAAAGTAATCATTTATTCTTAATTTTGTCAAAGTTATTACCAAAGTGCTTCGGTAAACATTGTCAAATTTTTTGGTGTCCCCATTGAACCAGAAGCACTGAAAATTTTACCATATTAAAAATATTTTAAAATTACTATTTTTACCATATTTTTCACAATGAGAACTATACCATACTATTTTTCTCATTGTGAAAAAATAAATTCAGTGTCTTACCAGGAGAGCAAAATGTGAAAGTTTGATGTCTTTTAAGTATTTAGAACGTGAGTGAGAACCACCTTCTTCTTCTTCTTAGGCATCACAGCCGGTTACCATCCAAGGCCATCCCAGTCAGTTTACCCCCATCTAGATCTATTCAATGATATATTTCTGCATCTATTTATTCCCAAGTCCTTGAACCACTTCTCTACTCTATCTAAACATCTTGTTCCAGGGATTCCTCCTTTTATTTTTCCCTCTAGTTTTTTTGAAGTTCATTTAACAGGATTTTCATCACTTTATCGAAATACATGTACTAGCCACCTTTTTTAAGAAACCTTGATCATTTTTTACCATGTTAGGTTCTCCGCATTTTTATTGTAATTTAAGAGTGAGAACTTAGAGATGAATTATTAATGTCCGTAAAAACTTCTCTTGGTTCTTATAGTGTACAAGACATACTCAGATACTAGAAGACTTGTTTGCAAGGTAGTAGGTAAAAGCAGTCCCACTCGTTTAAAATATTGGGAATACTGAAACACAACTTTGTAAAATATCATAAGAAATGCTGTAAATTTAACAAACTAGAATGATTTAAAAGAATGCATAGTGTGTAAAGTCTGAAAAAGTGTTTTGTTCACTTTTAGTGTGCTAGATATAATTGTAAACACAGCATATACTGTACACAGAGAAAAAGTATGGTAAAAACTACGAAATTATGGTAAAATTTACTGTGTTTCAAGCTCTATGGGAACACCAAAAAGTTTGGTAATTTTTACAGAAATGCTTTGATAATGATTTTGGTAAAATTAACAATAAAATATGTTCTATAATGTGTGATAAAATTTGATAATTTTATCAAGATACCTTAGGGCATGGCATGAAAACCATTTATTCGGTTAAATTTACTTTTCTGTTATTTTTTGCTGAATGCGTGGTATTATAATTTTGAAAACCAGAATTTCCAGGTACCTTTACCATAAGAAAGGAAAAATTACCAAAAGAATGGTTTAAATGAAATATATTTTGGTTTCATCAACTAGAATTATGTTTTATGTTTTTACCAGATATATCCTTAACATACAGAGCAGTAATTTTAATATAACTTTTTTTCCGTGAAAGACAATGTTATAAACAAATTTATTTAAGGGTTTATGTAGTTAAGCATGTTCCATTTATTTTCCTTTTTAACAGAATTTTCCAAAAATTGTTAAATCTAGCGTTTTAAATATAAAACAATAAATTTCTATAGTTCATTAATTATAATGTATAGAAATATTAAATTGGACATTGTTTTTGATACATTGCTGAAGATATAAAACTGCTCCCTAAGGAAGATTTAACTTCCGTATCAAATCTCGGCAAAAATACTTAAAAAATATATTTTATCATTGCATAGTCACAACACTGATTTTATTTCTGAAGACTACTAATGTAATTTTCGTAAATAACCTAATTTTATTTTTAGGCAAGTTCTCTTTAAAACTTTAAAACTAATATTTATAGATTTATATAAATATTTCATAAAGCACCTAGATCTGAGTAATTGAATTCATTCAAAAAATGCAATGGGTTAATATTATATCAATCGGCATCAAAGCATGGCAAAAGAATTTTTTAAAAATATATTTTATCATTGCATAGTTTTTTTAAAAATTGCAATTTCTTTGTAACACATTAACTGTTTGTATTAACATTATTTGTAAGAAAATTAAGAATTTTATGCCAATTAAGATTTAACTCATTTCTTGTAATATTTGTTTAAAAAATCTACGTTACTGATTTTATTTTTGAAGACTATTAATGCAATTTTCTTGAATTACTTAATTTTATTTTTTAGATGAGTTCTCTTTAAACCTTTTAAATTAATATTTATAGATTTATATGAATCTTTCATGAAACAGCGTTCATTCAAAAAATGCAAGAGGTTATAACTTTATATCTTATCCCTCCATGTTTTGATTATTATAAGGTCATAGTCATTGCAGTTATTGCAGATCATATTCTCAAAGATTTTGCATGCTTTTTTTTCTTTCTTTGAACTTATAAAACTGGCAAAATAAAAATTCATGTAAAATAAGATTAATATTCGTTTAACATTTTATTAATTTAATAAGCACTCATTTTGATTTTATATAAATTTAATAATTTTCGCTTGAATCAGTGAAACGCTTTAAATATGTTCAAACTTTGACTGTGATTCTTAAAGCTGATCCATTGTACCTCCAAATTTCACTAATCTTCCTCTTCTTAATTGCGTAACTCATAGTTTTGAAACATGATTGAGAAGGATAATTAAATTTACCTTTTATGAAGTTTAGACAAACACAATTTGAACTAATTTAGTACGTAACCAGTGACAGATGTAAATTTATGATACTTTGCAAGTTTTATACGTTGTAATCATTGCATCATTTATTCTTTCTATGAGTATTTGTCCTTAAATAAAAAAATTCTAATATAGTTTTACAACAAAATACACAATATCTGCTCCTAAAGTAAATTGATAAAATGCATTTTTAGAAATAAAAATGATTTAACGTTAAACTGAGTTGAGTTTCTCAAATCCATAATTTTGCGATTTTGAATTAATCGTTTGTTTTAAATTTCTTCAAATAGTATAATCTTCTTCTAATAAATAATTAAAAATAACTAGCTGAAATATATAACTAGTAGTATTTTCACTTAAAGACGGATGTTTTTACTTTCATAAATTAGCTTTCAATGAAAGTATTTAAATTAGTAAATATGGTAATTGTTCTGGTATTAATATTTAAGATATAACATTTTAACTTCGATATTAAACCAAACTCAGTTCATACTTCTTATTCGGACAAGGAAAAGTATTTTATTTTTCTGTTAGTATTTTTTACATGAAATATCTCATGGAATTTCCATTTCCATCAATGGAATTTCCACCAATAGAATGAGGGATGTTATAGTTAAGATTGATATGAATTTTATTTGTGTACCAGTGCAAGATACTACCATCATTTTCAAGTTTTTCCAATATTTCAAAAGGAAAGTTTTAGGTAACAAAATAATATATAAGCATTAAAATCGAACTTTTAACTTCCGGTTACAATTAGAATTTCTTGAATCCAATGGGCCTGATATTTAATTTAATTAACCATCGAGCAATTAAATATTTACTCTCAGCAAAAGTATTCGCTTATATGCAATTAAATTATGCGCAAAAATGAATAACTACGATAATTAGAGTTATATCATAAAAAATAGTAAATAAAAATCAAACATAGTCATTAATTAAAGCAAGTCATCTTTAAAAATTCAGATTAATAACAAGTACATCCCACATTAAGAATGTCAAAAATTTAACTAGGTAAACAAAAATTTATTCAAATGAAGTTAATAACAAAAAAGTAAGAAAAAACAAATAAACCCCAAGTCACAACCGCAAATGAAGTATGTAAGAATAACTCTTCATTCTTACATCACTCTGCGATGCAGAGTTAGAAAACATAATTCAAACGATCTAATTAAGCCTAAGATAAATTCATTTGCTCTTCAAACATATATCAACCTCTCTCCAAATGAAAAAAAAATAACAAGAGTCAAAATACTAAAAAAGAATGAAAGAAAATAAACAAATCAGAAGAAGTCAAAGCTAAAAAAAATGTTTCCTCGGGTTTCAAAATTTGCATATATCTATAGAAATTTTGAGAAAGACGAATCTGGCAACAAGAAAGGAATGCGGTTGATCTTTGGAAAAGATTCTATGCCTCTAGGCTTAAAAAGCAAGCTTCATTTTCTCTCGTTCTTTTTTTTCATCGCATTTTTTCAATTTTTTTCTTTTAATCATGGCATTATTCAAAGAAAAAGGTTTCTTTGCGCCGCCACATCAACTGGAATTTCTGGAGCAAAAATTAACATACTTTGAGGAAAGGCTGGGCGAAGAAAAATAACTTTTTGAAGTATCGCAGTCGGTTTATTTACTGAGAACAAAATTCTAATGAATATTTATTCGTTTTCATTCGATTCTACGGTTTGCGCGCCATTAATTTCAGGGGGAGATATTTTCTTCGGAACAAATATTGTTTCTGATTTAGCGAAATTTATTGTTTTCTCTCGGTTTCGCAATAAACAATTGAAATTTGGAATTGTCACAGTTTCAATGTAATATAAACAAAAATAAATTGAAAAACTCGTAAACTTTCTATTTTAGCCGTAGATATTTTGTAATTTATGGAAGGACGCTTATTACTCGTTCTTTTATTAATGGGAATCAAATTATTATGAAAATTCCATTAACAGAAAAGAAAGAAATAATTTATTAGCTCAATTTAAACTAGAAAACTCTATTTATTAATATTCCATTTTCCAAGTTAGTTCCAGAATGTTATCTCCGATGACATTAAAATTCAAGTCAAAATTAGAACAATATCTATTATATCAGTCTAGATCAAGTGAATTCGTTAACTTTATCCACCTCATCAGTGGATATCAATTAAAGTAATTTTTAGAATATTATCCATTATAAAAAGGGATAAAAAAATTTATTCAAGAAAATTATCCACTTCATCAGTGGCTATCAATTGAAGTCATTTTTAGAATATTATCAATTATAAAAATGGGTAAAAATTAAATTTAGTCAAGAAAATTATCCACTTCATCAGTGGCTATCAATTAAAGTCATTTTTTGAATATTATCCGTTATGAAAATGAGTAAAAATTAAATTCATTCAAGAAAATTATCCACTTCATCAGTGGCTATCAATTAAAGTCATTTTTTGAATATTATCCGTTTTGAAAATGGGTAAAAATTAAATTTATTCAAGAAAATTATCCACTTCATCAGTGGCTATCAATTAAAGTCATTTTTAGAATATTATCCCCCATAAAAATGAGTAAACATTAAATTTATTCTAGAAAACTATCCTCGTTATCAATAAATAACAATAAAAGTGATTTTTGATGCTTTGCAGCCCATAACACTGAGTAATTCTAGAATATAATCCCCTTTTATAAGGAAAAATAATTGAATTCTAGAACAGTATCTACGATTTCTGCAAGTAGAAAACTGTATAAGAGACACGTTGCAATAAGAAACTGCGCTTTGTAATGCATGAAGTGAAGCTTTTTTTTTTTTCTCCTTATAAAAGGTTTCAATTCTGATAATTTTGCATGAATATAGTTCAGCACTATTAATTTCTAAAATTAAAAAAAATTCACTAATTTTATGTAAAATATAATTAATACTTGCAGAGCGATAATTATTCAATTTTATGTATGGTTACCACATTTGAGCAGAATAAATAAACTTGAAATGCACAGTGGCAAATATAATTAAGGCGACTGCCCACGTTCGGTGAACTTTTTTTTAAAAAAATAAATTTTTAAAAACTTTTATGCTTAGTTATATAAAATGGGATAAAAAATGACACAAATAAGAAAAATTAAAACAATATATTTTATAGTTTGTAAAATTTTGTTGAAATTAGGTCAAAAATTAGTGATTTTTAAGAGTTACGCTGAACACTCTCAACTTAGTTGTGCGTATTAAAATACAATTTCCTTTGGAATATATATTATTCTAACCCTTTTCTGTGTTCTGAACTAAAAGTTAATCAAAATTTTAAAAATTCGGTGAAATATGCCCAATTACGTAGAAAAACAGCAAAATAACGATATATTTTTTAAGTTTTTTTGATTTACATAGCTATAAAATAATCAAATATTGAAATAGAATTTTAGTTCTAGTTCAGAACACAGATAATATTATTTATAACAGTGTTAAAAAATTGAATCATAAAATTCCTAATAGTTTTTGAGAAATAAGGTCCAGCGGGAATCGAAAAACGGAAAAATTCAGTTTTCCAGAAAACACATTTTAAGATTTATTTGTACAGTAAAAGTAAATTACATTTATCATACAAACATTAAACTATCTAAAAAGATATACCAAACCTTCATATACTCTATACTTGTTTAAATTGGACTTTTCACTGAATATTCTTTTTTTCTTGATCCTTTTTTCAATAAGTTGAAAATCTCCGTACAAATGCTCGATTTACTATTAGTAAACATTCGTTTATTTTTTGTCATTTTAGAATTTAATTACTTTAGAAATACAGGTGATAATAACACTGTATAGCTTGAGTTAGGTATAAAAAACAATAAAAGTGCAATTTCATATCAATACATAATTAAATATTTTAAAAATTTGAGTATGAAATTAGTACATTATATGTTTGTGTAATACACCATTACACAAAATTATAACCAATAAAACATATTTCTTTTATACTAAATACTAATTTTACTCTATTTTGTGCTTTGAACTAAAAGTATAAAATTTATATAAAAAAATTTAAAATATATGCAATATTAAAAACACAATATTTAAAATAACATTTTACGAAGATTTTTGAAAAAAGAAAGAAAAGATTTTTGAAGAAAATTAAAAATAACTAAAAAAATATCAAATTCTATCGAAAAAATTTCAAAATATAACTAGAATCTTGTTCAAGAACGGAATGTAAAGCGCGTGAATCAATTAGAAAACAAAATATGTAAACATCATAGCAGTTGCCATTCAAAACATATTTCTTAAAGAAATATCATTAATAAATAATTGCCAGATGCATTTCAATACATTTATAATTATTATTAATATTATTTTATGGCTTTTTACTGAAAAGAAAACAAAAAACCAACGCATAACAGCTTTGTTTACATTAAATTCTGTCATTTTTTATTCACTTCCGGTTTTTCAGAATGTGACTTCCGGTTTTTAAATCGGCTATAACTTTACAAATAATTATCAGAAAATTAAAAGTAAAACATTTTTGGAATCTTGAAAGTTCATACTTTGATAGTTCATCAGAATTACGTAGTATATAAGTTGGTTAAGGGTAGGGATAAGTTAAAATAACATAGTTTTTTAGTTTGGAAATGAAATACTTAGAATTTAAAGCTTTCTAATTATAGATTATAAGCATGTGCAACTAGTTCTCTAATTATAGGTTCTAAACATTTGCGAACATTACATATGCATGCAAAATGTAAACATTTGCTTTTAATATTTTATGAAAATACATTGTACCACAGATCAAGTTTTGATAACTGATATTTTTCCTTTCACTTTATTGGTAAAAAAAGTATGCAAGCAATTTTAAATAATGTAAGACTAATGTGAATTTGACTCCTCTAAGCGTAAATAAATTATAAAAAAGTAAAAATGCACGCTGGAAAAGCAAATTCATTTTATGCTTATAAAATTCATAATTAATTTTTATTGTTTATGTTAGTTTAACGGGAGCTAACGAAAATAAAAATAAAAAAGCGAACTCCATTTTGGGAAAGCTAAAGCTTAATTGGTAATTAATGCGATAAATTTTAACAATATTTGTCCCTCTCGTTTAAAAATAATAATTCCAAAAATTAAACGTATAAATTATATCGAGTTATGCTCCAAAAAATCTTAAAAAGTCGGAGAAATGAAATCATTAGTTAACAGAGAAAAATATATTTCGACAATATACTGTGTGGTATTCTTATTTCTAATAAAAAGAAGAAAAAAACTAAATTTTGTTAATAAATCTCAAAATATACTGCTTTTAATCTATTCATTTGATAATTTTTCCATTCGTACAGAAACGGTTTACCGTAAAGCCTGATTTTTCTAAATTATATTTCTTATTACTGCAAATTTGATTTTAAAAAAAACTCAGAACTGAAGTAGATTTCAGCAGGTAAGTGGGTTTTATACCATACTTTTAGGTATCATGATAAAGTTAACCAAATCTTACCACATTCACCAAATTTTTTTCATAGATTATAAAATCACATTTTATTGAATTTATATTCAAAGCACTTCTGATACCAAAAATTTTGCCGTTTCCATAGAACCGTAAATAGTTTAATTGTACCATATTCTAATAGTTTTGACCATACCTTATTTCTCTGTGTACTATTTATGTAATTTATAAAGAGTGTCAAAATATTACAATATTTTCAGTACAAATATAACAATAAAATTAAATTTGTATAGAAGCTAGCGTACCATTTAAACTATTAATGCTTCCAAACGTCTTTATACTTTATCTCATTAATTATAACTCAAAATATTTCTTTTCGAACCTTTTCGAAATAATAATATTAAACACCAGATGCAAATTTATCATACTAAAAAGAATTACATAATTTTTCGCGAAGATTAAGGCAGCAATAATACATCCATAAAGTGGATCTTAACGCAAAATTTCACCGCCAAATAAAAATGGTTAATACTTAAGAGATGCGATGGGAAAACCATTTCAAAGAGGAAAAATATTCAAATATAAATTTCCTGCAATTAAGGAAAGCTAATTTCAACCATTCCAGAACTCCCTCGCTCTTTGCTTCTAAAGTTGCCGTCGCCTCTCTTTTAAAAGATTCGAAAGCGGAAATTAATTTTAGCAATTACAGTAATTGACGTTACCCATCCGCAAAAATGTTTCTCTTTCTTTCAGAAAAATAAAAATTTTCTTCCTCGATTTCAATTATCTGCCCCCTATTTTCTCCGCAGAACGAGCATTAATAACTCTAGATACCCCCTCTGTGGAGTAGATCTCCCCATTTTGGATACCCCTTCCGATTCTTAAAGTCGTTTTCGCATCCATCTTCAAGTGGCATATTCGAATGTGAAGGAGAGAAAGTTATTGATTTTTTTTTTCAGAATTTTTCAGCTCTTGGATTTTGGTTTTCAAAGTGACACTTTGAGGTCCTGAGTCTGAAACTTAACCTCGTCTCAAAAAAGAAAGTTAGTTATTAATAGCAATCTATTTCCGAGGTCTTAATTTTCTTTCTAACTCTAATGAGTTCCTAAGAGGAGATATATTCTCTGGGTACTAACCTTTAGATGGAAGTTCTATATTATTTCTGTTCTAGTGTCAGGAGAATATGGTTACCGACTTTTAGAACTTAATTTCAAATAACATACAAAATGCTCTATATGCAATTTAATTAGCGCATATTATTTCTAAAGGAAAATACTCATTTTATTCATAGTATTCGAGAATTCGTGAAAATTATTGTTTTTGTGTATTGTTTATTATATATATGTTCGTTTTATATGTGTGTTCATTTTATGTGCGTTTATTTTGTATACGTTTATTTCATGCATTTTTATTTCATGTTTTGTGTTTATTTTATGAAAATGGTTTTAATTTTAAGGCTACAGGAAACTTTATTTCCTCTTATACATTTCAAATATAAAACTAGTTACTTTTATTTTTAGCACATAAATATGAATATAAAATAACATAATAGTGGATGCGTTTCTTCCTAACAAAACTGTCCTTATCAGTTCATTAGCTGCTCTGTAAGAAAAACCAGATCAAATTATGGTAAAATATATCGGCACTACTTTTTGCGGTAAAATACGTTTTTACCAGAACATATCATAAAATGAAAATAAAAACGTATATACCACTATTTTTACAGTAATTATTACAGTAAAATTACTGGATCTAATTAAATAAATATCTAAGTCTAATTAAATAAATATTATTGAAAAATTAAGATAAAGTATTTTATAGTAAAAATAGATTTTACGTGTGATGTACCCAAAATGCTGGTATATTATAAAGCGTTATATTATTCCAAACGTACTTGACAGTGTATTGTCATTATATAATTTCAATTAACTGTTTTATTGATCAAAATATTTGGTAGAAATAAATATTATATAGCTAGAACTACTGGATGTGATAGCTTTTAAAATATACTATGATATAACATGTGAGAGTCTTTCAAATTTATAATTTATTAAGTTTAATTCCTCTTTTGCATCATTATTACGTATATACTGTGAAATACCTGTTTATATTTCAAAATAATTTGCCTCTCGTTTGAATTCAGCAAAATAAAGTAAAATACTACCCTAACAGCCAGTTGTTGGTTGAGAGGGTGATGTTAAAACTCTCTAATTTGAGATTTTTGTAAGGAGGTGGACCACACTTACGTCGCAAAAAAGGAGTTACATATAACTAAGGAGCTGTGTGAGCTCCAAGTCACCTGACAGAACCCCGATCCTTGAAAATGAATTCTCAATGTCTTAACTACTTTACTATAACAGCATTTGATTTAAAGTATTTAAAGAAAATCATACATTTAAGCTCGAAACAAATTTAATGTCTTATTCTATTCTGAATAAATAGTATTTGAGTTTTAGACACAAAGAATTTTGAATATATTACTTTATAAAGCGTTTTCTGCATTAATATATCACAGTGTGTAGGTTACATTAATAGCATTAGCTTTGATAAAACTTAACAAACACATAAATGAACGTAATTCTGGTTCATCAGCAAATTTTTAAAATAGTAGTCAAACTAACTAAAAATCAAACTAATTTCAGATTTTTGAGCAGACGTCGCGTTTTTAGCATGGAAAATCCATGACTCTAAAACATGATTTTCCGCGAGGTTTTTTTTATGTAATAATAGTTTCATCTTTGAGTTATGTAATTTATACACAGAAAGTACAGAAAATAACACCGTGTATTTGAAATATTACGACTTTCAATATGCATTTGTTTCTTGATACAGAACTTGTACTTGCAATAAAATTCCTCTTTCGCTGACTTCTTTACATTAATATTTCATGCATCCTTTCAAGTAATGATGCTATGGTTCCTATAAATTGTGGTCTCTTTCGTCTTTTCTTCGTACCTAACGAAAAAAGATTGCTTTGCTTCGAATGGTCTCTCCTTACTCCATATTGATATCAATGAAACCATTCTGGAGGTCTTCTACTTCTAATTGAGAGGAGGACTTTCCCAAATAGAATGCCTAAATTTTCTTTCTGAAGATTGATTGATTTTCTATTTTTAATATCAGAATTAAAAATATATATTATCACTTGAAGAACCAAGATATATATGTTATTCTGAACTGCTTTCACGTTTTATCGTATACTTCATACACCTTCATATTCAAGTCTTAAAGCTTTTTATTTAAAATTCTACTTATTTTTTGAGTTATTCCGAAAGTAAAGGTAGATACCTTAATACGAAATGTTATATGTAAACCAAAAATAGTGGGAAAAAAACCAAATAAGAATGTCATCTATCTTTATAATAGCATTGAATTTATAACAAGAAAATGAACTTTATGTTAACTTATTGTACCGAATGTTAGAATATAAAAAAATATTTTATTTGTTAACAACAAGAATTTAAACATATTAAAGTATTTTACGTTTGCTTTAAGCATATAAATTACGCGCGAAAAAGTAATGACTACTTTGTATAATTCTTTAATTTGAGGGTTTTCTAGAATTAAATCTAACAATTCTTCAAGTAAACAATTTTAAATTCAACACAACTTATTGTAAAAAACCAACATGATTTCTCTAAACTTCATACAACTTAAGAAACACTTTTCTCAGAAAAAATTAATTTATATGTTCCATTAATAAACAGATTTTTTTAAATTTTCTCTTTACCTGTAACTTGTCTGTAAAATTAATAAAATAAATTAAACATACTGACCCTTTTTTTTCTTGCATTTTATCAGCATAAAAAGTAAAAACATTTTCAATGTATTTTGATAGGTAGTCAATATAAACTAATGGTTATCAATTTCAATTTTTAAAATTTTTTTTAAGTTTTCTTTATAAATGAAACCCAAAGTATTGAACATGTACATTACTCACAATGTCGTTGCTTGTAAAAATGCTTCTCTTTATTATTGTAAAAAAAGCAAACATATTTTCAGCACATTGACCGAAAATGAACATTTTAGTACAACAATTTGTTTACCGCATTATATTATACAATAAGCGCAATAATGTAAAGCTAATCATTTAGATTAGTACATGAAATATATAAATTTGTAATGATAAAATCATTTGTGGTAGGTTATTGCATGTAATTGGAATAACAATAGATTTGAAATTTTGGACAAAACTAAATATTAAAAATAATGGTTTTGAATTTTGGAGAGAGATTTTGTCTTTATTCTTCTCATACTGTAATGTAGCGAATAATGAAACTTTGATATTGCTGTGATGTTATTGTGATATATTGTGATGTACTGACATTTTCCCTTACTGGGATGTTATGAGGAAGTTATGTTGCACAGGGTAAATAACGAAATAGAAAAAAAACGTCTCGTTTGCCTGAATAAATATTTTTGTCAATTCAGTATTGTACTACTTCTTGAATGTGTGAAACAACCGAAAACACAATGTACTTATTGAACTTAATTAGTACTAGAGTACATTTCGTATATTTTTGTAATATTTTAATGGAGAATTACTTCAATAATTCAACAAACAAAGAATAATTAATAAAATATAAAAAAAATTTTAAAAGTGTTCTAATTTTAAAAAAAGTTAAAAGTTTTCTCATTATTTCTAATTTCATAATTTGAAATTTAATTTACCTAACTAACTGCATAAACTTGCACATTTAGTGTTTCCAAAAACGCAAAAAAACTGCGCAGTTAAAGCAAATAAATTTAAAAATAAAACTATAATTATTATTTAATATATTTATACTTGAAATAAAGTAAAATATTAATGGTTTATGTTAGAGTTACGGTGCATTTGAGGAATATTATTTTGGCTACAAGTGGTGCAGATTTTTAACAAAATGATTGAGAATGTTTGAAATATTTATAAGTGTATGATATCTTTATTTTAGCTTAGTTCGATATTTAGTTTACAACGGTGTCAATTACAGCCTTTATTTGCACCGTTTTGAATGCAAGTTCCACAATGATATATAAATTACATATGTACTTACCAATTATTTCATAATTACACAAACTGTTATTTTAAAATAATTTAAAATAAAACAATAGCAATATTTATTATTTTATTTAAATCTATAAAGCAAATTAATGGATTGCGTCTGTAATCACAGCCATTTTTGTTTTAGAATCATCTAGAATTTTTCCGAGCAAATAATTTGCATACTAAAATTTTAAAGTGCTTTGGCTTCTTTTTACACAACATTCTTGTATAACAGGTGCTGCAGTTTAAAAATCATACAATACAAATCTGTACAATAGTACTGAAATTTAAAAATCCTACAAGCCATCCTACATAATCAGAACAAGAAATTCCATTTAATAGAACTAATTAATTTTAATTACAAAACTTTACTTATAAAGTAACAAAAATAGAAACTTAAATATATAACTTCCGGACAAATTTTATTCTATTAAACTATCATTTTCAAAACTAATCAACTGAAAAATATTACATTGAAAATAAATAATTCATATAATTTTCCGATTTGAAAGCAAATTAAAATGCTTCATTACTTATGTTTTCGTAATTAATGCACGTAATTAATTTAACGTACATAGCTGTAAATGCCTTGAAGTCATTAGCTATATGCATTATATTTAAGGGGACAATAATCATTTTTATTGGCTGGAATCACGTATATAGATGAAAAATTAATTTAGATAAAAAATAACAATCATAAGTTAAATAAACTAGTAATTTTTAATTAAAACGTTTAAGTTTATGTTTTATTGATTAAATATTAATATAGTAATAATAAAGATAATTATTATTTACAGTAGATTGCTGTAATGATTAACGAGGTTTTTACAATTTTAAGTGTGAAATAGGCATGTCTAAAATAAAAGTTATTGTCGCAAACTTCTTTAATCCTAATCAGCATAGAATATGCATTTTATTCATGGATTTGAAAATTTCGATTAAATATTGATAGGAAAAAAATCCATTTTCTTTAACCCTCTAAAAACTTTTATTTACAAAAATATAATACTGAAAGTATTATTGTATTAAATTTGATTATTTATTAATAAGCAAAGTTGGACTATCGTTGAGGTTACACGAAAATAACGGTTCTGGCAAAGTAATACTAAATTTTAACACCATTCATTTGGCATTTTTTCCATTCATAATTTAAGAGTTTACCAGAATTCCGGTTTTAAAAATTGCAGATCTTATAACTGCGCATTTATTGAAAAATACAAAATGGAAAAACTAAAAATAACCGAAAAAATATGGTTTTCATACTATACTCTAATGTATTATTATATATTTATCAAATGTATAATAATATATAAATACATTTGGTAAAATTAAAAATAAAACATATTCTACATTTTAACATATTCTAGGTAGTTTTAGCTATAATATTTTACTCAGTGCTAATGGTGTAAAAAGTTTTTTTTTTCAAAACATAATTTTGGAGAAATATTTTATCAAATCAAAATTTTTTTCGAGAGTAAAATAATATTTTAAGAAGGGAAACTTTATTTCCCAACAGATAAAAATGAATTCTCACCTTGAAAATTTGTTTTATTAAAAGAAACTAAATATTTCAATATTTGAAACATATTTATTTGAAAACAGTGAAATATATAAATTCCCTAAAAGAATGAGAATTTCTCAACTTAATATTTAATTGTTAATATATAGATGGAAATAAATTAGAAGACTTGTACAACAGTTTTTGCATGTCAATTGGGTATTCAAATTTTGAAATTTTTTTTAATGATAAATGAAGCATACATCTTACCCACTAGTATATTTTAATTAGATTGGTAATTGAAAACGTGTTTGAACCAAAGAACTATCTAACAAAACGAAGCATACGCTAAAGGAATGATACACTCGCAAACAACTAAATTTTCTTTCGTGAGGTTTCTTTCCTTAACGTCAAAAGAAAACTACAAACGGAAAGGTAAGACCCTTCGTCACTATACTCGGTCTTAAAGAACCAACGAAGGATGATTAGAAATTAAGCTTCTAGGGAGCCCCATCGGTCGAAAAACCTTCTTTTTGTTGTTTAATGCTTTTTTTAAGAGAAGAAAGAAAACGTGAGAATTCTGCTGTCTCAGTAGTTTGTTAGACAACTGTAGGTGAAAACAAAGAATATAATTCATTTTAGTGGTAAGAAAGAAATAATTTTCATTTATGGTTTTACTCTGAGGTTTCATTTATAGTTTTACTTTACGTTTTCATAAGTGATCTTGTGAGCATTCACAGTCGTCATCTTTTGCTATAAACGAGTAATCTAAAATATTTTGTTTTCGGGATTTTCTTGCAGTTAATGTAAATTACGTAATTAAAATTTAGCAATTGTTTTTTTACGTAAAATTAAAAAAAAAAACATTTTTGAGTCACTTTGGAATTTTGAATTTGTATCAACTTCTTTAATATATTTTACTCACAAGGGAGACTAGGGAAGTGTGACTAGCCAATTTTGAAATAAACTAGTGGGATGTATACCTTATGAGGAATAATTTTAGGAGCCAACATTCGTTTCGGCCCATTGAAGGTCCTATGAGAGATAAAAAATAATTCAATACGTAGAAAAATCGGTGTTTGATTACTTCAATGCAGACTATTAGTTATTGTAATTATCTCATACTCCAAATGATTTTGTGGTACTTTCACACACTATATAATGCATATTTATTGTCAAAATTGATTTCGAAAATTTTATATATCTGTAGTTTTTCAGAAAAACCTGTTAAGTTAATTTAATAAAAAAAAATTGGCATCAGATTTTTTAATTTTTTTTTCAAAAGATTTTTCAATATAAAAACAAGTGATGGGTAATAAATTTTTAAAGTTTATTTTGAGCTATAGCATTTTTACCTCCATATCCAATTATAAACAACAAAATACTTTTTTGAAAGTTTTTTTTACTAAAATTGGAATAATCTCTTAAAAGCATTTTTTCAAAATAGGTATATCCGGATTTTGAGATCAATTTTGGCAATAAATATGCATTATATATTACGTGAAAGTGCCACAAAATTAATTGCAGTATGAGATAGTTACAGTAACTAATAGTCTGCATAAAATACCGATTTTTCTATACATTGAATTATTTCTTATCTCTCATAGGACCTTCTATGGGCCGAAACGAATGTTGCCCCCTAAAATTATTCCTCATAAGGCATACATCCCACTAGTTTATTTCAAAATTGGCGAGTCACACTTCCCTAGCCCCCCTTGCCAGTGCAATATTTTAATTAGATTGGTAATGAAAAACGTATTGGAATAAAAAAAATCAAATGAAACGAAGCCTGCGCCAAAGGAATGATGTATTCTCAAACAAATTTTGTTTCATTTAGAAAGAAAACTAAAAACAGAAATGTAAAAACTTTCGTTACTGTCCACGGTCTTAAAGACTGATTAAAAATTAAGCATCAGGGAAAATCCAACGGTTGAAAAACATTCCTTTAGTTCTTTAATGATTTTTTTTGTTTTAGAAAAGAAGGGAAACGTGACAATTCTGCTTTCTCAATAGTTTGTTAGACAGCTGTAAGTGAAAACAAAGAATATTTTAGCAGAACATTCAAGTTTTATGAAAGAAATAATTTTCATGCGAAGTTTTGCTCTGATGTCCTTCTTCCATTTTCTTATGTGGTCTTGCGTGAGTTCGCCTTGTCTTCATCTTTTTCCATAAAAACGTACTTGAAATTGTTTTGTTTTCTTTATTTTCATCAAATTAATATAAATTATGTTATTAAATTTTTGTAATAGCTTTTATTTTTTGGGTAAAACATATGTTCAAGTTATTTAGGTATCATCATCTCCAAACCATGACCAAGCACCTAGCCCCATTTTTAGGGCTCTATCTTTTAACGACCATAGTAGGTATGCCACGGAATTTCACTCCTGGTCAGATGATGTGGACAGCGCCTGAGCATGTGCCCCTCTCTCCAAACTTTCACGCCACAGCCAGTGAGAGGACTTTCAGCCACGACGGAATTAACATGCACCTTGCAGCCTATACACACCGGTTATTTTATTGGCTGTCAAGATCGAACTCACTACATCCAACTCTCTAAACCAGCTGTGTGACAGAGACCTTAACCTAACTAAGCACCGGAGCTTGGATACTCAAATTTAGAATTTTTGTCATCCTGAATTAATATATTTTACTTTATATATTTTAATTAGATTGGTAATAGAAAACTTATTTGAACTAAGATTTATCCAACTAAGTAAAATATATTTCAAAAGAATAAACTGCTATTAAACAACTAAAAGTTTCTTTTTTAGGGGTATCTTTCTTTGAAGTAGAAATAAAACTAAAAAAAAAGAAGGTAAAAGCCTTTCGTCACTACACACTGTCTTCTAGAACAACGAAGAATGATTAGAAATTAAGCTTCTGGGGAGCCCCAACGGGCGAGAAACATTCCTTTTGTTCTCGAATTTCTTATTTTTGCTGGATTCAGAGAAGAAAGAAAACGTGAGAATTCTGCTGACTCAGTGGTTTGTTAGACAACTATGAGTGAAAACAAAGAATAAAATTCCTTTCTGTGGTAAGAAGGCAACTTATGAATAATACATTTCCGTTCTGTTGTCCTTTTCTTCTCTTTTCATTTGTCGTTCGGCGTGCATTTACCTTATCTTCATTTTTAATATAAATGAGTAATCTTAATTTTTTTTCAATCCCCATGATGTGAGCTTGATAGAAATGAAAGTGTAAAAATGTAATAATAGTTTTCAAACAAAAAGGGATGCAACTATTAATGTTATTGAAATGTAAAACTTTTGAAATTGAAAGAAAAATATTTCAGGATTCCAAAAAAGTTTAATAAACTTCATGAACTCTATGAAATGAACTAGCTCTACGAAATAAACTATTTCCGTTCTGAGGTCCTTTTCTTCGCTTTTCATTTGTCGTTCAGCGTGCATTTACCTCATCTTCATTTTTAATATAAATAAGTAATTAAAATTTTTTTTCAGTCCTCATGTTGTGAGCTTGATGTAAGTGAAAGTGTAAAAATATAATAATAGTTTTCAAACAAAAAGGGATGCAACTATTAATTTTATTGAAATTTAAAACTTTTGAAGATAAAAAAAAAATATTTCAGGATTCCAAAAAAGTTTTAAAAAATTCATGAACTTCATGAAATGAACTAGGTTAAATTTTTTTAGAAACTGTCGGTTTTTATATACTCTTATAATACTTATAATTTGCTCTGTGATAGAGAAATGACTTTTATGAGGCGAAATTTTATAAGTTTTGCAAAAAAGTTTAGTAAATTTCGTTTTTAAAACGTATTTATTCAAATGCGCACGGTTTTCTTCATTCTGATTCATACATATACAAATTCGGATGAGCACGGTTTTATTTTTTCCCTTAGAAAAAACTGTTTTTGTCGTCTACAATAAGGTTAGCATTGATAAGTCGTAAAACTAATTATATAATATTGGTTCAATTATGAAACAATAAATTAATGTAAACTATAACGGAATTCTTTTTATTTTAAAATTACCGCCCTAAGTCAAAAATTTTAACAACGTTTATTTTAAAATTAAAATTCGGCAGATAATCAAAATTAGAATTTGAAAAAATTTAAACATGTTAAAATATTTAATAAAATGTAGTCCACGTTACAAAACGAAAAAAACTTAATATTGAATTGTCCACATTCATCACATATAAGCATAACACACTTTAAAAACGCCTACCAATGCAGTATTTACAATTTAAGAACGATTGATAAAATAGTCTGAAATGGAAATTAAAAAGCAAATTAAGAGTTTTGAGACTGAGGAGGGAGGAATAACAGCCGACCCAATTTTGGGTTCACGACTACTATTGTCCACCTCCGTAGCCTTGTAATTTTGAGCCCAATCCAAAGGACAAGGGAACTCCTGGATCAAGTAATGGCAGAAATTTGCCTCCGTAGAGGACTTTTTGGTTGAACTCACCCACATTTGCGTCTCATAGAGAGGAAAACCACGAGAATCTCACACGGTTAGTTTGAGGGCAAGGGGACTCTAACCCATGATCCGTGTACCAATACGGATATTTTATGTCAGCACTGTGGTCGGCGCAAGCCGGATACCTGAATTCGTATCGACCAGCCATCATTGGGATTCAATGCCGGTTCACCTCATTGGAATGTCCTATCCCTGAGCCATCACGGCTCATAATTTTGGAATTTTATTTTGTTATTTTATAGTCACCGTTGAATAGTCTGCCCAATTTTGGGTTTACGACTATCAATGCTCAACCCCGTAGCCTTGAAATTTTCAACCCAATCCAAGAGACAAGGGAACTCTTGGATTAAGTAATGGGCGAAATTTGCCTTTGTAGAGGACTTTTTTATAGAACTAACCCGCATTTATTTTACACGGAGAAAGGTCACGAGAACCTCCCATGGTGAGCCTGGTGCAAGGGGACTATACGAAATGGAATTTATGCCCAACAATGTGTAATAATTATAGAATTTGCGTAGTCTTGATAATGGACATATCTATCGCGTTCCTTAAATCTAAGTTTTAAAGCGTATATAGTTTATTATAAGTTTTAAAGGGTCAACATTATTTCCACCTCTATCACATCAGCACGTCTTGATAGCCTGGAATCTTGTTTTATTCATAGGAATACTGATTCCCTAGTTAACGACATTAGTTCGTCATCATCTCTTCAAAGCGCTTGGAAATGAATTTTACTTTCATTTACGTCTGACAAGTCTTGAAAATAGCCACCTATCTTTAAGTGCTTGAAACACGTCGATTGTTGTTTTCATTTTGTTTATTTTTGAAGCAAATGAAGTTTTTTATCGAGTAATATCTTATCGTTTCAGTTTCTCTGGATTAATTTATTTAACATCTTTTTATGCTAAATTTTTAAGTTTTTTATTTCCTATCAGCTGCACAATAGTCTTCCCGATGAGCAGACCTATTGCGTTCTCCAGAAGTGGTATTAACTCTTTCAGGACCACCACAATGGGTGAGATACAACTAGCCATGTTAATTTGGACGTCTAGTTTCTGCCATACTAGATGGCAGCACCGAGACTCTATTTGGATGCTAAAGTGCACTAGGAATTTAATTTTGCCGGAAATGCCAAGAGCCAATAAGGCACTTTTACAGGCCGCATAATCATACGACATGGCCGCTGAGGATTCTCTGCATCCCGAAAATCAGGTGTCTGGGCCGGGGATCGAACCCGCAGACTTGGGCTCAGAAGGCCGACGACAAACCAACTGCACCACCAAGTCACTATTTTTAAATTAAATGGCTTAAAACTATTTAAAAACCACAGTAACATTGAAATTCATTACAATACAATAAATTATTAAACCTATTTTTTATTTCAATTTATTTTACTTCATTGTTCCTTATATTCGTTTTCAATTAGCGATATCATGTTCCAAAATTAGCTTAAAAATGCATAAGCATTTAAATAAATAAAAGGATGTTTAAAAATAAATTCGATTAAAGAAAAAAGTGGTAATAAAAATGATATTTTACTGCTTTTACTCTCGTGTTGACGTGTATCAGAAGTTTTGTATGCTCTCTAATTTCTAAGATTTCACTTAAAGATGAATTCCATCACGTTAGATGGCGTGCGTCACCACAATAAATGGAAGCTTTGTATCGCCCCACATGCAGATAAAACAACGAATAATAAGATTTGCTAGGAAATGAACGAATACTGACAAAAAAACGAGAAATGAGAAAACTAGAATATTAAATATGACGTTTTTATGGAAAAAATAAATTTTTCTGAGTTATTTTCGTATCCGCTGAAAGAAATTTAAATGAACAATGCTTTGTTCTATTTCCGCGTGGTTATAATGTATAATTTATCTTCAGATATTTTGTAGTGATTTTTCGTGATACTAGGGAAAAAATAATGTTTCCTTACTTTCTTATTGCTATCTTTTAAAGCCACGAATAAGCAACAAACATTAATAAATTGTCATTGTTTAATAAGTTTTTTTTCCCCGTTAATTTTTAAATAATGGATTTAGAAAAGTAGAATTTAAAATCAAAAATAAATGTTTCGACTTGACTTTGGCTTTTTAAATTACTTTTGTTAAAAATTACATTTTTGTTTTATTTCCGGAAAATCATGCTTGTTATTAACTACAATAATTTTTTAAAATATTTCGTAACATTTAGAATGATGCTATTTTTGTAGTTAAGAGCATTTCTCTAATTGATTTCCATTCCTTTTTTTATCACTGGCTGAGGTTTAGAAAGATTTTTAAAAGCAATTTTTCTATTAGCTGTTTAAATAGAGTTTTCTCTTGAGGTTTAAAATTCCGTTTTCATTTATAAAATGCCAAGTGTGCAGAAATATAATTTTATGTCTAAAAAACAACTTTTTACTGTTTAAAAATGTTGCTCTTATTTGAGCTTTATTTTTTTCGGATTAGTTTTGATTTCGATAAAAAATTCTTCTTCTCTAACAGCAAAAGTAATTATTTTATTCAGAGATTTTAATGTTTTTGATATTAATCAATAAATCATTTTTAAAACTATAGAGGTGCATTTTCCACTAAACATGCTTTTATGACAATGGTACTTTAAAACAGTTTATTCAAGCATTTTATAGGAGATTTTTTTTATAAAAATAGATGAATATTTTAGCTAAAAGTTAAAGAAATATTTTTGACTCTTGCAGTATTCTCGTTTTTTTCATATTTTTCGATAAAAATGTAAGTTTTTTAACATTTTATACATTCAATATTTAGTACTCTAAAATCGACTCCACGTTTAAACATTAGTACTTTGTACCATAGGGAGTACATATGCTACATATTACATTTACTGTTGAACCATAGTGTCAAGTAACTGAATTTAAGCGGTTATTGTTTATGCTATAATATTTTTCCTCTGACACAGTAATAAGTTTGTATCAAATATTAGTGATATTATAGTTTAATATAGTTGCAATTTAGCTCATCAATAACAATGTACTTTGATATATGAAGAGACATCGCGCGTTAACTGGTAGCAATAACCGAATGAAACAACGAAAATTCAAAGAAATAAATTTAACTGAAAGATTACATAAGATAACAAATGTTAAACTTAGCTAAACCATTAATTAGAGCAACTTAACGAACATCAAATGTAACAAGACTGAACATACAGCCGAACTGTATGCTCAGTCTTGTTACATGTGTTGTTCGTTAAGTAGTATATATATATATATATATATATAAATGTTTTTTTCTGAGCTGAGTGCTCCTCACACTATTGCATATATTTTGCTTTGGCTATATTGATACAATATTAGAAAACACTCCTTTTAGCGGATATAATCGTGTGAGCTAACGAAGAGATTATATCATTTTTTGCGGATTTTTATTTTTTTTCCCCTTAAATAATTTTCTTTTTCTCTTTCATTGTCATTTCATTTCATTGTCTTTCATGAAGAAATTTCAATTTCATTGTAATTTCTTCTATGTTTTTTCTACTATTTGAACATCTATGTCTAAGTTCCAAGAGTTGTGACTGCTCTTATATTCTGTGTACATTTGAGACATTCTGATTCCTGAAAAATTAAAATTTTCTCTTCCAACTCCAAGTGAAATTGCTTTAAATGTTTCTTTCCTCCCACCTGATTCCACACTGAGAAAGAAAAGGATGGTTAAAAATACCAGATTATGATAAAATCTATGTAAACACCAAAAGACTAATTTTTACCGAAGTGCTTTGGTAATGATTTTAGTATGGTTTTAAAATTTGAAAAATGAGGTAAAATTCGGTATTTAAAAAATCTTAAAATCTTTTCGTATGGTATAAAAAGCCATTTATTTGTTTAAGTTTAGTTTCATTTTTGTATTTTATAATAAATGTGTGGTAATAAGAACTATAGTTTTGAAAACCAGAATTTCTGACAAGCCGTTAGCATATAAATTGAAAAACTGCCAAATAAATGGTTTAAATACCATATATTTTTTTATCCACAGTTATGGCTTTTGTTTTCGAGAAATGTCATTATTATGAGATTTTATAAGATTTTTTTTCTACATGTGCTTTACAATTATTTTGTCAGAGACAAGCAGGCAGAGACATTAGCTACCATTCGTATAGAATCTGTTCAATAGTTTCAATATTCACATTTTCAGTATCTCTTTGAAGTTGTGTGGTTCTCAGAAAGAAATATGAAATACTTCAGATCACTTATTCTTATAGTTTATCTTGCATAAGATTTTTGAACAAATTGAACTAAAAATAGGTTTCATTTCGAAGAAAATAAAATTTTTACAAGTAATTGATGCTTTTTTTTGAAATTTTCAATAAAATAAATTCAAAATTATTTGGAAAACATCCCTTCTCAAATTCGATGCAAAAAGATAGATTCAAGGAAAGGGTTTTTTCAAAGCCTTTTACAGCTATTTATAAAAAACTTCCTCGTTAAACCATAGATTTTGTTGCTTTCAAACTCGTAACAAACAAGCTCGCAAGTACAAATTTATTTTTAATATTTAATAGTTTTGTGTTTTAACGCAAGATTACAGTATCTAAAAATTGTTGTATCAAATTTATTTTTATACATCAATATACAACGATATATTTACAGCTTATTGTAGGAACTTAGAATTAAAGAATACTTATGTGGAAAATATCTTAGTTCCATGTTATAACAATAAATATGTTGTGACAAATTTTATTAATAACTATTAACCTCTAAATTATGTAAGTTCTTAATAACTATTAATCTTTAAATTTATCAAAATTGTTCATGATTTTGATAAATATAAAAAAACTGATTACCATAAGGAAGTTTTAGTTTGTACTTTTGCTTTGTTTGGCCGAAGTATAAAAATGGAAGGAATATAAACAAAAATACAATAGAATATAAATGAAATACATAAATAAAATAAATTACGAAAATACATAAAACGTATAAAGCAATTTTATGTAAAATATAAATAAAAATAATTAAAAAAAAACTCTACTATTCAAATGAAATTGGGCTTTGCTATTGCTTATGATTCAAAGGTCTTGATCAAAAAAGCGTCCTTTTTTAAAAATGATAAAGAAATGAAAATCTAAAGTTACATAAAAAACACTATTCAATTTTAAATTCTATTAAATATTTATGCTATTTCGGAGATTTTATCATTTGAAATTTTTGCTGTGTATTCTAAAAATTAAAAGCACTAGAATTTGTCTGTTTTCTTATGAGTTGGGGAGCTCTTTTTCAAATTCTATATAACTTGTTTTAAACTGTGCATGGTATTACGAAGTAACCGTCCTTTATAGGAATTTTTTTGTTTTCAAACAGGAATGTAAAGATCTATGCAATCTATGCATGTAAAAATATCAAATTATTTAAGCAAAAAAAAATTTGGATGCACCATCCATAAAATTTCTTTTAGCGAAAAATCAATTTTTTAACCTTAAAATCCATTTTTTACCGTATCCTAGTTCTTACAATAATATTTATTTGATTTGAGTATTTCTCTAAAAATTAGGATATATCATATTTCTTGTTCCGTAACATGCATCGGTAAAAATAGATTTTGCTGTAAAAAATATCGTTACTCTGAGTGCCGGTTTTTTTTCCGGAATTTTTTACAATGTAGTTTTAACCGGATAAGAAACAGGATTTATTATTTTGTATACCTGAGTTGCGGAAAAGAAATTTCTCTTACTTCAATAGAATATTTGCTTTTATTCTCTTGAATAATTATAGACTACTAATATATATTTTTTCTAGTATTTTAAAATGCATACAAAGTAAGTATAGTGCACCATTTATATTAGATATATCGGAAGAAAAATTTAAACCTTATAGTTCAAAAAATAAGCAGACATTTTTACGATAAGTTTTCCAAAACAGGCAACGTTTCCTTAATTAAAATTGACTTTTCGAAACATAAACTTAAGAAAACTACGGAACAACAATTGGAGAAAGTCACGACCCTCTTACAGCTTTTACCGTCTGGAGAATTGGAAAGAAAAGTCAAGAGACATAAATTATGCAAATTTCTTTCCCATTATTTATACCGACTCAGTAAATAATTCCCGGATCTGGGAAAGATAATTCCCGCAAACTCTCGCGTGTTTTCTCCAAGTATTCACTACTTAAATTTTTGGATCAATGCAGGCCAGATGTTTGCCTTTCTAGGCAGTGCATGGTCTTACTTTTAACTTTGAAAGAATTTGCCATCTGAGACCTCTAAGATCATTTACATAAATACTATCCACATAAAGAAATTGATTTTTTTTATTTTTGGGTACAAGAGAGGGAAATCAATAATTAATATGAAGGAAAAACTAAATTTCAATGTTTGAGCTTGTTAAGACATGTTTGCATTTGCCTATGATTGCTTGTAGTTTAGTGATAGCGTGGTCAGTTTGTCTGAGTTACTGATATCATGAGAGAATCAATTTACGAATTTCATATTAATTGTTCATAAAAAAATAGTTATTTTATTCTGATTATTCTATGTGTTAAAATATTTTTAAAGAATGCTGAAGATAATAAATGTTGTTTTTACTGTTTATTTTACAATGCTTTTCACTGCTATTTCAGAGATTTTATCAAAATTGCCGATTTGTTTGAGTTATCAAGTAGCATTACCAAATCTACTTATAAAATAATTTTATTGTTAAAAGGGAGATTTATACTTAATTGAGAATTTAAGATAACATTAGAACAAAAAGAAATCCCTTGAAGCTAAGAGAGTTTTTAAACTTTACATCAGTTTTCTCTAAAGAGCTAATTAGTATATTGGTAGATAATTTTTATTCATTTCTTTATGCTATGGAGAACAAATTCTTACATTAAGATTTTTTAAAGCTATCTAAATACAACGTTTATATTTTTAATTTAAAAGGAAAGAGGATTTTACTTTAAAAGTTAATTGAAATGCAAAAAATCATAGTAATTGTAATACAGAATTTGTTGTTATTGTTTAAACACCTTATTGTTTAAATTGGCTTATGATTGTGAGCAGCAAGTGGATCCGCCATAATGATTCATTTGATAAATAGGCACTGAAAAATATCGTCACCAAAACAAGGTTGTAATATTTTCAAAACATAAAACACTTGCTAATTAACTAAACTAAACTTATAACTAAGCACTTTATCATGTTAAAATTTTTAGTAATATTGTATCTGTAACCTAAAGTCTGTAGTATCTTGTTTCTGCTCTATATTAACCCCAAAAAGCACGGTATTTTTTACCGAAGAGCTGTGATAAAGATTTTGGCAAAATTAACAAAATATAGTTTTTCATGGCTTTATGTGATAAAATTTGGTTAAAGTTTAGTAATTTTATCATATCTTAGAGCATGGAATAGAAAATACTTACTAGGTAAAATTTACTTTTCAGTTTTGAATTGTTTACCAAATTTGAGGTTATAAGAAAAATAATTTTTTTAAACTAGAATTTCCGGTAAACCGTTACCTATGAATGGTTTATATACTGCATATTTTTATTTTATTAACCAGAATTATGATTTATTTTATCATAAAAGTCTTTATCATACAGTACAGTAATTTCATCAGATTTTTTTTCTCCATGTACCGATATTATTGTTCTCCGTAAAACCAAGTTTTCTGAGAGTAAAAAGCTTCAGAGCCCATTTTAATATCAGAAAATTTTAGTTAACTATCTTCGTCTTTTATCTTGTTGAAACATCCTACAAACACTTTTTTTTTAAAACATCATGCATTAACTAAGTGTCTATAGACCATTTCTTCTTCAAATTTCCGCATAAGCTAGAGCAATGGAAGTTTGCTTAATACCTTCTAATTAAACATATTTTTTTACTGTGCGTCATAGTTAATTCTAATTGTAATCAAACAACGTTTTCTTTTGCGCATAATTATGTAAATCAATATTTTTAAAATTAAATATAATATTTAATCTATTCCTTAAAAGAAATTTCGGGATATTAGAACGCGAAACTACCGGAATCGGTCCTAACTCAATCGCCCCCCTCCCCCCCTGAAACAATAGGCTGTTGACGTGTGGTATGTCTTGAAAACATGAATGAATGTTATCGATCCAAAAATTATAAACTATAAACAACACATTATACTATTAATTTGATTTCTTACGTTCTCTTAACGGCGCAATAACCCTTATTTTATCCGTGAACACAATGCTGAAACAAATAACTATAAATTTAATGTCTATGCATTATGCTATATCACAATACTTTCAACTCGGCACCTTAAAATATCAAATAGCTTCAATAATCGGAAACGCTGCGGGAAACAAGCATAGAGGCTGAACAATTTCAAATATTTTTTTGTTATTTTATAGCAAAGTGATATTACTGTTGATGGTTGTCATTACCAGAGTAACGTTTACAGAACAGAGAAAGAGGCTGCATAAGCACTTTATTATGCATGCGAAGGTGCAATTTATTGCCAGAGACCGTAATGGCTCGGGGAGGGTGAAGGCTGTAAACTCCTTCTCATCATCATCATTGGCTAGAGATCATCAGTGTCGTGTCCTCTAAATAGAGGCTAAAACATTTTTTTTTTTTTTGTAATAATGTCCATTACTACATGCTTCTATTAAGGAAGATGAAACGCAAGCCTTCCTGAGTAATATTTATTTTTCTAGAAAAATGCATCTACAAATACGAAAAAAAAATTTAAATACGATTTTTTGTTGAAAAGATCATATGTTTCAACCTTTCTGAATTGTAACTTGAGCAATTATTTTATAAATGTATTATTCAAAGTATCTTATTTTAGTTTATATGTTGCGACTGGCAGGGAACTACTGGCCCAATTCTGAGTTTACGACTATCAATGTTCCGTAACTTTGTAATTTTAAACCCAGCCCAAGGGCCAAGGAAACTCCTTCTCCATTGGGACAAACTAACAATCATTGAAGAAATTTTGATGGAACTGACCCAACGGAAAAGGGATTCTAACCAAAGATCTATCTACCACTGAGTATATTTTACGTCAGCGCTTTGGTCAGAGCGAGCCAGGAATGAAACTTGCATCAACCAACCATCGTTGGGATTCGAACCTAAGTCACCTGATTGGGAGGTAACGCTCTATATCCTGAGCTACCAGACTCTATTCAAAGTGTCAATCACATCATAAAAAGCAAATTTAATATCCAAATGCATTTTTTGAAAAATAATTCATAATGTCATAATTGTTTATAGAATTTCGTGGTCAAATAATAACGTTTAAATATTAACTTTTTGAAAATTTTAAGTGGACTCAAAGCTTAGTGTATAATTCAATAATGTTTAAATGATCGACTTCAATTATGCTTAGCGAAATTTCAAATAAGTAGAAATAAGAGAAGCAGATAAAAGTAACTGGAAAAAAAAATAATTTCAGTATATTAGAATTACTTAGAATTATAATCTTATTTAAAATCGTATTTTTCATCCAATAATTATAAGAATTGACTGAAAAGTATTAATATGTTGAGTTGAAAATTTGATTATGCAACAAATTATTTTTAACAAATTACTGCAATTAAAAGCTTACCTGAAACCTATGTAATAATTTTTTTATAATATTGAATTAATGAATTTAGCAAGAAGAACAATCATTTTTATGTTTTATTAATGCATACAATTAAGAAAAGGATTTTAATTTCAACATTCCCTTCAAAATTTGTAGGATTAAACACGAGACTTTTTTGACAATAGTGCTCCATAAAAGCTTGTCAAGAAACAATGCATATTGTTATTGTCATTTTGCTAATTTTCTGATATCATTATTTTAATTTTTTGAAGGGACTTTTTGCTTTTTAACTAATATATTAAAAACACACTCCAAAAGTTTTCGTTGGGGAAATCAATATGCCGAAAAAATAGCATTAAATTAGAAAAAAAAAATTTTTTTTGCAGTTTTAAACTTCGGTTTAGAGCTGTTTAAAGGTTTTTCTTTTTCAAAAAACCATGCATAATTGTTTGTAAAAATTTTAAATGAAAGAAAAAAACGCTAAATTTTTATTTAAATTAGCATACTTACATTTCTTATCAAATTAGTTTTAAAAAGTTTAATAATTATTTAAACTACAGCAGCGAAATTTGCTGATAAATTAAAAGATTAAATTATTTTCAAACCAGGGAGTATCATGAACATTTTCAATAGTTTAATTTATTAGACTAAATTTATACGTATAAATATTAAATGCATGGGTCTTAACAAATTACATCTTTGAGAAATATTTGTTTATACAAATTAGTATTTATTAGATATGTTTTCAAAGCGAAAAATAATTTTACGCCAATTTGAAACTGATTCTATGTGAAATCATCAAACTTATTATTTTGTTTTTTCGCTTATTAATATAATCAAACAAGTAAACAGTAAATATTTTTAATCAATGAACATTAGTCAAAAACAATTCCGTTAAAAATACTTATGAACTTTTTTAAAACAGTTCTTTAATGAATTTCATATTCTATTAATGTTAGTATTAATTAGCTAGACGGGAGCACAAAAATCAATTTTGTCTATGCATTTAAAATGGCAACAAATAATATTTTTAGATTGTGTGCAATATACGAGGTTTATATATTTTTTTAAATTTAACGACAATAGCTTTTCTCATCTTTAGTATTTAAATTCTTAAGTGTTTAAATATATTTTAAAGTCAATTTTTTTCAAATTCACCTTTAAACTATATTTGAGATAAGTAGCAATGGTGTTTATTTTATGGTGTAAAAAGCCCATCGATTTTAATGTTAAGATCATTGAATAGTAAGTTGAAGTCAGTTTGCATGAAAGTTTAACAATAGATTCCGTATGAGTGATGCATTCGGAATCATTTTAGCTTAAATATTGATTAGATTCTGAGCAATATACGAGATTTATATTATTTTAAAGCTTTTCCATTGTCATTTCTTATCTTTAGTTCTTAAAATCAAGTGTTTAAATACTTTCTTGTCACTTAATACAAACAAACCGTAAAAATATATTTGAGTTATGTAACAAAAGTGTTTATCTTATGATATATATAAAGCACACCAATTTTAATGTAAAGATCATAGTGTAGAAAGTTGAATTTAGTTTGCATGAAAGTTGAACAATAGAACCCGTATAAATGATGCATTTGAAATAATTTTAGTCTAAATATTGATTTTATGCCATGAATTGAAAACTTTTATTCTCACTAGAATTCCTATTTTTGAATTTCATTTGACTTTAAAGTATTAGTACTAAAACATGAATGTAAGACTAGTAGAAAAGTTTACTTGGCATTTTAAAATATTGGTTTACGATAGATTGGTGGAATCGAAATTCTATATCCTTTTCATTTGAAGAATCGAATAAATTATATTCTTTGAAAGAATGATATCTGATACAGCATTATTCTTGCTCATATTTGCTCAAAATATTCAGGATAACATTCAAACAAATAAATTCCATATCTAAAAGAAGGGCAATTCCACGAAATTGTCAACTTTTAAGTGAAATTTTTTTTTTATGAATTGCATATTTTAATTTTAAAAATATGTTCAAAAATAGCCAAAGTCTACATATTACTGTTAAATTTTTGATAATTTTAAGTTTTTTGAATCTGGCAGCATTCTAAAGTAATCACATGGCTGACAAGTGAATTCTTCACATTTGTGCTCAAATTGTTTTCTTGAAAAATACTTATAAAATAAAAGAAATGTATCTTTCTTTTGCAATATTTTGATAAAAATATGCATATAGTGCAAAATTTAAACATTTAAAACATAGCCTTTAAGTCATTTTAAGTTTAATATATTAAATAAAAGTAACTTTTTTTTGCGTCATTCCGTCACATGTTTTAGTATATTTTTTTAAATAGCAACTGCGTTTTTGAATGAAAATGTGCATATTTTGGAATATAAAGCTGATGTGGCATAAGAATCAATGAGAAATTGTAAAATTCTATGCATTTGATTATTAACTTCCAATAATTAGCGTGACGGAATGACACATCTTCGGCGATGGAATGACAAAACGAGTCCTTGAGAAGCTTAGTCAAAAACTAGGGAATTATTATTTTTTTTCAATTAACCTAATGGCTAAAACAGCTGTTGAAAGACAGATAAAATGTTGAAAAAGACCAAGATCCCCATGATATGATGAAGAAAAAAAACAGAGAAAGAAAGGCAGAGAAGAAAGCTTCCGCGACAAAAGTTGGACTTAAAAAACTCAGAAGTGCAAACGCTGTTGTGCAGAGATTGTGTAAACAAAGAAAAAATCAAATTCTACCAATCTCTTCACATACAAATAATTTAAATTCCCTATACAAATTCCTGCAGAGTAAAGCCAATAAAAAAAATTGTACACTCACCATAAAAAAAATTGTACACTCACTTCCAAAATCACCAATAGAGGTAAAAAAATTAATTCAGTCTTTATTTGAGAAGTATTTAACATCGAACTCAAAAGAAACTAAGTGAGAAAAGTAATGTTGATGAGCTGTTTAATTTGGTTAAAAAATTTTACTGTCAAGATGATGTTAGTTACAAGCCCCCAAGTATGAAGGATTCAGTCATAATACAAACTCTGACAGAGTAACGAAGAGTGCAGACGCAATATATATATACTTATGGCCTTAAAAGAGGCTTTTCATAAAGAAGCATATATTGATGTAAAGTGTGTCTTATCTCATTTTTGTTCTTATTCTTATTTTTGTTAAGTGTATTTCATTAATACCTTACAGCACATGCACCTATAAATACCATGTAATTGTGATGTTGTTCTAAAAGGCCAAACAAGATGTTGGCTGCTCTAAAACGGCACATAATATGTAAAAGAATTTTATGATTTCATAAAGTCAAAGCAACAAATCGTTGAAGTTTTGTTTTTGTCCAGCTATTCTATTTAAGAGAGGGCAAAAGACACTTGCTACATTAGCATTGCCAGGAACAAGAGACCTGCACTAGATGCTCATGTAGTTGAGAAGCGAATCATCAAAATTGGAATGCTTTCTAATTTTAACCAAAACCAAGTGTATGATTTGAAAAGCCACTGTTTTGATGAGGAAATGGAAAATATGATTGAGGAGTATGCGGTCGGCTCTTTAATCATTGTCCCATACTGCGGAAAAAAAGAAGGCACATTTATATGCAGTGTAAATTACTTTGATAAACAAAGACGATTTAGATGTTAAAGTATTTAAAGAACATGGGACAAAAATTGATTTATGCATAAATTTCCTGAGAACGAAGATAAGATGTGACATTGGCAAGTTAGATATAAAACCTCTTCTGAGACAGCCTAATTTTCAAATTGTTGAAATTTTAACTGATTCTTACGTAAATATTAATTCTGTTTATCTGTTACATTCTGTTTATCATTTACATATTAATAAAACATTTTTTAAATGAAGACTTTCTTCCACTAAACTTTTTGTCATTCCGTCACGGTCATTCCGTCACAGCAAATAGATGTTAATAACTGCTAACCAACCTGAGGTTAATTTTCCAAATTCACAATTTACATTGCTTACACATTATACTAAAAGTAAAAAATAGTTCAGGAAAATAATAGTTGCAAAATTCACAGAAACTACCAGTTCTAAGCGGCATGCCGAAAGCTTGGTTGCCAAAATGTCATTCCGTCACACAAGTAAAAAGTTCATAAAATTAAAAATAAAAAAAATACAAAATTCTTTTTTTTTAGTTTATGAATCACATTATACCAATAATAATGATATGCATGAGAAAAAATCATGTTTATTTTAAATTAGATGCATAGAAACTTCAATTAATTGTCATCATGCAAGTCAAAATGTCATTCCGTCACATATGGAATTGCCCAGAAGTATGTGTGTTGTATTGTATTTTAAGCTTTAATTGTAAGGTGTTGTGAGTTAAATAAACCAATAAATATGATTGTTATTACGTTTTAGATAGAGAAAATAAAAGTCAAAAAATGAAGTTTAAATATTATAAGTTTACAATAGTTTAGGGATTATTTTATTGCTTTGTTACACCAATTATGACGATATTTTACAAATGTCAAAGTAGCGGTTTAAAAAAATACATTGCTTACTTAGAATTATTTAAGAACTCCATTATTTTTAGATATATTTTAAAAATGTCCAAGTAGTGATTGAAGAAATTTTTTTTATTTAGAATTGTTTTATAATACTTACACAAGAGCGAAACTATGTTAGATTTTAGATTATCATTATGATCACGTTTCGTTGAAGGCTAAAGTTAGTTTTGTCATATTATCGTTTTATTACATTAATTATGCCGCTATATTTGTCCAAAATATTACGTTACTGAAACGATTCTTATTTTAGTATTTTTCATTGCTTGAATAAAATATGTATGCAAGAAAAAAGTAGTTGAAAACATTTTGTTAAGATGTAAAACTATTTTTGGGTGTTATTCTATCATTTTGGTATGCTAGTTATGCAATTATTATATTATTAACAATGCAATTATTAAATTATTATATTATTTATTATTAAGAAAAAATGCCATGGAAACGTTAACTCATTTCAGTATTTATAATATTTTCTATGCATACAATGTTTTCTAAAAAATAGACGATTGTTTTTAGACTCTCAGAATGATCATATTTTGAAAATTAAATAAATTTTCAAAAAGGGTTATATTTTAGTGTTAGAATAATGAAATATATGATAGCACATAGAAAAAAAGTAAAAGGCGATTCATATTTAAGGAATTATAACTTTATTTTGAGATTCAAACGTTTAATTAAATTACTTTAATTTATTGCTAAAACCGTAATCAAAAATTTTGTTAGGGGAGATTTATCTAAACTTAAAATAAAATAGTAACTGCAACAAAACTAAATTTACTATCTATTACTGGCATTTTTGGACATTTTCAGGAAAATTAAGGCCTTAAAGAAATTAACAAAAATGAAAATGGCTGAAATTTTAGCTCTCACAGACATTTTTAAAAGCACGATGTATTATGTAATAAATTATGACCCTTTTATTTGTTAGTAAGAAAGATTTTTCATATTCTGTGTCCATTTTAAAATCTGTGATGATGTTCCACTTTAAATACAACTAATTTAAAATAGTTTCATTTTTTTCTTAAATTGATTGAAAAATGCTATGCAACCTATATTAGTTTTTAATTATTTGAACCATACTTAGTGAATACGCAAATCAATATAAACTGAATAGCACAAATAAAGGTTTACTTAATTTCTGTTATTTCAATATCATTAACATTTGTTCTGCAAATGATTTGCATTAAAATAGAAAAGGAAATGTGCCTATCTAAATTCTTAACCTTGGGCAGGTCATAACTTCCAAGGCGATAATCTAAAAAATATGGTTCCAATAGAACAATAGTGCCAGTGTTTTTTGTGTCATTTTTTCGAAGCTATGAAGTTTCACATCTGAGGAACTGCAATTTTCTTTTATGACTTTTGATAACTGATTTTTATTGAGATGACATATGGTGTATAGCTTATATTGCTATTCCTGTACACAATAAATTGTATGAAATTTTAATTCCGTCGTCATGGCACATTTGGAATATGGACATATGTGTAGTTTCGAATATACCTCCTACAAATTATTGCTTTTCATTTGTACTTTCGATATTTTTTCCTACATAGTGTAAAAAATGGAAAAAAAGTCCCCTTTAGCATTACTTAAAAAAGAATCTTGAATAACCCAATCAAACGAACTCAATTCACAATGAAATGCATATGTACGGTGCATAGGAATAACACACCATCATTTTTTGTTATTTTTTTAAGATCATTATACATTATTAGTCTATTACATGGCTGTATCTTATAAGTCCAAGCAATTTCAATAAATAGTAAGCAGCAATTTGCATAATACTTTATATGGTTCTCCAAGGACGATTATACATTTCAGACTATTATGCGATTAACCCTTGCATACCGAAACAATTTCAATTTTTAGCCTTTTAGATATTCCTGAGAAAGTCTTACAAAGAAAGACATTTTCATGAATCTTAAGACCATTATGCACTTAAGACTATCATACTAAGATATATTTTAAATACAAAATGATTTATATGGTATTAGTAAACTGTATTTTGTATAATACATTCATAAAGAGACTCATTATTTTTCAATCCATCTAAAGCACCGATACATTGAGATGTGTTATAATAGATTTGAAGCTATTATAAATTTTTAATTTGAAAACCCAAAAATTTAGAATTACTAGAAAGCAATGCAAGAAATTAATAGGTAAATTATAACCTGCATACCCACAATGTTAGAAAATCCTTGTCAAATTACGATATAACGACGTACCGGCACTTTGGGTGCATCATCTGTAAAATCCATTTTAATGCAAAATCTATTTTTGCTGTAATTTTTACAGCAATATTTATTTAATTGGAGTGATTCAGTGATAGTGGCTTAATGGTAATTATTACTGTAAAAATTGAGGCATATCAGATGTTTTATTCCATAACATATTTCAGTGGAAATGAATTTTACGGTAATTTGATCCGAATAAATTATGAATATTAGTAAGCTGCTTTTTATTTAATAAATCTGTAGACATATTCTTTCTTTTCTGATTTGACTGAGATCAAAACGCATACTATGAAACGTGTCACATGTTGTCAAGTCTTAATGCATATTTTCTATTTTTTGTCAATATTATTAAACTTTCTGTCCGCAATGAAACCGTTTGCAACCATTCATTGTGAAAATTTTCGAAGACAATACAGAAACAAGGATAAGATAATATCAAAGAACGCAAATCAGAATAGCTCGTCGTGGTAAGACACTTTTCTTTGTTTCAGTCAACTAGAACACATTGTGAATTGGTCTGAACTAATATCAACTCCATAGTTAGCTCCATAGTTTCTGATTTTACTGAGATCATATACATTCAACACTTTGAAAATTGTCTCATATTATTAGATCTAAATGCATCTTTTCCTCTTTTTTTTGAAAATATAATTAAATTTTCTGCGGCTAAGGAAAAAGCGACCAATCATTGTTAAAATTTTAGAAGGTAAGACAAAAGCAAGGGTATATAAATCTAATTTCAAAGAATGTAAATCTAGGTAGGTCGTCGCGGAAGGACACTATTCTATGTTTTAGCATACCATGAAACATATTGTATTCGTCTGAACTGATCCATAATTAGTTTTTTAGTGAAGTTGATTGGTTAATTGGTAATTTTTAAAGTTTTTTTTTTACCAAGATTATAAGAATTAGAATTTTTATTATCTTTCAAAACTCAAATGTTAATATATTTATATATAATACATTATTTATGCATTATATATAAATAGTTTATATAGATATAACGATAACGATTGTTACATTGATTGTTACATATATATGTATGTATATATATATATATATATATATATATATATATATATATATATATATATATATATATATATATATATATATATATATATATATATATATATATATATATATATGTTACATATATATTGTTACATATTATAACGATTGTTACATCGAATCAAATGCTTGCTCATTGCAATGGGCAATACAACTTTTAAGAGCTATGCAATTTATATCTTTACATCAATCTCTTTACATTTATCTTTCATATGCATGCAAAATTATTACTTCTAAATTACGCTTGAAACATTAATAATCTTCTTTCCCATTTTTTTCATCTTTAAATTAATCATCATCTTAAAATTAATTTCCGTTTCATCATTATAAAAACCATTAATATAAAGCAGCCTACGCATTTTCTAAACTTTTTTAAAGTAAAAAGGAAAGAATAACGCTGAAAGTATTAACGTAAAACTACAGAAATAATACATCAAATAGGCACTTCATATAGATTTTAAAAACTAATTTTATTTCTTTAAGTTCTTTAAAATGTCCGTAATGAAGAAATAATCGATAACTCAGATATTTCACAGCATCAAATTCGTTTTCTCGGTACTTTAGTGAAACGGTTACAGTTATTTCCAAGTGATGTTCGAACAAGAAGACAATAAAAAAATCCGTACGAGGCCATTATCGTCTGCGGAAACGCGTTTGTAGAATCTTAATGTGCACTACCGACTCGGCTTTCTGCGCTAAGACCATTTTGATGAATGGGACGATGAATTATTGTTGAATAAGCGGCGTGCATTTCTGTAAATGGGAGAAAATACGAATGAAATTGACGCTTATCACATACTTTTGTTCTTGTTATGCCCCGTCATTATTACCAAATAAGCATTTATGTTTCAAAGAATAAAGGGAAATATTCTAAAGGCAAGAAAATATTTTTTTTGCACTGTGCAAACAAAATTATTTAGCTTGAACTCTTTATTTGATATCAAAGTCCTTACGAGTAATCGAATTGATCAGTGACTGATTTAAGCCACTTAACGTTCTTTCAGAAACAAAAAAATAGTTTAAATCCAACAGAAATTCTAATAAAATATGTATACAATAGTATACAATATATACAATTTCAATTTTTCGAAGAACAATAATATAGTGTCGTGTAATGTTGAACTATTATGCCGGTATGTTGAATATTGAACAACAATACTGATTAAATTTCTACAACTTTAATCATGTGTCAACATTAAATAGATTTCCATTCATGTTGTAAAGTGAATCTGAGATTTCTGAAGGATCTTGAGAATGGGGGTCTGTATTTAAGCGCTCGAAAAAAGTTCTGCATATTACACAATATTATGAAGTTTTTACAATATCAAGGGTGCCTTCATGATTTGGTGGTTACGGGATTCCCCGAAAAACATTTAATTTTAATTTATATGGTTAGGCTTTATTGCTTTATATACGCATAATTGCCAAAAATCTATAAATAGCTAATCTCCATCAGATCTGATTCATAAAGACACTATTACTGTAACATACTATTCAAAATACTTAAATGAAATTTTATGATTCTGAAATCAAACGAAACAGCCAAACACTAACCTTCCCTTCAATTATTATTGCTACTATAACATTTATGTGGAAAAATTAATAACCGATAACTATAGACTTTTTTTATTCAGATTATTGTCCTATCTAATGCTGAGAATCATCACCACTACTACATATTGAAACCTTGTTAAATGTTCAAAGAAATTTACGTTAATTTAAATAAAGAAAGATAGATAAGTGTTTCTTTTATAATTATTAATTAAGATTAATAATGAATTTACTGGAACTTGCAAAAATTGTTTTAGAAGATTAGTAATAGAAAAAATTGTGCGTAAATTTACATTTATAGATTTTCTTCATCAATGCTTCCGGATTCTCTTAGTAAAAAAAAAACCAATTCATTAGTTGTTTTTTTTATTATTAATTAACTAAGCATTTCCGTTTATAGTTTTAAATCCCTCTCTTAAAATAATACCTCAAAAAAGTGCTAGCTATTTCCAAAACCATCAACAGTACAAAACTATAACTGTCATCTATACAAGCATACCTGACACTAAAAAAATAAACAGCCTATTTGTTTCTAGAACAGACATGTTGCTATGACATTTTTACCAAATCCACCACATTCCCCGGAGAGAAGCCGCACAAAGCAAGAATTTTGTGGAAGATAGAGAGACAGTAACAGAACAGGACAAAATAAATGAGCAAACTGACAAGGAGTACAAAATGGCCAGAAAAGTGGCGAGAGCCTATTCAATGCGGAGAACATGTTGATAGGTAGCCTCCGAGGAGGGACCATCCATTGTAGGCCTGCATTGTCTGCATTCGACATTGATTCAAATTCGTGTCGCCGCTCTGTTGAACAATGCATACTAAAATAAAGCTCATCGCTTTATCCTTCTTTCTATTGATAAAGTCCCCAAAAGGATGAAGAGCACGCTTCATGTAACTTTTGTGAATGTACATGCACAATGAGGCTCTGATTAGGGATTGTTTGTAAATTAAAATTAGGTGAATATTGGTCTGAAAATGATGGTATTGTCATGAAACATATATTGTAGGATCGTGTTTGTTCAAGACAAGTATGGATGGTTGAATACATAGCTGAAAGGAACTTTTAGATGCCGCATTTTAAGAGAAAATTGCATAATTATTTAAGGAAATAATGGCCGGTACTTTGATAGAATGACTGAAACTTCGTTAAGGAAATCAGAAAGCTTTATAATTTGTAGTCATATAATAATGAAATTTTCTATAAGCTATGAGTACTATTGTTAATTGATATAATTTTGTAATTTATATCCATGTGAGGTCTGAGCAAGCATTGTTTACACCACCGTAGATTAATTTCAACCTTAGTTTTTCAAGAACCAAACAATGCAATAAATGTCATAAATAAACGATATAATGCTTGTATGAATGACTGAATATTCATAAACAGGTGATTACCAGACCTTCGTACGGCTTAAGAAAATCATCAATAGATTGGTATTGGCCAGCACTATGAAATTCTGCACAAAACTGGAAGATATATACCGACGCAATAAATGAAAAACAGTTCTCCCATTCAATTTGTATTATTATTTATTACCCTTTTCCGTGGATTTCAGTTAATAGATAAAGAAAAACACGTTTTTAGAATTCCATTCCATTGAAATAAAGATTAACTTTTTTCAGTATAATCCGGCATTGTGTCCTTGGTCGAGGCTAACTCATGAAAGTTAAAATTTTCCACTATCAAGCAATTTTATCATGTACTTTAAAATTTCCTAGTGGAGGGCATAAAAAAACTTATTAGCTCCGAAATTATTAATCTATTAGCTCCTAAATCACGAAGACTAACTCCCCAAAACAGCTTTTATCAAAAATTTTGAATAGGTAAAGAATTAAAAAAAATATATATATGTCCTCGCATTTTCCAATTTTTTACTTCATGGAGTTGATTTTAAACTGTAGTGAATAGCTTATGTCTACATCATATGGTCCGATTTTTCCTAAAAGTATCTATGAACAGTTTGCATTGAAATTGTGAACTGTGAAGCTGCAGCTGCTAATAGGTAACGAGACAAGTCGAATGCTTCGCTCTGTCAGCTTTTTCTGGCAGTTACCAAACACCAAATCATAATATCATGTTTGATTACATAGAGATATAAGCTAGCAAATCTTATTGAATGCTTTTAAAATCTTACGGAAAGCTCAGTTCTGCGGAATGTAGTGCTTAAACTGGTAAGCAGGGGGATTTTAGTGTAGACAGTTAAATCTGCCTTATTTTTGACGGTATGTACTCCAAATTTAATACGGATAGGTTCATGATTGCGGATTTGTATAAGCTACGTACATAAAAACACTTACATAAATGCGAATGCAAACACACCTAGATATTATATATAAATAAACATTCTGCTTAATTCAGATTTCAAATACAGCAAAAAAATGTGTAATATTTAAGCATATTTCACTACATAATTCAGCACAAACAACATAATTTTGCCTTAACATTTCTCCGAAATTATCCCTTTGAAGAGGCAATTACGGTGTGACACACAAGAGAGAGTTAATTTGTTCATTTATCCAAATGATCAGGATTAACATCATCATATAATTGCATTGAATTATCTCTCAAAGAAAACGGAGGCTTGCATTAGTTAGAACTGTAATATACTTGTCCAAATTATTTACCTAACATTATGTGCATATAGCATGATATGATGCAGTGGTCAAAACTTTGATATGAAATTTTTGTCTTTTGAAAATTTGCTGAGAAGTTATTTTTACACTTTTTACAACCAATTATTGATACAGAAATTAATGGTAGCAAACTTATAAGCATGTCTATATGTGTAATTTTCAATATATCAAGAGCAAAAGCTACATGCTTCTAAAACGATTTAAAGCAAAATCACTGCCTATGGTAAGTTTAATGGGTTTGAAACATTTACCTATGATGAAAAGTGAACACTTGATTATAAAACAATCGTTGGGTGTTTCTTACGAATTAAAATAAACTCAACATAAAATATAACTTCAACTTAGGGATATAAAAACATGTTTATTAACTACGAAAAAAAAGGCAACATTTTCCTTGAAACTGTCTAAAAATAATACACCTCACTTCTCCAACATATCGCTAACATCTATAGCATTATTAAACAAATTTATTTTTACTAAATGCAATATAACTAAATCAATATTGAATTATTATTTTGTGAAATTCTGTCATTCATAAAACAAATTTATCATATAGTAATTCAAGCCATAACATTAATTTTCTCTTATATTGTATTTTTGTATCATTTCTGCATCTTTGTGATTCTCATAAAGTTGCAATCAATGCTTATTGGGCATTATATTTTATTTAGTGCTCATTTAAATGTGCATTGCATGCATTTAATTTAGAGCTGCGTACGTTTCAATGAGCATGGCCGAAATGTATTCAATGATTTAACAAAAGTATGCTTTGAAAATTTCAAGTGGCATTTTTTTTATAATTAATGAAAAAACTTGGTTTGCTTAGCATTCTGATGCAAATATATTTTAAGAACTAATGGCATATAATTAGTAAGTTCCGCTTAAAGCCACCTTGATTTTGTATCATAATTGGTGGCAAAGACAACTAATGTGAATCGATCATGTATATTAAGATAGTGATGTATAAACATGTATTTGCAAATAGTTATCCATTCCCTGATCTACTTAGACGGGAAAAAATTGAATAAATAAAATAGGATTGAAAAAAGTGTCCTGTCAGAAAAAAAAATAAAACCACTTTTATGAACATTATGTCCATATATACAGTACTATGCTAAATGCATATATACAGCATATGCATATACGGTATTCCCACTAAAAACCATTTTGATTTTATAATTGAAAGCAAGGAAAACTAATGTGAATCAAACGTGTGTGTTAAAAAAGTGATATGTAAACACATATCTGCCAGTAGTAATATACTCCCAGATCTACCTGTACAAGAAAAAAAATCGAATCAATAAACGAGGAGGTTAAAAAGTGACCCGTAAAAAAAATAATAAGTTAAAAAAAAAATTCCGATTTTTATTATGACAAAAATCCCGGGTACATTTATATGTGACTTGAAATATTCGATGTTGCGTATCATTTACAAATACCTGAAAGTCAGTGGTCTCAATATTATGTCCGGTTTCAAGTGCTATAGCCACACACTGAAACTGTTTGACCGAGACTGTATTCGAGTTCCCTCCAGTTTGTTAATTACAATACTTAAATCCAGCTGGAGCTCAATCAATCAACTCAGTTGCAAATTTAAATATTATATTTAAAATAAAAGCATAAATGTATTGTGGTCGAATTAGAGATAAAAAAGATTCGAATTATATCAATCCTTATCAAAATTATAAGGCCACTTGAAGAGCTTAGTGAAAGAATCGGATAAGCGACACTTTAGTGAATTTGAGTAAATGAGTGCTAAAGGCTATCTTTATGTTTTTAGTATGTTTGTGAAGGCATAACTCACAATATTTTTAGGGATCTATTCATTTAATTCTAACTGTTTTATAAAGGAAGATTTTAATGATTTTTTTGCCTAGCTTTCACGCACAATTTTTAATGTTTATCATCGAATAAAATTTTGCTTGAAAAGATAAAATAAATATAGAAATATTTAAGCTAATATTCACGGAATAAAATTTTAACAACCTTAATTTAGAACAAACTGGTATCAAATTTTCTCTAGCTTCGTTAGTCCGAAAACCGATCAGAGGCAATGTGAGCTCAACTTTCGCGGAGTATATGTTTCACCGGTATGTATCGCTTTATCGTACCTACAGCTTAATTAGCGAGAATTCGGTAATTCTTGATTTTAAAAAAGTATTCTTTTGCATAGCACTGATTGTTGTCAAAATGCATCATTTCATTACATATTAAGATATTTCTGAAATTAAATACAAGTATTTTTATTAGTTTTAAAACAAAACTTATTTTTGTATAGTTGTTGAAATGCGAATTATTTTCAATTTTATTAAAAATAATGCAGTTTTATACAAAAAAATACACACTTTAATTTATATAAATGTTTATAAAACAGTTTTGGGATTTTTCTATCGTGTTAAACTACACGTTCATGATTAGTTACGTGATTTTCATTTTTCATAATTTAGGTTAACAATTCACGAATTTCCACCATTGAATACCAATCCAATCATGAATATGCAACTTTTTTTTTATTTATTTCTTATTAACTATGAATCCAGAAGACAAGAGAACACCTTATTAAAGGTCAATGTTGCATTCACCTTCAAGAAGACTTTTAAGTTAAACTAATCAGCTTTTGCGCAAAATAGAAGTAAGAACTACGAAAACCTCTAGTGGTTAGCCCAATGCCATTGGAACTCTGATATGTTTCGACCAAAGTATAGTTTACATCAACGAAGCAATTTCTGATAAAAGGGAGCAAAATAAAGTTTGACTATCTATATCTGTGTTTCGTTCATATGTAGACTTAATTCTCATGAAAAAGTTGCTATTTGTTTTGTCAAAGATATAAACACACTTAACATTTTAGATTTAACAATTAGTACTTTAAGCGAGGGCACACATCTTAAATATTGCTGATGACGCTCTTCTTATTTATGTTATAAACCTCTTCTTATTATTCCGCATCCGGCTTGCACCAACCAGAGTGCTGACTTGAGGTATCGGCAGTGGTAGACAAATCATGGGTTAGAGTTCCCTTTGCCGTTAGGCTAACCGTGGGAGGTTCTCGTGGTCTTCCTCGTCATGTAACGCCCCATCAAAAAGTCCTCCACGAAGACAAATTTCTCCCAATACTCGATCCAGGAGTTCTCTTGTCTTCTGGATTGGGTTCAAAATTATAAGGCTACGGAGTTGAACATTAGTATTCGTAAACCCATAAAATTGGGTCAACTGTTCAATGACGGTTATAAAATAAAATTGAAACTCTTTGGTAATCGGTATTACTGATATCAGTTAATTGGTGCTGTGTTTATACGTAGTATAGCGGTAGGTATCACAGCATCACAATGCCTACTATGAGTACTGTGGATTTTTTTTTTTTTTACAGACTACTGAACGGGATAAGTAACGGAAAAAATAGATGATTGCGGTAATTTAGCAGAAAATAATAGTAAATTTTCAACTCGAATTTGATTTGAAAAAAAAAAAAATTTCTCTGGATAATGTGTCTAAAACACAAATTAATGCTTCTAAAACACAAATTAATGCTAACCAGAAATTTTTTTTTTATAATGAAGCTGTTTTTCTTGTCTTTCTTATTTATTGATTCGTAAAAAAACAGAAATTCCTCCTTACTGTATGGAAGTTGCTGTTTCAAGGTTTTCATTTTCACTAATTTTTTCCCCAGAGCCTTAGCGTTCAATGCTAGGGTTGTTTATAAAGTATTTGTCACCAATTCACTTTGCCGGTTCTTCCATCTACTGAATGTTCAAATAATGTAGCTTAGCTGGTTCATCCTCTGAGCATCTTTGGAATGAATGGATTTAGCAATATAAATTAATCTAAAACAAGAACTTTACCCGAGAAATCTCAATTTGTTTTTAAAAAGGTCACTTTTCCGGTTCTTCCACTAAGCTCTTCACTTATCAAAGTCAGATATACATACCAAGTCTTGAGAAACAAATAATTGAATAAATTAAAGTAACTGATGAAACAATTGTTTCATCAATTTCTTTCTGAAAACCTCCAATTATTAATAAAGGTCTGATTGTTAAAATTTGCTACGGAGCATTATTCTTAAGAAATGCACCTCTTAACTTATCAATATTAAAATTTTGGAATATTTTGAATTTTCAATTCTTAGATTAACTGCTTTATTTAAAAACGTAAAACGGTTTAGTTCCAATATCGTTTTATTTAATCAATTTCTAAGTGATTCGGAAACTTATTTAAATTTTTAATATTATTTGCTAACTGTTATCGCTGAATACTTCCCGTATTAATTTAATGATGCTAAAATTTTTGGAATAATTCACATTTTCTATTCTTAGATGACCTTCATTATTGAGAAACGTAAAACGGTTTACTAGCACCGCCGTTTTAGTTACCTTCGTAGCTCGTCTTTTGCCCCAACTTTAAGGACTTCATTAGACTGTCCAAGTTTTCCAATAAATCAACTTGAGTTCGGAAAGAGTCGGCTTAATCATTTGCATAATTTACCGAAGGAAAATGACGTTGAAATTCCTTCCTCTTATACGACTTCTTACCCGCTAATGAAATGGAAAACAAACAGGCCTATTCAAGTCATTTATTAGCTTTAAGGAAAAATTTGCATTTTTCATGCAAAACTACCTTGACAGTGAACTTGTCTTCTTTGATATGGGTATTTATTCAAGAGTCTCATGTAAATATAAAGTCTTTTGCCAAAGTAATTCAAAAGTATTTCTAATCAAAAATTGCGAAGCAAGAAATAGTCAAAATAAAAACTATAAATATAACTTGCAGAGAAATACTTTTTTCGATAAAAGCTGTTTTCTAAGAAGTATGTGAATATAATTAATTGTGAACGCATTTTAAGCGTCTCTTTAAAGCTTTATTTGCTTTTGATGTTTTCATAGTAAAATTTCTTAAGTAAACGGAGAAAAGTATTCTGGGAAAATTACCTTGCTGTTTGGTAATGGCATATTTATAAAAAATCAACAACATAAATCTGGTTAATAAAACTTAAAAATAGTATATTTAAACCATTCATTTCGTTATTCTTCCGTTCATATGGTAACAGTTTATCTGAAATTCTGGTATTCAAAATTATAGTTTTTATTACCCCACTTTTACCACAAAGTAAATTCAACGACATAAATGGTTTTCATGCCATGCTTCAGGGAATCATGATAACATTACTGAATTTTAATATTACTAAATTGTATCACATATTGTAAATACATATTTTTGTTAATTTTTCCAGAATCATTAGCAATGCGAGACGGTAAAAATTACCGAGCTTTTTAATGTTCTAATAAAACCGGAAGCACGATAAATTTTATATTTAGTTTTTATCATACTTTTTCTCTCGGAGTAAATTTTTCCGTTGCGAATTTCTATTCTAATCTGTATGCTCCTGCTATCCATTCGATTTATTTTAATCCGCATTTAATCCTTAAAATTCAATTCTTGTTCCATTAAAAGCAATTTTAAATTTATCTTTCATCCTTGCAAAACATTTAAAATATTTTGAAGAAAAATATATAAAACAATTTATTGTTTTTCATAAAGAGAAAACAAAGCAACTACCAACCTAAAGAAAGTAAACTGTGACTAAAAACTCATTTTCTATCTATATCATTTAGAAAACTCTAGACAATAAGTAAGAATATTACTAAAGCTCCATAAAAAGAACTTGAAAAAAGTACTTAATAAAAAGCACATATTTTTTTTTAAATAGTTCCCTTAAAAACAGGAGAAAGGGATTATTAGTAATTTTCTGTTTATATCAATTAGAAAACTCAGACTAACATTTAGACAAGAAGTTAGATTATTACTAAAAATCCATAAAAATATTTGTTAAAAAGTAGTTAACAAGGCAGAAGTCATGTCATTTAGAAAAGTCTAGACAATAAGTTTGAATATTACTAAAGCTCCATAAAAAGAACTTGAAAAAAGTACTTAATAAAAAACACATATTTTTTTTAAAGTAGTTCCCTTAAAAACAGGAAGAAGGGATTATTTTTAGTAATTTTCTGTTTAACACAATTAGAAAACTCAGACTAACATTTAGACAAGAAGTTAGATTATTACTAAAAATCCATAAAAATAATTGTTAAAAAGTAGTTAACAAGGCAGTAGTGATGTCAGTTATTTTTTAATTAGTTCCTCAAAAAGCGGGAAAAAAGAATTATAGGGATTCCATCAAAGTTGTGTTCGCTGAAAACACTCCAGGCGAGGAAAAGTTAAACTTTATTTGTAAGAAAAATTTAATGAATTATAATGTCTTCTTCTAAAGACGGCAAAAATGCAAATATCGGTTTAGTCAACAGAAATCTTTGAATTTTGTCAATAAAATAGTGTGAATAACGTGCTACGGCCCTATAAAAAAACTATTCTGTTACATTTTTTTCTAAAATAACACTACTCTACAAGCATCAATTCTTAAATTTTTCAGGATTTTATTGGTTTTATGTTTGTATCTCACGAAAACTCTACTTTTGTTTTATTAATTATTTTATGTACTTTCCAAAACGTTTTTCTCTAGAGCATCGCATACATATTCATATTAAAACTAAATTGATTCAAATATTTGTAAAAGAAATGAAGGAACCTTTGTGCATTCAGAGATACACAATAGATACTTACCAACTTCGCACATGGTAAGGAACATACATGCATATTATTCAAAATGAGACCCTTATGGGCAAACAATTTTCGGGTTTTATTACCTTTATATTTCTTTCCTTTTTATTTTCAGTTTCAGTTCTAATAGCTAAATAAATGCATAGGTATTTTCAAAGCACTTTATAAGTTTTAAATATGAAAAACGTGAATATTTGAAAAAATAATTAAATAAAAGTTTCCATTCTCTTTCATTGTTGTTGTTCTTGTCGGTCATTAAGGCAAAGGGGGCGTGATTGTTCTTATTTTCCAGAGGCGCCATCCATAGCCAAGAATTCGACTTCTGCCATACCCGTTTATAGAGCTGACCCATTCATACATCCAAACATACATCCACAGATCGTAATTTTGACCTAAACCAAAGAACGATCAATCTCCAATTCCGTACCCTCAGAGGTATTGATTTGTTGTGGGAACATGGAAGACTCTGTGACCCGACATTTTTTATCGTGTACCAGTCATCATTTACTACACGGAGAGTCTTTGGCCGACTGTATTCGAACTCTCGTTCTTTCAAACATGAGTCCACGGCACTACCAGCAGGCTATCCCAGCCATTCTCTTCATTACATAAAAATAATCATTACATCCTAGGTACAATTTTATAACTGACAAGCATGCTCATACATTTAAGAAACTGTAAAAATTCTTGCCTATCTCTTAAAATGTTGATGATTTACTAATATATATATATATATATATATATATATATATATATATATATATATATATATATATATATATATATATATATATATATATATATATATATATATATATATATATATATATATATATATATATATATATATATATATATATATATATATATATATATATATATATATATATATATATATATATATATATATATATATATATATATACACTACCGGTCAAAAGTTTAGACTCACTTGTATTTATTTCAAAATTTTCAAAAATAGTTAAATGTTTCTGACTTAAACATACAATATATCAAACATAATCATAAACAAACATCTCAAAACTCTGTTTTCTTTTAAAACTGTTTATTATTTTTCCATTTTGTATCTATTCTGTAGTTGATAACTGAATAAACGAAAGTGCATGTAAGTACCTATTCTAAAACAAGTGTAATTTATTTAAAAATATTTATTAATTCTTAATTTATAAACAATTTACTTTTCATCTTCTTTTATGGGGTTAATTAAAAGTTATGTTCATGTACATAACAAATTTTAAATATTGATATAATAGCCTTAATTAGCCGGAATAACTGGCATATATTAAAAACAAAAATAAATTTTTTTATGCAATTTATTACAGTAATATGGGTCATAAACGAGAAATAAGTGTGAAACACGTGCAGTTATTATTGCACTTCATGCAAAAGGCTATTCAAGTAGACAAATTGCACCTAAAACTAATGTTTCTCAGACCACTGTTGTCAGAACTTTGCAATGGAAGAAAGAAACTGGCCAAAATAAAAGCCGCCAGCGATCAGGGAGACCTAGAATAGCGTCCAAATGTGAGGATAAGTTTATCCGCATTCAAAGTAAGCGGCAGTGGACTCGAACAGCACCAGAAATCCGTGAGGAATTGAATGCTACTCGGCAGAAAATTGTGCCAGTATCAACTGTACAACTTCGACTTCGTGACTATGGTTTAAAAGGTTGTACAGCTGCTAGAAAACCTCTTTTGAAGAAAAAATAAAGTAAAACGACTGCAATGGGCAAAAAAAAACATGTTACCCGGTCTTTGGAAAAGTGGTCAAAAGTTTTGTTTACGGACGAATAAAATTTGAATTGTTTGGAAGCAAACGTAGGCAGTATGTTCATCGTTTAGTTGGTAAACGTACGACAAGTCAATGTTTACTACCAACTGTGAAGCATGGTGGAGGTTCAGTCATGATTAGGGGATGTTTTGCCGGTGATAAAGTTGGAGATCTTGTAAGAATAGAGGGTATTATGGATAAAAAAATATTATCACAGAATACTGCAGCGTTACGCTTTTCCATGTGAACAGAGAATCGTTGGTCAAGGATTTGTTTTTCAGCAAGATAAAGATCCAAAACATTCATCGAAATTGTGTATAAACTACATTGCATCAAAAGAAAAGAAAAAAGTACTGAAATACATGGATTGGCCCCCTCAATCCCCTGATATTAATACTATTGAGCTATTGCGGGATGAACTCCATAGAAATGTTACAAACATGAGATGCACCAATCAAAACAAGCTTTGGGAATCTTTACTTAGTTGCTGGAACCAGATATCAGCTAGAACATTACAAAACTAACAGAAAGAATGCCAAAAATATGTGCTGCTGTGATAAAGGCTAAAGGAGGATATTTCGAAGAATCCAAGATTGGACGAAATTCATAAGTTATGTGTAAAATTATAGTTCTTAACATATAAGCGTTCCTACATTTCTCAAAAGAAAGTCAATTTAATGTAATTTTCAGTTTAAAAGTAGTAATTTTTAATTGCTATTTGTCTATTTTTAAGAATTCAAGAGTGAGTTTAAACTTTTGACCGGTAGTGTATATATGTATATATATAATTAAAAAATATATGTTTTCGGAGCTTCACATACTCAACCACATTAAGTTATGAAATAAATGTTTAAAAAATATCTTAAAAATACTTAGTTCCGCATTTACTTGCTTATCTAATAATTACTATCAAAACGAAAAGTAATTGTTTCCTAACTAATATTATTTCATCTAACTAACGCTAATTATCCTGATGTTATTTCCTCCTGTTATCTAAAATTATCCTCGTGTTATTTATTTGTTACATATTTAAAGTGTAATCCTCAAATAAAACTACCGAAGGTAACTTTGATATATTGCACGCTTAATTTGAAATCTAATAAGATCTAATGCTTTAAGACAAAAGTATATTGTAATGATCAGAATGAGATGTAATTTCGAAAACATTAAAAGCTATTTTAGGAGACAAAACAAATTCCAGAATGACTTTTATCTCTTATCTTGAAAAGATCATAATGAAAAGAGAGTGAATTAAAATGGAATGATGCCAGATTAACTCTTTGGTACACTATTTTCTAAAGGTACTTATCGAAATAACACTCATTGTTAGCTTAGCTTCTTATCATTTACAACAAAGGGAACGAGATTTGATCATAAATTGCCGATTTCTTGTTTTTGTTGTTATTCAAGCAGATGCGGGTGAATTGTCAAGGGATGAAAATTATAAAGCTTCAACTATTGTGACAAACTTTAATCCTCAGATATTATATCTTATTTATTGTATGAAGAATAAAATAAAATATATTAGGGAATATTAGTTAAGAGTTAATGAGAAATGTAATTACTTTATTTGCTCATAAATTGTTGATTTCTTATTTTAGTTAGTAAACATTCTTGGTTGAATTGTTAATGAACTCAAATTATAAAACTTTAACTATTGTGATAAGATTTATAGCTATAGCTTTGATATAATAACTTATATATTGTATGAAAAACTTAATAAAAATATATTTGCTTTCGTTAGTTACCAGTTTTTTTAAACCAGATTGGTCAGTTGTTTTATCCTATGATAGTTGTTAAGTTCAAATTTTTATTGGTATTCAAGCAAAACAAATTGTTGAAAAACTTAATTTATAAAAGTTTAACTATTGTTAAAAGTTAAGAGAATTTGCGTTATATCTTATTTATTGTTTGTAAAAATGAAATAATCTATATTTGCTTTTATCAGTTACCGGATTTCGATTTATATATTTGTTTTATCCCATGAGTTTACATTTTTATTGGTATTCAAGCAAAACAAATTGTTGAATAGCTTAAATTATAAAAGTTTAACTATTGTTAAAAATTAAGAGAATTTTCGTTATATCTTATTTATTGTTTGTAAAAATGAAATAATATATATTTGCTTTCATCAGTTACTGGATTTCGAGATATATATTTGTTTTATCCCATTATATTCATTGAGTTTATATTCATTGAGTTTATATTCTTATTGGTATTCAAGCATAAAAAATTGTTAAGGGATTCAAATTATAAAACTTAAATTATTGTGATAAATTTTATAGCTTTGATATTATGTCTTATAGTATGAAAAATGGGATAAAATATATTTGCTTTTATCAATTAACAGATAAGGAAATATGCGTTTGTTTTGTTCGTTGATAATTGCAGCTCTAACTTTTATTGTAATTCAAGCATAACAAATTGTTAAAGAGCTTAAATTATAAAACTTTATCTACTGTGACTAAAGTTAATACACGGGCATTATAACTAATTTAATGTATGAAGTATGAAATAAAAATTCATTGGGGGAATCAGTTTATTAAAGAATTTATTAATATCATCTAACTTGCTTCTTTTTAATTGAAATTCAAAGAAATTTCCATAAGTTGCAAAAATGCTATATTCTTCATCACGTCGACAATAATAGTCGAAAATTCTAAGCAAATAAATTATGAGCAATTATGCAGCCTTAAATTTATATAGTAACTATTGCTATTTGGTTACGTTTTTTCCAGCGTAAACATTGTAAATATACACTTAGAAAAAAAAGTATACTCAAAACCACCAGAATACGGTAAAATTTATCTTGCTTCTGGCTCTATGGAAAAACAAAAACAAAAAAAAAACTTGGGAATTTAGAACGAAGCATTTTAAAATTTATTTTTGTAAAATTATCACTAAAATGGGGTTTGATATAGAATGAAATGCGGTAAAATTAGCACGATACCTTAGAACATGGCATAAAAATAATTTATTCGGCTAAATAAACTTTTTAGTTTTGTATTTTCACTAAAAGTGGGGTAATAAGAACAATAATTTTAAAAACCACAGTTTAAGGTAAGTCATTGTTATATGAACGGATAAATTACAAAACCAGAAAGGTTTAAATATCGTATACTTCGGTTTTACTGACCAGAATATTTGTTTTTTTACCAGAAATTTCTTTATCAAACAGTATTGTAATTTTACCAGGATTTTTTCTTCGTTGTATCGCTATAATAAGTGTTGTTATAAGTTGTATAAGTCATGATTAATTATAAATAGCAAATAAAAAAATAACATAAAAAGTCATGCGATATTTCGGCAATTTTATTTGGGATATTAAAAAAAATTTAACTGAAAAAAAAACTTAAAATTACGAAATTATAAAAAAACTTCTTTTTAAAAAAAATGCAAGTACTTTATTTTTTAAGAATTAATTACTAATTTTCATAATTGAGCAAAACTTTAGGTTGTACATTCGAATTAAAACTAACTTTGCTAGAACGAAACTTAATTCCTATCCTAATTCACAGCCACACAGGGCAGAAATATCAACTTTAGGTTACCACACGAAACTAAAAACACGTTCCATGATATTTTCAAGACAGAGATAATAGAAAATTATCGTAGCTAGATTATACTAACATAAATATTATTTTATGTTATAGTCTAAATTCTGAAATTTTTACATGAAAATAGAAATCTACTCACTGGTGCTATTGCATAAAATCAAAAATATTAAATATTGTCATCGTCTTTAGACACAAAAAAGAATTTTTTCTGTAAAAAAATTTCCATTTTTTTATATAGAAAATCTGATTGAGAAATAAAAGAATTTTACATGTTTTAAAAATTATTCAAAGTTGTATTCATTTGTAAATGCTATTTTTATTTATGCAATAAAATGAGAAATTATTTTTCACTAATTAATTATCTTCACATAACTTTAACATTATAAAATTAAATATTTTGTTTAATCGTTGAACGAAAATTCAGTACATATTATTTTCATTTTGTTAATAATAAAAAATAAATAAATAAAACTTCATTTACATTTTTGTTTTTTAAAAAATGACTTTATAAGATTATATAGCCAGCCCAGGATAGATATTTTTTTCCATATAGCTTTTTTCTGACTTGAAGGATATTTGAATAAATATCAACTTTATTATTTGCACGTAGAATTATTATTATTTACAACTAATTGCGCGTAGAATAGATTATCTCCATATACCTACTTCCCCTGAGTAAGAAATTCTAGTTAATAATGAGTAAGTAATATTCACGAAATCTGAGAATTTTTATTACTACATTTTTGATGTTATTAAAAAATTTCGGCAAAAATTTTATCAAAAAACTTAATTACAATTCCTTCCTCCTGAAATTAAACTTGAGCCCTTGGAATTCCTTTTTTTTTGTTTACTCAATAGATCTTTCTGCTACATAATTTTCAGATATTTGGAAATTTTTTAATATTAACAGTTTTTGATATTTATAAGGTTTTACTTTGTATTTTCAAACTTTATAATCTGTATAAAGTTCTGGTGGGGCCTTCTTTTTTCTTTTCTTTTTTGTTAAAGACTAAGGAGCACCACTTCTCGCTGTCGCTCATTATTTACAGAATGAATAAAACGAATAATATTTTAAATATGGCCTAGGCATTCCACAAACTGATGGAAAACCTTCGAGCGCTCTGTAAAGTAAGTAGCTGATAAAGTGTGTAATTATTCGCATATTTTGTTTGAAGGGCATTTATCATTCTATACAATGGTAGACAATTTTTACAAAGACTTGGCAAAGTATGTAAAAATTCTCCTATTTTACATTTTATCTGAAATTTTAGGCATTCTATAGAATGACTAATCTATCTATAGAGGGCCGGGATAGCCTGGTTGTTAGGGCACTAGGCCCAAGTCCAAGAGTTAGTGGGTTCGATCCCAGGCCAGCCGAAAACTCCCCATGTAGTAAATGGTGACTGATGCATGTTAAATCATTCGAGTCTCAATGTCCTCCATGTTCCCATAACAAATAAATACTTCTGGGGGTACTGATTTAGGAGTTTCCTTGTCTTCTGAATTGGTTCAAAATTACAAGGCTACGGAGTTGAACATTGGTAGTCGTGAACCCAAATTTGGGTAGGCTGTTCAACGACGGATATAAAATAAAATCCTTCGATTGAATGTCTGTATTTCGTACATTGGCATTTAATATATTTATTAATTGAATGCCTTAAACTGCATAAAAATGATTAATAATTGTACGACTCTAATTAAATGGATTCAGCTTTGATAAATTGCTTCGAAATACTAAAGTTCAGAAAAGAATACATTCATTAAGCTAATAAAATAATCAAGCGAGCAAACAATGTAGCTTGCTTTTAATGATATGCGTAAAATCAATTTACTGCAGTTAATTTACATAGCCCACAAATAATATTCCGATGCGACGATATACTTATTTTTCATCGAAACCAACTCCCTAATGACTTATAACTTAGTTACCATTCATTATTGGAAAATAGCCAAACTTTTCTCAACTCCGCCCATCCGATGAAATTGGAACTTCCCGAGTCAAGCATGCAAACGTTCCATCCAGATGTAACAGTAAATAATAAAAAAAAATGCAAAGAAACAACAATTACAAGCAGAGAGCGGAAAAGAAAAGAAAAAAATGAAGAATTCCAAGACCCAACAACAATTAAACTAAGCAGAATTACGGAAAAGAGTTCGAAAGAAGAATACACGGAATGCCTGAAGCCTTAGGAATCGTCTGCGCACGAAAATCATTTCAGTTTGCCCCAACAAGATTTCGAAAGACTCCTTTTACCCCAAGATTAATGAGGTATGCAATTAGGGTAATAAGCAGCGCAAGAATCAATTACCTTAATTCAAATTTGATCGAAAAGAAGAGTCCACAGTCACTTGTTATAATTAGTTGTTTTGCCGATCGGCTGGAAACTGAATCAGACCGAACAAAAGAAGAACAAATGGAGAGAAAAAAATCTTTGCGATATCTCTACCCTGTAAATAATAGTCATTGACTCTTTCTTTTTAAATTTCTTCTTTAAAAAAATAAGTAAATTGATTATTTTTAATTTCATTTCAACTCCGTACAATTTTGTGCACTGTTTGTTTACCTGCAGAATGTCTGGATTAGTTCTGTTCCCAAAATTCATTAACACTCATACATAGTTAAAGCTGCTTTTTTGTAATTTAATTCCCTTAAATGTAAATTTAAAATAAATATTAAGTCATTAGACAGTTTTTTTAGAACAGTTTACTTTCTTGTATTCTGAGCATCCATGTTTTGGCCACGTTCTGATTTTGCCACGTACCTACTGTGAACTAGTTATTCGGTTAATTCTTGAGTGTACTCCACTAAACTTAAGACAGAGACTAATGTGTCTTAATGACTTAAAGTGTCTTAGTGTTCATGATGTGAATTAATTTAAAAAACGTCCTACGATCTAACAAATTGATTATTGACAAAGACCTTTGTGCAAAAATGCTTTTGATTTAGTGATACAGGCTAAAAACATTAAAAGTTTTCCGTTCGTGTTAGTTTTGCTATATAACAATGCATATATATTTTAATACGAGGGTTCTCTTTCTATAAAATCAATAAAACATTTTATTTTTATTGTTGCATGTGTATTCGGCAGCCAGATTTTTTCTATATTACTTGTAATCAAAATTTTATTTATCTTGGTGCATGTAACTTTTGCGAGGTTCTTGCTTCAGCACTGCTAGTGAAAATTATATATTTGTTCTTTTTTTCAATCTCAAAGATCGGATTTAGTTAGTTTATTTTATTTTTTCATTATTTAAGACTTTCTCTCAAGTCGTATATTTTCACTGAAATTTTAAAATTAATATTAATGCTTTTTTAAAAATTATACGTTTTTTATTTCATGTTTTAAGTTATGAAAATACGATGCAACTATGTATAAAACCAAAAAGAATCGTTCCATTTCTTACAGATCCTTGAAAAAATATCAGACTTTTAAATTCAAAGAGATAAATATCAGTTACAACTAAGAGCTTAATTCTAAAAAAAAAGAAAGAAAGATAGATAGAAAAAACTGATATTTTTAGTTATTCATCCTTAGATCCCGCAAAACTGAAAATAAGATAGTACATCAAAAAAGATTTTGAAAGAACTATAAAGTGGTCTCACAAATAGCCGCACTCTTTTTAAAGTGGTTTTTGTCATCTTGAAGGGTTAAGTTACTCTACCTCAGTTATCTCAAAAGAATGTCAGGGAAAAAAAAGATGGAAACTAAAGACGACTGAATCTTCTATGTGCCTCTTTTTCCACCAACTTGATCGAATTTTAGACAGAACTCGTCTCAACCAACCCCCGCGCTTAAATACGAAGGTATTTTAGTTGGTAGTATTTCTTTGGGTGGATCGAAGCTTTTAAGAAAACTTTTCTTTTTAGATTGTTCGATTTCTTTGGAGAGAAGTTTCAGGGGAAATTCAAAATTTCATTTCAGTTTTTGAATAAAAGTTCAGATATAGATGGGATCTGTTATCTAGTACAATCAGTTATATTCTATTTTATCAGTATATTTTAGTATTTAATATTATTGTACTTCCTTTGAAATAAATAAATGGATTAAAACGATTGTTCTCACAATTAACAAATATGAGACTAAAGAATAAATTCAAAGGTAACTGTCAAACTTTTAAAAAATAAGTTTTGTTTCTTCTAATACCTTCAAATCATGCGTAAATTTACGGAAAAGTTAATATATATATATACCAGCGGGTGACCGAGCTCCGCTCGGAGAAAACAGGTATCGAAGCTAACTCGAAGATTTAAATTTTCAATTGTGATTTATCAAAACAATGCATGCCATAAGAAAATTTGTGAAACCATTGGTGAAAAGATAACCGGTTAAAGTGCACCATTGTAAACTATCTAAGCAAAGTTAGAGTTTGGAAAGGGAACTATTCTATACAAAGGTAAAGTTTGAAAAGTCATAGGAAATAAAATGTGATTGATAACAAAAAATTATACAATTAAAGAAATGGTACAAAGTGAGCAGTGTAAAGATTGAAGTGTGTTGAAGTTCAATATTTTTGACAAATTTATTTAGAAAAACCAAACATATATACATACATACAAAACATATTATAAACCTATAACTGCATAAACATAATAAACATTAATCATCGATTGCGAAGTCTTCCATGTTGTCCAGGTAGTTTCTTGTCGGAGAGGCAGGTGCGGCTGGTGAGTTTCTCTTGTTCAGGACTTCCTTCCATACGACGTTACGGGTGTGGGTTGGATTCTCAGGAGGCAGCAGGACCTTCAACGCACTTTGACGCTTGACTCTTGAAAACGCGACGTAGAGCATTCCGTGCACGAAGAGCGTCGTGAGGAGAAGCACGCTGACGAATTCGAATGTTTGGCCTTGTGACTTATGTATCGTAATGGCGAATGATGGAGTAACTGGGAATTGGTGCCGTTGCATAGTTGCGCCAAGCTGTGATTTGCTGGAGTCGAGCGTGATCCTTGGAAGGTGTACTTGTCGGCCTGCGTGTTCACCGGTGATGATCTTAGCCTTGATGATGTTGTTGCAAAGTTCGGTGACAATCAATCGTGTTCCGTTGCACATTCCTTCAGAGACGTCCAAGTTTCGGAGAAGCATGATGATGGCGTTCTTCTTGAGCTTCAGATAGTGTGGAGGCAAGTCGGCGTTGTTGATCGAGTTCAGGAATTCAGGCACGAATTGAATTCCCCCTTCATGTTGATCCTTTACCGAGTTGAAACTTGTGTATGTCTTCTCTTCGCCTGGAAGCATAGCGATAGTCTGCTCGTTGATCTTGTCCTTATCGTCGTTCAATGGTGCAAGAATAGCGCGATTCTTCATTGCTTCGTAGTTCCCACTTCTGAGGCATGGTCCGAAGATTTCATCGATGAGGTTACCACCAGAGCGAATTTCTTCTGGGACTTCTATTTCGCCGAGTTCATTCACTTCGAGTTCCCCGTCGCCGAGCTTTAGCAGGTATTTCGCGAATTCTTCTTCTCCGGGATCAGCGCGCATGTTCTTTTCGAGCGAATAAGTCTTGAAGTGTTGCCACAGATGGCTTCTCTTGATAAAAACGTCGAGTATTTCGCTTTTGTTGGCACGTTGTTGAACTGGACAGCACTGTCGGAAGTCACCACCAAGCACCATGACTTTGCCTCCAAACGACATGTTGTTGCAAATCGCGCGTAGGAGTTCGTCAATGTTGTGCAAACCGTATTTTGACATCATCGGAGCTTCGTCCATCAGACACATGTGGGCTCCTTTGAGTGCGTTCGCCTTCGGTAATCCTGGTTTGATGGATGATCTTGAGTCGGATGTAAGCGGGACTTTCAAGCCAAAGGTTCGGTGCGTTGTTTGACCACTCGGTAGAAGAATCGCTGCTATCCCGGTGTAAGCCATGCATTTCACTTTCTTAAGCCTTCCGGTAACGATGCGATGCAGTGTGCTGTAGACGAATGTCTTCCCGGTTCCTCCTGGTCCATCTATGAAGAAGCATTTCGCAGCAGGAGTCGGGTCTTCAAGTGCTTGGATTATGGTGTCGACGATTTCACGCTGCTTTTCGTTGAGTTGCTGGTACATGCGGTCTCCGATTGCTGTTGATTCGTCGACGTCGATCATATCGTGTTCCAAATCTTGCTCATAGTTGTCGATGTCTTCCATGCCATGTGTCTGCACCCAGTATCGAAAGTTGCGGCCTTCGATAGCTTCGGTGTTCAGCTTATGCGCGATGATTCGGTAGGCACGCTTTATCGCTTCTTCTATGGAACCACCAGTGCGTCTTGCTTCTTGAATGAAATCTTCCGCGAGGTCCTCTTTGAACAGTTCCCATAATCTCTTCGGGTTTTCTGGCGCACCAAGTATCAGGATTTGAGCGAAGAGTATGCGCATAACACTTGGCATTTTCGATGAAGCAGATTCGCGCAGTCCTTCTACGTACTGTTGGTCGTCGTATGTGAGGCCTCTGGCTAGACAGGCTTGCTTGTAGGTTGCGTGCTGGACACCGTCGACAATGTAGAGGTCTCTGAAGTTCGTTGGTTTTTTGATGTGGAACAAAAGCGTGCGCAGAAAGAAAAGTTCTGGCTGGGAAACGAAGTTTGGATGTACGCGACCAATTCTGCTGCAAGCATTCACGTTCTTCTGCCAAGTGCTCGTCTGGCCAATCCATCGGTAGTGCTCCGGCATTTCATGGTAATAGTGGTACGTGACTGCCTTTCCGTTCGCTTCGTCTTCTTTCAGCGCGGTGTTATGACGGAAGTAAGCCCTTAAGGTCGATCCCTTCTGTTCAATATCGGCAAGGTCAACTGGCGTTTGGTCCAAGTTAACGCCATCTTGTCCGGGTAGGTGAATGTCAAGTCGAACGACGGTGTGGCTTTTCGCGTGGATCTCGAAATCCTTGAATAGGCGCCAACATGCTTCAACTGGTGAGATATAGCGAGCTTCCACGTACTTCTCCGGCTCGTTGTAGATGATCGTCTGCTGGTTTTCGACGGCCTTTATCGTAGCACAATCATGGCCCTTGTAGATGTACTTGTAGAGGTATTTCACCGGTCCGATGCTGCCTACGAATTCGACATTAATGTGGCATTGATACTTTTTGAGCAGGTTGGCGTTGTATGGGACGACGTGGCGGTTGTCTGTGGTGACGCGCTGGATGTTGCAGTCTTTCCTGTAGATGGCTTGCTCATGCGAGAATTCTGGGTTCATTGGATCCAACAACGGATTGTAGCGTCGGCGATACCTCGGATTTTCATCGTCCATCATCGATGCCATGTCTTGATGTTCCATTGGAAATCCCCATCTGCACTGGTCTCTTCCATGTTTGCTGACCATGCACGGAGCGCTTGGGTTCATATCACCACACGGGTTATGGATCATCCATTTCGAGATCAGTTCCTTGAGTTCCGGATCATCTTCTGGAATTTCCGCCGAGATAAAATCGTCAAGTTGGTCAGCGCTGTGAATCTTGTCCGCTGGCGACATAATCACTAATAGGTGCATGTGCGGTAAACCTCGCTTTTGGAACTCGATGGTGAAGACGTATGCGGATGCTCTTCCAAAGATTTGATGCGTCATGATATCTTCGACGATTTGGCGGAACTTGAGACGTGCGACTCTTGCAACGATGTCTGGACGGGTTAGAGCCAACAGGCTTTTCGGAATTGCGGCGTTGAATTCATTGCGTATCGCTGACAGGAGTTCTGGCCACTGCGAATTGCAGGTAACGGTGATAAAAAATTCGGGCAATCCAAATCTTCGCACTAATGCCATGGAGTCTTCGAAATTCTCGGTGTACCAGCGCGTTGATCCGGGAAAAGATGACGGTAAGATGGTTGTTTCGCCAATTGCAGCATCTTTTTGCGCAGCCAAGCTTCTGAGCATGTTGTGAACTCCGGCGTATTTCTCGGCTTGAATTTCACGCTGATGGCTCTTTATCCACTGTATGCGATCTCTTTCGACGCGAATGCAGGTGTCGACCACGTATTGCTGGAGTAAGCGTCCGCCAAAGTGAAGTGCATTAAACTCGACCAATCGTTGATCTATTCCTGCATTTGTGCAATCGATCGGGAGTATCTTGGCATAATTCAGACGGTAGGCGAGTCGGTAGCAGGCTAATTCTGCGCGTGTAACATGATTTCTTGATGGATAAGGCTTGTGCAGCGGCATTCCAACATAGAATCCAAAAGTTCCTCTCGGGTAGAAAAGCGGGTAGGTAAAAGGCTCGACGCGACCATCGATGATGCATAGCTGCGTGATTTTTTTCCCGCGTTCTCGCATGACCATTTCATTCTCTGGGATGCTTTGATCGGCGTTGAGAGTCAAGACTGCGGCTATTTCGTTTACAACTGGTGCGTTGAATCGTCGAGGATCGTCGCCTTCACGGTTTGTAAAGGCGAGGTGGACATTGGGCGGTTGTACTCCGGCTGCAATTGCGCGTTGGTTGGTTTCTTCGATCACTTCTCTCATCATCATAAACGATTGGGCGAACGGGTTGTTAAAGCGCATGATCTCCTCGAGTAGTTGCAATAGTTCTTGGCTTAACTCTCGGTTGAGCTCAGATCGCGCAGCTGTAGCCTCGTCCGGTTCCATGAGGTACATTTGGGCAAACTTCGGCTGTTCAAATCCACCTTGCGGGTCTTGAGTCGGGCGCGTTGCCAGGTTGATCTTGTGATGGACTTGACCGCCGGCATTAAACGCGTAGATTCCATGTTGATTGACGGTTCTGTCGTCGTCGATTTTGAATGAGGCAAGCGCAAAGCAGGCGTCGATGTTGCGGATCCTTCTGTGGAATTCTTCCGATAGGCGGTGTTGTCGTGCAAATAGAAGCGCTAATTCGTTTGGAAATTCGGGCATTGGTAGTTTGATTCTTCCATGTAAGCAGCAGTCGCCAAATGAATCTACGTGTATTTTGTTCTTCACTCTTTCTTCTGGGAAATGCAAAGCGCCATCGTGGATGCAAGCGATGTTAAATGGACCAAGACTTTGATATTTCACGTCGGAAGATGCAGCATTTTTGCAGGTTGACGCAGGCCGAGATTTCGCAGCTCTACGGAGTCTTTCATTACGGCGGCATTGTTTCTCTAGGCGAATGTTGCGGCCCCTCATTGTTTCGTTTTTTCGTCTGCGTCTTTCAAAATCGCGGTATTTTACTCGTTGAGATGCCTTAGGGTGGAATTCAACTGCAACATCGACTGTCTTAAGACGGGTGAAATCGTAACTTTCGCAATGCATGATGGGAAATCTCGTAAGTTTCAATTCAACTGAAACACTTACGTTGAAAATGACAAATCGGTCTTAAGACGGGTGGTTCGACTGACTTAAGACGCTCTAATCCAATATGGCGTTTGTGTTGTTTTGTTATGATGATCCGTTGGTGATCATGAAACAAAACTTACTTGTTAATTCTTAAATATTATTGATTTAATCCTTCTCATTTAACAGTCTGCACTTGTTATTAGTAATAATGTCTACAAAATTTGTTTTAAGATGATAAATAAATACGAACCTAACACCTTATTTTTACTCTTATTCCTGTAAACAAAAAAGTATGTTTAATTTTATTTTTCCTGAACTGAAGTAAAACGTAAGAGTTCTATTGTTTAATGTGTGCATATTAAACTCTTTTGTATGTAAATTTTATTTGACTATTTTTTATATCTTCATCAAAGTTGTTTGCTGTATGTTTTGAACTAAAGCTATTATCGAATATAAATTTTTCTTAAAAGTACACGTTGCATACGTAAGTAATTTATTTGGTTACAAAGCGAGTAATCTTACGAAATTTAGTTAAAATTGTATCGATACACATTTTGTTATCTTTATTATTGTACAGTTATAAATTATGCTTATTTTTTATTGATATGCTTACGGATAATCTATTTGAGTTCTTAGGTTTATAAAATTTTAGACCCCTTAATGATTCTTGGTTTATAATAATTATTATTCATTTTAATTGTTAATAACTTTTAACTCTTTATCTTTTTAGATTTAACTGTTGCTAACATTTAACACTACAAAATGCACTAAATTTTTACATTTTAAACTAAGAATAACTTTTTTCATTGTTTTTTTTAAACTATTTATTTTTGTAGAAAAGTTGGTTTTGTATAAAGATATATTTATTGAAATCCTATCATGAAACATGTTTAACAATTTTAGAAATACAATTACAGATTTTTTAAACTTATATGTTCATTAAAAATATGGGATTATTTCTGTATCAGGATTTGTCATGCCAACTACAATTGCTAAAGTCCCAAATAGCTTTTAAACTTGCAAATTTTTGTAAGAAAAAAAACATGTAGATGTTTGCCCGGGGGTGACTACGAGTTATTCTTTTTGTGATGTTTTTGTTTCTCGTGGGCCGCTGCCCAGAAATTGCGGAGACTTGACAATAAATTACAATCCGAAAATCTCCCAAAAAATATTGGCTGTGTGAACTTATTTTATTACAGACATAACTGCTGTTTATGGATGTAAACTTTACAGAAATTAGGAAGTGAAATGCTTTCAAGCTTGGTAATTTATGCTTTTGTGATGGTGTAATAAAAAATTGCCATACACTCTAGCAGAAATTTGTTGGCTTGTTTTAAAACATCCAGGAGTGATTGAAGATCAGGATACAATTATTGCCTGTTTCTGAAGTTGAATAGACTGTATTTTATTGTTAGGTAAGAGTGCTTATAATTGATTCAAACAATTATTTAAATTTTTTAATTAAATCCCAATTAATAAAAACTAATTGAAGATTTGCAATTAGTTTTTATTAGTTAGGATTTATAGGTCTCTTCATTGGGTTATATTAAATGAATAGTATTTAGTTGATGACTTGTTTTATATGTGTATCAAAAATTTTAAAAATACTGTGATCAAATTTTAAATTGCCTTATCACATATAGTATGCAAAATATATATATTGTATTCTCTGTTACGAAGAGCATACTAATTTCCATAAATAAGTGCTGTTATGTATGAGTACTTGAAACAAATCTTGGATAATATACCAAAGGCGTTTCTCAACAGATATTTTTTTATACAGATTTCATTATTTATGTTACCAATTGGTAAAATTATAAAATAAAAATAATCTTAATAATTTTTGAATGGTGAATTTTAACTCTAAAGCTGAACTCTTAATGTTGAATAATAACATAAAATTTTTAAAAACGAAAAACAACGTTAATATTCTAAACTCAAAATCATAGAAAAATTTAATGAGCACTTTCAAGCGCATTTACTGTTTCATGGTATTTAATTTAAAAGATGAGACTTGAAAATTTTTAACAGAATTATTTTCATATTTTGATAGCTATTCCTCTTTGATTTTACTTGAATAAATTTGGGTTAAGAAATTAGCTCTTGTAATTCTGTTGCTAAATGTTTTTTTTTCTTTTAAAAAATGACAAGTGGTGAAAACCCTAATTAATATTTAAAATTACTATTAGTATTAATATTTGTAATGAAAATTTCACTAATTGAGAAAAAATTTAAAGTTATATTACGTAAATAAGCTTCAGAAGTAGTCTATCTTTTACTGTTAGGTACATGTTAATAGTAAATTGAAATTTATAATTTTTTAAATTTTTCAGTTCTTGCAGATTAGCATAAAGTAGTTATCAAATATGGTTTTTAAGTCAGTTTGTTTAGATACATAAAATAACTTGTATATAGCACTTAGGCTATCGAAATACATTTTTTCTCACAAAAAAGATCAATAATATTTAACCGATTTTAAAATCTATTGAGTACTGACCTACTGATTCAAAGTCTATCATAATATGATTAAATCTAAGTTTGACTAACTTCAAAATATCTGTTAAATGCAGTTTTATTCTAAACCAAAAATCAAGTTTAGAAAATAACGTAAATTAAGTCAGAGTTAATTAGTTAGAAATTTTACTTTTCTGAATAATGATTAGTAGTATTGAATTATAGTCTTTTTCAATTTTATATCAATATAGTCTTTTTCAATTTTATATTTATTTTCATAGTTATTTTCAAATATTTTTAATTTATTCTAAAAAGTTAGTTGTCTAAAGTTTGTTTTTTATTTAAAAAGAAGCAAGAAGCACTGATAGCAACTTTAGAAATAAACTATAATATGGATTTTACTAAATTAAGTTCCATCTTTTTTGTTTAATTTATAATGGTATTCATTTGAGAATAAAGTGCTTTGAATCATGTTAAAAGATAAGTTTTTCTCTTCCAAAAATTATTCCCCTTGAAGTGCATTTCTGCTAAAAGAGGGACAGGTTAACTTAATGTGATAGAAATCGATATATAAAAGGCACAAGATAAATTAAAGCATACTGATAAGCTTATACTCATGAATGTCATTCTTAAGAGTAAGAATTTGTTCAAATAAACAATTTCACACTCAACTAACATATATCTCATATTTACTTTTGGCTAATGTAGGATTCAGTGTTACGATTGAATCTCATTAAAAGTAGCATACGACAATGTATTTATTAAAATATTAATAGTCATTCGCTTCATTGTTTTTCTTTTTTAAAATGATTAACAACAATTAATTCAAAAGTACACTCAACAACAAACAGCACCGCATAGATAATTAAATTATTATTTGTAATTGAGTTGTTTAAAAATATTGTTTTTATACATATAAAATGTGCTATGAGAAATTATTATTCTCATGTCTAGCAAAATAGTTAAATATTTTATAAAGCCTTTCTACCTTAGAATAAGCATCAGTAATTTTTGAAGTTAATATTGATATTGTTAATTATTTGAAATATGTTACTTTTCATTTATAGGACTATGCATTAACCAATAGGAAACTAAAAATTAATTCAATGCACAAAATAAAGGTTCTTTTTAATTTGTTTTATAAATAAATGTTTTTTCTTTCTCTTTTACTACCATCATTAAATTTATTTATTAAAATTTTTAAATACCTTAGAACTAAAACTATTAATAATAAAAATAACAATTGTTATTAAATATGTGTATGATTTTATTTAAATCTTAATTGTTTTTCTTTCGTTGAATCACTTTGAAAATTTCTGCAATCACTATTGTTTTCGTAAACATTTTTCGAATTTATATTTTTATTTTCAAATAAATTTAAAACATCGACGATTAATAAACGGAAACTAATCATGGAGCTTTTAAAGAAGCTTTATTACGCGAAATGCGATATATGCTTGTAGCTTTCTTTTCTTGTTTATTCACTGTGCAAAAGAATCTGATTGGACAAAAATATTTTGACGTCACTGCTGATCGTAGGGAGAAACAGGTAACAAAATCCCCGTCTTAAGCCAGGGTACATTTAAGATACGACGCAAGTGTTTCACTTGAATAACTATTTAAGACGATAGGCGTAACTTCCCGAACTTAAGACCGTCGCATACGTCGAGTGGCGTGTCTTAAGACTGTTTCAGTTGAATCCCGGCCTTAAGTTCCATCAATATATCCGAGATTCGTTCCTTGCTACGCTGCTTGACTGCTATTGTCGGGCGCAACGGCGTTATCATCGGGTCTTGGATATTCAAAGCGTGCATATTGGTCGAAGATGTGAAAGATGCGACTTCAGATGGTCCCGACATGTTCAATTGGTCACTGTTCACAACGAATTCGTAAATTTGATTCCGTTCATCCGCTTCTTGAAAATTCTTGTCCAGGAAAAAGCGTCGATGAGAGAGGTATTGTCGAGCATAAAAGACGATGTAAACTCCGCAGGAAGACGCGTCATCTTGGTGGTTGTAAGCGTTGCGAGGTTTCACGATGCATCCTTTCAGATTTTCATTCGTAACAACGGTATTCAAAACGTGTCGCAGTATTTTTCTCAAAACAGCATCGATGGGCAGCGGGTTGTCGACTGGATCGCAGACTAATAGTTGACGTTCTCCATAGCTTGCTTCGTAAATTCCTAGCATCCAGTGCTCGCCTCTATCCATTTGAGCTCTCTTGTGAATGGGAATGAGTAGCACGTCGAATCCTTGTTGAACGCCGTATAGATAGTTGGAAGCCTTGTTCTGGTCGCTGATATCGTTGAGAAGAGCCATTCCTTCATAAGCGCCATCTGCTGTTGTAACGTAGAAGCGTGCGACAAATTCAGGGTGAAGTACGGCAACTTTGACGGTCGGGTAAGCTTGTTCGGCGTAATGGAGAAGCATACTGACAATGACGGTATCTTCTAGTTGTCCATTTGCGGGTAGAATTGAGTTGATCGCTTGTTGTTCCAAAATTCCGGCTCCTTGAAGAATTTCATGTAGAGGTGCGTTCTGCATGTTGAAAATGTAGCTTGAAATCTGATGAATGTTGAAATGTCGGACTTTGTTGACGGTGATTTTAACACAAAAGTTAAACTTTTCTCCACTTTGATAAATGTAAACTAATGCGAACCTTACAATTAAATTATTAATTCCTTCGTATATTATTGGTTTAAGTTGTCGAAAATTAATATTTCAATTGTAAGGTTCGCATTAGCATACATTTATAAGAGTGGAGAAAAGTATCTATAGCCATTATGGCGAACTAATAAAGTTTGAAAATATCCTATCTGTAACTCCGAACTGCTCGACCGTAGCGCTTCAAAACCGGCGCCAATCGATTCCTCGTGGCCAAAAACCCCAGACCCCCAAGTTTACCGGAGTTTATTATTTCTGGATATATATATATATATATATATATATATATATATATATATATATATATATATATATATATATATATATATATATATATATATATATATATATATATATATATATATATATATATATATATATATATATATATATATATATATACATTATGCTTTTGATTTTACATTTTAATATAATAAGATTTATGCTAGGTTTATTATAACACATGAAATTTTATTTCAGTATTAATATTGAATATTGAATAATTTATAACATTTACCTTTTAATATAAAATTTGTAACGTTATTTTTTCTAATCATTTAGTTTTTGATTCTTCAAATATTTTAATTAGATTTTGTAAATACATTTTTTATTGCATAAAAGCCCATACTTTTTTCAAATACGGGAATCCAAATTAATTTAATCTTTGAATAGATTTTGATTAAAGCAATCCCCTTCGAAAAAATAATGTTAATTATTCATAATTCAACTCATAATTACCAAAAAAATACCTTATTTAATTTTTTTTTAAATGATTTAAGAATAAATCAATTTAAATATTTAAATTTTAATTAATTTTCCCTTTATCGTTCTCGCATAAATAGCTAAGACTTGCGGAGTTAATAAGAATTCATAAAACTCTGCAAAGAACCACATTTCTTTCCTTAATTAAGCATTTGAATAAATGGCCTACCATAAAGCTGAAATCTCGTCAGTTCCCTCAGTGCTTACGCATTTCATCAGAATGGCTTCTAAGAAAATTCCATCAGCATCAAAACTGAATGACAGTTAAGATGATTATAGTTAATGCAGACGTTTCAGTCTTCCGTTAATGGCTTCCAAAATGACCACGTGCGTCCTATGTTTCATACTGAATGGTAATTTTGAGCGATAACAAGAATTCGTTAAAGAACTTTTACTGTTAAATATATATACCTAATATACGTGATTTTTTTTCTTTCTTTTAAAAAAAATCATTGTTATTTTTGTTTGCTTTTAATGATTTCCAAAATAATTTTATTAAAAAATAAAGGGAAAAAAATTGACAAAAAAAGGATGAATAAATTTTCTTTGCAAATGCTTCCTTAAATAATTTTTATATAAGGGCTGTCAAAATGACCACGTGCGCCCTATGTTTAATAGTGAAGGGCAATTTTAACCTATAACAGGAATTGTTAAAGAAATTTTAATGTTAAATACATGACTGATATACGATATTTTTTCTTTTAAAAAATTATTGATGTTTGCTTTAATGATCTCTAAAATCAATAAGTAGAAATATAAAAAGAAAAGCTAAAAATAAAAAAAAGCAAATCTAAAATTCACTTTTAAACGCTTAGATAAATGTTCTCAATTAAAATAATGAAGCCTATTAGATAAAAATTATTTAAGAATAAAATGGCGATCTAAATGAGGTTACTTATGCTTGAAACTGCAAAGCAAATTTCAAGTTTAATGTTTTAAAATGCTCACATATATTTTCATATTGAATAACAATTGTATAAGAAATTAAAAATCCGTTAAAGAAGATTTAGTGCTAATTACATACCTGATAAACGTGATTTTTTTAATTAATTTTTTTTTTGTTTTTAATGATTTCAAAAATCAATAAATTGAAAAATATAAATAAAACAAAAAATTATTAAATAATTTAAAGATTAAATTTGCATTTAAAAACTTTTACAAATAATCTCTTTTCAAACAAAGCCTTTTAGAAAAAAAAAGTATTTGAAAATAAAAAAGTGATTTAAATGGTGTTATTTAACAGTTATAAGGGCAAAGCAACTTTTTAATTTAATTTTTTGAAATGTTTACGTGTACTTTACGTTTCATACCAATTGGTAATTTAAAAAAATAATCAGAATTTGTCAAAGAACTTTTAGTGTTAAATATATGTCTTATATAGGGGATTTTTTTCTTTTTTTTTCTTTAAAAATTCATTGCTTTTTGTTTTACTGGTTTCCGAATCAATAAGTGAAAAAAAATTAAAACGAAAAAAGATAAATAAATAAAATAAATAAATTACATTTAAAAAAATAAGTATAAAGGGAATTTTAAATTTGCCTTATGTTTAATTGTGAAGGGCTTTGCGTTTAATTGTGAAAAAAATTTAAAATTTAGCGAAAATATAAAAAAAAGGCAGATTTGAATTTTAATCTATTAAAATAAAAAAGCCTGAAAGAAAAAAAGAATAATTGAAAAGACAATGACTATATAAATGTGGTTATTTACGCTTAAAACTGCAAAACACCGTTTTAGTTTCATGTTTTTAAATGCTTTCATCTGTCTTACGTTTCATCTGTTTTACGTTTTCAGAGGCAATTTTGAAAAATAATAAAAATTCGTTTAAGACCCTTTAGTGTTAAATAAATTTCTGGTACACGTGTTCTTTAGTTTTTCTTAAGAAGCTAAAAATTAAATGTAGTAAATTTTGTTTTTAATGAATAACACGAAGAAATTATAAATTAAATGATTATTAAAGATAGATTATACTACACTAAAGAAGAAGAGCAATTTTTGGTTTAATATTTTGAAATGCCGACACGCGTATCATGTATTCTATGCTAAATATTGAACGATAAAAAGGGATTCGTTTAAGAACGTTTCGCATTAAAAATATAGCTAATTTTATCTTTAATTTTGTCAAAAATTAAAAAATATAATTGCACTGCAAAGATATACATACTTTTTAATCATTTTATAAAGTCTAAAAATATTAGAAAAAGTATCTGACTTACAAAAGCATGAATAAAAGAAACGAAACATATTACGATATAAATTAAAAATAAAAACACGAGATTTTTTTGGAACATCAGAGAGATGTTAATTTCTGAGGAGATAGTTTATATTTTTGGAATTTGAGGTTAATACTAACCCGTCGTGGTTTTTTTTTTAAATATTTTGTGCAAGGTTATTACTAACCTGTTACCAGTACTTTAATTTTGTTACTTCATGTGCGGTAGTTATATAAATGTGTTTTTACAAAAAAAAAACGAACTGCTACGTAATATAGCTTAATTCATTACAATTTCTAAAAAAAAATAAGTAAATAGAAAAAATTAAGTTAGAAAAATTAAAGAATTAAAAATATTTCGAATGCTTCGATAAATTATTAATAATTAGTAACTTATAGTCGATACTTCGATAATTAGTAACTTATTAAAAAGTATTTAAAAACAAAAGGATGAATTAAGTCTGGCGAAACTTAGTAATAAAAGACATGATTTAAATTTAATGTTTTAGATAAATGCTTTTTTTATACATTTAATTTTATTTTAAAAATTAATTAGATAAATAAATTAGAAATTCAAGTAGAAAAATAAAAGTTGATTCAAGATATAAAATTGACGTTATAATACATGAAAGATTTTTCTATTTGTAACAATGTTAAATGACTAAAAATATGACGAATAAAATGACTAAATTTTCAATTTTGAGATTTTACTTTATATTTGAAGTAGGAATCATAAGCTTTAAATTAAAAAAAATTATTAAAATCTGATCATTTTTCACCGAGATATAAGCTTTTTTAGTATGACCACGCCCCTTTGCAGTTGCATTGTGGTAAAAGTTTGCAAAAGAAGTGTTTCTATCCAAAAAAAGATTAGAGTTTGGCGTTATTGCTGCAGTTGCAGAGTACAATTTAGGTTTTGTTGAGACATAAAAATTAAAAAATCAACATATTTATCAGAGTTCTGTAACAGTTGCTGAAAGGAAAGATTGCAGGCGTGCAAGTCAGAAAAAACGAAAATCCTCTCAAAAATTCAAGGAAGAGAAAAGTTCAAGAAAATATAAAAAAATATCATTAGAAAAGAAATCAGTTAGAAAAGAAGGGTTGACATATTCTGCAGGCGAATTTTGAATATTAAATTAGTGTTAAAAGTAATATATTTGAAATATGTTTAAAAATGTGTTATCACATCTTTCTCGTTTTCTCGTTCAAGTATTGTAATAACATTGTTATTTTGGATTATTTTTCATTTGAATATTATTAAATACTATATAATTTCTGATGAGGCTAATCATAAGTATTTTACACATATTTAACTCATTAAAAATTTATCATTCAAGCAAAACATAGTGTATTATTGTGTGCAAATTTTAAAACTGGCTTTTTCTCAAAATCAATATTCTGGTAAATTTTGTGTTTTCGAAATGCTCCATACATTTTAATTTTTGTCTGTTTTTAATTATATTTCATCAAATTGCTTGTTATACATGTCTAAATGAAAGTTGCGATGCATTATAGGTTTAACTAGAGTAAAAAAAATTACTTAGTCACAAATGAAAATTCTTATGTAACTGTTTTAGTTAAAATTATGTGTTTTTTAATATTTCATAATTGTTTTAAAATTAAATTTGTTTGAAAGTTATGAATTATCGCAACTTTAGTTTAGAAATTAAATAAAAATCTTGTAACAAAAAATTAACTTCCTACTTTGCTTTTCCGAACAAATGGAGCATTTCAAATATTTCCTTTTTTGGGTATTTTAAAAAAATTAAAATTTAATTTAATTTTAAACTAATTGAACAATCATCACCAAACTTCATGCTTAGTCTGCTTAACATGCAAGTACTAAATTCTGTAAATTTTTAAATTGTAGCTCAAAAATTGAAAAAAAAAATTTTAAACGTCCCTTGTACCCTTGTCCTTGTTGTATGAAACAAAAATATGTAAGAAAGCTTTACGTGTTAAATAGCGAATTTTACACACATAAATATTTTCGCATCGCTATATAAGTTTTTCTGTCATTATAAGGAGCATTAATAATTTATAATTTTACAACTAAAATTATGAAAATTTATGCATCAAATGGCGGTAAAAGGAACCGGCACTGGAGTTCCAGTTCATTTTATCGTGACATCCATTTTTACCGGAACAAAAATCTAATGTACCTTAGTTTTTTCACTAATAATTACAGTAAAATCACTGTATAATTCTAATCGTACAAATGTATTTTACGGTTAAATGGATGCTTCCAAACAATTGGATGTCCCATAATTTCTTACAGTGTAGTTTGTTTTAGACACAAACTATATCCTGTAATAAAAACATAATCTTGAATTTGTGTTTAGATATTGGTCTACGTGTGACCAAAATGAGCCAGCATAGCCTAGATTTTGAAACATCGCTTAAACTCATGATTTAAGCAATATTTTTCCAATAAATGTAAGTTTACCTCTAAGGATTAAGAATTTTTCTTGACAACTTTAAAAATAAATAAATAAACAAGAAAATGTTCTGTTGTTGATTTTATTCATATAAAAATCTTTTTATTCTTCTAGAAAATAGTTTTAGTGGTTCAAAATCAGGAAATTCCAAGTTGAAGTCAAAACCGAAATGAGTTTTATTATATAGTTAGATTGCGGTGAGGTAAAATAAATGCTGAAATAAGATTCTTAACAAAGAATCTCTTCTCACTATCATGAAAAAAAATTAAGAATACCATAACGAAAGGAAATTATTGCTTGTCTAATTAATTTTTCATAATCGTATACGTACTGTTAGCAGCATTGGTTCATTTTTATTGTAGTTTAGGGGTATATTTTAACATTTTTTTTCGTAAAAATCTGTATGCATTCATTAAAATTTTTCCAATATTTTAATATTAATAAATGCATAAAGACACTCAGTAATTTTGCCTTAGCTGTTATTTTTTTTAAACTTAAATATGGTTAAGAAATTTAAGTTTATAATTCGCAATAGAATTAAAAATATTATGCTTTAAAATTTTTTATTCATTTATTTATTCACTCATTTATTTGCATTTTTTTAAATGCCTCTGTTTATATAAGTTACCGGCACTTTTTGCTATTAGCATTTTAAAAAATCTTAAATTTATACTGCACAGTAAAAGAGTCCGGTATAAAGTACCAACACTTTGGGGACATCATCCGGAAAATCCCTTTTACCACGAAATTCATTCTGAACGTAAATTATTAAATCGTAATTTTCACTAAAATATTTATTTCATCCAATTAATTTAGTGATTTTACTGTAATTATTATTGTGAAAATTACGGTATATCAGATTTTTTTTTGCTCCGCAGCATGCCCTGTTAAAAATTAATTTTACGGAAAAAAGTACCGCCTTCTAGGGGGATCCAGAATCTTTCACACCAGTGCATACTTATTTCTTATTAAGGATTTTAATTTTATAATCAAAATTTAATTTATCGTTGGTTATTTATTTATTTATAAATTGTTATTTATAAGTTTTTTCTCATTTGGAAGCAATTTACTTGCATTGCATCTAAAATGAAAGTACCTTGTATGGTATCGATTAAGCAACATGTATAAAGACGTCAGATCGCGGTTATTTGTTTATTTAATTTTTGATAAAGTATAAAATTATTATTTTATTATTATTATGAAATCAAGAAGTAAGTAAATAAGTAAATAAATAAACATTGCTGTAAAAATTACTGTAAAAAGTCTTACAGTAAATAGGCACTCTGGGTATCAGTTCATTAGACCATAATTTTCTCATCAATTTTTTACAGTGTAGTTTGTGGGTAAAAAAATTCCAAATTCCTCTTCACAAATTTCCTCAATGACTAGTCCTGGAAAAGCAATATTTTCGCTACCGAATCAATTGAAATGTGTAGCATATTCATATTAATTCTGACTTACTGTTACCTTCTGTCATGTTTAACTAATGAATCTCCTAATATTTAGGAATATGTTTTCTAAACCAGTTAGTTAGCCATTAGTCTATTCAATTTGAATGTATGCAGAAAGAAGCTTAAGTCTTGAGTAAAGCTTGTTCATAAGTTTCACTTGCACAGCTTATACACATTTAATCACCAGAAATACATTATATATTCTTTAAAAAATAAATCTATTTTGATAAACCCTACCTGCTCGAACTCGAACTTCTCGGCTTCCAAGTTTCCCAGCTGTATTGGAAGCAACACAGCGATAAATTGCATCATGTACTTCTCGTCTGTACTGTAATGGAGAAAATGGAGAAAACACTAAAGATCCATCTGGGCGTGCATGCTGTAGTCCTGGTATATCCCGTACTGTAGTTCCATTTTTCGTTTCCCACCAAACATCTGGCATTGGTTGACTTTTTGCAGAACATCGAATCACAGCTCCAGTTGAGTTATCAAAATCAACTCGTGGTGGTGGTTCATACTCAAATACTGGACCACGTACTATTAAAAAAAATATGTATTATTTATAAAAATACTTAACTAAGGCATTTATAAAAGAAATTTTAAAAGATAATTAAAAGATATCATGTGGACGGCTTTCTTCACACACGAAAATAAGTTTAAATTGACTACATTATAATTCAACTATACTGTTCTAAAATAGTTTGTTGGAACATTTATATTTAAAAATTTGTACTCATATATTTCATGTAGCTTCAATTTATAAATCTATTTGGCTCTAATACCAGCATATATTCCACTCAATCTTGCAAACAATTTCTTTACTGATATAAAAAAAGTAGGGTCGAAGCTATCAGAATATGGTAAAATTTACCGCGTTTCTGGGTCTTGATCACAAAAAACTGCGGGATTTTTATCGAAATGCCTTGGTAATGATTTTGATAAAATTAATAATAAATGTATGGTAAATCTCGTATATTTAAATTTCATTAACAAGAATTATATATTTTTTCTCAGAAATGTCATTATCATAGAGTACTGTAGCTTTACTGGAAAATTTTTCTCCGTGCAGTATAGCATGCAAAAATTTAAAAAAAAAAAGTTTCATGACAGGGATTTCAAACCAGGTAGCTGTTAAGTCCTATAACAGAACGTATAGACTATATAACTGCTAAGTTTGAGGGCTTTAAAATATTTTTTGGATGGTACTGTATCGACTAATGATAGAATTTTGATAATTCCTCAAAAACGCATTTTTTATTTTTATTTTATAATTACGTTTACAGTTCTCGACAAAATTGAAAATGTTCAACGGATCGTAACGTGAAACAGTGTTTTATTTTTATCCCTCTAAGCAGTTTGATTTAACATGTTTTAGTTTGGCAAACAGTTACATTGTTAGTCAACTTTGACGAAAACGTTTCTGTAGCGCGTACAAAAGTGTTGAAGGAAATTTAGATGTTGAGCATGTTTTGGATCTCAGCAGATATTGAATCCTTTTTTTTTTAAAAAAATTTTTGTTCCAATTGTTATAGTGCATATTTAAACACGTTTGTTAGTCCTCTGATTTTTGATTTAATTTTAAAAAGCAAATTTTTTAATTTTTTCTTCTAAATTCGATGATTTATGTTCAAGAGCTGAATTTTCTAAATTCAAAGTAAGACATTATATAAAAATGTATGCAAAGAGATAAACAAAACAAAATATTGTTGAAAACCGATTTAATATTTTTTAAACTAAACATGCATTAACTTTAGGTCTTTTTCACTAAGTTCAAGATAAATCATTTGTCTTGAAATCTTACGCTGTTCCAATACGTGAATTTCTGAGAAAATTACGTTTACACTGCTAAAGAATTTAGTTTTTGAAATATATTTTATTTTAAATGCTTCTTATATGCTGTATATTTCATTTTAAATATATTTTATTTTAAATATTTAAAAGCTTGTAATGTTCATTGTTTGAACACACTCTTTTACTTATGAACAGCTAATAGTAAGTACATACATATTCTCACCTGATGTAAAATTCATAAACTGGTCTCAAACTAATTAAACGTGGGTCTGATTGAATAGTAAATTAACCAGACAATATCTCAAATTTCGAGTTCATGTGGAGTTTCAAACATTTAGTTGATCAATTGTATAATATCATTTGATTGACTCGAAATTTAATCGTTTGCATAGTCATAAATTAATACGCTGATATTAGCTGAATATGCCTTATATAACTTAGTTATATATAACATATAACTTCAATATATAACTTAGTTCTAATAAGAATAGTATGAATTTGAGATATTCAGCCAGTTTTCACACTCTGGAAGCACTTACTTACAATTTATAAATAGTATATATTATGTATACATAGTATATACAATTATATACAATGTAAAAAAATATTTCGTTACTTTTACAACATTATCTACTGCAAAATCACTTAATCTCTGTACATTTAAGGAAATTATGCAATATTAGCAATATAAGATTATAGATTAAGAATATTGCAATATATTATGCAATATAAGAATATTATGCAATATAAGCAATTTTCCGTAATCGGCGTAATGGTAAAATTATATGGAGCAAAAATTCTAATATACCGTATTTTTTTACAGCAGCATTTACTAGAAAATCACTGAACCACTGTAAATTAATTATTACTGAGCAAATTATGGTAAAAATGGACTTTTAGGGTTTCAGCATTTTTTTAAAATTTGATCCGGAATGTTTTACAATGTAAAGCGTGATAAAAAAAAATGGACCAGCGTAAATAACTTTTGATCTAATGATCGGATACTTGCGTTCAAGGACTCAATTTTAATTGTTTGAGGGGGGGACCATAAATATGCTAAATAATAAGTTAGACATGCTAATAATAAGCTAATAAATATGCTAATAGATATGCTAAGAAATATGCTAATAATACGACGATATTTTAAGTTTCGAAATTAGACATAAAAACGTCTTTTCTGTGACTAAACATACCTTTTTTTCGACGGATGTTTGATTTCCAAAATATTTGGGGTAGCCGCCATCTTGAAAGCATGGTCCCAATAGTTTGGTCAGGAGAGTGACCCAAAGTTTGGACCTCTTAATGCTAATTTTACTTTTTAGTATTTCGCTTAATCAAATTAATTGTATAAGAGAATTGAAAAATCTTTGCTCGCAATTATAAAATTCATTTATCTAATGATAAATTCATGAGACAATAAATTTTAGCAAATATTAATTATTTTGTATTATTTTATTTCATAATTGTTGAAAACATTTTGAATTGTAAGGTATACAATTTTTTACATCAATTTAAGGTATCTAATTTTACCTGGCGAAATACGAAATGTGAACGAAATTAATTGAATAGTACCTAAGAAATAGATTTTTACTATTTAATCGATTTTGTTCAAATTTTGTATTTTTTCCAGTAAAATTCGATACTTTAATGTGATGTAAAAATTTATAGATCTTACTATTCAAACTTTTTTCGTCTGTTATTAAATAAAATAATAAAAATAATAAATATTTTGGAATTTTTTTTCCTTTTTACATGGTGCATCTTTGGCTAAACGAATCTTATAATTGTGCGCAAAAATGTTTTGATTTATTTAAAACGTTCTCGAAATATGGTGAAATACTCAAACAGTAAAATTAACATTAGGGGGTCCAAAGTTTGGATTGCTTTACTGACCAAACTATTAGGACCATAATTCCAAGATTGCAGCTACCCCTTTTATTTCGGGGGTCAAAAATCCGAATCCTTCGAAAAAAGGGTATGCTTATTAAGAAAAGCATGTGTTTCATTTCGCAACTTAAAATATAAAAAGAACTAATTAATTAAAATATAGTAGTATATAGTAGTATATAGTTAATTAAAATATAGTAGTATACAGTAGTAAAATATAATGTTGTGTCCTCAAACCATTAAGATGGAGTCCCAAACTTGAAGATCTGATCAGTTAGTCTGTTTAATTAAAGTTATTCAGGATGGTGCGTTTTTTTTTCTTGTATACTGCACATGCAATTCAATTGATTTTTGTTAGAGTGATTCAGCTCACAATAATCTTAATCCTGAGCTTTCTCTTTTTACTATAATACTTAATTATCCTTAGGATTGCAGAAATATATATTTTTTACTTCAAATAGAGTGCGAGATAAAATTCTGTTTCGTCGTTTCTCCTTATTGAACATCAAGTAATGTTGAAACGGAAGCTTTTATGTCCATGATTATGTTGTGTCCTCAAAATTTAATATATTTATATGTTTAGATATGCAATGTATGTATTTTTTTAAATTTAATGCTAATGAGTACAATACAGTTAGAGTTTTCGTTCAGTTTTCATAACAAGATATATGTTCATAGATATGTTATAATAAATAAGCGCAGATTTTTATAAAATTGCACCAAGTTAAAATATTGTGACATTTTTAGCCAAGAAACGAAAACCAAGGTCAGTTTCAAGCCCATTTTATATCATTATTAGCTAAGTGAAGATAAAGATTTCATCAAGATAAAGCCAGCGTATATAACAATGTTTCTCTTGCTTATTTATACATGATAATGCTAACAATGCTTATTTATACATGATAATGCTAACAATGCTTATTTATACATGATAATGCTAACAATGCTTATTTATACATGATAATGCTAACAATGCTTATTTATACATGATAATGCTAACAATGCTTATTTATACATGATAATGCTAACAATGCTTATTTTTACACGATAATGCTAACAATGCTTATTTATACATGATAATGTTAACCTCAAAGCAGTTATGTAATGATTTTCACTTGGTCCTGACCTTTTGCTCATGTTTGGAATATTGTTTTACAAGTCGTAGATGGAGAGCAGTATATATCTGTACTGAAATCCAAAATATCCATTAGAATAGCATGATTAAATAGCGATGCAGAAAATATTCAAAATAATTGTTTTTCAGTTTTTTAGTCAATGTCACACCAATTACTGAAAACTTGTATTTTATTTTCACTGAATAAATATTGTCTGAAAAAATATTGTTTGTACAGAAACTTTTGTGGTAGTTAAAATTAGTCAAATGTGAGCAGAGAAAGAATTTCTAGTACAATTTCGATACTGTATGGTAATAACGTTTTTTTCAAAAAAAAATCGTAATTCTGGTTAATAAACCAAAAAATATACGATATTTAAACCTTTCATTTGTTATCTTTTCCTTTCATATTATCCCTGTCTATATGAAATTCTGGTCTTAAAAATTATAGTTCTTATTACTAACCAAGTAGAGCGAAAAACAAAATTGAAAAGTAAGTTAAACCGAATAAGTGGTTTTTTATACTATGATCAAGGTAAAATTTCCAAGTTTTATATCATTGACCAAATTTTATCACGTTTTATAAAACCAAATTGCTAATTTGTTAATTTTACCAAAATCGTTACAAAAGCATTTTGACAAAAATTACTGAGCCTTTTAATGTTTTTGTAGAGCCGGAAACCATAAAACGGTACATTTCGGTTTATTTTGTGTATATATATATATATATATATATATATATATATATATATATATAGAGAGAGAGAGAGAGAGAGAGAGAGGGAGGGGGGGGGAGAGAGAGAGAGAATATGAATTTTTGATATGCAACAAGCTATAAAAAATAGGTTTGATCTGTAGTTTTGACATAATATGTTAGATAATAAATAATGGACTTTAGACTTTCGTCAAAATGACTTATTTTCGAAAAATATCTACAGTTCGTAATGTTTTTACCCTAAGTTCGTAATGTTTATACACCTCTATATAAATCAGTCGAAAAATTTAAATTTATGTATTTTGCTTTAATAAATTTCTCTGTTGATATGTAGTTTAAATGCACATTATAAATTAAGAGCAATATAAAATAAAAGGAAAAAAACGGCGATTTCGCTTAAATTTTAAATATTTCTGAAATTGAAATTACACTGAGCTGAATCTAAGTTAAAGACTTAATTTTTAATAAAAAATAAATACAAATATACATACATATATAATATTTATAGAAATCAATACTAAAATATTCTAAACCCTGAAATGGGAGACATTAATATGATTTTTCATCTAAATATATCAAAGAAAAGCAACAGGTGAGCATGTAATTAAATAATGAATGTTTTTGTTTGTCTTTAAGTATGTTTCTCAATTTCTATTCCCGATGGCAAAAATACATTAATTACATAATGAGAAATAATATTAGTTTTTATAAAGAAAGGAAAAAAAAGTTAATTCATGGTTTCTAAAAGGAGAGAATTTGCAATACGCAGTTTTCGAAAAGCGCGTTCTGATTAAGCAGATGGTAAGCATTAAATTAAATGAATACGTTTTATTAGTTAGCAAATCCGCATGTCCATTCGTTGTCTACCTATGATAATCACAAGAGCAAAGTTGAACTTAATAGTAGATGTTAAACCAAATGCGTGAGCGTAAAGTATCGAATTGCATAATTTAGTTTTTCTTTTTTTTTACATTTCAAATGTAAACCAGCTAACTTCTGTCCTGATAGAATCTAGTTTTACACAAAATTGATAAAATAATTTTTTAGAATTAATCCCTGCCTCAATGCAGAATTGTCCGAAGCATGAATATGCAAAAGTTAAATAACGCTTGACACATACATTCTTCAGTTCGATTTTAAAAGAAGAATTTTGCTTTGGAGAACCCTGTTTAAACATGGTCCTCCAAGAGTTTTATCTCAAAATTTCCATACAACAACAATTATCAAACTAGAACGCTTGCTTGATGAAATATGTTTTTTCCACTAGAATTATAATTTTAACAAAAATGCCTCTTTCACGCGGTTTTTTCATTGTTTCAATTCATTTTTATCTGTTTTGCCTTGGTAAGATTTATTTAGCGATTCCATTCATTTACTCACTAACTATCCTATACCAGCATGCCACAAATTTTAACATTCAAGCAAATTTTTGATTTGGAATTGAGATATTCATGGCGCAAAAGTATTTAACTTGTAAGTTATTGGGACGAATATCATACCATTAGTTACAGAAAAAAAATATTTCAATTTTATTTTCTATATCAGTTACTACGTGTCTGTAGACCAATATTTTGTAACATTTTCGCCTTTCATAAGTTTGAAAAGGAAACTAATTTGTTTTGTGGTGACCAGATAGCTATTTTGTTAAGCATGCTACCTCGGTCGTATTTAAAAATGTTATCCAGTCTTAGTTCGGTAACCCTTATCTAAAAGTATTATTGCAAGTTCTATAGGAAAACAGTTTAAAAGTATACGATTCGGACCGAGAAGAAAGAGGGAAAATATCGTTTGCCTCCTATTGTTGCGACTCAAGTTTAAATCCCGGTGATGACTGGTAAGTCAAATACTGCTCTCCGCGTGCACAGACCACAGTTCAAAATATCTGAAATAAAGTATGATTCCTGATTTAGAATCCTCTTTTAATCCTGCATACCGTTAGAGGTTATGTGGGTTTATTAATCATTTAATGCAAATTTGGGTAGATTTTTATCAACATTTTTCGCATGAAAGAGAGTTAGTTCTATTGCACGCTTTAGAACATTCCTTGTTTTCTGGTTTATCTTCGAAAATGTAGAAAAGTGAAAGCCAAATCCAAAATTGACCATATAATAAAAAAGTGAAAAATAAAAGATAAGGCTTGGTAATAAAATAAAACATGAGATATAAAATAAAATACACGACATAAAATAAAGTACAACCATAAAACAAAGTATGAGAAAAGAATGAATTATTTAAATTTATCTCAGAAATTTCAAAAGATAAGATTTGGAATAATTTATTAAATAGAATAGAAATACTGAGTCTGAACCACTAAGAATAAATCTGATAAAAATAAAGCAAAATAAAAAATTTTAACCCCCTTATAAGAAATGAATTTTGTCAGCTGAAATAAAAATAGCAAGCACATATCACTCAAAGTATTTTGTAATTTATCCATTCATCTCAGCAGACATGTTTTTTTACAGTTCTTTCATCTTGACAAATCTTTTCTTGTGGCAGAGTTGATAGATTACACATCTTCTTTGCCTCGATACTTCCTTCTCAACCATAAATTGACCAATCGGGCGTCATGAAATACATTTTTTCAGCCAATCATTTTTCAAGTTATTCAATTTTGGACAACGGTTCCGCCTATGGAATACTTTTGCAATAACCAAGAATATAGATATTTTTTAAGCTTATAAACTTTATTTCATTCCATACATCTTTGAAAATAATCCATTTCGAATTATAATTTTTAAATATCTACTATGAAATTTATTTTATTCACTTTTTTCTGAGTTAAAGATTGAAGCAAATTGACTTCAATTTGAATTTAATATTTTGTTTTTTTTGTAAACAGTTTCCAACTTACTTGTAACTGAAGGACGCAATCTAAAACACATGTCTACTGACGGGGTCCAAAAATTAATCAGATTTTATGTAGGTTTCTTTTTTTATGTGTGGATAAGAGAGTTTTAAACATTATTGCCAATTTCCATCAAGTTATTCAAAACAATAAAAGTTAATGAATAACAAATTAAATAAGTAGTTATTCTAACATGTTTAATAACATATTATTTCAAAAATAATAAATTTACAGCACTCTTATCAAGTGCACTTTTAAAATAATTGCATGATTTATTAAAAAGCTCGGACTCGTTTAAATAAATTTTCATGATATCAAAATCATAAAAAAAATATAAAAAATTAATTGCAGCCAAATTTTAGGAAGATTAATAATAATTGTTCTTAACTTGTGCTGAAAAATAGCGATTCGGATCAAATTACTGAAAAAAAGTGCTAATACTCAGGATGCCGGTATTTTAAACCGTAAAATCCTTTTCTATCGGAGCAAAAAATCTGATATAACGCAATTTTTATAGTAATAAATATCAAAAAATCACTGAATCACTCTAATTAAATAAATATTAATGTATAAATTACGGTAAAACATTTTATGGTAAAAAAGGATTTTGCAGTAAAATGTTATAGCTGATGTACCCAAAGTGCCAACCATTTACACCACGATTTGATCCTGAATTTTTTACCGTGCTGTTTGTATCTTTCTCGTTTTTGCTATTTTGATATTTATTTTGTTCAAAATTTTTAGTAGACAATTTCACACATAAGAAATGAACTCATGAACTTAGGGGTTCTAGGGGTACGCATTTCATACCCATTTATGAAATTTGCATATGCTTGCTCATGTGGGGAAATTGAACACACAAATGTACTTTTTCTCAAAAACTTTTTTAACGGATTTAAAATTTTGAATGTCACAATATGGGAAATTGAATGCTGGGAAAAAAAGATAGTCCAGAATATGGTAACAGTTACAATGTTACCAGAATTAGCAAAATATTATTTAATATGTACCTTTTCTTATTTCTTCCTCAAACGATATTCTAAAAAAAAAATCTTCATTTAAAGCGTAATATTCCTTCAAGCATTACTATCGTTTTATCGTGCATTACTATCGTAAGTACGTTATCGTTCATTTTTTAATAATCATTATTCTTTACATTCATTTATTTATTTCACTTCATTTTTAGTTGGAAAGGTTTAAAAAAATGATTTCAGAGTCTATGATACTATTTATTATCAAAGAAATGTATCTTGTTCAATTTTTGACTAATGATTTAAAATTTCGTTCAATTTCACGAAGTATTAAGAATATTTTTTCAGATATTCTCATCACAATAATTCAGTAGTTGCAACGAAAGGTTTCCGTTTTAGATTGCTCTTATTTATACTGAAAAGTGGTAAAAAATCCTAATTTAAGGACAAATAAAATCTTTTATTATGCTCCAGTTTATTTTGTTTCGACATTCTTGCTGATTTCAAAGTCAATCATTACAAAGAAAATCCAAAATATCTTCTCAAAATTCAAGATTTAATAATTTGGAAAATACTTAATGTTAACTAAATAACGTCTTTTTGCTTTTATGTTGGTTTGTTTAAAAGCTAAAATTCATTTTCAACACTGAAAATAATTTTTTTCATTATCAACCTGTAATACAAACATTTTCAGCATCAAAGTTCATTTTCAGTTATAATTCAATTCTAAAATTAATCCTTGTTTTTTATATTTTAAATACATTAAATGTTGCCTCGGTTAGATTCATTTATTGTGAAATATAAGAAGAACAAATTTTTCTAAAAAATTTTATTTCAGGGAATCATTGTTTAAAAAATTTTTTATACTTAATTACTTGGATAAAGTTTATTTAATAAAATAATTCACAAACGAAAAAAAACTAAATCTTTATGTAAACATCAACTGCAAATCTATGTCATCATTACTCCAAGCTGCTCCTTGTAACTTTGTTGCATATTTTTGTATCCAAATTTTGTTATCATTTTCTCTCGTACAAATTTGAAAATTGAATGCTATTATCCATATTTTAATTAAAGTAGGAAAAATAACAGTTCACCGAGAATATTTTTTGTTGACTACAACATGACAAGAGCTGTCGTTGGAAGAATAAATTGAGATTAAAATAGTGTTTCTTGCAATGTTCCTCCTAATCTTTTCCTTCTAACTTTAAATAAGATGACATAATGTAAAGAATTTAATAAGGTATAAATTGTTATAATATCATCTACCTTCTTCCATATTTTTCTTTTATTTAATTTAGAAAAAGTAGAATTTTGATTCAAAACTGTGAAAAAGAAGCATATATAAGACAAAGAAAAAGATCGAAAGAATAATCGAACTCCTATTTAAAAAAAAATTTAAGTTAAGTGCACTTAAAAAAGACTTAAGTTGAAGAACAGTATTTTGTCATTGTTGAAGAATAGCATTTAAAAACTTAGTTTGATTACTTTTACGATCTATGCTTTTACCTTGTAAAGGCTTCTTTTACTTAGTTTTTAGAAACAGACTTTAACTCTTTAACTCAGAACTTGTATTAAGCATATTTTTTTCACAATTTTATCATTTTTTGTAATATTTCAGGTAAAAGTAAATGAAAATATTATATTTAGCATTGCAGTAATTTATGGTAATGAAATACAGCATGAAACACAGGTTGTCTTTCTCTGCATTAAAGGTAAAACCTCCCAAACACAGCTCACTTCCAGGCTGTAATTTTTCAAATTTGTACTTATTCGCAGTTATTTATTTTTAAGAGAGACAGATATTTACCGTTGGAATTTCTTTAATTTAAAAAACCAATTATGGATAAATTTTTGAACATGAATTAAAAATAAATTAAAACCTCTTTTTTGAATTTTATATTTTAGTACAAATATAATTTTAATAATTAATAATCTGAAGAAAAAAATCAGTAACTATTAGATTATTTTTTTATAATTAAAAAATACTCATAAATATATGAGTATTTTTTTTGCGCATATGTATCAGAACGTCAAAAAATGCATTTAAAGGGATCACAGGTGTCCCATCTGCGTTAAAGGGTCAATGTTAAAATCTTTACCAAAAACTATTCACACATTAGGCTTAATGGATTAGGCTTAATGGATTAGGCTTAATGGATAATACTATTTATTAGGGATTAAAACATAAACTAAAAAGAGCATATGTACTCATCCGTCGTTAAGATATGGATCTGAAAAACCTATTAGATAAGCATGTGTAATAATTTCTGCTTCATAACGTCATACAATGCTGAAAGCTTTTAAATCAGACGGAAAGTTTTTGAAGAATTATGTATTGACTGTGGTAAAAATTTTGTTAAATATACACGAAAATAACCAACAAAACATTTATTCTAAAAAAATTGCTAATTTTTTGCTATTTAATGGAAGCCATTCTTAACTTATTCATTAGAATTGTTCCTTTTTGCTATCGAATTACCAAGTTATATTTAATGATACGCATTAAAATTCTTCTTGGCATTTTTTTATTTCACTCTTTTCACAAAGAAAATATCGAAATAAATACAAAGATATAAATCAAAGTGATTTCGTTGAGTTTTTTCAAGGAACATAAATTCTAAACTCTTTCTACCGTAAATCAAAACCAACTTATGTGGGTCAGTGAATGCATAAATGTGTATTAAGCACGCCATAGTTCGTTGCAAAGGAATCAATACGTTCTTTCATTTCTTGAAATGACTTTTTAAATCATTACTTTGAAGTTTCTAAATACCATTAAGGCTTGTGAAAAAACCCTAAGATTAACAAAGCCAGGCATAAACTATTAATTCTTAAGCATTAAAATAGAATTGCTTTTCTCTTGTCATTTACGATGCCGGAGATCTGGAAAATGCATAAAAAACTAAAAGCTTTAAACGAAACAATGCTAAAGTTACTTAGATTCGAAAAATAAAGTTCTTTTGCATCGCTTATTTCCGTGCGCTTGAATGTCTTTGAGACCATTTCTAATGTAGAATTTGCTTTCCCAAAAAATGCATTTAAATACCACAATCATTTTTTCTCCAAAAAATGTTTGTTTTTCATAATTGTTGCTTTCGTAAGTGAAAGAGTATAGTGTAAGACGCTATGCATTTAATTAATACACTTAACAGATATTAGTATTAGGTTTTATGGTAGATACATAAAATTGTTAAACGAATCTATTATAAGTAAGTTCCAAACTTCCTGAATACATTAAAATATTTTGAATGCTTTTGGATCAATTGGAACACTTTAAAGCTCGGTAATTTTTATTGAAACGCTTCGGTAATGATTTTGGTACAATCACCGAAGCATATGGTTTTATACTAAGTGATAAAAGTTGATAAACGTGGTCAATTTGATAATTTCATCATGATGTCTAGGAAATGGCATAAAAACCCTTTATTCGGAGGAATTCATTTTTCAGTTGTTTTTTTATTTACTCTATTTGAGGTTATAAGAACTATAAATTTAAAAAGTTGAATTATTGATAAACCGTTACCGTATGGACGGTATAATTACCAAATGAAGAATTTAAATAATGTATATTTTGGTTTTATGAACCAGAGTCGTTTTTTTCCAGAAATTTCATTACCATACAGTACGGAAATTTTACCAGATTTTTTCTCCATGTGCGAATTTTCGAACATGAATTGAAATCAATTTTTGGAACGAAAAAGTTTATTAAATAATAATTTTAAATGTTATATAATTATTTTTAACTAATTTTTTATTAACATCACCGCTACTGTATGAACTACAGCAGCAAATAAAGAAGTTAAATATTATTGTTTCTAATATTATTTAATAAAATTCTTCGTCACTATTTTACCTATATAATAATCAATGTAATCACATACTTTTGGAAAAAAAGATCAAAAAAGAAAAAGTAACTAAAATATAGTTAAACTTTATATAAATCACGCATGGATCCTAATAAAAATAAATTTGTTTTTTTATAATAAAAAAGCGTTTTCAGTGGAAATTCAATTTCTGCATACTCAAAATTAATGTATTTCCTATTGTATATAGAATAAGAATTGCTTATTAAACAAATCATATTGCTGTAAAAAGAATATTTAGAGATTGGTGCAGAAAGCACTAGGTATTTAGAGAGAATACATTCATACACATGCAAAATTACTTATCACCATGGTTTTCTTTCTTATGCTCTAACAATGAATTACATGTCAGTACAGGAAATAACGGAAAAAGGTTATAACGTGTTTACACACGTAAAACCCTCTTTTTACTGACAAAATTGTGTTATGACATAACTTATTTAGAAGAAAAAGAAGCTTTTTTCGAAGAAAAAAATTCATGCTTAAGATCTAATTGGTTTTATAAACATGCAATTACGTTACACTAGTAAAAATAATAAATAATTTCTATACAGAAAGATTCATTATATTTCTAAAATATTAAACAGAAAAATACTGAATAATCTTTAAAAAAACACTGCTCCATTTTCAAATGAATTTATATGAAGTTGTGATTCAAGTTCGAATATGTCATTAAATTAAATTTTGTTTATCTTTAGTAACATTAATTTTTTTAAGAAAAAAGTTGAATTTCGCCAGATGCAGCTTAAATTTAATATTATACAGTAATTTTTATTAAAATTAAGTTTAAGACTCAAACTCTAAGATAGACAATGTAACTTTTTCTACACGTTTAAGGAATTTTTGATGCATATAACAAAAAAAGACAAAAAATAAACATTAACATAGCAACTACAACTTTATATTATTCCCTAAGATATTATAAGAAGGTTTGAAAGGGTTACTTTTACTCTCAATAAGAAATGAATTTTTTTCTCCTGCGTTGCAGTTATAGTTATGTAAACTAACTTTTTTTTCCTCTGAAATGTATTTTTTTTAAATTTTATTTCATAATTAGTCTCCTTGTAGTTGTCTCAAAATGTCACACTTCTTAATCTTTCTTAGTTTACTTAAAACTGTCTCAAAAATTATTAAAAATAAACATCGTTTCCATTACATCATTTTATAGTGCTTTCTTTCTTTAATCTATGGCAATAATATTTTGTCTGTGTGTGAGGGGGTCTATTCTACTTATAAATCTTGAACTTTTTGTGTTAATGCCTTAAAGTTTGTCAGTGGGAGCCAGGGGTAATTTTAGTTTCTGATCCTAAATCGTGTTCAAAAAATTAAATTCTGTAGTTCATGAGACATCTTTGAAAGTATCTCATTTATTCAGCATTAGCCGTTTTCATAAATTAAATAACGTTTCAAATATTGGAAATATAATACCAATAATGTTTGCTAGCTTACAGATCTATTTTATTTATTACAATTCATTACACACATTATTTAATTCATATTTATTTTCAATTCATCATGTCTGATAAACTCAATCAAATTAGACTTTGTATGGCTTCAATGATCTAAAAAGTCGAAAACAAAATGCAATCGCGTGATTATTTTCTTTATAGTTAGGCTTTAAAAAAGTGGTTCGTTTCTTCAAACCTAAATAATGAAAAATCAATTTTAATTGAAATTAAAAACATATTAATTGATTAATTGAAGTAATACACTTAGGAAAGTTTCTTCATTATGATAAATCCATTTGGTAAACAATTCCGGATCAAATTACGGTAAAGAATACCGGCACTTGGAATGTTGATACCTTTTATCTTAAAATCCATTTTTACCGGCACCTGTTACGGAACAAAAAATCTGATATACCGTAATTTTTATAGTAGTAATTACCGTAAAATTGCTGAATCACTCTAACTTAATTAATATAACTCTAAAAACTACGGTGTAAATTTTTACTATAAAAATAACTTTTACAGTAAAATTGATTTTACGGATGATGCACCCAAAGTACTGGAACTTTATACGTAACCTTATTTTCAAAATTATAGTTCTTATTACCACACATTTGGTACAAAATACAAAATTGAAAAGTAAACTTAAAAGAATAATGGTTTTTATGCCATGCTCCAAAGTATCACGGTAAAAATTACCTACCATTACGAAATTTAACAAATTTTATCGCATTTTATAAAATTACATTTTAGTGTTGATTTTAACAAAATTATTATCAAAGCACTTCGACAAAAATTACTGAGCTTTAGTGCTCCTCTGGAGTCAGAAACATAATTAAGTTTCCACAGTCTAGTAGCTTAAACCATTTTTGTTCTCATTACATTTGTAGAACCAATACCTTCTATAGTACAGAGCAAGAAAATTGAGACTTAAAGTTTTGCCTTTTCGTTGATTCTTGCCAACATTTTACTTTCAATATGAAATGTGTCTTACGGGAACTAAATTAATAAATATAAATGTTCTATAAAAATCAATCTTTGCGTTTGAAATTATATTTCTTTCTTAAAATTTAATTGAATAAAAAATTTTGTCCGAGCAATAAATAGTTAGAAATAAACTTGAAACGTAAATAAGCGATTGCATTCAGGAAGTCGGAGAACTGATGGGATCAACTGAAAAAAGCAGAGCTAAAAATTTTAGTATTTAAAATAGGCTTAAAATGTAAGGAAGGAGCTCAGGAAGACCAAGATCTTGAAGATCTCCCATTTTTTTCCCAAATGACAAGCGTAGAATATTATGTTGGCACTAAACAATAATTATTTGGTTTTCGAACAAACGGCAAAAATAAAGGGCTTACTCTTTGTGTCTAAATGGACTGTTATACAATATCTGATAAACTCGTTCCGGTTTCTGTCAAATCAATGCTTCTTTTAACATCTGATCAAAAGGCTGAGCGATTTAAATTAATTCGTTAAAGCTTAAGCAGGAACTGCGAAAATGTTTGAATGTCATATTAAAAAAAAAGCATTTTAAATTTAAATAAAAAAATAAGCTAATTGGGGAAAAAAATAGGAATTTAAATGTTAATGGTCTAAGCTGCTAAAGATGTCAGAAGTAAAACTTGCTTGTCAGTTACTGAAGAAAATACTAATTTATTCGCATATATTTCTAAGGAAAGACTTCCCACAATGGAAAAAATCTATCCTGAAGACTTTCTGTTACAACAAGGCAATGCTAGCTTTCACACTTCAAACTGCGAAATAGCTGGTTGAAAAAATAATAAATACTTTAAAGTCACCTCCCCTCACTGCCTGATCCCAGTATCATAGACAATTTTGATGAATAATGAAAAAAAAATTTAAATCAGGAAAAAGGACAATCAAACATTGGAATGAGTGTTAAAAAAAATATGCGACAAAATTTTTTTATACACGTAGAGTGTATCATAGTCTCGTAGAGTGTCTCGTAATCTCGTAGAGTGTGCGCAAAGACGGTTATTGATACTGAAAGTGAAAGAATTAACTACTGATTCATATGTACAAAGATAAGACATCTTGAAATGTATTTTAATGTCTGATTTCCATTCTATTTACTTGGCACTCTCAGAAAGTCTCAAATCGTGTGCACCATTTCGTGAACTGCAAGTAAACAGTTTCTACAATGTCAATACAACTGAAAAGTAAATATTTTATAGCTAAAACTTATTAATCAAATTATATCACGGTAATTTTCCGTAACAAAATCAAACTGTTTAACCCACCAAAGCAGTCCGTAGAGCAAAATTTTAGTAAGAATATTAAGCATTTTCATTCTTAAAATCATTATACGTACACTAAAATTAGGTAGTGTTAAATGATTCAACTGAAATTATGAACTGCATGAAACATCGAGGGTAAAATTAGTGTACTGGTCAGCTTAATTAAATATAGAAAGTTCTACGTGTGTAGAATTGATTAACGCTATTAATGCTTAGAAGAATTAATCTTCCCAAGACTTTAATATGCATTTTCTTAAAGCAGTGCTTTTTTGTAATTGTGAACTTAATAATTTCTGAAGAGCTGGAAAAAAAACTCCTGACAATTTAAATACGACTATGCATGTAAAGATTTTGCCAAAATTTTTAACATAAATCTAACTATACAACAGTTCATTAGCGCAAAAATTAATGTTTAGGAGCAAAATAACAAAAATATAACAAATTAATAAAGGAAAATAGCGAAAAAAATAACAAAATAACAAAATTAACTCGACGAAAATGTAAAATAGGAACTATTTGTGTCTATATGAAACTCAAAATCTTGATCTTATTTTTTTTATTTGATTATGGAAATCCAATTTTTTAACATTTGAACCTCAGAAATAGTTTGATTATCTTTTATAATGCAAATATTCTCTCCTATTAATTAAAGTTTGGAAACATGATTTAAGTGAAGATGTTGAACTCTGGCTTATATAGGCATTTTTTACTCAATTTTCTAATGTGTTTTTAAAAAATAATATCTATACCATCACAGCAATATTATTAGTTTTCATAATTTAAGTAAACAGGATGAATTCTAAACTGGAATATTTTAGAAAGGGATATTATGTCCCTGAAATACACTCATTATATTTCTCAGAATGTCTTATAAGTATACTTATTATAAATTCGTGCAAAAATTACAAAATACCAGAAACATATTAATTTTTTTAAATATATTTTCCTAAAAAAAATCCTTTTTAAGGACAGCTAGAAGGGTACACATTACGATACATTTACTAAAAAGGCGGTTCAGCTTTAATTTTTTACGAGTCAAAAAATATATATCATTCTGTCTAGGGTTCCAAAAACATATATTTTTCTCGAAATTTATTTTCTTCTTCATTTCATTTCTTTCCGAAATTTATCTGTGTTAGTTGCTGCATTATTAACCTCAACCCTAGAAATCATCATTGCCTTTAGAAAATAGAGATAAATAAATAATAGTAAACTAGCTTTGAACTAACTGTAGAAACAAGCCTTTTTAGAACATTGCTCCAAACGAAAAAATTCAATCGTGACCTCTTATTTCCCTTTCGTCGCGTGGCATGCTATTCGCTCTCCGTTTCCGAAAATTACGTAATTACGATTTACGATCCTCCATTTGTTGCGACGATGCTTGGCCGTTAAAGGTTTACGCCCGGCTTTTCGAAAATCTCAGAGTAAGGAAGATACGGCGCCATAAACAAGCGATAAACGCGCCAACTCTAAATTTATCATCAAAATTACTTGTCAACGATAACTGAGAAGACATGAATTTTCATTTTCATGCAGACTCTGTTACACCTAGATGACGATTGCTTACGTAAAACACATTACTTTTTTGTTACTTTCTTTCATTTAGGAAGGCAATTTTCCAAATTTGGCCATCAATTTGGTTTAGTAGGCTTTAATGATGCCCTCATTATACTTTAATGTTTAAGTATGATTTTAATTAGTTTTAACTCTTAAGTTCAATTAAAGCTCTTATTACTGCCTTTCTATGCAAAAATTACATTCTAATTATACTGAAAACATCAAGAGAAATGACTTTTTACTCATATAATTATTTTTAACATTTGTGACTTTAAGAACTTTTTAGTTAAGTAGTGTGTAAATCATTGTCAGTTAGTGTTTTTGCATAAGAAATGCTGAATGGCATATGTTTATGCAACTAGGGCATTTGTAGTTGAAGATTAACGGGAATAACTGTACATGTCCATTTTTTATAAAAATTACTATTGTATTACTATCTGCTAATTTTGCGGATTACTAACTTATGACGAATCAATAACATAGAAACTTGGTCTTCCTAGAGAGTTATTACACCTTGAAGATGACCGAGCAGTGATAAAACAGTCTTCATCGGCACAAAAACTCGTCTTTTTTCCTCAGAATCAGCTGTATGGACATAAATCATTCTCCTCTATCATTAATTAACCTTTAAGAAATAGTTTTACTTATATTTATTAAGCAAAAATTTCACATATTTAAAGTAATATATTGTTATATTTTGTCTATTTACTAGCAGCCCTTTTAAATAAATACAATTTCAAGTATTTAGATATTTAAATCGGACATCCAAGAACAAGACAATATAAAAGAGTGGATTTAATTTGTGTCTATTACGAGCTCAGATGGGGAATTTGTTATTAAAATGTTCAATGCAATATATGCTAATATTAAAAAAATATGCTAATTATCTCTGAGGAGTAATAAAGCAAATTAACAATTCTGATATAGACGAAAGCTGTGTTCTTATTTGTTATTAATATGATGCAAACTAATGAATTTTATTTTAAAGGTTTTTTTCAGCTAAATCGAAATGAACTTTAACAGTTATATTTAATTTGAAATATATACAGGCCTCAAACAATAAAAATTACACCTTCAGGAAAAAAATTCATTGAAAACAAAGAAATAGATCCTAATGGCACTGTTCAAGAACAAAAAGACAACATAGCCAAGTAAATGAATATTTAAACGCGATCTAAATCTGTGCTCCCGTTCCAGACTTATTAGTGAACATGTATACTGAAGATCTTTTGCTCTTTTATGTATAGAGAGAAGATATTATTTCTTTAAAAAATACAAATAAGGTAATTTCTTATAACAATATGAACATAAATCAAAATGATCTAGTAAAATAAATTATGCACTAACAAAAAATTTTATTGTAATTTGTTTTGTACAAAACTATGCATGTTGCTTCAAAATTACACGTTTTTTCTCTGGTATAAAAATATCAAAACGAATATTGCTTATCGAATGAATATATTATATGAATACTAAAAGGAATATTATATAGAGAATTTTAGAAAATATATGTTATTATTATAACCGTTATGATTTTATACATTTCCTTGCTTACATTATTCCCATGCTTAAAAAAAGTACATGCAATAAAGATGGATTCAATATTTTAATCAAATTGTGCGAAAAAGAAAAGTATTTATATATTTTGAAATAAAGCAATGGATTTCACACTTTCTATAAGAAGTGCATGATATATGTTATAGCATATAGTGCATGCTATATGCTATTTTTTGTCAGTTATGTTCATTATGTATGTAATAATGTAATAATTGTGCAAAAGATAGAGTAATTTTAGGAGAAAGAATTTTTAAATACATTGTTAAATTAATTACAAGCAATCCATCAATATCTAACTGTTGGATTTTGCATGGCTTTAAAATGCTAAAAATATATATTATAATATCATTCTCAAATAATTTTAAAACCATTTATGCTCTTCTTCACTTATATATTAATTTGTAGCTATATGAGCTGAAATTTTTTTTTCACTTGTAAATTTCAAAATTTCTGCAGTTATTCAAGCAGGACTTAAAAACAGTTTTTTTCATTACAACATTTCTTAAATTTATTGTGTTAAAAATCAAGCATTTCTTTTCATATTTTCTTACGTAATCATGTCACTTTTTATTAAATATTAAAGCTTTATAATAGTTGTATGTTCAGGACGAAATCTGAAAAAGTTTACTTAAACGTTTATAATGCTTAATAAACGCTTTCAAAGAAGCGATGAATTATTTATTTCTTTAGATAGTTCCTTTTTACTCTTTTTTATTCATAACTTTTAAGATAAATCCCAAATATAACAAAGGCATTAAACTCTTACACAATTGCGCCTAAATTATCTTAACCAAACGTATCGCTATAAAACATTCTCTTATTATTTGTCTCTAATCTTTTTATTATATAGAAAATAAATTTCTTACATTTGTAAGGGAACTAATTAACTGGACATAATTAAACTTTTATTTTATTCTTAATTAAAAATCCCTGCATTATAAAACAAATAACACTAATTAACTCACAAGAATTTTACTTTGAAAAAATATTCTCTGTTGCTCCACCCATCCCTTATACTACAACACGTTAAATTAATCCCCATATTGACAAGATTCGCTTAAATCCGTTCACCCATTTTCATTGTCTAGAACTAATTAATGAGACTAAAGAAGCCATCATGTTTTATCAGGCGCGATACATGATTTTGGCGCAGGTTCTTTTCAAAATCGCCATTCATCTGATTTTTGGCTCGCTTCATTAAACATGGATGGTGATGACGGTGATACATGACCCATTCGAGTAACACGTGACCGCTGCATAATAGAGATTTAAGCAGAGGACATATGCCGTCAAATCCATTTCTGTGATTTATTATTTTCGTCCATTCTTCCGTAATTTTTCGAGTAAAATTATTTAAAATGAAATTCGGAGACATGGATTTAATATCTGGAACAAAGTTAAATGAAAAATATTCCACAGTACATATCAGATAGAGCTTATTTATTCCAAATAATTTTATTTTTTTAGTTTAATTATTTGAAAATTCTATTATTAAGTTTTTATACAGTAGTATATTAAAATGCTTAATTCAGATTAATAAAGTACACTGTACTCTTAAGACCAATGGTATTTTCAGATATCACAAGTCAATATCTTGCATGTTTTTCTTTGTTTATTATTAAATATTATAAATTTTCCTGCAAATATTCTTTTTCGCTTAGATTTTAATTTTACTGTACACAGATATGTCATACATGCTAAAAAGAGCAAATATTCTGGTAAAATTACCGTACGATACGGTAATAATATTTCCGGTTTAAAAAAAAACGATAATTCTTGTTAATAAAATTAAAATATGGAACATTTAAACGATTCATTTCATAATTTTTTCAATCATATGTTTCAGGTTTATAGGTTTTTAGGTTATTCTGGTTTTCCAAATTATAGTTCTTATTACCTTACATTTAAAAAAAATACAAAACTTAAATCTAAACGAAACTAAATAAATGGTTTTTTAGCCATAATCTGTAGTATCTTCATAAAATTATCCAAATTTAGCACAGTTATCAAATTTTATCACATATTATTAAACCATATTTTATTGTTAGTTCACCAAAATCATTACCAAAGCCCTTCTTTAAAAGCTACTGATCTTCTAAGTATTCCCATTGTTCTAAAAACATGGTAAATTATACTTTATTCTAGCAGTTTTTATCATACTTTTTTCTCCATGTACAATTTCTAATTTATTTTTTTCGTAATTAAAATACATTTTGAATATTAACTGACATTTAACAACACGAATAAAGCTAAACAACGTCGAAAAAGCACAAATAATACCACACAAATAAATGTTGAATAGTATCGGTTCTGTAGTAAAGAATCTTTATTAACGTTTAAACACAGAATGAAAGAGGGAAACTCAGGAGAAAATGACAAAACAAGTTATAACATGAACAAAAAGAGAATTAGTGTTAGATCAATGGATGTCCAAATATTTGCATTAGGATATCATGGGTAAAGTACACTGGTACCACAAATACTTTTTGCATTCCTTCAATACTCTCTTGATTAAATGCATTCATAAAATATATGTAAGCCTCATTAAGTACGATAACCGTAGGTCAAGAGATGACCTAATATTTTTAGCAGGATATTGTAGGATAAATACACTGGTACCACACATAACCTGTTTTGCAGTTACGAGTTCAGGGGTTATGTATAATTTGTATTTAATATTATGTTATTACATATTATTATTTAGATGAATTTTCACTTAAATATGGTATAAAATGATCTTTAAAAATGGTTTTAAGAGCTTACTTAGGTAAATCTAAAAAATATCTTTTTTAAAATTCACATGCTCATTTTAAAAACAGGTTGTTAGAATTTATTGACTCTTTGCTATTAGCACAAAGCGAAATTTAGTTACAAAATTTATATTCGAGTCTAATCATAATTAGGTTAAAACACCAGTACTATACTGTTTCTAGCTCAATAGAAGCATTAAACAGCTGTGTAAGTTTTACCAAAGGACTTTGGTAATGATTTTAGTAAAATTAACATTGAAATAGGGTTTATAATAAGTGAAAAATCTTGATCAATTTAATAAAATTCGGTAATTTCATTATATTACCTTAGAGACTGACATAAAAGCATTTTTTCGGTTTTTACTTCTTAGTTTTGTATTATTTACTAAATGTGTGGTAATAAGAACTATACGTATGCTATACTTAAGAAAACCAGCAGTATTTAAAGCAAACTATTACCTCATGAATGCCAAAAATTACCAAATGAATGATTTAAGTACCATATATTTTGGTTTTAATTACGAGAATTATGGTTTTTTGCTACCAGAAATGTCTTTATCACGCTATTCATTAGTTCCACCAGAATTTACTTCTCCGATTACAGCGTTATATTTTGGAATTTGTTACTATTACTTATTATATGCTTAATTTATTTTTCATTACGTTACATGTTAATCTTACTTTTATACGCATTATCCTTAAATTTTTTTAAAATTATAATCTGCATCGCATTCGTCTATTAGTCACATAACACTTTCTTCTTATATTTTTACTGGCTTATAGAAGAAGAACTATTATTAAACGTATTTATTTTATTTATGTTTTATATGCTCACTTTAAAAATTCATACCAATTTATTATAAATTTTTATTCGTTCAAAAATTTAAGGGAACATATAATGAAGCTTGGATTACAATAAATAGTTAGCGTGAATCTTAGATCTTAGTGATCTAACTAATTTTAATAAAAATCAAAAATTCAGTTTGCACTTTTCAGTTTGACTTTTTTTTGCATTTTTTCAGAATCCCAAACATATTTCATTAATGTTTCAGAAGCAATTTTTTAAAAAAAATTATGGATATATTTGATGCAATTTTGATAAGGTTTTTTTTTTGAACTTATACTATTAAATAGTGTAATTATTTTATTTAGGGATCTATTATAAAATATGGCCAATTTAAGGACATCTTACTACTATTTGCTGAAAAAAACTTTTAATTGTCATTTTAATAAATCATCTTCAATCTAATTCTCCGATTTGTTGCTATTCCTCCATTTGCTCAATTTGATAAAACTACTGAACAGTCTAATTAAATTTTGCAAAGAGAAAAAATTGCTTTGTTCTTCACAGTTTAAAATCACTTATATATAAATTTTTGTTTCAAGAATTATAAAATAGATTAAATCGGTGGAATAACAGCTAATATAATATCAAAGCACACTTTTTTAAAATTAAGCGAAAAATTTTATTACGCAAAACACTTCTATTATGCTAAGAAACCAAGTATTTTCAAAACTACCAGAATATGGTAAAATTTACCTTGTTTCTAGTTTAACGGAAACAGTAAAAAGCTCAAGAACTTTTACAGAAGAGTTTTGGAAATAATTTTGAAAAAACTAACAATAAATTATGCTTTCATAATATGTGATAACATTTGGTAGATGAAGTAAAAATTGGTAATTTTATCATGATAGCTTCAAGCATGGAAAATCCTTTATTTTGTTTTATTTTTTACTAAATGTGTGGTAATAAGAGCTGTAATTTTGAGAACCTGAATATTCGGTAATTAGTTACCATATGAAAGGAAAAATTCCTAAGCGAATAGTTTAAATATCGTACATTTTGGTTTTATTAACCAGAATTAAAGCTTTTTTTTTTACCAGAAATATCCTAGCATTACATTGCGGTTATATTTCCAGGATTTTTTTCTCCCTGTATATTATGCAGTAAGCAGTTCAGAGAGTATGTATAAACTAAATTGATAATAATATTATTTTTGCCTTTGCGAAGGAATTTTTGGGAGGGAGTGCTGCATAGCCTGAGTCACTGCAGCTCATGTTATTTAGTTTTATCAAAAATTGTTTAATTAATTATTTCTGCTTAATTATCTTCTGCTATAATTTTTTCTTCAACATGTACCAATTTTTTCACTGACAACAAAATATACGTCTATTTCTTAAAAAGAAAACACAAAAGTATTAAAGTGGCACGAACTCTTAAAACTCTTCGGTTATAAAACTCTTCGGTAATAAAATAACATGTTTTAGATTGCATTAAAAATGAACAGAATTTCTTGCGATATGGAAGGATTAGAAAAACGATTCTGAGAGGTGTTTTAGAAACTGCAGCAATGATTGCAATTATTACAAATAAGTACTTTCATGCATCTGAGTGTAATGTAATGAATATAATTAAATGAGGTTCAAATGAGGTGTAATGAACATAATTAAATGAGGTTCAAATGAGGTTTAATGAACATAATTAAATGAGGTTCAAATGAGGTGTAATGAACATAATTAAATGAGGTTTAAATGAGGTGTAATGAACATAATTAAGCGAGGTTCAAATGAGGTGTAATGAAGATAATTCAGATTAACGCAAATATTATGCCAACTTTCCCCAATTGAAAAATAATTCGTCTATATAATGTTAACGTAATATAAATCTCAAATATATTTCATGAATCCTTTTAAATCTTGAACAATTGTGCTTAAATTATCTTAACTGAAATTATCGCTATAAAACTTTGTCTTATTATTTTCTTTTAAACTTTTTATTACATTGGAAATGAATTTCGTAAATTTTCAAATAAACTGGGCTAAATTAAACTTCTATTTTATCCTTAATTGAAAATTTCATTTTTTAATTACAAATAAAAATTTTATTTTTTATTGAGAGTCTTATTTTTAAATTAAGAGTTTAATTGAGATTGAATTTAAACTTCAGAAATTTAAGTTTTCTTCGAATTTTTGCCAAAGCGTGCTGGTAAAAATTTCCTATTGCACCAAAGCACTATGCTTGAAAAATTAACAGTATAATGTGGTTTTATAAAATATGAAAAAATTTAGAAAATTTAGCAAAATTTTAAAATTTTATCACGATAACTTAGAGCATGGAATAAAAGCAATTATTCGAATACATTTATTTTAAATTTCTGCATTTTTTTCCCTAAATGCTTGGTAAAAGGAACTATAATTTCGAAAACCAAAGTTTCCGGTAAACCATTACCATATAAACCTAAAAATTTACCAATTAATAGTTTAAATATCTCATATTTTGGATTTTATAACTGAAATTAAGGCCTTTTTAAACATAAATACCATTACCATACAGTACTGTAATTTTACAAGAACTTTTTCTTTGTGTAAGTTGAAATTGTAACTTTCGAAATTTTGTAAAATTGTCAAACATCTAATTTCCCTATTTTTTTCCCCAATACACAACATTTTTCTGTTATCACGTTTTGTCATTTTCTAATGTTTTGAAGGTTTATACCACATCTATTTTGAAGCTAACTTGAGTATATGCTTCATATTTTCGCATTACGCCTCTGTTTTATTTAAGTTGATCGGAAATTCCAGATACTTATACGCTATTTTCTTGCCTAAAAATATGGCTGACCTCTTTCATACTCACTGTGAGCTTTCGAAGATAATTCCGTAAAACAAAAACAACCAGTTTTGCAAGGTTCAATCATTATTCAGTCTGACTAATAGAGTCTTTTACTTTTAACGAGGGATTGAAGTGAATATTTTCCGTAAACACAACTTAAGGAAAATTTTAAAAAATGGTATTTGATCAGTTATTTGGCCAGTGTATTTGAAAAATACACTTTGCTATACTATTCTCACAGAAATTGTTAACCATTCATATTTTTTCAGCAAATCCAATTAATAACAAAAAATTGTACTTCGCATCAAACATTTAGCAATGTCCATGATTCAATACTTGAAGATTATAAATGCATAGCTTTAAATCTATCGAAATCAAATTTTGAATGATTATATTTTTAAAATCATTCATTGTGTTGAAATTTATATTTTTTACTGATTCATAATTTTGCCAACGTGGAAATGCATTATATTTTTAGCAATACCTGATTCGCCTTTGGTAAGTGTGAGCTCTAAATATAGAAAGTGATTTGGAATAAAATATCCTTACATCAGAATTTGAAAACGCGGAACTGAAGTGAAAAAAATTTCGGCAATTGTATTTGTTTTTCGACAGGTAACTTTTAAATAAAAGACAAAATTTAGGGTAAGTAAGAGAGAAGAAAGTGCAACTAAACAATAATTTATCGCTTCAGACTTTATTCAGGTACACCGGCATCAATTTTAAACTTATAAGATTTAAATGATCAGAATCACAAGCTTTTTGCTTCATTTGATGATCTAGATCATTTTATTGTCTTTTAAATTATATATTGTCTGTTTCTCAGGAGGTAACAGAGTTAAGTTTATACATATATTATTTAATAATCAATTTTTTTTCTTTTAAAAAAACTTGTCACACTGATTTTTGTAATTTTCTTTTTTTAATTTCATCTTCATCATATTGTCACGTTGCTACAATATTTATCTCAATTAAGCCTCATACTCAGCCAATTTATAACTTAAATAATTCATACGTACAATATTCACCTGATTTAAATATTTTCCAAAATTTTCCGGGTTTTATTCGGTAGTCCAGTAAACTTTTGAAAAATATTCTGAAAAAAAAATAGCAAAAAGAATATTTTCATCTTTCCAGCATAGAGTGTACTAAAATAAAAACCTCTCGCTCAATTACTTTAAAATTTTGATTGAAGGAGTTGATCAAATTATTTTCAAATCTATTATTATTAATTCATTTCGAAACAAATCACGACAAAATCATGCATTTAAGATGTTATTTTAAAAATTAATGAAATATAAATTTGTTCTTTGCTTTGTAAACACACGTGCAAAACATTAAAATTTACCTGTTACATCTGTTATCGCTTGTCCATGTGCAATTAGTTTAGAAACAAGCACTATAAAAACTATCATTATGTGTTTTGATATAATATTCCTATATGCAAAATGCATGGACTTAAATCCTTATTTAATGAGATACAGTCAAACACTCATCAACATTTTTTAAACCGAAAGAACCCAAATCCACCTGACAGAAACCTCGTGTTTTCTTTGGAGATCAAGACCACGTGTCTGTCACTCATAGACGCTTTCACAATAAGAGAGAACTCTATTCCAAAGAACCACACTCTCTAAGACTCGTAGTCGGTATGAAATCAATTTTCTTGTGGGGTTAGGGATATGCGCTCCCTTTTAAGCTGGCGCATGCGTGCATCAAGTTTTGGGATAATCGAAAGACCAAAAGTGGTTGGGTGTTTTACCTGAGTTTCTAAATTTCTGGTTTTGTTTCTTTTGTTTAAGTTTTTTACACAGAATAGAAAATAAAAGTCTATCACAAACTGTTGCTTTTTATTTGTTTTTTAAATATCTTCAAAGTAAAAGTAATATTAATTTAAACCATTTATAGCTGCATATATGAAGGTAACATGTGTAATTAATTAAAAAAATTTACGAAATGAAAAAAAAATTATCTTGTTTTATATATACCCAATAATGCACAATAATTAACTGTGTTAAGCTATTTATCAACTTGCAAGCATTCTGATTGTTGCGTATTTTTCCTGAGTAATTATTATATATTTCTGCTAAAAGTAAAAAATAACACTTTACTCAAAGCACAATGAAAATAATTACAAAAAAGACGCTAAATTAAAATTAAATTGGGTACTTGCAACTCGAAAAGAAGTGAAGTGATTATACCAAACCATGAAATTTAAATCAGATTGAATTAAATACCTGTAATTGACGTCACGCATGTACATTGAACCTGATTAGCTTCTAAATCAGGTTATTATACCCCGATTTAACTACGATAAATTCAGTTTCTTTTATCTTATTAAAGAATTCGTAAATTTTAGTTTGATTCATTTGTTTATGTAATGAAAAAAACAGCAAAAATTTCAGGCCAGTTTTGTATATTGAGTTTTGTAATTCTTAAAATCCTCTAAAATTTTTAATTTTTTGAGAGAAAGAGAAATTTGATCAATAAGAAAATGAATAAATATCACAAGGTTATGTAACGTTCACCCTACACACTTTTCCCTCGAAATTACTTTGGAGGATAGAAGTTACCCCCAAGCTGTTACAAGTTACCTCTACAGCCACAAGCTACCTCCACAAGTTACCTACTTGTACCTTGGAGGATACAAGTAGTAGTGAGAATACAAGTTACCTAGGTATCCTCACATCTCGCCTTTTTCTTACTCCAGTACATTTCAGTACGTTTTAGATTAAAATGTTAGACTAAGAAAGAAGAAGTTAATAATCTGGATACTGCTGTACTCAATACTATAAATCATTACATTCAATTATATAAAGTACTACTATAAATCTTATGCGCATATATTACTAAACTATACTTACACCATGCAATATTTTATGATGATAAATAAAAGTCTTAGATATATTTTAAAATAATTATTTTGTGATTAAAAACTAATTTAAAGTATTCGATCCATGTGATTTTATTATGGTGTGGTGATATAACACTATTTTTTAAGTAGCTATAGACATTATAAGTAACCATCTTTAAGTGTCTTCTGATGTCAGGTCAATTGATGACAGTTATGCTTAAAATACAAATAATTTAACACTGTTTCGCAAAAACGAATAACTAATAATCGAATACAGGATGGTGCATAACGAACAAAAACAAAAAAAACTAACTACAATATTTAGAAAAACTACTGTGAACTATGAATACCCCTTAACTGTCATGTGGGAAAAAAAGAGTAACGCTGCTGTCTGGCTCATCGTTGCCAAGAGAACTAGCATTTGCCCTTGAGACGCCAATTTTATTTACAAGGAGGTGGCTCAAATCTAAATATTTTCTCATTTTTTACATGCAATAAGTTATATCTGCATTTTGTCTATTTCTTTGTGAACAATTACGATGCAAAAATAAATTTGGAATAAACTAAAATGGCGTAGGCGCAATGTTGGCGAAAATGGGGGAAGGGATAGTAAGTAGGTACCAAAAATTCTTACGTGGTTGTCTTTCCTGAACAGAATCTAGGCACGAGGTGAAACGCTTTTACAGATACGATAATGCTTTCCTTCGCCAAGTTGAACAGATAGTTATCAATCAGTATTGAGCAGACTACAATAATATTACTATTCTATAAGGTTAAAGGCTTCTCATTTACTTAAAATAGTAATCAAAGGCAGAAATAAATGATACACAGCAAAACAATTATCAGATAAATCTTTAAAGAAATGAACGCATGTAATGCGTTCATTTCTTCAATAAAAATTTATTATTAAAGAAATTTAATAATAAGGTATCTCATTCAATTTTTTAATGGTAATCAACTGAAAAAAAGGAAGTCGAAGACGATTTTTTTAAGCAATGAGTACGTTTAAGGTGAAAAAAGTTGACGGATACGATTATGTTTTCCCCCACTAAGTTGAAAAGCAAATTAAAACTCATGCAGTTTATAAATGATTTAGTGGTTAAAGTTTTAATTTATACAGTTAGTTTTACAAAGATATATCCTTATATCGAATACATGGTTACGATACTTCGATAAGAAATTTACTTCCGTTAAACTAAATAAATTTTTTAACTATTATTTTTGCTTTTTTTCGACAACTCCAGCTCTTCACTTGTTGTTTTCAAGAAATAAAGCATGCTATTTTATAAAAAGTATATATTTTTAACAATAACAATAAGCATGCATTCACGAAATAAAATATATATTTGTATCACGTAGCATATTATTTTATTTTCAGACCTGAATCAGTATGGTATGTAATGCAAATAACCTTCTTCAAGTCATTCCAAAAAATTGAACTGGAATTTATTTCACTAGTAACCATCATCTTCATAAACAGAATAAACTACAACAATCGTCCCATCGCACCGTTTCCCATCTCACTGTAGTTGTGTTTAGCATGAAAACCCAAGCGTTAACTTATAAAGTAAAAACTTGAAAAACTAAATATATCCTTTGTTACAACCAACAAAAATGAAAACTAATTCTAGGACACACTTGATTTTTTTTAAATTTTTATACATCCTAATGTTGCATAGTTTAGTTTGAAAAAAGAAACAAAGGTAAAGAAATAAGGAAATAGTTGTTTAGGTCGAGGCAGGAAATTTCCGATTGACAGATCGTCGTTACCGAGGTAATGATTTTTATAAAAGTATGCAATGATTTAGGCTTAGGAAATTATTTTGAAAAAATTAACCATAAAATATGATTTTATAATATCTGATCAGATTTTACAAGTGTTTTAAAATTTGATAGTTTTATCATGCTATTTTAGAACAAAGCAATAAAAAAAAATTATTCAGCTAAATTTACTTTTCTGTTACGTATTTAAGCATTTTTTACTAGATGTATGATCATAATACTGTTTTTGAAAACCAGAATTTCCGTGTACCATATGAACGGCAAAATTACAAAATAAATGGTTTAAGTGACGTATACTTTGATTTTATTAACCAGAACTCTTCTTTTTTACCAAACATGTCATTGCCATATTGGACGTTAATTTTACCAGAATATTTTTCTCCATGCATGTTATGAAACAAAAATAAATTATTTACACAAACGTTTATTCAACTCCAATTTGAGCTGTTAGTCCAAATTATCTTAGTGTTAATCAACTTCAGTTTATCTGTGACAGAATAAATCCCGATGGAAGATTAAGTGCACCTGAATTAAAGTAATCAGTCTAGCAACAACCAAACTTCTTAGTTTCTAATCCAAACTCTTCCTTCTCTATCTTGTTTGCCATTCAATCATTCTGTTATACATCTTGTCTAAGAGAAATACATGAATGTGGATCATTTAAGAAATTGGTCAGGAAAAAATTAGGAGCAATGTTTACATAAGTACTTCTCTTGTAGATATTATTTTCCAATGAATGATTAACCGTCCTCTTATGAAATTTAAATGAATAATCTTAATTTTTAGATGTGTGAATACAAAAAATAAATTATTCGTAATTTTTTACAAAAAAAAAGTTATTTCAGAACAAGTTTCGAATTATTTACATTTTAAGATTTTAATATAATATGGTTTTAATAAGATTTTAATAAGATTTTACAAATAAAATTTTAATAAGATTTTAAGCATACTGGTGCTCCGTAACCACTTCTTTATGAATTTTCCGTTTTCTATTTTAAGCAAGGAAAGAACAGAAATGCTATCGAAATCAATCAACTCACTTAAACTTTAAAGGGAAAACTCTAAAATCAATTTCCTCTGATAAATAGATATATTTGAAACGAAAAAAAAGTGGAAATATGAAATTTGAGTTTAACGGTTCTTTTTAATGTACACTTCAATATAGCACTAGTTACTATATCTCAAACTCACAATTCGTGAACTAACTACTTTATTTTTTCTTCTTAAATTGCATTTGAAGAAATCAGCATAAATATTTAAGTGACATTCATAAAAATTACGGATTTTTGAAAAAAATAGTTTGATCATTCAGATAGTTTGTCTCCGGGATCAAATCCCAGCAATGGTTTGTCGATACGCACCTGGCCAGCACCAACCACAGTATTGATGTAAAATATGCTCAGACGAATCATGGTTTAAAGCTCCCTTGCCGTCAGACTAACCATTGGAGGTTTTCCTCACCATGTAACTACGCAAACGCGGGTAAGTTCCATCGAAAAGTCCTCCATGAAGGCGAATTTTACCCAAACTTGATCCATCAGTTCATTTGTCTTCTGGATTGGGTTCAAAATTACAAGGCCACGAAGCTAAACTTCTGCAGTCGGAAGCCCAAAAATTTGGGTGAGCCGTTCAACTAATGTTATAAAATAAATATATAGTTCGTCAAGTCTATAAATTTCAATTTTTTCAATGAAGGAAAGCAGAAAGGGACCATTTGTCAGTGTGTTTGGAGTAGTAGACCATTTCAAAAACGTTTGGCAACAGGAACTTTAAAAGTTACCTTAAAAAGGCTTTCTTTTTTGGCAGCTAATTAAAATGCCAAAAGTGAGAGCGCTGTAATACGAACAATTCAAATAAGTGTAAGAGATTTATAGATTTCTCTAATTGAAAGTCTTTGGATTTTTTTTTTAAAAAAAAAGCACAATCTCTAACTCGTACTGACAACTTATAAACTTTTAAAACAAAAGTAATTCGCGATCGCAACGAACTATAGGGGGCGTTGTTTTATGAGGCGAATAGTTGCGATTTCCATACGAACAGTCATTCAGTTGCTCTGGAAATGATTTCAGTGTAGCATTGTAACGGTCCCTCTTTATTGTGGCTTATTAAATTGAAAAAAGAAAAAATTTTGATGTTCTTTTTTTTTGCAAGTGGAAGCAAAATGAATTTAATGATATAGCATGAAAGGTCTATTCAAACTTTACATTCCATACTTTTAAGAATCATATTACTTTAAACATTAAAATAAGCAAAAAGTATACATAAGCTCATAATTTCATATAATTTAATTTTGCAAAAGAAGTTTTTGAAATTTTAAATCAAAAAAATTTCAGTTTCAATAAAAATCATTGTTTGAAAACTATAAAACGTAAAATGAAGAATGCTTAAGAAACAAAAAAAAAAAAAACGAATTCTAAAAATTCCTCACATTAAAATAAAAAACTTTCATGCTTTTTTTTGTTTGTATTTTTTAGTCATAATCGAACGTAGAAAACCATTCCATTGAAAATTATCATCAAATAAGAAAAAAAAAATATTTGCAAGTTAAATTTTTTATTATGAAAATCGTAACACTTACCAGATTTATAAATCTGGAGTATTCCAAAATGATATGTTTTTCAGTTGAAAACTTTATTCTCAAATAATAATACCATACATATATTATCCCTTCATTACTTTAAGATGCAAACCACGCAATAAAATTTTATAACTGCAAGATCTCGATATGAATTTTAGTATGTAACTTAAAAACATAATAGCTGAATTCTAAATGAAATTTATCATTCAAAATTAAAAAATACTTATCAAGAAAACGGTTAAAACTTATTAATAATCAACATAAATGATATTATTTCAGGTAATTCGGATGATTCTTTATTGTTGTTTTCCGAATTATGCAAATTCAGAAATATATAATATTCTATAACTATTACAGTTCTGTATGTTCTGAAATTACATTTATTCATTGGTGTGAAGTAACAATGTTGACTTCACTTTAATTTTATAATGAATTGAAGACAAAAAAAAAACGTATTTTACCGCAAACACACATCTGTAACGGTATGTTATCACGAAGTTATCGGTTGCAAGCTTGTTAATAATAGAAAGGTAAAAATTATTGAGAAAATGTTCTTCAAATGTTTGGCGTGCTCTGTTTCAAAATGATTTACCAATGTTCTGGTTAGTTTTTTTTTCAAGTTCTTCTGCCTTTTCCTTAGGGGAATTTTGCTTCTTATTTGCTAGTAAGAAAATGGCATCCGACTCTGCCAATGATTATGATAGAACTAAATGAAAACTTAATAAATAAATGCCTGATATTTCCAGGCTCCGCTAGAGGGCGTACTCAAATGTTGCCATCACAAATTGAATGAAACTAAGGTAAATGAAACTAAAACTGCTTTGGGTTCCTTTTTTTTCACTTTGCATATGAAATTTTTTTCCTTTCATTTTGCTCTCTTTACAAACAAAATTTCAAGCAAATGTTTTTAAAATGAAGTTATGTCAAAAACTCAGTTAGACTTAGAATGAATTAACAGGGTATTTGTTGTTGTTGTTTTCGTATGACTATTAAGGCCGGGGGGGGGGTGCGATTGTTCTTGTTTTCCAGTGGCGCCATCTATGGCCAAGGATTCGACTTCTGCCACATCCGTTTATAGGGCAGATCCATTCATTCATCCACAGATCGTAATTTTGACCTGAATCAGAGAATGATAAATCTCCAACTCAGTAATCCCAGAGGTATTGATTTGTTATGGGAACATGGAGGACTTTGCGACTCGACAGATTTAACATGCATCAGTCACCATTTTACTACAAATGAAGTCTTCGGCAGGCGAGGTACGAACCCACGAACTCTCAGACATGGGCCCAGTGCCCTACCGACCAGGCTATCCCGGCCTTATTTATTGATATATTTTGCTTGAATAAGTGTTATTACATAAAAATATCTTTGCATTTTGATATTCAAGCATTCTGACAATTTGAAATAAATTAAAAAAGTGTTTTTTGCATTTTTTTTTGCATTTTGATTGAGAAACAGGATTTAGAAACAGCTTTACAATTTAAAGTGGTGAATTATATAAATTAGTAATTAGTTATTAATTGCAGAAAATACTATATCATTTACCTAATTAAATGCCCCATATAAATTAGGGCTCTTTTTCACCACACATTCAGATTACATCTAAAGGTACATTCATTCTTTCACTTAGGCCAATTAAAGTAAACCATTTGATTCATATATAAATCTTAAAATACCTTTTTATATCCGAATCTTGCATTGGTCTTTTCAATTTAGTTCATATAGAAAGACCGCGTATTTAACATCTGAAACATGGCCTGTTTTTTTTCATGAATTATATGGGTAAACCATATAATCGTCTATGAATAAAACACATGGTTTTGCCCACATGGTAATGCTAATAAACCATATGGGTCCCATTTTGACAATTTCGTCACAACCTCGCATGGTATAAAGTGTGAAAGGTACATGTGTCTATATAGGTTTTCCGACATGGTATAGTAGTGGATAATCTACATGGGCCTACACAGGTTTTTCTACAAGATATAGAAGTGGGTAATCTACTTGAGCACAAATTTCTTGCATGGTATAGAAGTGAGTAACCTACATTGGCCAATATGGGTTTTTCCAAATGGTATAGAAGTGTGTAATCCACATGGTCTTCATAAGGTTTTTCCCATATGGTGCAGAAGTGGACAATCTATAAGGGCCCCACATAGGTGACACCAATATAGATAAGAAGGATGCTCTTTTCTATGGCCCCACCAGGGCTGTTTAAGTGGGCCCATGTCTTGAGCCCACTTCTAAACCACTTGTGTCCATATGTTTGGTTTTATTATACTGTCCGATGTGAGGTGCATAAAATTTACATAAAAGGGACAACTTTCACAACTTTATTTTTATTAAATATATTTTCCTTTATTGTTAATACTTTTCATTGTTAATACTTTTAGTAATTTGCTTGTTAAAAAATTTCTTTAATTAGTTACTCAAACAGTTTTTTACAACTTAATTAAAATTTATCATTTGCATAAAAGTTAGAAAAAATTGCATTCGTTCCCACATAAATTTAATTTTCAAAAAAGCGTATTACCTTGAAAAAATACATTTTCAATAAATATTTCATTTTAAAATTTAGATAAAGCCACGGTTAACGATCCTAACGCACAAGAAAGAAAATGCTGAAAAAAAGCAAAGAAAAATAAATAAATAAATAAAAATGTATTTTTGTTTCTTATAAAAAGTGAGGCATTATTGATTCTTGGAAATAAAAATTCAGAAATCACTTTTATCCATTTCCTTTCCCTTTCAGCTATTAAAATAATGCTATAAATTGCAAGAATTTCCAGCTCTTTTTTACTTTACCCGTTTAACAGTTAAAGCGACAGCTGGCCGTAACATTTAAGTGCGGAAGCATAAGTATCAAACTATTTCAGCTTCCAGCTCTAAGTTATGGATGGTGGAATGCATAAAACCTATTGTAAACTCGCAGCGTCATCTGGCGTGCCTATATAATACAACGCTTGAAGGCATTATCTAGGTAAGAGTGTTGTTTCTTCTATGTATCTTGTAATCTTTCTGAAAAATAATTTCTCTTTTCTGGATGGGAAACATTTTCATTAGCTCTTACGAAGAAATGTTTGATTGGAGTTGACTGGAAAGCTTGTAATTACACCATTTTTCCTCTGACTGAAGTTGTTTCTGTGAACTTTTTTACTATTGTTGGATGAAATTGGAAACCCAAATGAGATTCCAAATATTTATTTTTTATGAATGCAAATATTTGTTTTTGGGAAAATGAATATTAAAATTCTTTCGCAAGTTGATTGAAAAATGAATGCATTATTTGTTTTATAGAATTATTCATATGTTTATATTTTCTGGTGGCGAATAAAAATCATATATATTTAAGTGCTTATTGTTTACTCTGAGAACTGAAGAAGTTAAAACTGTGGAAAGATATTTGGATTGAAATGTGAGAATAAAGCTGTATATATAAATACGAAAATCATAATGATAAAGGAAGGAAGGGAAAATGGAGACATAGGTTTTTCATTTTTAAGAGCTTTGAAGAAGTTAATCACGAAAATAAATATTTCAAGACTTAGAATATAATATATTTTTGAGTTATGAGTTTTTAAATTTTAATTTAAAAGCTTATAATAGTTTGAAATCAGTTTCGTAAAAAGTAAATATTTCTTTGATAAAATTGTCTGGTTAATATACTATTGTATCATATACATTTTTCTTCAACGTATTGACTTTAAACCACAGAACTATTTTTACTTACTTTAGAAATAAACACATCAGGCAAATTTTAGAGTCAGAAAAAAACTCAGAAAAATTTTTAGTCATTTGTTGGTACGAAGTTCTAGTTTTTTAATCATTCTAATGTTCGTTGTTTTTTTTTAATTTCAAGTTTCGGGTTTTGGGACATGCATTGTCTTTCTGTTAAATATTTGGCCCATTGAATACGTTGCTTTAATACACTTGGAGAATTAACGCTGAGGCCGGGATAGCCTGGTTGGTAGGGCAAGTGGTCGTGAGTTCAGTCTCTTCAAGCCGAGGATTCCCCCGTGTAGCAAATTGCGAGTGGTGCACGTTAAATCTGTCTGGTCACAAAGATTTCCATGTTCTTATAACAAATCATACCTCTTAAAGTACTGAATCGGGGATTAATCATCTCCCGTTAAGGTCAAAATGACGATCTGTTGATGAATGCATGCATGAATGGGTCATAAACTGAGGATATGCCACTTATAAATGGAATATGATATAGGTGCGTCTGAAGTCGTATTCTTGGCCATAAATGGCTCTTCTGAAAAGCAAAAAATGCACCCTCTTTCATAAATATGCTTGGTTCCACCAAGAAGGTTTGCTGGTTTGGCAAGTGGCATTAGAAACAACAACAATGCAGAAATAAAAGTATAACGTCAAATTTCTGACACTTTAAAAATCCTTAAACAAATTATTTTGCTCTCTTTTTTTCAATTATTTTTCTACAAAATTGCTCAGTTTTTGATTTAAATACTTTTTCGTGTATCATCTCGATACTTTTTGAGACTTATAAAGTACTCTCATTTGGTTTTGAAATATTAATAATTGTTTAATGGATTGATTCAGAAGTTACTGCATTAGTTTTTTAAGAAGGATTAAGATTGCCGCATCCGGGTTTGGTTCCTGGTGATGTCTGGTTCATTTGCATGCATTATTTTTATCTTATGCTGTATTTCTTATTTAGTTACTTTAATCAATATTTATCACTAAACCTAATACTTTGAACAATTTTTGTGCAAGTGAAGATAGTGATTTCCCCCAATTTCACAAAATATTCACTCGAAGCAATTTTTAGTAAATAGCAATTATAGCAATTTTAGAAACAACGAAAATATTGTAGATTTGGGATATCCATTTTCTCAAAATATAATTATTTAACATAATTTTTTATATTTCTTGTAGTTTTCTTTTACTTTTGTTGAGAAACATTTAAGCTTTTTAGAACTAGTTTACAACTTGATTAAGCTTAAAGCCTCTTTTATTTTTTAAATGAATAATAAATGAACGAATAAATGACTAGCTTTATTTGAACTAGTTTGTTAAATGTACAAGTCAAGCAAATTTGTTGAATGTAGATAAACTTCTATGCTATTTAAACACAGTTTATTATTGAAACATATTTTATTTTTTCAAATAAAAAGTATTGAATAAATAGATAATTATATGAATGAATGAATGAAAAGTAACTAATTTAATTAAAGCTTGTTTATTGAAAGTACAAGCTAAACAGAAAAGTTTAGTATATAAATTCGTTTTAAAATCATTATTATGTATTTCCAGTTTACGCTTAGACCTAGTTTACAATTTGAAAAAACTTAAAGTAAATTTAATTTTTTTTAAATGAACAAATTATTAAATGAACAAATGAATGAAAAATTAAAGAGCAAAAGTGTTAAAGTTGTAAGTTAAAAAAAATTTTAATCTATAAATTTGTTTTAGCATCATTATTTTCAATTCACTTTCAATTCATTGTAAGGCGATAGAACTAGTAAATAACTGTGATAAACAATAAATGAATGAGTCAATGAAAAATAATTAACTTAATAAAAGCTTGTTTGTCAAAAGTACAAGTCAAACGAATTTTTTCAATGCAGATAAACTTCCATGGTATCTTTTCCTGGTTTACAATCTGAATAAGCTTAAAGCATATTTTATTTTTCTTTAAAAATTCATTAAATAAATATATAATGAAATGAATGAATAATAACTAACTTTATCAAAGCTGGTTTGTTAAAAGTACAAGTTAAGCGGAATTCTTGGTGATTTAATTTCATTTAGAAATTATTATTTTTAATTTTCAGTTCACATGCCGACCGGCCTGTGTAGGGGTTGTGGAACTGCCCTTGCATCAGAAAGGTTCTGGGTTCGAATCCCGGACAAGGCATGGATGTTATTTCTTTCTCTCTGTGTATTCTAGTATGTCTTTCTTCTGTGTGATTGAGTGAATGCAACCCGCCCGATAGACGGGTTTATGGTTGTATGAGATAGGCGACGCTACTCAACCGCCGTGGCTTAACCATAGGTGCTCACTGGGTAACGATACGAGAGTAGCAATTCTGGCATTTCTGAGGCCAATGGGAAATAGACCCAAGTGCCCGCCATTAACAAAAAAAATTAATAAATAAATAAAATTAATTTCAGTTCACTTTCATATTCGTATAGAAACTTCTTAGCTGTTTAGACCTAGTTAAGAATCTGAATAAGCTCAAAGCATCTTTCATTTTTTTCAAAAAGTAAGTAAATGAAAGAATGAATTAAAAATAACGAATTTTATTAAAGGTAGTTTGTAAAAAGTGCAAATTAAACAAATATTTTAAGTTATAAATGCGTTTCAACTCCATTATTTTGAATTCACTCACAATTCATTTATAATGAGATGAAACTAATAGATAAATTTAAATTTGAAAAAAATATTTTTTCTGCTGATTTGACTTTTTTGTTGTAATTGTATTTTACAAATGACTTCATCATATTTTGAAAAATAAATTACAATGTTGATTTAGATTAATTTACCTGTATTGTTACCTGATGCAATTCATTTCAGCACATCTTTAATGAAAAATGTGACCTAGCTTTAAGTAACTCACATTTATTTTAAGGAAATTCAATTTCCGCAGAAAAACAAAACATGTCATAAAATATAGAGTTTAATGTCGTTATAAAGAAATTTATTGTATGCTGTTACGTCATTCATAAATATTTAACTTAATTTTTTTTCTAAACTAAAAGAATATTTTTCCTTAAGAAAATATTTAACGGTATGCTAATATGATATGATATATGCTAATAAGCTATGATATACGCTAATATTTTACGAACTTGTTGTTTTTACAAGTTTACAATACATAATGGGCAAAACCGTCTCGCATTAGGTATAAAATAACTTATAACTTTTTTCCTTGCTTTAAAACTGTTTGTTTTTATGAGGTTCTACGATTCACTCTTGGTGATTTCATGACAATTTTCCATTATTACAAGTGGGCTATCTGATATAAGAACTCTATTTAAGATATAAATGCCACATACAGATATTTAAAATACAAATTGAAATCGATCCATATTCTAAGAATCATTATCTTAATCGATAAATCCAGATGACCTGTTGAAAGTTTGGACCTCATATTGTTTTTCTTTCTGTTTCCTTTTTCTCACTATATTTTGTAAGAATGCATAAATAGAAAAAGAAATACTAAAATCAGAAAATTGCTTATTTTAAGGATAGTTTCATCCAAAAAATAATATATTAAATTTAATTAAATATTTGTTAAAACTATTTTGTGAAGTATTAGGCATATACTATTTTCACTCAGAGTTAAATAAGGCAATTTTATAAACACCACAAAATCAAGAACTTGTAACACATCTGTCAAATAGTTTCTCAAAAAAAGATACATTTAAATATGAAACTGCTGTTACAAAGATTTATATGTTGTGCCAAGCATATATTTTTTTAATAACTGCTATACTGGTTTATTTTGAATATTAAATATTGTAAGAATTCTATCATGATAGTATTGAAAAACATTTTTGGTATGAAAGTACACTTAGGTGATCATATTTTATAATTGAATGAAAGTACACTTAGGTGATCATATTTTATAATTGAATGAAAGTACAGTTAGGTGATCATATTTTATAATTGAGTTCAAAAATATTTTGGTTCTCGAAACAGGTTCCAGAGAAACGTTAAATAATTACTAAGAAAAATAACGATGAAAATTCTAAGGAGCACTTCTCTTTGACCACGTATATAATTAAGATAGTAAATTTTTATTTTAACTTACAATCTAGTTTACAATTTTGCAATCAATATTTAAAAAACCAGAATGATTCATGGAATACAGTGTTTGCTTCCGAACCAGGTCAACCAAGTTCGAAGCTCGGTGATGGCTTGTCGATCCGGACACTGTCCTCGGCTAACACCAATCAGAGTGCAAATTTAAAAAAAGTCTCCAGAGAGGGGTGAATCATTCCCTTGTCATCGGGCTAACCGGGAAAGATTTTTGTTATTGCCTCATTATATGATGGATATACTTGTTAGTAACATCATAAATTTCCGTCTCGAGACAATATTTGATGTAGGAGTTCTTCCCTTGTGTTTTTGGTTGGATTCACACTACGAGGGTGGGAAATGTAACATTAATACTACTGAAAATTCAAAATGGATCGCATGTTCAACACACCGGTCAAAAATAAAATAAAATGAATATATCAAATACTTCCGGGAAATTATTTCTACTTTTAATTTACATGGTATCAAATTAAACTATGTAAATTAAAAACATTAATACAGCTGAAAATTCAAAATTGATCGCCTGTTCAACACCATCAAAACATAAAATAAAATGAATATATCTAGTACTTCCGGGAAATTAGTTCTACTTTTAATTTACAGAGTATCAAATTAAACTATGTAAATTAAGAACATTAATACTGCTGAAAATTTAAAATTGATCGCCTGTTCAACACCGGTCAAAACATAAAATAAAATAAAGATATCTAGTACTTCCGGGAAATTATTTCTACTTTTAATTTACATAGTATCAGAAAATTTCAATATATTTGACAGTAATGGACTGAAATACTTGCATACATAAAGACTTTTCAGAACAACCTCGAAATGCAAACTTTAGTTTCCTATCTAAAAATAAATTCTATTTTAACTAAAAAAAATAAATAAATCGAAAAAATAACGATAAACGAGTAAAAATTCTAATCGTAAATTTCTTCTCTAGGTCCGAATGGGATACTTTTCCTGCCCATAATCAAATCTCGGGCTACCCAAGAGCACTTTGAAAACTTTAAGAGAACCATTTAAAACGGGAAGAAACCGTAAGAGAATACGCTAACTTCCTTCACTTTATCCATTTGGATGGAGGTGGAAGGGAGAGAAAATGGAAACGAAAGGAGCTTGCCTTTTTCTCTTTGGGGAATCGTTTTGCCAATCTCTGTAAGCCAATCCTAATCGAATGATTCGATTGAAATCGCTTCAGACGCTCGAATCACTTTCACCAAAATAAAACTAAGAAGACTGTGACTAATTTTATTTTACTTTTCCTTCGTCTTACAATAAAAAAAAAGTTCAATCGTTTCTCCTTATTTAAACTCAACCTTTCGAGTTCAACCAATTTGAAAACAAAGTTACTTTTTTTTGTGAGTTATATTAAATCGAATGTTAAGCTTCATTTTGGTGGAATACTTAGTTAGGTTGAGAATATGCAAATTGGAAGATTTACTTAATTGTGGTTCGTAAAAGGTATAATTACGAATTAAATGTTTGAAAACATCTTCAAAATCACTTTTTAAGCCATAACTCTTGACTACACTAATTAAATAATTACATAGAGTTAACTCTTAAGTTGATAAATTAAATTAATCTATAACAACCTTATGATGCATAATTTGCTATATTTTATTTAATTTGTTTTGAGTTTATTGTTTATTTGTTTAATTTGTTTATTGTTTTAAGATTATTTCAGCATTTAAATTATTAGATATTTACTCTTTAATTATGAACAAAAATTAAATTTCACTTATATTTAATTTATAGGTCTTTTCGTTTTCTTTATTAATACAGTTTAAATGTCTGAATCTTAAAGTTATTTACTATGCATATATATATCTATATATCTTTATATATAAGAAGAGAGTGGAATGATAACACATAGTCAATCACAGGAGATCTCTGTTTAGTAACGCACAAAACAGCCAATCAAAATTGAGAACGCATGTGTGTGTAAAGGTAATAATTTTTAATAATGCTGTCTGTTGGAATGTTACAACTAAACTTACCAGCTAAATCTTGTTGCGATTTTTGTTTTGCATTGAATTTGTGAAATATATTGAACTGAGTTTACTTTAAAATACTTATATATTTTATTAAAAAATGGATCACCGTGAATATCTTAGGCGATATCACCAGCAACATAAAGCTGAACATAATTTAGCTGTACATAATTACCGGGAAAATAATCGCAACACTATCAATGCGCGACAGCGAAATGCGCGGCGAAGAAACGTTGAACATTCAAGGCGTTTAAATGAAAACGAATAATATGGAAAAGAAATTGATAAAAAAATGTCGTATATAAGGAGGTTTTGTAAATAATTTTTAATTTTATCATTGCTTTTCCTTACTTTTAATTATTTTTTACTTACTTTCAAAAAATCGTTCAGCCAGAAATATTAATTAACAGTTTATATTTGTTTGAGATATTTCTTAAATAATGCATAAAAGTGCAAATCATTGGTCCTACACAAAATGATGAAAAATGTACATAGCTAGGTTTTGTGAATATTCAGAGATCTATTGTAAATAATTTTTAATTTTATTGTTTTCACCTTATTTTTTTAGACAAAAATTCAGACAAAAATGTTTATTGATCATTGATAACATAATTATTTAATTTTACATTTGTTTTCTTATTAGCATTCAATATGACAAAAAAATTAAATTGCTTAATTTAATTTGTCGAATTTTAGTTACATATGTTTTTATCATATAATTTGCTTTTTGTCTGATTGAAACTAAAATAATTTGTCAGTTGACAGTATTGAAGTTAATTGGGCAATTACTTGCAATAGTTTTTGCTTTTGAAATATTACTCAGCATCAACTTATTAATATTACATGTTTTAATTTGCTTGCCATTTTTTAAAGTTTTTTTCATTAGGTTTCAATTGCTTTCAGTTTAAAATTTAAATTACTGGGGGGGGGGAGATGAAGCACCATATAGGGAGCGTACGGCATCTTGTAAGATCAACAATGATTTGAGTTAGGGGTAAAAATACACTTGAGGGTGCCCCTTGGCGAAATTGGCGACTTATGTTTGGCGCCATTCCTGTTATCGCGGAACACCATGAAAACAGGAATGGCAGCCAAAATATAATGATATTTCAATAAAACATTGGAAAATTTCAACAAAATATCGGCCAAAACTTTATAAAATCGCAATAAATCCGATATGAGCAAAATTAATAAGCCCAAGAAAATGCATTTTGAATCGAAACAAAAATTAATGGAGTAAGCACAGAAAGAAAAGGAAAAAAACAACTCACTTCTTCTTTAAGCTTGAATATCCTCAGATTTAGGTGCACCGAATTCTCTAATAGCAGTTAGATACTGTCTAAATTTATCATGAATAGAATGCGTACCTCCATCGCCACATAAATTCGATAAAATGTGAATCGAAAATGGCGTCTGTGGTACCGGACTGGTGATGACATTTTTTTTTAAAGTCCCGTTTTATGACTGCCAACATACCTTCGATCTTATTGACCGGAAGCAAAAGTAACCTTTCCAGGTGGTATCCAACGTAGAACTAACGGACCTCTGAAATTACATATACCATTGAACATTACGCTAAAATAAATAACGCTAAAATCTAAACCAATCAAAATCACGATTGGGTTTCAACATCGCCCAGCTTGGCGATTAATCGCGATCACAACTTGGCGAAAATCAAGGGGCACCCTCAAATATAGTCTACCCGCGTTAGGCTCTGCCACGCGGGCTTCGGATACGGAGATTAATCTCCGGCTAATGCCCTATAGTAATGTGTTAAATAATATTGCTAATGAATGGTTTAAGTGGCGTATTTTTTGACTTTATTTGCTAAAATTATGTTGTTCTTTATTACTAGAAATGTCATTACAATACAGCATGGTAATTTTACCAGAATATTTTTCTCTGTGTAGTATGTGCAATTTCAATCAGTAGATCAAAAGTTTTCACTTTTTATAGATCACTACTTCAATTTTGTATTATCACTGTTTTCTGTGATAAAATACTGAATTTCATATTATTTACATTATTTGTATTTAAAACGGTTTTCTTAAAATAATGTTTGATCAAATGTGAGTAATATTGAGTCTAGTTGTTGAAGCATGTTTGTTCTATAAAACTCGTTTCTCAAAAGTTTGGAAGAATGTTTCCGATCGCACATTATACTTTAAAACAAACAGTGTTTTTTTTCCATAACAGCACAATTATTTACATTAAAACTTTACTGTTTTTAAACATTTTTTTCCATTAAGATTGCTTCCAACTTCTGAAATTGTCAGCAGTCTTCTGTAATATTTACAGGACTGTCAGAAGCAGCATATTACAAAATTTACAAAAGTATGTTGTTGTATTCACTTTCACTACACTACCAGAAGCAATATTGTGAGACATATACAGCCATAAGCTCTATATTCATGTCCCTGATCCCACAAAGGAACAACTGTAAGTCACTGTCCCCAGTAAATCACTAATGTCACGAATCACTGTGTGTGGTCAGTGAGCGAGTGGCTGACCACTTTTATCAGCATGTGAAGGGACCGGGGGTGAGTGGAACCGGACTCGGTAAACATTTTTTTTTCAAAAAGTGCTCAACTTCACGAGCGAAGCGAGATCAGAGGAGCGAAATCAGGGTATCCACCTTCCCTGCAGAGGAAAAAAATTGTGATGGCAAATCTTTAAATCCTCCTCGCGAATGTTTCCCTGTGTGTCATTGAAAGCCTATTGCGCAGTGCTAGTGTGACGTAAATTAATTATATCTACCATGATTCACACCTTTCAGCCCCTTGTAATATATGTATCAGTCTGATGTAATATTTACAGAATTTAAAGTTATTAATTTGTAAATATTACAGATGCTAATAACAGTGGCGGTGTCTTTTAATACATGATATTTTACAATGTAGTATTGGGCAATGTTTTTTTATAAATAAGAAAGATGTATTCAAAAAACAATCATGCGTGTCTTTTTTTTAAAGTAACTTTTGGTTTTGTCATAAAATTCAAGAATTCTTAATTTGTTCAAATATTTAACTTTTGAAAATTGACAATAAATATTTCGAGGGGCCGGGATAGCCTGGTCGGTAGGGCGCTGGGCCCATATCCAAGAGGTCGTGGGTTCGATCCTCGCCGGCCGAAGACTCCCCGTGTAGTAAATGGTGACTGATGCACGTTAAATCTGTCGAGTCTCAAAGTCCTCCATGTTCCCACAACAAATCAATACCTCTGGGGGTACTGATCCAGGAGTTTCCTTGTCTTCTGGATTGGTTCAAAATTGCAAGGCTACGGAGTTGAACGTAAGTAGTCGTAAACCCATGAAATTGGGTCGGCTGTTCAACGACGGTTATAAAATAAAAATAAATATTTCGATCAATAGCGGAAGGCTGCAGTCAAATGCTTACCAGTCAAATTTAAGCTTAAGCTATTCAACTTTAGCTTTAAAAAATAGGTAACTTTACATTTAAACATTGTTTCCAAATAAATTTAAGCAAAGTTATAGAGAAAATATATTACTTAATTTTAAATGCAAATAAACGAGGGGGAAAAAATTACTTGATTCAAGAAAGATTAATTACTATTTCAAATTCAATTCTGGTATTGATTTACTATCATAAATTACACATTTCCATTAGATAAAAATCAATATAATTTAGGAACGTAAAAATATTTTTTTTGTTTCTGTAAACGTCTTTTATATTTTTCTAATTAAAGTAAAACACTTTAAGAATTTTTTTTCTTCTTTTTGTAAATTCTTATCCAAAATGCATGAATAAAGCAACTGAATATGTAATTTATCTTAAGTGTTTGATAATTATTCACTCACTCACCAACAAAAAATGAAGTTTCTTTCATAATTCACTAAAAAATCATTAAACAAAGCAAACCTAACCATAATTAGAGCATAATTTAAATTCCTTCAAAGCATAAATACAAAGTAAAAATGGTCATACATTCAGCAGTCTTTATAAATTATTTTTTTCTTCATCTGAGTCCTAATAACCATTTTTATTATTTCTTCTATCGTAAACAAAGTGAGTATTTTCCACTCGAGAAGAATAGAATAATGGAGCCGCTTCGTCAACATTCTATTTTACTTAAAGAGAAAATGATGAATAATCTTGCCTCCCATTAAATAACAGCCAGGCTTTGAGAATAAAGGCAAGGTGGCGAAGAAAGTTTTAAATTAATTTCGCGGTTATTAAGAAGATTTATTAAGAAGGGAAACTAGTTCCCATCTAAAACATCATCAAAATAATCATCGAGATAAATTGCGGGGAATTTATTAATAATTGCAACATTTTGAACAATGAAGAAACTAAAAAGATAAATAAGACATTTGAAAGTAATAAAAATTTGTTTTTAATTTCATTATACAATCTTTTGTCTGGATATTTACTAAGCTATTAATCATTTAAAGTAGCTGCTATGTTATTTTTATTTTAAATTTTGTGCAGTAAAATTAGTATTTTAATTATTTTCAATCTACCATTTAATGAAATAATTTATAACGGGAGTTTTTTTTCTTCATCTCGATCTGTAAATAGTTTAACTTTAAGAAAAAAATTATGGTAAAGAGAGTTTCATAGAAAAGCAAATATACACTTCGTTAAAAAAAAAAAAAAAAATTGCATTTTTTTAAAAAAAGAATAAAATAAGAGTTTTTAAAAAAAGTAAAATTGAAGAGTAATACAAAATAATGCAATATGATTATGTAACACAATTACATAATATTAAAATTTAGAAAAATGGTATTGCATTATATTTCAACATATTAAAAAACAATCAATGGAATCAGGATGTAGCACAAAAGTTAGTAACAATACATTTAATGACACTTTAGCTTCACAATTAATATAATCCTATTCGCATCACAATTATATTCAAAATACAGCTTCAAACATTACAGTTTACAAATACATTTCAAACAATACCTTGCATTTTCATTTTAATAAATTTAACAGCAGTATAATATTAATACATATATATAAACTATCTCTATTCCATACTGCCATTATAAAGAATGCAATGTAATTTGTAATTCTAATTTCAATAGAATTCTAATCTATATATATATTTCTCTTATACGGTGACAAAAAAAAGCCTCATTACAACTCCCCGAATGTCAACGCTAGAAAATCGACCAATGATTGCCGCTAAAAATGTCACTTGCCAAATCTAGATGAGGTGGCTCAACATATAGCGCTTTTAAAAAGGGAAACTGAAATAACCAGAGAGAGCATTCTCACAATGTGATCTCTTCCGAAATTCACTCTATCAGATGCGGCAATCTCATACAGGTAGAAGTGAACTAGGCAGAAGTGAGTAGTCCTTGTTGATAGATCTCTATTTTAGTATTTTGTCGAAAGCGCTTTTTTTCACGAATTTATATGTTACGAATTTATTTGACGAATTTTGATTTATATCACGAAATTATTTGTTTTATTATTGTTATTAGTTATTCATTGAAAAATGAGTCTCAGTCATGCTGTCGCGCTTTAAGATTTTATACTATAGCACATTTCTAATAGGTTTAACGAATAACATATCATTTATTTGAATTCAAATTTATTTTAATGACTTAGTATTTACTAAAAAGATGTGATTTTTTTTTTAAAGTTGTTATATGGATTTGAATGATTGTTTTGAATTCTTAGAATTTTGTGCATTTGCAATGTACCTAAGTTAGTAGCGAGTGAAGCGAGCTTGGTTTGCAAAGCAAACCATATAAGATTGTGTAGCAATTTTCAGGGGTTGGCGAGCGTTAGCGAGCAGGGGACGTAGCCCACTAGTATTTATATATTTATAATCATATGTTGGAATATCCTTATACATATAAGGATATTATAACATATGATAATGTATAGTTGACTCTGGCCATGGCGTCATTACTTATTACTTTCAATCCAATATTTCATTCATTTATGACAGCTCCCCCCCCACTACACAAAAAACATAAACACATATTGATCTTTCTATAAACAAAACATTTTTTCAATATATATTTCTTTTATTTAATTATTTTTTTAACTTACGAACAATTCTACATTAAAATCTTTATCATAAGATTATCAATAAAAACCAATACATATGAAAATATATAATTCGAATTACTAAAGATCATTTCTTATTGTATCGTATCTAATTATTCGACTGTAATTTTCACCTTTAAATCACTTAACAACAATATTATTACTAAAAGATTCTAGTCTTTACAAACAATCCCAAAACAATCTGCAAGAAAGAGTAACCCTGTTTTGCTCCTTTTCACACAATTTAATGTCCTATAAAATATTTTATAAATTACCCTTGTCTCATATAAACCAAATTAGAATGTCCCAGGTCAATTGTTAGCCGACCCCTTGACCAGATGAGGAGAACGCGTGTGTCAGTACATGCCACAAGGCCAATAACTCTCTCTAGGGAAACCGCCCTTTAAACGCATCAGACCTGACATTTTCTGAAAGAATTTTTTTCCTCTTCCTTTTCTTAGACATGAAAGAGAAAGACATCAGATTTCGCACTGCTCAAGAAAAGAAATTGAGATTTTTTTTCCCTGAGATCTCATCCTTCTACCCTTCATCTTAAAATTGAAGTATTTTTTTCTTTTTTAGTATTTTCTTGAACGAGAAAAAGTTTTTATTTTGGAGACTAAAGCTTTGAATATGAGTTTTGTTCCCCTGAGTAAAATAAGCTTTAGAAGGAGCCACTGACCATATGCTTATGGGATTTTGCTTCTATTTTCTTTAAATGTTGTTCAGATGCGATTCAAAAATTTTATGTCGTGTTTCAGATGAAGGAAAAGACAAATGCTGTAATATTTTTATGTCTTTGATAGGTTTAGATTTCATTTTATAACAAAATTTTATTTCCATCAAAATACATTTGGGAATGAATTTTCTCTAAAGATATATATAGGATACACATCATCTTGATAAAAAAGATCAAATACGAAATGATATTGTGATTTGAATTCGTATTTATGGTATAAAGAACAATTGAATGGAGATCTTTATTTCTGTCATAAAGACTAATGTGGAACTGAAAAGTATTATTACACAGTAATATTTACGAATCAAATTACAGTAAAATCCATTTTTACCGGAACACGGTACGGAACAAAAAGACTGTTTTACAGTATAAGTTAAGTTTTACCTATAATAATTGTAATAAAATCATTGAATCATTCTAATTAAATAAATATTACTGTAAAAATTATGGTATAATGTTTTACGGTTAAACTGATTAGGGAAAAATGGATTTTACAGATGATGCTACCAAGCACTTCATACTCTAATTTAATCCAAAAATTTTTACAGTGTAGCTGAAAATTACTTTTACCGTAAACAAGTTTGAAAGTCTCAATTTCATCGTATAAAGATTTACCTATATTTTTAACTAGGTGGTTTAAAATTTTCCTTTATGTTTTTTTTTCTGAAATTATGTTTTTATTTTAGAAAATAAAGTGTGAATATGAATTTTGAGAATTTTTTAACGCAACTTAATATATTCTTATGATGCTTCATTTCTATGTTTTTAAATATGAATCAGATAATCATTAAAAAACTAAACTCAGCGACGCGACAGTCCATAGAGGGCCAAGGCCTACTGTGCCTATCTCAGTTTTCCTGACCTTTGGGCTTTGGGGTGCAGGAGCAGATGTTCCGGTTAGGTGGTTATCCGAACGCGAAACCCCAAGTGTTTAGTTCCCAAGCATGCTTGGTACTCATTTATCGACCCACTGAAGGGATGAAAGGCTGAGTCAACCTTGCCCGTCCCGAGGATCGAGCCAGGGACCTGTGGCACGACAGCGCGAAGCGCTACAGCTCAGCCACAGGGCGTTCAGATAATCATTAACTTATGCTATATTTTAGTTCATTATATAACAAAGTTTTATTTACATTAAAGAGCATTTGGAAATTTATTAGTGAATTTTTTCCAAATCAATTTTACGTAAGTATATTCTTTTTTAAAACCTCGACATGAAACGATGCATTGTCATTCGAACTATTATTTTTATTGCAGAAATACTTTTAACATAATTAAACGATATTTACTTTCATAAATAAGAAGACTTGCGTGCAGCAGAAAAATGTGATTCAAAGGAATTTAATGCTTGAATGAGTATCATTAAACAAGCGTTTTTAACTGTATTAAAGAGTAACAATGAAATTATTTTGATAATAAGATTTATTTCATGAACTGTCAAATTGAATTTCTTAATTCATGAAACAACTTTCGGTCTTGGTAGCTATTTTTTTTAAAGAAAACTTATTTTTTATTTAAGAAATTAAAGCTTAAGCATGGTTCTTTCCCCTTGAAGGAATTAATATTTAAAAAATAATTAATCATAATCGTGGAAAATCTTCATTTTCAGTTAATAATTTTTTTTTATTTCTATCAAAATGTAATAAATTTTCTCTAAATATATTTCAGATATCCTTCATTTCTAAAAAACAGACAAAAAAGTATCCGTCTTGACTCGAATTTGTACTTTGAATGCATTTCAGAGATATTTTCTATTATAATTTAAATTACCATATAGCTGGGAATTATTATTAAAAATAAAAAACAGACCTAAATAAATATGTATATGAGTAGTTTAATTTGCTCATTAATTTATAAAGATACGTATTCGATTCTGAGTTTAAGCCATATTTTTTTAATTGCATTAGAATGATGCGAATTAAAGTCTCTTATTATTGAATAAGAGTTTGATGTTCTTTAACTCTTGTCTTTAAAGACAACAGTTTAAGTTTTGTAAACTGAAAGTTAAATTCTAGTTACATTCATCTTGATGAAATAAGCGTCACATGATGCTGGATATGCTTAGAGAGTTTTTCTCATGTCTCCTTTAATGTTGTTAAGATTTTGCTCAAAATTTTAAATCACATTTTAGAAATAAAAACAATTTCTGCCGTTCACAGTAATGGATTTTGTCGTATAAATTAAATTTTATAAAAAAAATGAACAAAGACAAACGATATCTTATTATAAAACATTTATATGTATATTAATAAAAATAATATATTAAAATTAAATAAAATTTATAATAAGCAAGTTCAAAATGCATTCATTTTTTTGATTGTTCAAATATAATTATACTAGGTCACATATGGAAAAAACTGATTTTTAAATAAGACACTTCAATGTTAAAAGTTTTACTGCTTATGAAAGGGAATAATATTACTAAGCGATTAAACTTGATCTCTACTCAAGAACATTTGTCTTACTGATAATAAAGTTTACTACATAAAAAATGGTTCTTTATTATAATTAGGTATATTACTTATCAAAAATATATAAATTTAGTAGAACAATATTAATTATATATTTTCTATGCACTCTTTTAAATATTTTTTTCCTATTTATTGGCGCAGCAGCCCTAGGGACTCCCTAGACGTCTTCTCGCTTGGTGAATGATTTCATGCTTGTTGTTTTTTCAAAAAAGCAAAAGAAAAGTCTAGAAGCCTTTTCAACAAAATCAATTCATTCCAAACAGTGTCTGCCCCTAGCCTGTTCCTCATATTTATCAGAAAGATTTTATACCGCAAAAATCTTCTATTCGTTTGACCAGATGACAATGCCTTACGCGTTTCTGTAATTTATAAACTTTTGCTACATATGCTAGCTTATAATTCTTATAGACATCTGAGAACCAATTTCTCAAGATTTGAGAGTCAATTACTGGAGTTAACAGAAATACAACAAGAAAAATAATTGTAATAATGTAAAAAGAAAAGCAAAATAATATAAAAATTTTGCGTCATTTGAAATGCTACGTTTTTAATATTTTCTTTAGTTCGCTTAATATATCACAATGCCTTTTTTTATTTTGCAACTGTTATTTATCAACCCGAGAATATAGCTAATCATTTAGATATTTTAATTCATTAGCTCTGATTAAAAGCTTGCCATTATTTGCTCCGAAATGTTGGATAAATATGGTAGATGAGGTAAAATTTTTAACTTCAAATTCTTTCCGTGTAGTTAGCTAAAACTAGGGAATTTTTGTAAATCTGAAGGAAAGAAGCAATTTTTTAAAAAAGGTTCCCCTAAACTTTAACATTTTCAATTTCAATTATTTCAGTAATAGTATTGCTCGAATTCGTCCAACATATACTGTGGTTCATATGCGTTCTCAACATTCATTTTATGTATCCTTATGGACGTGTATAATTGCTAATCAGAAAATAGTTAGGAGTTAATTACATACAAAATGATATATTATGGTATATTAATAGTATATTAATGGTATATTAATAAGTAAATGCGTCTTTGGTCAGCAATAATTAGGATTTGATTTTTGGAATACAAACTTTAAAAATTAATGATGTTACTTGCTTATTTCACATTGTGTCACAGTTTAAATGGTATTTGAATTAAAACTTGGAGAAATTCAGTTGGTAATTAAAAACAGGAAACATAAACTAAATAAAAATTTAAATTCTATAATTACTATTTTAATTATTAAGTTTATAATTAACTAATGGCACGTGATCTAATACATTTTCAGTTAAATAGGACAGTTGTACAGGACAGTCATAGCCGCACTAACAACAGGTCGATCCATAGCATGGAGTGATTAAATTGATCGATCGTTGAAAATAATATAATTGAGTATTATCCAACAAATAATATATAATGAATAATGAATATATTTATGAATATATAAAACAACATAGTTCGCTTGAGAGATGAGGAAGAGAACTAAAGGAATAACGTGTCTACTCACCTTTTCCTTAAAATTCGAATAATTAAACAAAAAACTGAAAGAAACACAACTCTTTGAATGAAAACAGAGATGAATTATCAGTTATTCTATATTTTATTATAAAAAAGATAAAAATAAATAAAAATAAAAATTTCATAGACAAATTTAAATTTTGATTAACAATCAAAATCGTTTAGCAATTTCTTAACACGTACAATTTATTTCTCATGAAATTCAAAAGCAAATTTTTCCTATCAAGAGAGGAAATAAACAACCATTAAATTGATGGTTTTGATTTCAATTTAAATTCTTATTTCATTAAAAAATACCTAAAATGATTTATGGTATTAAGATATTAAATTTTATGAAATGGGCAAGACACTGTAAAAATGTTTTAAATCAAAAAAATAATAATAAGATAGTACAAATACCATTTAGCCAAAAAATACTAAGTCATTGCTGCGTTCTTAATATTTCGAATAACTAATATGTTTAAATTCGATCACTTTCACAACTGATGCAAACTGCCAAATTGGTTATTTTCATCTGGTTTATTTCCCAGGAGTCAAAATTGGGCTAAACTCTGGAGTAATATCGAAATTATCAAATTAACCTAATAATTAAACAAATGAAAGCAAATATTAAGTATTATCTCATTTGTACATTTATTAGTATTATTTAATTCTATCCATTCAAATACACAAATTTAAATTAATCAATATACTTAATCAATTATTGCTCATGCATTACTATGATTCCGTCAGAAATCTACCAACTCCTCCAATACAATAATTGAAAAAAAAAAATTTCTGAAATAAATCACTTACAAATAATTGACAAACATTAAATCGATTTTACACATTATCCAAAATACTAATAGAAAGCAACAGCAAATCAAAAGTAATTTAACATAATTTTAAAAATTTGAAAGATGGCGTACTCGAAACGAAGTTTCCTTCTACGGCAGAAAGAGGCCGAAGCCTTTCTGATGTTTACAACATCTTGTTCATCTCCTGTCCCAGAAAAGAAGAGATCGAAAATATAAATTAAGGATCCCCGAACCTGAGGTGCTGTCATAAAAAAAAAACAATGAACATTTTAATTTCTATATAAATATATTTTACGATTGGCCAACTGAATCATGCGATGAATGTAGAGAAAACAAAAGCAAAAAAAATAACAACATGAAGAACTGAAATAAAAAGAGGTTAAAATATTGAATTCGTTATGGTGTTCGAAACAAAAGTATTAACTTCGAAAAAATAATGAAAGCTGATAGTGAAAAGAAATCCCAAATCATTAATTAAAATTTACCATGTGATAAGAAAAATATTGAAAATAGGAATAAATACATACATTGTCGCGCAGTGGTATAAAATTTCATTCGATTTTATTTTTTTAAAGAAATATCAACTTACAAGAAATATTTATCCCTAAAATATAATAAATTACTTTAGGACATCATTTTAAAAACACATCAAACATGTACGAACTTTTGCTCCCTCCGTTCTTTTACTGAATTACTCAAGGGTTGGGTTCTCAATTCACAGACCTCGGGTCTTAGATTACAAACATATTGTACTGCATTAAGCGCATGTTTCTGATTATTTATTAACTAAAACTAAGTTTAAGCTTCTATTATTTTTCTCAATAGAAATATATATTTTTCTCAGAAATCTCTTTGAGCAAATATCTAATTCTGTTAATAGATTCTTATCTTTAACAGCTAAAAATATTTAAATATATATGCAAACCATAAATAGTTGTTGTATTATTTTGACTACACCAGATACCAGTTATTTATTTTCAAACATTCTCGCCAAGTCATGAATTTTTCACACATTATTAGCTGAATATTTTATATTAACTCCTCCAATCCTTTTTAGTTTCTTACTTGGAGCAGTTGGAGTGTAGGGAGTTTCACATTTGGGGATTTGACACTTTTAAGCGATTATTTTTCAAGTAATAAATATTCATATTTCGGAAAGAAGGCCTGGAAAGAGACATATAATCTTAAGGCACTTCATATTATTACAAATGCAAATAAGACAATTACACGACCAACTGAATATTTTTATGCTTTTAAAGATGGCAAGGGAGAACAAGGCTATCTTTAAAATATTCAATAGATAAATTGTTTGTCCGTTTTCTTAAGATTCTCCTAAAATTGTTTCTTTAAAAATATAATAACTATCTGTGATGTAATGATGTTCATCTTTATAAATGTTAATGATAGCTTATTAAATGTCTTACCTAACTTTAACTTGAAAGAGTAATACATTCTAGCAAAATGAATTTCATGCCCTCTCAGGAAAAAAACTCTTTCACTTTTGACGATTCAGCAAATCTTGAGCAATATTTCGTTAATTTTGAGAATCATTTCGTCATATAATCACAGGATTTGTGGCGAAACGCGGACTCTCAAATATATGACGAAGATGCTTCTTTGACACGAAACCTCATGCAGTGCATAGTGGAAGATTGCTAACTGAAACGGCAAAACTAGAAAAAAGACTAAACTGGTAAAAATAAAGTGACGCATATGCCAACCGGTCAGTATGGTGGTTAAGGAGTTGGCTTCGTACTTGGAAGATCCGGGGATCAGATCTCGCATTTGCGTTCTTGCATGGGTGTGTTTTATCTGTCTGATCTATTTGTTCTTGTTACACCTATATGGTATCCAAGTTAAAGTGATTATTAGAAAAGTTAGATACACTAGACAATACGAGGTTCTTTATTTATTTTTTCTGAAAAAATAGAATTATGAAATATTTCTTTAATTTCAACGAAATTTGTTTCCTCGAAGAAGAGACGAAAGTTATTTCCGTCACTTTGATAAAATTTTTATATACCAGAAAACTGTTTTGTCAAAAACGAAGAAAGCTTCGTGATACTTGAGTATTTAATTTTTACACTGTACAGTATTGTACAAACAACGCAGTAATTTCATTTAAAAATAATTTATTAAATAGAAAAACTTCAAGACATCAACAAGCTTGCGTTAACAACTCTCTGCACTCACCATCTTTTGAACTTTTGAAAGCAAATTTAAATACTAATTTTTAAAGACTAAATTAAAAAACAGATTAACACAAAATAAACGAAATTCGGGCTCATTGCTTTGTACATAACACCGATCATTAAATATTTAAAAAGCAAAATTATTTTTTTAAATATATTTTAAACAATTTTAAAATATTTCTCGAGAATTTTAAGCGCTTATATATCATTATTTTAAAATGAATACTATTTTTATGAGTTTAAAGTAGACAAAATATTTTTTTAGATACCATAATTTCATGATTCTTTGATTCTGTGATAGTCAAAGTCAATTAAGGAAAAAAATTCTTCAACTAAGATTGTCTATTCATATAATATATATTAATCAACTTAATTAGGTAGATTTTTATTAATATATTACTAATGAATTCAATGTGATGCTTTTATTTTGATTACAGGCTTTTTTTTCTAAGATGAAAAGAACTTTATAAAATAGCCTTTTGTGCCTTTGTTACCTCTTTGAAAACATTAATTTATTTCAGCACTACTAACACTTCTTTAAAATTCTCTTTTTTGCTAAGGTTTCCTTTTTTGGATTCTTCAGTTTCTTAATTTTCGCTTTATATAAGAATGATATAAGACATTCAAAAAATTTCATTAAGTAAGTTGAATAGCATTTGTTTATAAGATATATTTTTGACTACTAATTAAGTAATTTTGCTTTTATAAAAAAGATACCTTAATGTTTTTAATAAATTTCATTAGAGTATTTTCATGATTATATAAATATTAGAATATATCTCAATATTAAATGCCATGAATAATATAAATTATTTTAAAAAATTTATTTTAAACACTTATAGAGAATTGGTTCATAAGAAATATTAAAAATTAGGTAAGCAAGTGATGTTAATTTTCTAAAAATCTGACAAAATCTGCAAGTGTTTGAAAATTGAAATATAATTATTAGAGAATTTTCAATATTAAAAGATAGGCAAAATAGAGGTATGAATCATTTTAAACGTTTAGTTTAATAACTTATTATGCATTTGTTTTTTAACAAATGGCATAAAACAGGTAAGCAAGTAATGCTGCTATTCTGAAATGTTACTAAGACCTGCATCTAATGTATTATGACATTATTATACAATTATTCTAATATATATATTTATTTGTATATAAGAAACATGATTTGGGCAATTAGATGATGTTTCTGTTTAACATTATTTATAATACCTTTAATCGATTTTAGTTGCGTGTTTTGACACTGTTTTAATCAAACATTTAAAAATATATGAATCAGGGTAATTTTCCAGTATATTCTAATCAGTCTGACGATTTTTAGGCTAATTATAATGAGTCTGCTTACATTTATACTAAGTAAACATATATAGTTCTTTGCTTAATTGGTCAGATTTATTTCAGGGCATTTGCAGTTATGTTTAAGTAGCTTAAGTAAAGTTAAGTTTAAGCTTTATTGAAGGCTTAATTGAATGGGCAAAGTAATAAACAAGCTCAAGCAAAAATAATAAGTTAAAATTAAACTTGCTTTAGTGTTATAAATTATGAGATGTTTCTGTGAGCAAAATAAAAATTAAACAATATGTAGTAAAAATTGCTATAACTGAAGTGAAAAAGTATCGCTAAAAATATATCAAAGTACAAAAGCTTACAAAAAATAAAGATTTGTATTGTATCTCATTCCATATAAAATTCATATTTCTTACCACGTTTCATTTTAATTCTAGGTTATTTGAACTTAGTTACATCATCACTGTTGTAATGTTTCATTATTGGTTAATGATACTTGAGTCCATTCATTATACTGCTCTATTATTGTATTATACACTATATTGTGTACATATTAAAGACATTTAAGTTAATTGAGTGATTTTTTGCTAATTTTTAACTAGCATAAATTCGGATTAAGATAAGCTTAAAATATATTAGAATATCCAGAAAATACTTGAGATTTTTTGTTTTAGCCTGATGCTTTGCAAAATACTGAAAATTCGCGAAGAATCAGGTATTCCAATCAGCCTATGACATGTATAGTGTACCATAACCAGCCAGAATAACTTTTGATCTAATGATCGAATCTTCACGCTCTAGAACTCAATCTTAATGTTTTGAGGGAGTGACCTGAAATACGTTAATTAATTAAAGCAGACGCTATTCTAAGTTACGAAATTAGACATAAAACTTACTTTCTTTGAATAAACATACCATTTCTACGACGAATTCACATTTTTTATTTCCCAAAATATATGGGTTTGCCGCAATCTGGGAAATATGATTCTGATAGTTTGATCAGGAGAGTGGTTTAAAGTTTAGACCCCTTAATAATAATTTTAGTTTTTAGATATTTTGCGCAATTTCGAGAATTTCTTTCGCGGATTGAAGGATTTTTACACACAATTATAAAATTCGTTTGTCCAAAGATAACTCTATGCAAAAAAATAACTTTTAGTTACTTTTTATTATAAAATTTGAGCGAAATCGTTTGAATAGTTTATATATACGTCATTTTTAAAATTCGATTTGTCAGGTACTATCTAACCAATTTCTCACAAGTTTGTATTTTGCCATATAAAACTAGATACTTTAAAATGATGTGAAAAATTTCGTTATTAACGACTCAATTTTTTTTACTATTATTAAATAAAATAATAAAAAATAATAATACATATTTACAAAAATTTATTTTTTGAAAGGAAATACCTCTGACTAAACAAATTTTATAATTGTGTGCAAAAATTTTTCAATGCGCTTAAAAAAATCTCGCGATCTGGCGAAATACGCAAAAAGTAAAATTAACATTAAGGGTTCCAAACTTTGGATCGCCCTCTTGACGTAACTATCAGGAACATATTCGCGGCTACCCCAGATATTTTGGAAGTCAGGAATCCAAATCCATCCAAAAAAGGGTATGTTTATTCAGAGAAAGCACGTTTTTTTTTCTTGTCTGATTTATATCTTATAATATCGTCTGTGTTAAATAATTAGTGTATTTGAAATCCCTCTCTCAAACCAATAAGATTGAATTCCAGAACGTGACGATCAGAAGTTATTTAGGGTTTTGCTTTATTGGAGCATTGTACATTAATTTAAGCATTTGTAGTATTATTGAAAATCAATTTGAAATATTAACTTCTCAGTGATTTAAAAATTAATACAGCACAATTTGACTATCTATCAAAATCTACAAAGCAAAACAGAACATAAGGTCGCAAACTAACGCTGCTAGTGGAAAATAGCGAATAAATAAATAAGTACTAAATTTGAGCTGATATTATCTCAATGATATAGGTAAATTTTGGGATAATTTCAAGCAGATAATTTTGCTATCTTTTATCAGTATTCAAAGAGTCTTTCATCACATAAGATGAGAGTTTTCTTAATTTCAATAGTTGAAGTGTCAAAAGCAAAACAAAATACAGATATTTATTGTTCAGCTTCTTTTGAAATTTTTTTTTAACAAATACATAAATGTTGGTGACAAAAAATTTTTACAGAAAGGGAACCTAACTATCTCTTCCATGCTGATATATACATAGCATATTTTCCTAACATATAAAAACTAAAATATTATCGTATTTAATACATTTTTTCAGAAAAAAGATCATTTATATAATAGGTTGGTTGGTTGGTTGGTGTCGTATCCTCTATAGAATCATATTTCATGGTGTGCTTGAATAGTTTTTGTTATTTCTATGGCATTAAAAGAATACAAATCCTCTTCTGTGGGGTAGTTTAAGAGGTGAAGGCCTGCAGCGACTGCAGGGCAGTTAAAAACATGATATGGTGTCAGTTCCACATTAAGACAGTTGCCACAGTTTTGATATTTTCTAGTCTTATCTGTAGAAATTTTCATGTTTTTATGATGTTTTGTTCTTAGTCTGATGAGAGTAGTGGCTGTCTTCCTATCGATGTCAAGATTAGTTATTTGATCGTGGGCTTTGGTTTTTAAAAGGGTGAATATAATAGGTAATCCGTTTACATCAAAACTCAGAATTGAGTGCTGAATAAAATGTATATTTATTGTGATTCTCTCTCTCCTTCTGCCTCAGACATTAGCATAGAATTCGAAAACCATTACCTGGTTGCTAAATGTGTTAGATGTATTAAAATTATTTATTATTTCCCACACCTGAATTTTTGCCTACTCAACCGAATACGCAGGGCTAAAAAAACTAATTACATAAATTAATCGTCATACTTCGTTATTAATTGATTTAGACTGAAGAAAATCTAATTTATTAATTATTGAATTAATTTAAAGAAATTTCAACGAAATTTTATTCTGTTTTTGCGTGATAAAAGGATTACTAATTACGTTAATGATTTTTATTTACTGAAGAAAGGATAAAATAAGGTAATAATTTAGTTTTTAAATGTTATGCATACGTCAGCATGACAATTTCATTCCCATTAAAATGTTTAAATATGTCTGGAAAAATTTCAATAATTTAATTCAACTAATAGGAGGGGAAATATTTTTTTTGCTAAACATATTATCGAAAAAAGGAAATAGAATTTGAAAATGCTCAGGCTTATTTCATTTTAAAGCACACACTTTTATATTTGAAATCTAAACACTCGCAAGCTTTTACATTTATGTTTCCTTGCTTTTTAAAAAAAATATTTTTCATAACTTCAATTATGTTGACTAAACTTTTTGTCATACCCTGTTATAAAATATTTTTAAATCAGCATATTTGTTTACAACCACAAAATCTACTTACAAGCAAAACATATGCACCAAAAATAAGAAAGTTTAAACCCCTAAACTTTAAAGAAAGCTTTTCTTTTTGTATAAAAAGAAAATTTTTCCTGAAAACTCCAAGAATTATTTCTCAAACAAAGTGAGCAAGACAAAAACTAAACTCTTCTCTGTTGTGTTGTATAAAAACACGCTCATTGAAGAAGAAAAAAGAAATCCTTTATAATGATGCACGCAGAAAATTTTCTTGTATCCTTTCAAAAACGAAAAAAAAAAATCAAACAAGTGAAAGTGCACGGTTTTTCCTTCTTTGAAATCTATCCATGTATTAGATATTGGCCCCTTGTTCACCTGCAAGCCAAACTTCTCTGCCTTCCTCTTTTCCCAATGGAATTCTATATTTATACGTAGTAAAAACGCAAAAAACGGCAGGAAGAAATAAAAGCATAAAAACAACGATAAAAAAGAACGTAAAAAAAAAGCGGAAATAGATTTTACTCTATCTTGACGTCTTTTCTTGTCGCGATCTGAGCACACTAGAAAGGAGAAAGAAAAAAGGAAAGGAAATGCCCCTTTTCTTGTCTTCTTTCCAATTTCTTACATTCTTTTTTTATTTTCGTCTTTTCTTTTCAATGCTGCCTTTTGAGACGGATGGTTAACCCCGGTTGGCGTAAAAATTCAATATGAAACGTTCAGTTGTAAATTTTTTGCGACCTTCGTTTTTAGATTTTAGAAAAAAAGAATTAGGGGGGATAATGTTTATAGGTCTTTGCTTCCCTTTATTACTTTAATTTTTATTTTAGTTTCGAAATTGATTTAAATTTTGCATAGGTTCAAAGCGCTGTGTTATATTTTACTGTCATTTTAGCGTGAATTATTTAAAAAAAACTATTGTAATTTTTTTTTTGCATGTGTTAACTGCTGAAATTTTTCCCATGATTGGGGGAGGTCTTGCTATGTGATCCTATTTTGTTTTTAAGATTAACTTATTCAGATTGATTGAAAAAGAATAATAAGAAAAATATGATCATGCGCCATAGATTTCATCAAACGTTCATCTAAATCATCAATGTTAAAAGAAAATTTCAATCGATTTTGCGTACAATGTGAACTTCAGTTTTTGTTAAAAGAATGCTTTCAGGTTCAAAGTCAAAATCCATGAAATTGTATATCTGAATAACATTCTTTTGGATTTTGCTCTTAAAATATTTCAAATCCAAAAATTTGGATTTGCTAGATTTATACATTGAAAAATAAGGTATGGTCAAAAATACCAGAATTAAAATATTAATGCACTATCTTTACCACTGAAAAAATTTTTGAAAAAATTTAAAACCTACTCTTGAATTCTTATCAAAACTGCACCATTTACCATTATAGCAGAATTACATAGTACAGAAAGAAATAAAGGTCAAAATTGTATATCTGAATAACATTCTTTTGGATTTTGCTCTTAAAATATTTCAAATCCAAAAAATTGGATTTGCTAGATTTATACATTGAAAAATAAGGTATGGTCAAAAATACCAGAATTAAAATATTAATGCACTATCTTTACCACTGAAAATATTTTTGAAAAAATTTAAAACCTACTCTTGAATTCTTATCAAAACTGCACCATTTACCATTATAGCAGAATTACATAGTACAGAAAGAAATAAAGGTCATCTGTGCAGAACATTGCTCTACAGTTAAACTATTCTCCATTAGCATTGCGTTTCAGCACATATAATTTATTTTTATTTCAACTAATGCAGAGATAGCCTAGGTGACTGAAATTTTGTAAAATGTTAGAAACTCAATTCATTTTTATTCATTTAAAATCTCTAAGCATTTATACGCTACTCCCACTGTGTCTTGCAATTCAAATTATTCATATTCAAAACAATAACATTCTTTGCATTCACCTTAGCAGTAACTTGGATACAAATTAGCTGGAAGAAAGCTATTAAATTTAATCTCTTTTATTAAAATTTTCAATATTATCAGTTACCACATTCTGCCTTTTTAGTCGCCAATGGCAATCGTGTTAATGCATATTACCTACAATAATTAGGCGCCATAGTCGTCAATACAAGTGTGGTGATTTTTTAGGGTTCTTCTACACCATTGATTTTGCTTTTTAGCACATAGCCTTTTTCTTTAATTTCAACTTGTATATATCACCCAAATTAATTAGGCATCATAGGTGTCACTAATAGTAATGCGATTTCCTACATTTCTCCTGAACAAATTTGTACCACTTTCAAATTAATTTTACCTTTAAATACAAAACCATTTTTTTCATTCCAATTACCGTTGATTTTGAATAATTATTTTTTTAGAGACTTGCTTTAAGAGAATTAGTGTGAGAAAGCATGTGGTATGAAATAGTTTTAAAAATATAAATTTGGTGTCATAGTCAACGTGTGCTACAGCAACCTCTTTTTTTATCAAATAAAGCTATAAGCTACAAATGACACTGATGCTATCTTTAAAATATGTGATTTATTGTATCGTCAATATTTAAATTTAAACAATGGCCAACGTTTAACCAATCAAAAAAATTCCATTTCGTTTTTTTCTCATCCCACTTGAACGGTTTGGCGTAGAATGTTCTAATGTCAGCAGTGGCCTTCCTCGTGCTTCGAACTATCTGAATACCAATTTCTATCTCTTTTGGTTTTGATGGTTTAGGGGTCCATATAAAGGACCCCCCTACACATACAGGCATTCATTTTTACTTAGAGAGGTAGCAAGTGATTATGAAAAAATTGACGAAATAAAAATATAACCTATTGCAAAAAAAATTAGGAAATATTTAAATTTGAATCATTTCCAAATTTATTTTCAGGATTCATGAAAATGGACCATGGGATAATATTTAATAATAGGATCTAACGCGTTTCATTCATATAAGTGTTGCACTTAGAAAATTCTATACATCATATAAGTTCAAATTTTGAATTTGACAATTCATTCTATACACCATATAAGTTCAAATTTTGAGTTTGACAATTCATTCTATACATCATATAAGTTCAAATTTTGAGTTTCACAATTCATTCTATACATCATGTAAGTTCAAATTTTGAATTTGACAATTCATTCTATACATCATGTAAGTTCAAATTTTGAGTTTCACAATTCATTCTATACACCATATAAGTTCAAATTTTGAGTTTGACAATTCATTCTATACATCATATAAGTTCAAATTTTGAGTTTCACAATTCATTCTATACATCATATAAGTTCAAATTTTGAGTTTCACAATTCATTCTATACATCATATAAGTTCAAATTTTGAATTTGACAATTCATTCTATACATCATGTAAGTTCAAATTTTGAGTTTGACAATTCGTAAATTCTAGTTAACTTCATTAAAAACTTTTTTAAAATAGATTGACGATAGATCAGGTATTTTGCATAAGAAACGTACTGGAAAAATTTCATAAAATAAATTAAAATTATTATCAATTTCATATAGATTTTAAACAAGTTTATGATTAAAAAAAAGAGAGATAATATGCTACAGATATTGCACTAATTCAACATTCCTCATAAACCAATTTGATGAGTAAAAATGACAATTAATCAACTAATAACAAAACTGAAATTATAAAGCAAATTTCATAGAGGACTTAAATTTGTGACTGCATTTAAACAGAGAAGCATTTTGGCTCACCGTGTCGTTTAATATATTCCTAGAAACAGTGATTCGCAAAACATTATCAAATAGAGATTAAACTATTTTCAACAGAACAGCGCAAGTTTCGGCTTTTGCTGATGACAAAGTTTTGATGGCTAGGAGCAAGAAAGTCCTGATTGATATATCTAATGAATTGTCGGAAGAAACCAGTGCCCCAGTGCCTTTGAAATAGAAATACATTTAGGAAGAACTAAATACGCTATTTTGGATTGTAACGAAACGAAAAAATGAAGATCATAAGAGTTACAGAGTTTAAGTATTTGGATTCAACTTGGATTCAGTACTTGGTTACTGAAAGCAATGATATGAATGAAGCAAAATGTTTTATTCAAGTAACCCCCGTCTTTTTTTTTCTTATTTGCACAAGAGAAATCAATTATATCCAACGTTCTCATACGAAAAACAAATTTTATACTGTATAAACTGTGATTAGACCTATTATTTATGAGTTAGATACTTGGACCTTGAATCAAAGGCATGATAAGATGTTTATAGCTTGGGAAAGAAAATTCGTAAGAACCAGTTTTGGTTCAATCAGAGAGGGTGAGTGGCGAAGATGATTTAATCATGAAACTCAAAAGATGTATAAAGAAAATGATATTAGAAACTGTATAGAATCAAAAAGAATCAAATGGTTAGAAAAAAGAAAGGATATGTTACAATTCTTGAAAGTACATTTAACATACATTTTTTTAAATACCATTAAAAAATGTATAAAGAAACATTTTCAAATGGTATTTTATGGTCAACATAAAAATGGAGGGGAAAGAAAAAGTTTAATTAATGAGGTTAAAAGAGAACTCAAAACCTTAAAAATAGAAATATATGCGTATATGTAAAGCAAAAACTTGAGACGAGTGGCCTTGGAGAAGAATTGCTAATGAGGTCATGGTTCAACATGAACTTAAGTGCCAGGGAGTAAATAAATACATTCATCTCATAGATTTTCTTATATGTGCCCTTCGTGAAAGATTTATAGTAGAGATAGAAGGGATATTTGAAGTATAAAACTTTCAAAAACTTTACAATTCTACTAACTAATTTTCAAAGGAGATTTTAAAAAAATTCCTTTCATTTGCGTGCTTGGTGCATTTTTTGTAAAATTTTACAACTCTGAGAGATTGTAACTTTAATGCTTTAATACTTGAACACAATGTGTATTTTGAATTTATTTGTTAAAACTTTAAAGCGAAATTTAAACAAAAGCTACATTTTTCATACGAATTTGTATGTTTCATGTACATTTTTTTAATAAAAATTTACAATTTAAGAGGTAAAGCTCTAAACTCTTTATCCAAAACAAGTTGCTCCTTATAAACAGGTTGAATTCATAATTTAACAGGAAAATCAGAAGGCTATATGAATTGCCTTCATTTTCTGATAACAAGAGGATTTTCTTAAACATTTCTGATAAAAAAGAAAGCTGATGTCTCAACTTCTAGTTTACTATCTCAACATTACTTCAAAGTATATACTTCTGTTCTGTTTCTCTCTTTCAAGTAATATGTGCACTAAATTATAAAACTCAAAGAGACTTTATATGAGATATAACTAATAACATACATTAATTTAACGCAAAATTAGATGAGGTAAAAAATTTACTAATATCAAACATATATTGTTTAGATAAATTAGACATTGAAAAATTCATTTTCCGCTACAGTGAAAATTTAATGATAAGTGTATAATCAACACGTATATCAAAAAGTGTTAAAAATGTCCTCTTAGCTGTATCTAAAAAAACTATAAGACTATAATAATTCCAAATGTTAAAGTAGAAAACAAAATTAGTTCTAATAAAATAGTTAGATCTCGAAGAAAGAAAAAATGTTCCGTAAATTATTAAATTCCCATGCTTGCATTAAAAAAATAAATAAAAATTTTAATTTTTGATTTTAATTTTTAATTTAAATTTTTAATTTTAATTTTTAATTTTAATTTTTAATTTTAATTTTTAATTTTAATTTTTAATTTTAATTTTTAATTTTAATTTTTAATTTTTAATTTTAATTTTTAATTTTAATTTTTAATTTTAATTTTTAATTTTAATTTTTAATTTTAATTTTTAATTTTAATTTTTAATTTTTAATTTTAATTTTTAATTATTTTTTTTATATTTTTTATATTATAACTTTTAATTAATAATTTTTATCTTTAGTTTTAATTTTATTTAATTTTATCTAAAAAAAATATCATTTAGATAAACTAAAAATGTAATTGGAATATTCATTTTCCGCTACAATGAGAATGTAATAATAAGTGTATAATCAACACGTATATCAAAATGTGTTATAAACTTCCACATAGCTGTATCTAAAAAAAAAAACTAAACAGCTAGAAAGCATCCAATTTCTAAATCATAAAACAAAATTAGTTCTTATAAAATAGTTAGATCTCAAAGAAAGAAAATATGTTCCGTAAATTACTAAATTCCCATGTTTGAATTAAATAAAAAAAAACTGACTAGCAACACAATTTTTTTTCCACTTCAGCTTTTACCTGTTCGTAAAATACATAAGCTCTACTCTTTGTGCGTGAGGTACTTCTTAATGTCTTGCAACGAAAAAAAAAGACTATTTCAATTCTACTTTCATTATTCAAGACTGAAGAAAAGCATCCATGCATAAAATGTTACAATGCACATTCAGTTTATTTCAAATGTTTCAAAATCCCAAAAGGACTTTTGCGTTTGATGATAAATCATCCCAAATAAGAGGAAGAAAATTACAGTCGAAGAGAGAAGAAAAATTGTGTATTTTCCTATCGTTTCATTTTGTTTTTCTCCTTGTAGAGATGCGTTGAATATTTATAAACAACATTTGAATCTTCCAGTTAGTCGAGTGGAAATAGATAAGAAAGCTTAAATCATTTGTGTTTTTTGAAACTGTTTCGTTTCTGACAAATCATCTGCATAAGCCTAGTGCAAAACACATTGGAGATATCTAATTTGTTGCAAGTCGTATTTCTGAGCTTCGTTTCTTACGAAATGTGAATGTTTTTTTTTCATTTTAAGCAAAAGTATAAAACTAATAGACTAAAAATTTATTTCAAATTATCGTTTGAATTATTTATTGAAGTATAGATTATAAGTTTTTGGTTTAGTATTATTTTTTGTTTATGAATGCAGTTGTAAAAAATCAATAATGAGTATTACTAGTACTTATATTGAATATTATTTTGTTGTAGTTCAAACCAAAGGCTTTTGAGACAACATTTGGACACATAAGCGTATTGAAAGCACACTAGTGATACTCAATTTATTGCCAGCCCCATTTCTTAACTTCGTTTTTTAAGAAAAGGCAAAATATCTATTTTTAAAATTTTTAACGAAAATATATAATTAAAATGAAGTATTTTTGAATATTTATACGTGATGTATAATTCAAATATAACAAAGTAGTTTTCTATTAAATTTATTTAATATCTAAATCTAAACAAGTGGTTTTCTAACTATCTTAAACCATTCTATCTTTACGCAATTTTTAAATGCTCATTCCTCCTTTCCAATTCTCATTTCATACAATATTAATTCGAAGTTAGGTTCTTTTTAATAAAACAACGAAATCAAGAAAAAGTTTGATACGGTATCGGTGACGCATTTGATAGGATATTTTTAATTACACAGGCCTGCGATGAAAAAAATACAAGAGGTCTGATAGCTGAACTTAATGTATTTTTTGGTGCTGAAATGGAAAATTATAATGAAAAATGTCCATCACATCACGTTTTTTAGAAAAATTCAATTTTATTGGAATTTTTATGAACATTTACCATAAAAAAATTTTCATTTTTGAATTTCTTCCTTTTTTGATGGACCAGCATTCTACTTTGGTCAAATCTACAAAAGTACCCCTCTATCACTACTTCCTGTCACCGTTCCTCTCTCTGTAACAATCTCTCTCTACCAATAGCGTCGCGAGAATCCTTATCTATGTCAGCTGACCTCTCAGAAGCACTAGCAAGCGTAATAGGGAGACATTTTAAAGTTTGCTTTTTTCTGTGCGTTTCGTGAAACATGGCTTTGAGTTCAAGACATTGTGAAAATTTCCCAGATGACTTTTGTTATACATGCAGTGAATATAGTGTAGTTAAAAATCGTATGAGGAGCATTACAGACTATGTAAGACAACTTTATCTCGCTTATTTTGACTAGAAACTCGGAGATCAGGACAAATCTTGGCACCTCATAAAGTTTGTGTGCAGTGTCTCAATGATCTACGCTTATGGCATCAAGGAAAGAAGACTGCTTTATGATTTGGAATTCCTATGACGTGGAGAGAGCCCCAAAATCACTTTGATGATTGTTATTTTTGTTCCTGCCATGTTCGTGGGTATAACCGAAAAAATCAAAGACTAAACCTGGCTCTCGTCCTGAACAAAATAAAATATATCGACCACAGTTTGAGCATTTGCGGTGATTTGAAAGTTATCTCCATGCTTCTTGGTTAAGAAGAGGGATTTATAAAGTACCCATGTTTCATTTCGTCAGTGGGACAGCCGTGACAAGACTGAACATTGCGTCAAAAAAGAATGGCCGAAAAGACAAAATCTTGACCCAGGCACCAAGAACGTTATTCGAAACAACTTAGTTGGTCCGAAAAAAATATTGTTGCTTCCGCTACATATAAAATTAGGTGTAATGAAGCAGTCTGTCAAGGCTGTTCCAAAAGATAGCAATTGTTTCAAATACCTGTGCAAAAAGTTTCCAGGTATTTTCCAAGCTAAGTTGAAAGAAAGAATATTTGTTAGTCCAGATATCCGCAAACTCATGAAGGATAAAGAATTCGAGACTAACATGACAGAAACGGAAAAAGAAGTTTGGGTTGCTTTTAAAGATGTCGTCAGTAAATTTCTGGGTAACTACAAGGATCCTGATTATAAGGAAATTGTAATGAAAATGCTGGACAAATTTAAAACGTTGGGTTGCTCCATGAGTGTAAAAATGCATTTCCTTCACTCACATGTGAACTTTTTCCCTGAAAATTTAGGAGCAGTTAGCGAAGAACAAGGGGACAGGTTCCATCAAGATATCAGAGATATTTAGCATAAATATCAAGGAAGATGGGACAAGAACATGTTCACTAACTACTGTTGGATGATAGCTCGGGATAAACCTGAGATTAAGCATGAAAGGAGATCATCAAAAATAAGTTTCAGAGGAAAATGAGTATATACATAAATAGAAACTTTTCTCTTTTGTTTTTTGCTTGTTTTGCTTTTTGTTTCAAACGTTCATATACACATACACAATATTTGTTATTCTTGGTTAATCGTCAATTTTACGTAATTTATCTCAATAAGAACAAATTAAAATGGTATGTTGGTGATTTTCTTCTAGAAACTGATGTAAAAAGTTACACAAAGAACTTATTGTTTTTCTCTTGACCAGAGGTGACTTCTGCTGTCTGGTAACAGTATTTTTTATTCATTTTATCCTATAAAATATCAGTTGATAGCTCAAAAATCAATTTTCTTTCACAAGATTAAATTTTACATAGATCAAAATGAATGAAGAGAAGAGTTACCGGATAGTACATGCAAAATTATTTGAGAGAAATCCTTTCCAAATAGGATTTTAGTAAAAACATTAATATCGATTTTATAAAAAATCCTGATGTGATTGGGGAAAATGAAGGTCATTTTCAAAATCAGCACATCAAATAACATATAAATCAACAATAACTTCTCTTGTATTTTTCAAAAAGTTCAATTTCGCAGGCTTGTGTTATTTTACGTATTAGTACTGGAGCAGACCAGTGCAAAAGCTATTAGTCATCCTTTACTGAATGAGATATCGATGATTGCTATTTTAAGATCAGAAGTTCATGTTGGTAAGAAACGACATGTATTTTTGGACTAGTGCAAAACAGGCTCTGATTCTTTTTTAGCATCTAATATATATTTTTAGTTGTTTTTACTTGTAAAATAATGACTCATCTTCACTCGTTAGAATAAGTCGACATAAGTAGAAACAATACCATGATTGCAGTTACATTAAAGAGCTAATTTCTGTGTAGGGTTTTTTTTTCTCCAAAAATTGTTTTACTTGGGAATCAAATATATAGTCAAAAAACTTCATCTTAAAAAGTATCAGAAAACTTTGATAAAAGACATACTTAATCAATATGATAATCATGATAGTGAACTAAATCAATAGATAGTCAATTTATCACATCTATTTTTAGCCGGTACATATCCCTTTCGAGGAATAGTAATAAACTGATTTCCACAGTATCTGTATTAAAGCTGCTCAGTATTGGAGAAGTTTTAATAATTACCAAATATATCACAATAATACTTTGTACACATGCTAGTATATTTGGTACCTTTTACATATAATGCAACATTTGAATTTCGAGCAAATTTAGCAAACTAAAGCTGGTATATTAAAAACAAATAAACTTTTAATAAGACCTTATTATGACTTTTAGAGTATGACTTACTCTATCTGACGTTAATATACGTCTTGAAATATTTAAAGTGGAAAAAAGTTCTTTTAATTGTAATTCACTGCAATGCACTATCACTGGAAAAAATGCTTTCTGAAATTATGGAAAATCCTTAGTCTCCCATAAAGGGCTCGCCTAATCGAATAAGTATCTTTTCTTCATTAATTTTTTCTACTTGATACATAATTTTTTTTCAATTATTTCCTACTACCAAAAATAACTAATCATCATTTTCGTAAATAATAGTCGAACAAAAATTTAGAAGAAGTATTTTAAATAAGTTTTATAGAAAACAAAAACTTTGTTCATGAGTAATTACTTACTAAAATGCACTTTAAAACGATATATTTTACTAGGATGATAACCCAAAAATAGTTTCGCATTAAAATAACATGGAAAAACTCGATGAATGAAACCATAGTCCTTGAAATCCATGTCAATTAAACCATAGATTAGATTTTAATTAAGATGTATTGAAAATTTGAAAGATCGTTTAATTATATTTATAAGCACTTAGAATAAATTGACATTTTTCAACAACTCATAACCTTTAAAATTGGTAAAGAAAAGGTGTCATTGTTAAGAATATACAAAAACGTTTTTGCTGAATGGAATTATTTAAATGTAGTATGTTATTTACAATCTTTACAACTTAATGACTAAGTGAGTTTCATGGTCGATGATGGATAGAGAGCAGCAAAACTGCAATTTAAAAGACAGTTAAAAAATTTTCTTCACAGTTAAGTTTACTACAATTCAAAAATTGAAGCAAATTTTTGAAAATTTAAAATAACATGCTATTTTAAATTATTATTCTATAAAGAATAGAGTAATATCAAAAATTAGTCAAAGAATTATACATTCTCAGAAATACTGGTTTAAAGTTGAACTATGCCACAGATTTAGCGTTTCTGCTACTATTATAAGATATTTAAGAGTGTCAAAGAATTCTTTCAAGTTAGGGCCATACACTGCAATATTGCTTAAGTAAAAATATTTTCATAAATGTTGAAACCTTTGAAAATATTTTGCTTCAAAATACACTCTTTTAAAAAGTAAATCTTTAAGAGCATCTACATTTCTTAAGTTGAATGCCAAAATTCTTTAATTCAATTTTTAAATTCGTACAACATTTAGCCAACATATTTAGAGTATTTTAACATTCTTTATAAGAAAAAAAAGTTCAGACTTTAGAAACAACAAAACTTCTCATAATTTCAATTTAAATCAACATTAAATAAAAGAAAATGCTAATTATGCATGCTAAATATATTAATTGATAAGCGCTGTTTTTAAGAAATGTTATATGTTAACAAAAGAGCAAAGAAAATAAATTATTCATACATTCAACCAATTTAATTAAATCTTCACAAACTAAGAATCTTCGAAAGAAATCCGTTTCTCTTTTATTCATTTTCATCCGAGTTTCCATTCAGAAACAAAGAAAATACAGAAAATGCAAGAAAATATTTGCTTTGCTCGATTCACTTCCGCTAAATGCCAAAATTCTTTTCTTGTGAATATTTGCATTGCTGATATCAACCCTGGGTATTAACATAAGTCTAAACAAACACTAACATCTGAAAGCCCCTTTTTTCAGTATTCGTGGCTTTTTACGAACTCTGTCTGGAGACTGATTCCCAACAAATGGACGGAGAAAATCTCTTTCAACTCCGGAAGCGAACTTTCTTTTAAATTTCTGCCAAAAAAGCAAAATCAAGGAAGCTCTCGTTCCATTATTCATGCATTTTTGTAGTTCTTAATGTATTTAGATTTAACTTTGGGAAAAACTTTGAAAAGAAATCACCTCTGATTGAAAAACGGAATGTAGTTCGAGTTATATTTTAAATGAGAAGTTCATGAATAAGTAAATTAATGTTAAGGTTACGAACAATGTGCTTTTTTTAAAAAAAGCACTATGGAATGAAATAATGATTTTAAAAACAGATGACCTTGTATTCCTGTTAAATTTTTCTGTAATATATACATTTTGAATTAAATATTTCAATTCTTTTCTTGTGTTTATATTTGTCACTGATTTTTTAATAAACCATTGAATAGTCATTTTGAAATAATTCCAAAATTTTTTAACCAGACAGAAGTTTTTATGTAAGCAAAAAAATTATGTAAAAAAACAGAGCTTTTAGAAGAAAAATGATTAGAAAGCATACAGATAAAGTAATTCCTTAAATTTTTATTAATTTTGATAATATCTTTCGCAAATTTACATTTACTATGAAACTTTGAAATAGCTAAAGAAAAACTTAAACATTTTGTGGATTTTTTGATAATATTATTGCTATTCCAAAACAACCGACTTTTAGTTGCTTTATTAAAAAATCTATAAGAAAGTCTTGCAACACATTTAAAGATAAATTTTATATAAATGGAGCATAATACCTGTAAGGTAAACTCAGACCATATTAACTTAATTTTTATAAGTTAAAAGCAATATTCTATTTCTTACTTTTTGTGAAGAACCCTAGAAAATTTTTTGATTTTTCTTTCTTTAATTTTTTTAAAATTATTTAAAAAAAAGACTCTGAAATGTCTGCTAATGATTTTATATACATAAATTTTTATTTTATTTTTACTAACTTTAATTTCAGAAAATTTCTTCGTCATTAGTACAATGGTTATCAGCAATAGAACCTCATTTAATATCGTTATCTAAATATTACGTACCATTTGAGTTAAACGCGTGTTTATAATTTATTTACATCAAAATAACCAGGTTTTTTGACAGCCGAATATCCGGCATTTATAATTGATTCCCTTTCTAAAATATTTTACAAATAATGCTTTTTGAATGCTTAAAGACCAGATTTTCTCGATTTTAGAAAAAGCTCAAGCACAGCCGCCACGCTTTTGAGTGTCGAAATTTACATTACATTTGATTAGGTCATGACATTAGATAATTAATTAAAAATTATTAACTCTGGAACTTGTAACATATAATACGGATTGCTTTGTTGTTAGATCTTAACGTTTACATCAAAATTAATTTAACTTAATTTTGCATTTTAATATTATTTAAAATTTTATGTAAATATTATTTTATTTAACATTTTAAATAAAATAAAGATAAAAAAAATGTAAAAGAAGCGAATTTAAACAGTTTTTATGATAAAAGTTTATTGTCATATTATCGTTTTAAGGTTATCTTTATCATTCCTCATTTAAAAGTCAAGGTGCTTCTTACTTATTATTTCCATCGCTTTCCGTACTTCTAAGTTTAATTACCTCCTTTGCAAGTAAACATGATTATATTACAAATAAAGGTAATCGTTTACCTTGTTACGATTAAAATGTTAACAAAACATTCTAATATAAAATTATTATAATTGCATATGTCATAAACAAAATGATCTTTGAAAAAAAAGGAAATCGATTATTAAGAAAAAAATCAAAGATAAATGAGAAACAAATAAATGAGTTAGTGGTTGGAGTCAACATAGGTGGAGCCTTTTAGTTATTTAAATAAATATACTAACATAAAAACTTCAAATTTTATTCAAATCTGAAATAAAAATCTCAACATCCCACTCATTAAACACCTGCATAAAAAAGTAAACAAAAGCAAGCTAAAGCTATAAAAGAAAGCCAATATTTTTTTATTGAAAAACATTCTTTACATTATTCCTTATCAACCAGAAACTGTACAATAACATTTTATTTTTCCTTACGGGAATTTTCTACTAAAATTCTTTAATTTTCTATAAAAGAATTCTCCTCTTTCTTATTTTTAATAATTTTTTTTCGCCTCTAAGCAACAGTAAAGTGAAAGAATGTATGTTACAAGTTGTTGTTATTAGTAACTGTGATACAGGAATTTCATTTAATCCAGGAGAAAAAAACGATTTACAATTGGGAGAATGATTACAAGTGCGGAAGATAACGAAAAAAAAATACAATTCATTCTTTCTTTAATAAGATATTCTAAAAAAGAATTTTGATCAGCTTTGTATTGAGTTCGATTTTTCAAGAGCCTGGCAACCGCAAAAGTAATTTAGAATAAAATATAGAAAACCGATATAAAAAGAAGGTTTAAATTACAAAAATTAAAAAAATGATAGCGTTTCTAAAGTGAATTTTTTAACCATAAAAGTCTCGTTAAAGATTATACTATAAAAACTATTGTAGTTTTTTAGGTTTATTTTTGAAGCATTCCTTGTTTTTTTTCCAATTTCAGTAATAAAAGGTTTTACTTAAAATTTGAATAACACAATTCGAGGAATTTATTTTATGTTCATCAATTACTCAGAGTATTAATAATTGTTATAGTCAATAATTAATTTGATATTGAAATTTTTGAAAAAACTGTTTATTTAATTTTGTATTTGAAGAAAAAACATTTTAGTTATTAAAAATAATTCCAGAGTTATTTTTTTTAAAAAAAAAGGTTGTTCTGACTTTCTGAAGGTTTTTCTACAATGCATTTTTTAAACATATGTAAAACTTTGAATGTTAAAAATATACTGTGGTAAAACTATTTTAAAATTTTTTATTTCAAATTAATTCACATCAGCTTTTATTACCTCTCTGCTTCAAGTTCTGCTTTTTTTGTCTGAATTCCTATAATACCTCTGATTGGATAGCAACGCAAACTCTTCATTTTCTTGCTTGTTCCATCTAGATTTGACTTTAAAAGCTAGTGAGAATGAACTATTAATTAATGAAAATTAACTATTAACTACCGAGAATTAATTATTATTTCACACATAAGGAATGCTTGCAGATCTGTAATCAACACTTCCGTCCCTTGCCGCCATGTTTATTTACAAATGAAGACGGATTCTCAAAGCTATTTCAATTTTGAAAATGTCATTATACTCAATAATAAGTACACAATGCTTGCGTTGAATTTTCAGGAAATTTCGCGCTTTGGGAAATAACTTTCATTTACGTCCATCAGTTTTTTAAAACTCAAATATCTAATTTTAAAATGATCATAAAGAGTGATAAGTGCATATTTCAATCCCCACTCTAAATAGCAGATGTTTAAAAGAAAAAATATATACTTTTACATCCAATTAAGTTAGAAAAAATTATCGAAAAGAATTTGTCACTTTTTGCCGTTGTTAACAGTAAAAAAGAAAACAAATTCTATTGATAATGGATTATATATTTTTTTTACATTCATGCGCTTTTTATACATTTATTTCGAAAGTTATTTAAATTTTCAGCAATACAATTATTGCATTGCCTTTGCATCGGAAACAAACAATTTAAACCCTTTTTCCAGGACTACTTTAGCATTGTATACATAGATAAAAAACAAAAATATTATTCCCCTGATAATTAAAAATTCCAAAATTTTATATTTTTAATTTTAATATTTTAAGCTCATATTAAAAAGATTTCATATAGTGCTTAAATCTTAAAGCTGAATCGATGACTTCAACACATGTTGCACCTTTTTCATAAAAAAATAGTTTTTTTTTTTTCAAAAATCTGAAGCAAAAACTCAAAAAATAGCCTAACTCAATTTATCATAAAAAAATCAAATTTATTGATTTTATAAATGAAAATAATAAGAATAATAAAATTGTTAGAATAATAGAAAAAAGTAAATAAATAAGAAGATAAGTTATTAAATAAGAAAATTGCAACTCCATCCTTTTTTATTAACTTAAGTTTAACAAAACTGGAAAATTCATCTTTGGTGCTCTTTACATATTCACGTTATATATTCACATCTAACAAATAGCTTTACGTCATTCCCATGTGATATAACCAGCCGTACATATTCTACACAATTTATCAATGTCCGCATATTATTCCGCAGAACAGAACATTCCCTCTTTCCCAAAATATCGACCCTACAAAGCCAAAAGCGACACAAAATGACATTTCTGCGTGTTAAAACAATTATTGCTCGCAGTCATCTTCGACAGAACAATAAGAAATGCCGCCAATGTAGCACATGGTTAATGAGGTATGGTTCTGCTGGCTGGAATATAGGAAAAATGCTTCAATTCCCGCCTACCCCCTCCTGTTTTACTACGCCCTCCCGCTAACCGACAATATGTCCCGCATTAATTAATTTCCCTAGTTGGGGATTATTAGGTTGCCGCAGTTTTCTAGTTTCGGGTTGATGCCTTTTGCAGGTAGTAATTAATGTTAGGGATGAAATTTTGAAGATCCTTTGAACATGATCGGACACGTTTGAATTTCGTAACAGGGGGTTGTATTTCATTTACTTCTGTTGATTGAAAATGTTTTGTTCATGAATTGATGATTAAATGGTTAAAGCTTATTTTTAATTACAGCATTTCTTTCTTTGGAATGTCTACGATAAATATTAAATAATTTCAGTAGCATGTAAATTTTTGTCAAACAATTTAGTTTGGAACTAACTTCGATAAAAATTATTAGTAACAGAAACGAAATAATTAACATTTAAGTTCATTAAAAAAAATTAAATATTACCGTATAATAACATTCGTGTATTTATAATGATTACCTTTATGTAAAATTAAGATGATTTGTTATCAACTTCGGGTTGTGTGTATCATTTGATATTCAATGAATAATTTTCGCATTATATTAATTCTTTCATTTCCCAAAAATTGTATTTCTCGGAAAACGTTTCTTGTGTAAATATCTGGTGGAGAAGCTTAGGAGTAAATAAATATAGATTACTGGAATTGAATAGATCGGTATGAAAGAAACTGTTTAACATATCCGAGGCTGATAACCGGTTGTAGTGCTGAGAGAAAAAGAAGAAGGAAGACGAACACCAAATTAAGTAATGAAATCATACAAAGAATGAAATATTATGACATCTGCTGACATCTTACTGACTATCTATGAACTCATTAATTTATTAATGTTGATCTTTAGAAGTACTAAATCAAATTTCTAATATTCTTTAAAAAGTGCTTTAAAAAAGTGTAACTTTAGTACTTGCCGAAATATATCTAAGCAAAACAAATTTTTAAAGGCTAAGTTTCGTTAGATAAGATGACCCAAAGCAAATATCGACGTAATTTCATCACCTTATATCGATCATAATCGGTAGAATAATTTTTAATAAACGAAAATATTGTTTTTTGAAATTTGCATTTATATATATATATATATATATATATATATATATATATATATATATATATATATATATATATATATATATATATATATATATATATATATATTATCTTGCGTGGCACTGTAAATTCCGGTATTTCTCTATCTATTGTTAAAGCTATAGTTAATATTTATTTTGTTAGCTTGCCTTAAGTAGTAATTTAATCAGTGTTGAATAGTTATTTATACGTTAAGTATTTATTCAGAATTAACAGTGCATTTTTTTAGAAATAAAAATTTTATTGTGATGTAATTATTTAGAAATATTTTTGATCCTTTCTAAATGGCTGTAAAAATTTTAAACATAAGCGTTGCGAAAGTTCCGCATACTGATATTTCTCTGCGGCACTATTTAGACCAGGGGTTTCCAACTTGCATGAAGCCGGGGGTCACAATTAAAAACACCAGTCAAATGACGGGCCGCAACTTTATCAGAATTTCATATAGGATCCTTTTATGTTTGAAGGAAAATTAAATATTACTGTAGGATTTTTATCAAGTTTTACAAAGCAAAAGTATTGATTTACAAATTAAAATGAGAAGTAGACTTTTAAATATATTTAGTTGCATATTAAAAAATTCTGACTACAATAACTTTAATGTGCACCTATATTAAACAAATAATGTGCAACAGATATCAAATTGTTAAGATATAAAACTTAAAAGTATTTAAAACCCATATAGATTTTTTACGAAAATTGTCCACAAAAAATATATTTATTTTATTATAACCCGCGAACTAATATATTTTAGCTCGCGGGCCACTAAAGAAGGGTTTGCAGGCTGGATGCGGCCTGCCAGTTGGTAACCACTGTTATAGACCAATGATTGGTGACTGCGATTGCCTTTTTCGAGTAATAGCCTATACATATATTATAAGATACTTACGTTATGTCTCAAAAGATACATGAAAAAAATAGTACAGCACATAATAGAGCATTAGAAAGAGGGTTTTCTTTATTTACTTATCTTTTCTCACGTCAGAGATATGAAAATAATTTTAATACTTCCGCTGCCTACAATGGTATAATTTCCAGGAACTCATATTTAAGGTGATTTATGTGGTTTAATGACTACCGGACCGATTTTAAATCATTACTCGATTTAAATCAATACATAAAGAACTTTGAAGAATTGTGGGCTGTCTTCGAAAATAATTAAAACTGAAATCAAACTACTTCCGAGCCGGCAAAGAGTAAAAGTTGAAAATATTTAGTTAATATACAGCTTATAACTAATAAAAGTGTTAGAATTAGAGGATCGGTTGAAGAACTAGAATATTTGAATACAAATATGCTATGCATTCGGCTTGGTAACCATAGTTTATGAGTTGAACAAGATAATTTTTAAAAAATGTCCAACCTGGTTGTCAAAGGTGGCAAATATAATAATATTTACCTGATTTCACAGAAATTTCGAATTTTTCTTATGAAAATTGAATGAAAATTACATAAAATAAACTGATGCTTAAGTTGTTATACACATTCTTTTAACTAATAATAAAAATAATAAGTAACTATTAAATTTGTTTTTCTTCAAAAATGATCATCGGATCAGTTTGTGCATAAATTTTGTCTTTAACAGTTACAGTGAAATAAATGAAAGTGAAATTATTATTAAGATCACTCTCAGAAATGGTATTTTCACTTTTGACGATTCAAAAATCCTAGAGCTGTATTACGTTAATTTTGAGAATCATTTTATCACGAAATCACGTGATTTGTCACAAAATGTGTACTCACAAATGTGAACTTACTCTCACTTTCTCACTTTTGAAGATTCAACAGTCTTTGAGCTGTATTACGTTAATTTTGAGAATCATTTTATCACGAAATCACGTGATTTGTCACGAAATGTTAACTCACAAATTTATGAAAATGTTTCCTCAACTCGGAACTTCATCGCACTGCATTGTTGAGGACTGTTAACAAGAGTGACGAAACTAGAATGACGAAATGTGTGCTTGCTTTTGACGAAATACGTTTCCTCAAAAAAGTGACGATAGTTATCTCGTCTCTTTCACTAAATGGTTACTCGAAGCACACACCAGGAAACGGTCCTACCATTTTTAAAATTCAAAAGTTCGAATAGCTCGATATGAAAGCATGTATATTTAAGGTAAATATTTTTTTTCGGTTTGCTCCTTTATAACATCAAAGTCACAAAAATAAATCAAATTTAAAAAGTCAAATTAAACAGTTAAATTAATCTGCACATCTATTATTAAACCCTCATACAATCATCAATCTAGATAAAAAAAATTATGACCTTTTCCTAGAAAACAAAAAAAAAATGCTTCATAATAACAGAAATAAGTCTTTTTTCGTTCCAAACTTGTAGACTTGCTATAGATTTTCATATCTAAACATATACCATATCAAAACATGTTAATAAATCCTCTCCATTGCCCAACTATTATAATGATATACTTATTGCACGAAAACGAAGAAAATAAATATTATTATCGGGATTTGATACGAGTATAACACGAGTATAACAATTCCATAACATGATACTTCTTATAAAATAACTACACATCTCTTCTTCTAATATCCATTGCATTTATAGTTATGCCTTACTGTCATGACATTAGTATTTAAGGTATAAAAATATGTTTTGATGTATTATAACCAACAGAAATGATATGACTCACAAAAAGTGGAGTAGATATTACACATGCTTATGTTGTCGTCATTAGATATTAGAGAGAGAATGCACAAATGCAAGTTCTTCAAAGAAAGCCATCTTTGGCCACGCTCTAAATCGTTATCGTTAGTTATTTTGTTTTAATTTAATTGGAAGTTATATAGAAAATAAAAACTAACCTATACAATTATTAAAATGCTGACAAAAATACATAATGTTAAATTTATAATTTCAGGGAAAAAAATCCTATTGTGTAATATGAAATTTATAAAAATCCCGTTTAATTTACTGTTATTATTATCTTAAAAAAATACTTATTTGAAATAATTCAAGTTATCAGTTTTAATGAAAACAGTATGAATATAATAACCATAAAATCCATAATTTTTTACGGTAATGCAAGTTATAACCATAAAAAACACGTTTTATTTTAAAGGAGGCACTAATTTTGATATGATATTTTACTTTTTTAAAAAAATATGTTTGTTGTTATGCCACACAGAAAAAACAATTCCGGTAAAATTAACTTACTGTATGGTGATGACACTTTTGGTAACAAACAAAAAAACATAACTCTGGTTCTTAAAATCAAAATGAAAACTATTTGAACCACTCATTTGATAATGTTTTGTTCATAATGGTAACGGCTCACCGGAAAATCTTGTTTAAAAGTTGTAGTCCTTAATACTACACATTTAGTGAAAAATACAAAACTGAAAAATAAATTTAACCAAATAACTGTTTTTATGCCATGTTATTAGGTATCATGTTAAAATTACTGCATTTATCCCTTTTACTGATGTTTTCCACATATTATGAAACTATATTTTATGGTTAATTTTACAAAAATCATCACCAAAATTCTTCAGAAAAAAGTTAACGAGCATTTCGGTGTTCCCATAGGAGCCAAAGCATGTCATTTTTACCATATTTTAGTAGTTTTGACTTCACTTTTAACTCTCATTGTAGTATTGTAATAATTTTGCACATTATTGAACATTATGTGCAAACATTATACACATTAGATTATATTGAACATTATAATGCAATGTGTATAATGTTCAATTATAACATTATATTGAACATTATGTGTTAATTGTATACAAATAGCATCTCATTTCTAAAAAAAAACTAGTTTTTATGGTAAATTTAATTGAAATAAATGAGAAATATCGCACAATATTAAGTTAATAGAAACTATTATCGATAATAAGATATTTTAAGCAAAGCATACTGAGAAAATCAGCAACGAAGTCTTATTAATTTGAAAATAAAATTTGCAATTGTTTTAAGATTATTGCTCAAATAATTTTAACAGCCTTTATGTAATAAAATAGTTTTTCGCAGTTTTTAAAATATTTTTCTAATTGAGTTTAAGTTTCACAAAAACAAACGTAAACTCGGCGTTCATGGCAAGAAAATAAAAAACGAAGATGTTTTTTATTCGTAAATATATTTATTTGCTTTATTTCATTAGAATAGCTGTAGCCAATGAACATATTTTGAAACAAATTGTCTCAGGATTTTATGTAGTAATATTTGCAAATTTATTCCGATAAATCTAATTATACTCTTACACAATATACTAACAATATTGCTCTTTTGAAGAAAAAATGATGAAAAAAAACCTAGTTAGTGAGCTAAGACAACTAATTCTAAGTTGAAAGATCCAGCTAATTCTCTGCATTAAGGATAAAAACGATAAGAATAACTTTACGAAAATTCGCCTTTTAATGCAAGAGCTGATAAGATGTCTTTTAAAAATTTTCGTTTCGAAAAAAAAGTAAAATAAATGAAAAAAAAATTTAGAACAAAGTGTATGAAGAAATATGCAATATAGGTAATGCGTTTATAATAAGTTACTCAATTAAGTTCTTTTGTTTAACTATTTTCCGATGTAAAATTTATCCCAACCTAAATAAGTTTCGCCGAAATTTTGAACAAAGCAATCTCTATTTAAAGTAAGAAAAATTAATAAATTCATCATTTTGTATTGCACAGTAACATATTCAGTATAACTATAATATCATGCTTAGGTAAATAGTTTTAAGCTCTTCATTAGCATTAAATGAAAAATAATTTTTATGAAAATGTGCTCTTAATTAAAAATTAAAATGAAGAGGATAATCTATAAGGATATTCTATATTTTGCAATAAAGATATTCTATATTAAATATTATTGTAAACTATTTTAATATCTTTTTATAAATAGGTATTTTTTGCTTAATGTTTTTCACTTGTTTTTGAACGAATACTTTATTTAAAAAATTATTCCCGTTCAGTTTTTTTTAATTGAAATATATGTATACAAATTAAATTTTTTTATTCTTTTAATAAAGTTCAAATGCATTATAAGACCTACTAACTGTGGTATGCTAAATGTGCTTCTATTGTGGCTTCTATCTTTTCAAAGCGTATGATTTATACTTGACGTTCCAAAAGTATAGTACAGTTAATTATTTTTTATCGAATGAATTTATAATTGAAGATAAAATATATTAGTAAAGAAATAATGTTAACTTTCAATGCATAGGGGAGAGTGGGGTCAATTGTAACAGGGTACGATTGTAACAGAGCAAAAATTTCGAGTGTCGGGTTCTAGATTTGGTTCGTAGGTGGCGCACAAGGTGCATTTAATAAATCTATATGTACACCCCTGATGGCAATCATTTTTATGTACTTTTGAAAGAGTTAGATCACAAAAGATATTTTCACGCCACGCAAGTACTTTTTTTGATATTAGAATATTATATTGTAACAAAGTAATTTTGTTTAAGCAAATAAAAATTAGTAACCGAATATGTAAGTGGACACCTTAATTAACATTTCAATTAAAAAAATATTAGTTTTGCTAATTAACTAGCATTGTTTTTAACAAATGAAGCTGAAGTGGCGTCTTGGGGACGATTGTAACAGCTGAAAATAAATAATCTTATGTTTACAAACCATTACTTAAGTCTTTAAGAACCACCAATAGTTTCCTATATCATTTATATTATGTTGCATGTGCATTATTTTATTTGTCATCTTTCACAGCATAAATTAAAATTTTTAACCCCTTAAAGTTAAAAGTTTAACCCTTTAAGTCTCTGTTCATTATTATTTTTACTCCTAAAATATCACTACTATTTTGATCAATAAAAAAATATATCACAACTATGATAATATGTATAATTAACTATGTTTTAGTTGAATTTATGAACTGTTACAATTGACCCCGTAAGTGGGGACAATTGTAACAAGTGCTCGACTGTCAAAGATTGTAAATAACTAATATAATAACATTTAAAATTAGGTATTTATTTTTTTTTCTAGTAGAGGATAGTCTACTTTACTCGTCTGTCAATTAATACTAATAATATATTGGATTTTTTGTTAGTTAAAAATAGTTAAGTAAAAAATGTTACAATTGACCCCACTCTCCCCTAGTATTTTTGATTAAATGGCCTGTTTTGATAAAACTATAAAAAATAGCGCTATTTATGCATTATTTTAAACCCGTTATGCATTATTTTAACCCGTTTCTTATACGACAACGGAAACATTTCTTTTTATATTTCATTAATTATTGCAATAAAAATGTCTTTAAATTTGACAAATAACTCAGAAGCTTTAATACCACAAAAATAAAAATAAAATCTTTTGTGCAAAGTATTTTATTTTCGAAATGAAATAATATCAGTCCTTTTCAAATTCGTAATTAAATTAATTATTACCAACATTACCGTGTTTGTTGTTCTTTTGTACAGCTTAAAATCTTTTTCCCTTTCAAGTCTCTGCCTTTTTCCGAGAAAAAGAATCCTCTTTGTGTTACCACTCAAACAAATATAATATTTGTAATTCCCACTGGAACAAAAATCAACTCACCTTACAAAACATAAGCTCCAACATGGAGTTCGCAAAAGGTCAGGACGTTCAAAGAGATATCAAACGTCTTTATTTCTTTTGGACCGTGTCTTCCTAAGGTCATTACAAAGCAAAGCAACAAGCACATTTTCTTGAGAATGTTCCCCAGAGGATATATGAGAAAAATACTGCCTTCTATCTTTTATCAGCATCCCGTAAGCTCTTTAGATTACAGCGTACCCTCTGAGGAATATCCGATTATGGTGGTTTTTAATTGACTTGGTCCATCTCTCAATATGGCGAGATAGTTCTGGAACACGAAAATAAAATGTTTTTAAAAGGTAGATTTCTATCTTTTCTTTTATAACAAGCACTATAGAGTTACGGAAATAAAATCGCCAAAAAAATTCTTAGAAGAAGTCTTAAGGAAAAGAGCTTATATAAAACGCAGAAAGTAGTCTGATTTTATTTTATTTCTTTGTTTAAAATCTTCAAAAAATATTTTCCAATCTTTTTTACCCTGGAATTTTATTATGAATCTTGTGTGAGTTTTATTGTTTCAGTGCTCACTTACAAAGTTTTAATTTTTGCATTTGTATCAGATTATATTAGGGTGAAAGGTACAGGTAATTTTCAAGTTCAACTCCTATTTTAGTTCATGATACAATTTTTAATTATTTTCAATGTTCGCGTACTAGATTTTGATTTTTATACTTGCGTGAGATTAAATTGCGGTGAAATGTGGGAGAATGGTGATTTTTTATAAACACCCAACTCTCAATGAAATATATTTTTGGATCGTTTTCAATGTTCACTTAGAAATGCTTAAATTTTATAATTGTATGTTAGGGTGAAAAAGACAGAAAAGTGGTTATTTTTCATAAACTCTCAACTTTCAATAAGATATATTTTTAAATTGTCCTCAATGCGTACTCTCAAAATTTGTATTTCTACAAATGTATGAGATTAGATTTAGGGTCAAAATTACGGGAAAAGGGTAATTTTTAAATTCAACTCATATTTAACAGTGTCATATAATTTTTTATTAATGTTAACTCTCAAAATTCTATTTTTTCATTTATACTGATTAGAGTTTATTTATTAGGATATTAATTTGATTTTAATTAGGATATTGATTAGATTAGGGTGAAAAGTACGGGAAAAGGTAGTTTTCAAATTCAATTCCTATTTAACAGTTATCTTTTTGAACTATTTTCAATGTTCACTCTCAAAATTTAGATTTTTATATTTGTATGAGATTAAACTGGGTAAAAGGTGTGGGAAATGGTAATTTTCAAATCCAATTCCTATTTAACAGTATGATAAATTTTTTACTTGTTTTCAATGTTTATTCATTAAATTTTGGTTTTCAGCACTTTCTGGGAGTTACATTGTAGCAAAACGTATGAGAAAAATTTTAATTTTTCCTCAATTATTTTGTTATATAATTTATTTCTAATTGCTTTTGAGTGCTCAATCACTTAATTTTGATTTAAAATTGTATGAGATAAGATTCGAGTAAATTGTGTTAAGAAATGGCAATTTTTTTTAATCATATACCAATTTAACCTTTAAATATAAATTTAACGCAATCTAACAATTTCAAATCAAAAATTTTCACACTCAAACTTTTGAGTTTAACAATTACACGCGATGAAGTATGTGTGTGAGAGAAAATTTTTGTTTTCATTAAACAGTAAATTTGCAGTATATTTTTTAATTTTTAATTTTTATTTATAACATTTTAACTTTTTAATTGCATGAGATTGGATAAGAGTGAAATGCATAGAGAATTGGTAATTTTTCATTAAGTACCTAATTCACAGTTAAATATATACATGAACGATGAAACACTCTATCTATTCTACTTCACATAATTTTTAAATAACTCATGATGAATTAATCATTGATGGGTTTAATTGAATGATTAAAATAGGTCTAAACGTGTATATCTAAAAGATAAAAACAAGTTTCTGTTCCATTACTCTCTACTATAACTATCTCGTGTAAGAAAAATATTCTAACAATCAGATTTCTTACAAAAAATTTTTAAAACCAAAGCATTTGAAACTGGTTTTTTCCACTCACTCATGTGGTAAAAATTACTTAAATATCTAGAGCAAGTATTTATCTACTATCTATTAGTAAACATTACAGGAAAAAATTACGCTATTTGTTTTACGTTATTTGTTACGTTAATTTTTTGTTCCCTAAAATTTTTCGTTAAAAAATTTTTTATGGTATCAACACCTTGAATACAGATACATTTTACCAGAATTATTTACAGTGTATATCTTATAAGCAAATTGAAAACTTTCAAAAACTCGTTACATTATAGGGATGTATAAGAATCATGTCGCGCTTTGACCAAGACTCAAATCTCAAAACAAATCAGTTAAGAATGCTTCTAGTCCAAACAACTTTATATTTGAATTCCCCATTCAGTAACTTCTTATACATTAAATGTTTCAGGAACTGAAACTTTAAATAAAAAACTAGTGATATTTTCAAATAAAATTATTTTGAAAAATTACATACCTGACTCTGATTAAATCAATTTTTCCCATTCAAATATTAAACCCACAACAAATATCCACTAAAATTGCTATTTTAACTAAACGGAATATCTTAATACGTATATTTTTTTTTAAAAATATACCAAAATTTATCTATATATTCATCAAAAAATTATTCAAATTATTAATAGATTTTTGTTAGATGAATGTTTTAAAAGTCTGAAGAAAAGGACACTCATTATTCGACTTCATTTTAGGACATTCACAAAACTCTTCCTCTTTTAATTTAATTCTTTCTATGGCAGTTCTCCCACCTATGATTTATGCTGATAACTTCAAAAAATAAAATAAAGTTACAATAAAGGCCCTGTTTACATAATTTTGGGTAGCAATAAAGGTTATCATGGGATCAAGAGAAAAGACCATATGCGATCTATTTTCTCTTGCGTCTTATACGAGGGTTGCTATTTATATTTCTGGCCTAATAATGAAAAAACAAATATGTAGGATCGAAATTGGTTTTATTGTTTTTTAAAACATTCTCCATGATGATCAATACACTTTTGCATGCGTTTGAACCAATTTTCAAAGCACTTCTTCCAGTCCGATTGAGGTAACTCCAAAACATGCGTTTTGAATGCATCAATCGCTTCTTCGGGGGTCGAAAATCGTTGTCCACGTAATTTATTTTTGATGTGTGGGAATAAGTAGAAGTCATTGGGTGCCAAATCAGGGCTGTACGGCAGATGACATCAGTTCGATCTTTCGCTTCGTCAGAAATGCCTTTGTTTGAGTCGATGTGTGAGAGCTCGCATTGTCATGATGAAGAATGATTCGCCTGTTCTTCTGCTTTTTTCGAATTTCTCCGATGACTTCTGGCAAACAAATGGTCGTGTAACATTCAGAACTGACCGTCCTGCGTTGCTCTAACGCCACTGTTGCCACATGACCGTTAATGCCGAAGAAACAGGCAATCATTTGTTTCGATGTGCTTCTTCCTCGAACAACTTTTGTTGCTTTTACCTCGTCTTGGACGACTCATACAGTTGATTGCTGTTTTGTTTCCGGCTCATATGCATAGATCCATGATTCGTCACCTGTGTAGATGTTATACACAGCCTTTGATGTACCTTGAACTTATTTTTCCAACATTTCCTTGCGCCAATCGACACGAGCCTTTTTTTGAGCGTTTGTCAGATTATGCGGGATCCAACGCGAACAAATTTTTTTTACGCTCAAATGTTCATGCAATATTTTATTGATGATAGTCATACTAATGTCCAAAGACGCCTCTATCTCACGGTATGTCACATGACGATCTTGCTTTATCAGTTCACGCACAGCATCGATCTTTTCTGGCACAACAACGGATTTTGGACGACCTGCACGTGATTCGTCCTGGATCGAACATCGACCACGATTAAATTCGTTATACCAATTTTTTACAGTGCTGTAGGATGGCGCTTTATCGCTGAATGAAGAATTAAGTTCATCAATACAAAACAAATGAAATAAAACAAAAATACGACCACCGAAGCCGACGTCTTCAGGGGGTACCGGCCCCGGTAGCCATTAAAAACAAAACCATTTCTATTTGAGGGAGAAGCAAAAGCTTAAAATATCTCCCTCAGTACCCCGATGGTTTTGTATAGAGGTCCAGGAAAAACAAGATACATTCAAAAGAATTAACAAATTACGAAAAGAAAATCAATAAAAATCATCAGAAAATTAAAAACTCACAGTCACAGGTCAAGAATCAACTTCAAAAGCGGAGGAAAAGAAAACACTAAAACTGAAAAACAACGCCCCCTATAATAATGCGCAGTAAAAGTTTAAAAATGATATGAAAAGGTCAGGAGAAGGAGATACGTAGATAAATTAATAGAATGCTTAACTGGGGCTGCTCAGTTAAGAATATCAGTTAAGAATTAAGTTACATAAATCTTTCCGATATATTGATGATTCGATATATTGATGATTCTTTCCGATATATTGATGATTTGATTTTGTTTAATTGTGACGATTTTAATTTTATTTATACAATTTATCCTGGTGATTTGGTCCTGAAAAAAACTAATGAAAATTGCTTTAATATTGAATATTTAGATTTTAAAATTGATATTGTTAACAATTTTATTAAAATTGGTGTGTTTGATAAAAGAAAAGCCTTTAATTTTAATGTTATTTTTTTCTGCAACTTTAAAACTAATTTGTGTAGTAAAATATTCAAAAATCTTGTTTTTTCGCAATTAGTTAGGATCAAGAAAATTTGTAATAATGTTGAAAGTTTTCGAGAAGCTGTGGATAATTTTTTAAATAATTTGAGTAAAAATGATTTTCCTTTTAATTTTTGTAATGTTAATTTTTTAATTAAAAAAATGATTGATGGTTTTTAGGTTTTTTTTTATATTTTTTCTTTTAACAGGGCGCAATTCTAGTCTTAACTGAGCAGCCCCAGTTAAGCATTCTATTAATTTATCTACGTATCTCCTTCTCCTGACCTTTTCATATCATTTTTAAACTTTTACTGCGCATTATTATAGGGGGCGTTGTTTTTCAGTTTTTAGTGTTTTCTTTTCCTCCGCTTTTGAAGTTGATTCTTGACCTGTGACTGTGAGTTTTTAATTTTCTGATGATTTTATTGATTTTCTTTTCGTAATTTGTTTATTCTTTTGAATGTATCTTGTTTTTTCCTGGACCTCTATACAAAACCATCGGGGTACTGAGGGAGATATTTTAAGCTTTTGCTTCTCCCTCAAATAGAAATGGTTTTGTTTTTAATGGCTACCGGGGCCGGTACCCCCTGAAGACGTCGGCTTCGGTGGTCGTATTTTTGTTTTATTTCATTTGTTTTGTATTGATACTTTTTTCTGAAATTTCTGCTGCTTTTTAGCGCGTTTTTTTCAAAGAAGTTTTTTCCTTTTGATCTTAATTATTTGTGTTTTCTTTCAGTATTAAGTTCATCAAAGCACTCTTGTCTTGACAATCCACGTCGAAAGTTATGAAAAATAATGGCACGAAAATGTTCACGATTCAATTCCATTTTTGAAAGAGAAGAACTTTTCAATTTACTGTCAACAACACAAATAAAGCTATAATGGTAAATCGTCTGCTGAATTTATGTTTAAAAATATCAAACTTTCGATTAAAATCGTCTGCGGTCGCCTAGCAACACTTACTGTTGCCAAGGCCGGAAATATAAATAGCAACCCTCGTACTTTAGTTAGTTTGATCATTTTCATCAATTTTATTTGTAGATATTAACATGGAATTTCGAAATTTTATTATTTGTGCCGTGGCGGCTCAGGGGATGAAGCGTAAATCAAAAGTTTAATCAAAAGTTTCATTATTAGTTCCATCAAAAATTCCTCCACTAATGCAAATTTCTCCAAATACTTGATTCAGGAATTTTTTTGTCTTCTACACCGGGTTCAAAATTCAAGGCTACGAAGTCGAGCATTAGTAACTCAAAAATGAGTAGGCTGTTCAATGAAACAAAATTCGGTTATTTATAAGTATAGAAGTTCAAGTTTCTGGTAAATTCGTAACAGTTAGTAAAATTTAGAAAATTCCACCCGATTTCCCACAAGGAAAATTGTCTTTATAATCAAATTAATTTAAGGTTATAACCTAAATGAATTTCTTTTTAATCTTAATCTCAGAAATATTTTGACGTAACTTTTCCAGAAAAATGCTCCATAAAAGGTTAAAAGAAACTAATAAGCAAAACATCTTCCTTGACTTCTGCAAAATGATACAAATTACATTAATTTTTTTTAAGCCTGGGGAATCATTTTTCAATGCTCTCACAAAATAAAAAAAATATCTCCAATGCACTTTTTCTAACTAAAAAAGTTGTTAACTGTAACTAAGAGTTTTTACTGTGATTTATGTTTATTGAATGAAAATAATGCTAACACTATTATGAGCTGTTTCAAATTTGATAAATTGCTTGGTATTTCAAACATTGACGTACTTGGTTTGTAATAAATCGGCCGTAATTACGTTACTGCGTTACTTAAAGATGAGAAAGTAACTTGAAAAAAAGCAGTGAATAATAACGTTTTAAGTAATCAATCACAATATGCTGATTCCATTAGGATTCATTAGCTTAATCAATCATTCTTAATCAAAACTATATCGCTTTTTACGCCACCCTTTTTCCTTTCAAACACACATTTAAACAATCAAACAAGGAATTATCATTCAATAATAGTATTGATAACTTTTTCCAATCAAAATAATGATACGTGGAAAGTTTTTTTTACGAGGCACTTTTCAATATTAAAGATTGCATTTTTGTATTAAATTGGTACTAATTGATCTAAATGCAATATCGTTTTGTTTAATAATATTCAGCAGATATGATAAAAAATTTATATTAGAAATGTATATAAATTATAAAGCAAATTTGTAAAAAAGTAAATTTGATTGCATTTCAAATACTTTTTTTGTAAAAATACAAATAATTTCATTCAAACTTTCCATGACAATTTAAACTATTCGAAAAATCATGTTTCGAAATATGAATAGTTGGAAAATTTGACTCATTCAGTTCTCAGTATTAGTTAGAGTTTAAAACTTATACACTCGTCGAAATATTTTAGTGCACCTTATCACCAAAGATGGTGGTAGCAACTTTATTCCAAAATGGTGTAGAACCAAGGGCAACTTCTGGCACAGTGAAACAGCAAGAATGTCCTTACATGAAAAAATTCCGGATGGAATTATGGTAAAAAGTATCAGCACTCAGGGTATCGGTGTTTCTTGCGTAAAATACAGTTTTACCGGAATGTGTTACGAAACATGTACCGGAACAAAAATTATGATATACCGTAATGTTCACAGTAATAATTACATAAAGTCTATGAATTACTCTAAGTAAAAAGTATTACTGTGAAAATTACTGTATAATATTATACCACAAAAATAGATATTATGGTGAAATGGATTTTACGTATGATGCCCCCGAAGTCCGGTACTTTATAACGCAATTTAATCCAGTGCACATTTCACAGAGTAAATTTCTTTGTGTACATTTTTTGATGTACAGTAGCGCAAATATTTATAATGACAGTAAGATTAAAAAAACGTATAATAGTCAACAAAGTTTTTTTTTACAAGACAGAGAGCTTTTCTTTTTACTTACTATTTAGCTTACTATTAGTTCACGTTCTCCCTGTATATATTTTTATATCTTGTTCAAATTTTCAATCGTTAATAAAATACTTTTTATTCATCCACACAAGCTCAATTACATTTTTTTAAACTTGCAGTTTATGACACTTGATGTTAATACAGTTTTTTTAAATATCAATTCAATAATTAAATTTATTAATAAAATTTAATTAATTATTTTTCAATTCCTACAATTAGTCACAGTCAGTTATTATTACATAATAATATGTATTTTATGTGTATTACGAAAAATTAAATAGAATTTTTCTTTGTTGGCCTAAGTTCAAAGCAAAATGATGAAACAGTTCTAAAAATTTGAAGCAATTCTAAAAAAATTTGAAACAATTCTAAAAACATAGTCTTAAAGTATTTTGTCTAACTAGCACACAGAATACAATCCTTCTATAGACATCAGCACTCACGCAATTGGAATATCTAAACCGGCAACTGTCCAGAATGAAATGGATTGATGCGAATCAGCCGGTCTGTTCCCTTCCTGCTCTTAAGAGGCAAGACAATCATTTATCAATTAGGAACTCGTTAGCCGTCTATTAGCAATGCTAATGTTCATCGATGAAGCTCAGGAAGTTCAATCACCGACTGGGTAACTTCCAGAGTAACTTCCCAATATGCAAAGTTTTGCGCCCACATTTTAATTTCGTCTCCCAGACAAAATAAAATTAAAAAAAGTGGCTTAAGTTAAACTGATCTCTAAGGTATCGTTTATTAAGTCGTTATTTGCAACGAAAGTGGAGAAATGGATTCTCTTATTAGCTTAATTTAAATTTCTAATCTATGAAATATGCAAAGAGCTTTTCACTGACGAGAGTTCGGGAGGTATTTTTATTACATTGACAGCAAAGAATAAATCATGATGTAATTTTATTACTATGTAAGCATTTTTCACATCGATTAGTTTTTAAATTATTGATTGTATTTGTAAGGAAATTAGAAATTCTTGACGTACATTCTTTAATATTCTGCTTACATTTTTAAAAAGGATAGAAATTATAGATTTAAAAAAATCCTCTTAATGTGCCATTGACAGTAAATATTGTTTATAAAAAATATGCACGGATGGTAAGACAAAAAAAATATTCTTTCTTCAAATATAAATTCAAAGTCATTAATCACATTGAAATTTCAGTAATTCATTTTAGTTTATTTATTAGTAATTAATTTTATTATTTTATTTAGTAACTTATTTTTATAATTATATTTTTCAATTCATTTTTGTTCATTTGTTTTATAATTTATTTATTACATTTTATTCTATGACAGTATTTACTGTGCCATTAAAAATATTACATTTTAATTATAAGATAGATTTACTGCACGCCTAATATGGTGTTATTTTTAAGTAAAATAATAACTAATTCATTAATAATTCAGAAACTTACAGTCATTTTTTAGAGTGGAATAATGAATAACTTAATATTAGAGATTAATGTAGTCAAATTTGATTAAATAACATTTCCCAGATATTATGCAAATTTTTAAGCAAAAAATATAGATAGTTATTCCTAATATAGAAATTTAGAGACACGCATTGCAGTAAAATCAAGACAGAGAAACAATTTAAAAATAACCTAAAATTGTGATTAATTTTGTTGAAGCTCTGGAATTTAATTCTATTAACATTTAAATTATGACAAGTTTTGTCGTCATCATAGAATAAAATCTTTATAGATAAAATACCAACTATTTCATCTTTAATGCAAGATCTTTGTTTAACAACAATTAATTGTGATGGAAAACTTTTGTAACGAAAATACAAAAAATATTTAATTTGATAAATAACCTGTTATTAAATTTTCTCATATTATACATCCGTATTTTAATAAAATATTTTGTAGTTCATGTAAAATAAATATACTCAAAGCCCTATACTGATGCAATCTGTTATACTATCTACATTACCACATAATATGTTCTCCTTTTTTAAATATTCTAGTTTAGCTATTTATTTATAATTTCGAAACATACATTTACATATTACAGACAGTTTATCGTGAGAGAAAAGCAAATTTAAGAGAAGAAGAAAATCTTAGTTTATTTAGTTAAAGCACAAAAATTTCAAGGAAGCTCAAGTAAAATTATTATAAATGTGTAAATAATCTCACACTTTCATTAAATAAAATAATTAGTAATTTATTTATACATCAAACTCCTTGCGCTGAAAAATTAATTATTTGACAAAAGAAACATATCTTGATGTAAAAACTTTACATTCAGAGCATATTCATTATGAAAAAAGTCCCCAAATATAAAACACTAAGTTATTAGATTATATTATAATCTATTTGTTAAATATAATTTTCGATACCAAAAATTACTTGCAAAAATTTCTTAAATCATTTATAATACCGAAACCTGGAGTATCTAACACAGCAAAATATTAAAACAATCAATTTTCAAATAAGAAAACTGTCTGCTATGTACTATGTTCAACTGCAGTTCAAACCACTTTTGAACTTGATCATCTTTATTGCAAGTAACGTTCACTCTTCTTTCTATTTGTTTCTTTAATTTAAGATTATAAATAATATTGAATCTAAAAAGTATTGTTTTCATATTAGCATGTTAAGTATTAATTTCTGCTACAAACTCGATACTCTTAAATCAGAAAAAAAAAAGAAAGCAAGAAAAAAAAATTCAATCTTGTCTAAAGTCAAAAACGTAAAGCCCTTTTACAAAAATATAAATTTATAATCAACTAAAAATTTATAATTAACTAAATACTTCGCTGAAATCTGAATTTTGGCAATTACATATAAGTAAAAAAAATAAAGATTTCCATCATTACTAGCAAATTAAATCATTTTTCGTTACCAATTAAATAATTTTTCATAAAATATTTTAATAAGAAATAACTGTATAAATTAATTATGCTCAACGTTCGAAAAACTCGTCACAATTATTATGAACGAGGAAACAATGACTTATTTTAAAAGAATCAAATTTTATCAAGTCTAGTTGTTTCATTTATTTAGAGGTTAAAGCATAATGTTGTGAAAATTGAAAAGCAAAAAAAGGAAAAAAATGCGTGAAATTTTACTAATTGATAGAAAAAGAGTTTCAATTTAATGCCATAATTGAAATGAGTAAAAAAAGCACATAGATATAAAAAAGTTTGATATAAGGTATACATAGGAAAATTAATTAGAATGAATCAATACGAACATTTTGAATGACATTTTGTTCATAATTTGTAAAATTTATATTTTATAAATGCATTAGTCTAATTTTTAGTTTCTTTAAGTAGTGTCTAAATGTTACTGTAATAATTATTAAACTTAGTAATTTTTACTTTTACTAAGCAGTACTAAGATGTTACATTTGTGATAAAGTACTAAGAATTATTTTCATTTTATCATTCCGCTTAAGTAGTATCAATTTGTCACAAAATTAAAAAAGTTATTAGGATCTCAGAAGAAAAGGATGTTTAAGAATTTAAGTTCAAAACTGATGAATATTTAAAATTTAACTATACAAAACCGAAAGCAATCATTTTTCAAAATCTGAAATCTAATAGATAATCTAGACACATCAATAAAAATATCTCTCTATTGATTTTTAGAAATCTCATCATTGCTTATATTGAAATTGATAATATTACTGATAATTATCAATTCAAATATAATTGATATTATTACTTTCGAATGAAATTAGGTGTCGCGCATTGTTACGGCATTAAGGTTGAATAAATATCTAAAACAATTTTAATTTTCAGATATGCATGGTTTTATTTTATGTTTTATCAGCTCTTATAACTACTTATAATATGAATTTCAAAATGTATATTTTATTGAAGTATACAATTTTTTCTTTGAAATTATATCAGATTGAATTGAACTACATCTAGATAAAAATTATTATCACATTTATTATACAGTATAAAATTGCTGCAGCATTAAAAATCTCAAACGAAATTTATTTAAAATAGTTGAAATTTAAATTTTACTAGTCATGCAATAAGTTATTTAATTATATGGAACTAAAATCCATTTTTAAAGTTATAGTAAAATAATTCTCTGAAATAATTTTTATTTAAGATTTGCATATTTTCCTATTGCGTTACACCAATTTTTTTTTAAATGAATATGAAACTAGATTATAAAATTGATTCTTTTTTTAGCATAAAATTCCTTTTCAAAAAATGCTAGGTTTGTATGAGCATTTTTTTTTCTTAAATACAAAAATAGTAATTATGTTCATTGAAGTATGCATTTATGCACATAATCTATATGAAACAGCACAACATATATATATATATATATATATATATATATATATATATATATATATATATATATATATATATATATATATATATATATATATATATATATATATATATATATATATATATATATATATATATATATATATATATATATATATATATATATATATATATATATATATATATATCTTTCTGCGAAAACATTTTTAAATCATTCTTGAAAAATTTCTGTCCATGTAAGTTGTTATGATTTTGCTACTCGCTTTATAGTCCCCCCTTTTTAATGTTTTTTATTTTTATTTTATTTTATTATCTGTTTTTACATGTTATTTTTACTTTTTATGATCTAATTTTATGAATGAATGTTGTTGTTTTATAAAAAAATTTTTGAGTGCTCCTCACACTATTGTATTAATATATTTTGCTTTGGCTTTATTGATACAATATCAGAAAGCACTCTATTTTGTGGATATAATCGTGTGGGCTGATGAAAAGATTATATCTTTTTTTTCCGGCTTTTTTTCCAGTTTTTTAATTAAAATTTCACATTTTTTTTTTTTTTTTTTTAAATAATATGTTGTTTGTTATTTTTTTACTTATTATTTCCCACCCCCCTTTTTTTCATATGTCTATAATTTTTCTTTGTTTTATTCTTCATTTTGAACTTATCTAATGAGTGCTGTTTACTTGCAGCTTAAGCGCAATAAATGATACTTATTGTTTTTCTTAACTTTCTTAGTATTTTCTTGTATTTTTTTTTATTTATTATATATATATATATATATATATATATATATATATATATATATATATATATATATATATATATATATATATATATATATATATATATATATATATATTTATATATATATATATATATATATATATATATATATATATATATATATATATATATATATATATATATATATATATATATATTTATATATATATATATATATATATATATATATATATATATATATATATATATATATATTTATTTATATATATATATATATATATATATATATATATATATATATATATATATATATATATATATATATATATATACATATATATATATATATATATATATACATATATATATATATATATATATATATATATATATATATATATATATAATATATATATATATTATATATATATATATATATATATATATATATATATATATATATATATATATATATATATATATTATATATATATATATATAATATATATATATATATATATATATATATATATATATATATATATATATATATATATATATATATATATATATATATATATATATATATATATATATATATATATATATATATATGTATATATATATATATAAATATATATTTTTTAATTTGTTTAGTTAATTATTATTATTATGTTGGTACAGCGCTTAAAATCACGAAGGAAATGGATTTGAAACAGTTAAAATTTAATTATGAGTAGTGATCAATATGTTTTTAATTATGCAATTTTTTTACGTTATAATGAAAAAGCTATCCGAAATATTCCATTCAATAATTGCATACTTTCGTAATACCAATACTAATTATGAAATAAATCTGAATCTATATTTAAAAGCGAATTCTTTTTTTTCATAATATCATTCTTTCTTAGAAAAAGTGCTAGATTTATATGAACATTTTTTTTTCTTAAACACGAAACTAACGAATCAATTCATAGACAAATGCAATTATTTACGTAAACTATTTGAAACGCAATCATTATTTGAAATATTAATCGCAGGTAAATTCAATCTCATCCTCCGATCATTCCAAATAACTGTCGGCCACATTGCTAGATTTCTATTGTTAAAGTAAACTCGTAAGTGCTCATACATAAATGAACCATATTGGTCAGTTCAAACAACGGGATTTGAACACTAATTGAAATCCGGTATAGTTTCCGGCTATCACAACAACTGATGTGATATTACGAACAGATTGTATACATTTAATTACAACGTGGAATGACAATGATAAGGGAATTAAAGAGACAAAACTTGCCCGTTCGTAAACAATTATTTACCGGTTCTTCTCTTAAACAATGACCGTTTTGCACAGAAAAATAACTCGGTTAATGAATTTGTTGAGGTTATTGGTCGAAATTATTAATTATCTAAAGCTTTTGTTTAGAGTTGAAAGATTTGTTAGTATAAAGCAATGGAATATTTATTATTAAATGTTTACTTATAACAGCAATTATTATTTTTCTTGGAAGTACTCCAAAAATCAAATAATTGTTAAAATGTTATATAATATATTATTCAAAAATTTAAAATTACTTCAAATTATCAAATATATTTCCATGTAAGTGTCATGCTTTTATTTAGAAATAAATAATTGATAGCATTTAAATTTAAATGACTTGATATAAACTGTAGCATGTAATACATGCAACAGTAAAGCAGATAAGGTTTCTTCAAAAGCGGAAAAAACTGTGCAAAAAACTCTCTTGGAGGAAAAAGGTTTCTTCCACTCCAAGTGGAAGAAATCGAAGAAACTCTTTTTTTATAAAGAAATATCAAATATTTATTTAAATTTTTTTTAAAAGACTACAATTGCGATCTAATTCAAATAATTATTCACAAGTCATTTAATAAATTACTTTTAAATAAGTAAAAATGAAAAGGCAATAATTGGAACAAGAAATGAATCTAATGAATTTCTTAGAAAATCAAACAATTGTAGTAAAGTTTTTTTTTCTCAATATTTTACGTAAAAGAGTATTGATAATAGAACCTTATAGTTATATGTAAAGAACTCTTAAATGAAATAACTTTTTTACATTCAACAATTATTTTCACGTTGTGATGGGCTCCATGTAAAAATTACATTTATTATTATTTTTTAAATTTTATATCATTACTAACGGAAAACCGCCTCTTCGAATGGAATAAAGAGAAGAATCAATAAATCAGCAGAAAATCGTGCACAAAACTAAAGGTCTGGTTTCTTAGTACAAGCGCCTTATCTGGGCGTCAGCGGGACGTCAACGTCACGCTGACGCCAACAAAATACTGGTTTGTTAGCTCAAGGCCTGGTTTCTTAGAACTAGCGCCTTATCTAGGCGTCAGCGGAAAGTTGACGTAGATCTGACGCCAAAAAAATACTTTTTTGTTAGCTCAGCATGAGCAGTCGGTCCAACGCAGACATTATCTCTCATTGCGCATGCGTTAAAAACGTAAACAAATATTTATTTTGAATTTGTATTGATTTTGTTATTGTCGACCAGTGTTTTAGAGAACAAATAATGACTTTGTCCAAAAAAAAAACACATTATAGCTGAGCTAAATGAAGAGTGCTGTGTTTAATGAAGAAGCTATGTTTAATGTCAAAATCAAAATCTTGGCTGATTTTTATGTGCTGTTGGATGTTGTCCGCCATTGCTTCTGTGGTTAACGTCACGCTGTAATCCAACTGCAGTTGAGTTGAACGGCAATTGTAGTTCAAGATGAGCGTTCGATGACGTATACTATCAAACTCACAAATGGACCAATCAGAGGTTAACGCTGATTTCCAGCTGACGGCGTCCTGTCCTAAGAAACCAGGCCTTAAAAGACAAATATCGACGCAGATAATAAGGTTATACCAATGTTTTTTATTCATTATTTATTGCTCTTTCTGGTGGCTTTACGTTATTAGATTAATCAAAAAACGTATTTAGTAGCTCATTCCATCAAAGTAAAGATTAACTGTATTCAGTAACATCTGGTAATTCAAATTTCAAACTTGCGGTAACAAAATAACTTTCCCCAGTACTTATATCTAGAAACCGTATAAAAAAATCTTTTTCCATGGTATTTATCATAAAAATGGATAGTAGTGGTACAGTTGTGAAATCTGTCAAATTTAATCATAAAATAATGTGTACCAATATACTAGTATATTTGGTGCATATTAAAACTGCATCAATTTTCAAAATTCCAGTAGTTCGTACTATCAAAATTAAGCATGGTTGGGTGACAAAAATAATATCAAAATTATTAAATCAAATTTAATAATTTTGCCATAATATTAAATCAAATGTCAATATTAAATCAATGTCAATAATATTAAATCAAAATTATTAAATCAATAGAAACTACACTTCTAGTGAAAAAACGCGCTGCATTTGGAATGCAACAGAAATTTCAAAATGAAATTGAAACCAGAAGAATAAAAACAATGAGAAAATTTGAAAAATGACAAATATGACAACCGAAACTGAAGTCATCAAGGGCTAGCAGCCCCTGAATTTACAGAAATTTCAAATGTGATTTCGGGGCTGGTACCCCCTGATGACGTCAGCTTCGGTTGTCATATTTTCATTTTTTCATTGTTTTTATTCTTCTGTAATAGGCACCAAATTTACTCATTAAATACTTTGTACCAATATATAAGAAATTTGGTATTAATTAAAACTCTTATCAATTAGTATTAAGCAAGTAGGGTCTTTTAACAAACTTGAACCTCATAGGTGTCAATAATAATAAAACTACTTCTTACGGTTCTCCAAAGCAAATAAGCAAATTTTCTACATTAAATTTACTTTTTAGTATCTAGCTCAATTTTTATATCAAAATAAAAGTATTGGAGATAAATAAAAAAAAATACTTATTTCCATGAAAATTCAAAAAAAAATATGAAAGCCATTAGCAGTAATAAAGTAGTAAAGTAAGAAGTAAAAGTAAGCATTAGTAGTAAAAATAAGAAGTTTCTGAAAACTTCGAATAAAAATTGTTTAATGTTTGATGTTAAGCATAAAAATTTAACAAGGGTAACACTTAAGGTTGTTCTTCTTTATCAGGCTAAATACTTTTTTACACACAGTTTTCTTAGGTTAGGGAATAATTTGTAAAATTAATTTTTCCTTTCAGAAATATTTATCTTCTATAGATAGAAGCAAAAAAAATTTGTGCGCTTTTGTATACCTAATTGCGTGAAAACAGTAGATTCTAAGAACACGAAATTCATCATGAAGCTAATTGAGTACAAATGTAAACAAATGATGATGCCCGATTTTCGTTTTAAAATAAGCCATGGACGATTGAGTTTTTTCAAATATTTTAAATATGACATCAATGATGCTTGTTAGCTTATAGCTCTAATAAAAAATTAGTTTATTGAATGTTCTGCATTACTTAATAATTTCTTATTCGTTATGCCATGTTATCTGAATGATCGTGATAGCGTAAGCAGACTACGTCCCCAGATAGATATTTTTAGACTCATCTGGAACCACGTGCTTATTTTGTTTATAGTTATGATTTTAAAACGCGTTATACTATAACGCTAAATAATTTAAAATCAACGGTAACTATAAAAAAAACTTTTCTGCATAAACTCAAAATTAATGGCGAAATTTCACTCATTCGTTAAGGATAAAGTAAAAAAACGCCATATTATTATTGAAATTTTGGTAATAGTTACTAAAAGAAATAATAAGCTGTGAACTAAAAGGCTAAATTAATGAAGAAATGGTACTAATTCGTTTAAGAGAAGGTAAAAAGTAGTTAATCTGTCATTTAAGTCTAAGATGCTTGACTAATTTATGTAAAAGGTACTATGGTACTTACTTATAAACGCAACCAGGCAAAAATTTGCATAAATCGCCAAATTTGGCGACCCTACTTACGGCAACCCTAATATAAAAAACTGTAAAATAACTGTAAAATAAACAAAATAATATAAAAAACTGTATTTGTTATGAGAAATAATGCAATGTGTGATGTCGAAATAATATGTAATCTAGAAGGTTATTAAAATATATGCTTATAATTTTGTTTATAAAATACTTTGTATTATAAAAAAAAAAATTGATTTCAATTTTTTCTACGTACGCCAAATTTGACGATTTATGCGAATTTTGGCCTGGTTGCGTTAATACGTAAGTACCAAAGATATTTTTCTACGTTTTTGTACGATACTTGAGTATTATCGCAACCAGGCCAAAATTCTCATAAGTCGCCAAATTTGGCGACCCTACTTACGGCAACCCTACGTGTTATACGTGGTTTTTCGTAAAGAAACAAAATAATAATAAATAATTTTGTTTTAATAATAATTTGATAATTTTAATAATAATTAATTAATAATAATTTTGTTTTAATAATAATAATCTTGTTTTAAAAAAATTTAAAACAAAATAATATAAAAAACTGTATTCAAAATTATCTGCAATTAATAAATGTACATTTTCTTTCTATTCATACTTTCTTACTCGAACTTACAAATCGCGCCAACCTGGTTGCGATAATACGTAAGTACCAAAAAAAAAAAAAACAATTTAACCCTTATTTCCGATTAACCCTTATATTTATAAAAACAAAATAATCTGCATTTTAAAACATTGAAAACATTAATTTAAAGCATTTATTTCGATTGTTTCTTTTTGGAATAAAAATCAAAATGCATAAAAGTGTTTGTATATGCCAAAGCATTGCTGGTGGGAGTCATATGCTAAGTATTCCACCACATAATTTAAACTCTAACTTAAAAATGAAAAATATTCTTACAAATATGCAAGTAAAAAAAAAATTATTCTTTCCAATTTTTGAAACCAACTAAATAAGAAAGAAGAAAATCAATTTTGAGCTTTCTTAACAACTAAATTATAAATAGAACAAATTGGCTTCAGTGCCGGTTTCTTCGTTCTTGATTTGTAGAAAAAGGTTGTTTTCTCGAAATCGCATACTGTAGTTTTGTTATCTATATTTTTTAGAACGTTTACGCATGGCTTCCGTTTCTAGAGTTCATTGTTTGCTGTAACCATAGAAACAGTCTCATTAAAAAAGGAACGGTATTTTTGCTTTTGAAATATTTCTTGAGCAAAACTCCGTCTCAAAATTCTTTAGGGTATCCCATTTCATATTTGTTTGTTCCAAAATTTAAGTTTGTTTCTTTTGAGGAAATACGATTATTAACATAAGACTTATTTCCTCCCTTTGAAGTGTATTAGAATTTCTAACAAAGAATTTATTTTGCGGTAAAACTTAAAGTTAAAAAAAGTAATGAGCCGAGAACATGCCAATGATACTAATTGGTATGTGTTTAACTCTGAGAAACATAGAGTTTTCGTGCAAATTAATTTAATAAATTTTGAGTTATTTCTTTCTTTGAAAAATGGCTAAAATAATTAAAAGTGTTTTATTGCTTGATTTTCCGGTCTATTTTAAATAAAAGAAATAATGAAGTTTAAAAAAAAGAAGTTCAAACTCAGTCGGTACGTGTTTTATTGCTTGATTTTCCAGTCTATTTTAAATAAAAGAAATAATGAAGTTTAAAAAAAAGAAGTTCAAACTCAGTCGGTTCGTGTTTTATTGCTTGATTTTCCAGTCTATTTTAAATAAAAGAAATAATAAAGTTTAAAAAAAGAAGTTCAAACTCAGCCGGTACGCTATTACGAATTTTTACTATAAAAATGAAAATCAAAACATATGCACTAGAAGTATATAAAATAATGCAAGTTGGGAAAGGAAAAATAGTCAAAGAATCACAGCTCCTCAATTATCCTTCGTTTAGCAGCATTGCTTTAAGCACTTGATTATCATAATGTAAGGATAAATCGAATAGAACTTGATTCATCCTCGCAGTGTCACACCGCTCTGTGGCTTTATGATGAAGGCCTTTGATAGGATAAAACTGAGTGATTGAAAACTCACTGCTTTACGATTCCATAATGAACAATTTCTAACCACACGTTCAGAAACTGCGGAATAATGCAACTAGTTTGAAATAATTGTGTGAAAAGTAGCAAATAGTAGTCCAAAACAACTAAAAGTATCAACTAGTTTCAGTATCAAATTGATTTCTTTGCGATCCAAAGTGGGGATTTCCGACATTCTTTCTTTCTTATCAACCACCTTTGTCCCAAATATTCACTGGCCTAATATACTTCAAATGTGCTACTCATTTTTTTGGCCCAATCTTACATTGGCCAACAACTACCTACTAAAGGACAAAACCTATCGGCACTTTTGTCGTTAGACAAAAGTGCCGATATGTTTTGTTTCGTTGATGCAGAAAAGAAACTGCTAGGTGGAATTCCAAAAATGATCTATTTTACAAACAAATATAGCGTATAATTTAAAAATTGCTTTGTTGCATTGCAGAAGAACTAAAACCTTGAAATCACTTTACCATTGTAATTCGACTTTCCATACAGCTACGCAAACAATGTTCCTAATAAATACAATAATAAACCTAATAAAAACATATAAATGCATTTTAATTCAAATAAAATTAAAAAAGTCTGCATCAAATTTCTAATAATTCTACTAAAAACGATTACAATATGTATATATATATATATATATATATATATATATATATATAAATATATATATATATATATATATATATATATATATATATATATATATAATATATATATATATATATATATATATATATATATATATATATATATATATATATATATATATATATATATATATATATATATATATATATATATATATATATATATATATATATATATATATATATATATATATAAATAGGGGAGAGTCGGGTAGCCCCGCCCACTGTCAATTTCATATGTATAGAATATTTTTTCAAGTCAATGGGCCATCGGACATTAATTCTTATATTAACAAAAGATTATTTTCAAAGTTTCAAGTTTTTATGCAGCTGTTAACATGGTAAAAAATAGCTTTGAAAATATGTTGAATACAGTAGTCATGAAATTAAGAAAAATTGGTTGAATGTTTCGATTAAACTTCATTTTAATACTAAAAAAATAATTTTTTCTATACATACATCATTAAAGTATGTAGTCTTAGGTTTAATTTGCACGAAGAAAGAAGTTTATTTTTGAAAAATTGTTCGAGTAATTACAAATTTACAAAAAGATTGAATTTCAGGTAGCCCCGCTCACATGAATGTCAGGTATCACCGCCCAATTTTATTTCGTTGATAAATGTACGGTTGCAAAGATTATTATTTTATTGCTTCAAATTTGAATGTTGTATGCATTTTTAACAACAAATATTGTTGTTATTAAATTATTGTTATTAAATGATAGAATTCACTAAAATTATATAAATATGCAATAAATAAAATAATTTTGTGATAAAAATGATAAACGAGGTTTACCTATTGTCAATAAATTGGTCATTTTCATTTACACCTGAAAAAACAGTCAAGAAATTTAATTTTTGTAACTGGGCGGGGCTACCCGACACATTTTGAAAAGAGCTGAAAAACATGTTTTTTTTAATTTCTATTTTTTTAAGTTAAACTATTCTTTTTTTTTTTATTTATTCTTTTTGCATTATTTAATTCGACGATAAAGCAATAGAAACATACAAAAATATTGATTATTACTCAATATTATACAGAAATATAAGCAATACTCCTTAAGTGAGCGGGGCTACCCGACTCTCCCCTACATATATATATGCATATTGCAACGTTTGTATGACAATTGTAAAATCCGATAAGAGAACTAGAAAGTTAGAAAACGTAATTGTAGTAACCTCAGTCAAATCGGCCTTTGAGGGATTGGATGAAAATCTACTTGAACACAAAATTTAATAACTGTTAGTACTGAGTTTACTCAAGATCCGAAGCAGGCACACGGATTCTAATTTTATTATTAAGTGTCTTATAAGCATTATTCAATTGGTATTATTGTATCTATATACAATTCTAGAAATCATAAAAAAAACGCTTTGAAATTTAGATATAAACCTATAATTAATAAATTTCAAAAAATATCAACTTCGATTTTTTGTCATGAGTAAAGGATGTAATCATATGCTCATGACATCTCTTATTTATAGAAAATATTGTTTTTTTCATTTAAGGAAATTTAAAATATGAAGAACTTCATATGTGTGTAAAACTTATATAGTATGAAGAAATTTATGTGTGCAAAATTTATATTATATGTAAAACTCTAACTACAAACGCTAAGAAGACGTTTTTCTGCGTTTTATTTATGAGAATACGTTTATTTATTCTCACTAAGATTTAAATTCAGTTACAAAGTTTGTCAAGAGAGGGCAAAAACAATAAGAAAACTACGTTGGATCATTCTGATTAGCTTGGGCAACTGTTATTTTGTACTTCATATAGCACAACGTTGTTTTTGAAGTGATACTTCTTATGCGACTCCCAACAAAGTTGCATTAAGCGTTTAACGCTACATTTTTATTGGCCGGGAAATCACGAGGTAGGATCCAGTTTTCAATCATTCATTTCCATATTGTTTTGGTTCTCACTAGCATAAAAATAGTAAAAGTAATAAAAGTATTGTTTTTCTATACATATTTAAGTTTGATTAGATACACATATAATTTAATAGGGTAGTATTTTTTATTTTCAAACTTAGTGGATAGCAATTGTAAAAAATGAGTGAAAACAATCCCACGGACAATGCGACAGATTTAAGGTTATGTCAAGGTACGTCTCTTGTGAATATCAATTGATTGTTAGGTTTTCTCTTTTCTAATTGCCATTTATATTTCATTAAATACAGCCATGAGGGATACTAAATTATTTATTGCAAAATCTTTATTGCCACTATCCACTGCAGGTTCACAAGCTCTGACAGACGTTACTGGTGAAGAAATTGATTATTGTGAGCGGCCTGTGATCCTTGCAGGAGATTTTAATGTGAATTTCTCGTTACCTGAAGCTGAAACATTATTAACCTTCCTTAAAGACAAATTTGGATTGTAAATGATAAATGGTAGGAAGGATCCAACAACCAAAGGGGGAACTACCATTGATGCAGTTTTTGTAGGAAATATTGAAAAAATAGAACTCAAACAATTCGTATCTTACTTTAGTTATCAGAATCCCATTGTGAATGTTATAGATTTGGATATTTCTCCACTCGAAAATGATAATTAAAAGATGCGATCAATTGTGAATTGTAAGCAATGTTAATAAAGTTTGTCTTAAAGAAACAATATGATTTCACTAAAAATCAATTTCTACCCCTTCCTATTTTCATTTCCACATTACGAAGTTTCACTTCTTACGCTCGGAGGGACTCCACGCACTATTTTTTTATTTTTTTTTAACATTGCGCTGTTTTAACATTGTTTTATAGTTTTCCACAGCCACACGCCATTTGATGAGTTACTAATTTCCAAACTAGTAAAAATATGTTTTCTTGTCTTCGCAAACAGAAAGCAACCTTATGTTTTTATCTTTTTCCATTTTTCCTTAACTGATTATTCATAACTTAGTACATTTTTTGAGCACACGGAAAGCATTTACCTGAAAGCAACTGTTTATAATAGTATCTAAAAGGAAATAACATACAAATATAACTGATGTTAAATTAGAAGTCACTACTTAAAAAAGGGAATTAGCTATTTTAAAAAAAGGAAATTCACCTAATAAAATATCATTTAAAACCACGCTTTCTCGTTCCAATATAGTATTTTAACATCGCAATATTTTTATGAAGCAAATATTGTTGTATATGAAAATCAGTTCACAATTTTTAGCATCAAATTTCAAATGCTATTATTATTGATTCTATATATACTCTTACCTACATGGACAGTGGCAAAACACAGTTTGAATATTAACACTATTTATCTTAATGCTGCGTTGTTTTAATAGCAATAATAAATAATAAAAAGATAAAAGCTTCCCCTAGGTTTGGTATAGTTTCATTTCCTTCGGGAATAAATTATTTATATAAACGTTTTTATGTGGCAGTAGATTTATATATTTCGGGGAATAAGATATATCAGCCGAAATGAATTAAAGATGAATTAATCCCCAAAGAGAAAAGAAACAAAAAGAATTACGTGCGGAAAAGATTGTTAGCTCAAAAGCGAACAAATACTCAGAAAACGAAAAATACGTAATGATGCAGAAATCAGTAGTATTAAAGAAAATAGGAAACGAAGTTTGATTCGGTTTATTTCGTTAAATGAATAACATAAATATTTATCCATCGTAATTTATGCTACTTCAAACTAAATATATTATAAAAATATATATATTAGGGAATGGAATTCACTGAAAAAATAACAAAGAGATAATAAATTATTGTAAGATTTTAATAAAGTAACATTTTAAATGCATGATAAAAATTAGTACATGATACGTAAGTATACACAGAGAAAATAATTTTGATAAATTACCGTACTGCATGGTAATGACACTTCTGATAAAAAAAAACATAATTATGGTTAACAAAACAGTTTCAAAATTATACTTTTTATTACCCCACATTAAGCCAAAAAAATTATAATTCAAAGAGAATAATTAAACCAAATAATTAAGAATAAATTAAACCAAAGAAGCAGTTTTTTAGGATTGATCTAAGATATCATGATAAAATTAGGAAATAAGGAAAACTATCGAATTTTGTTACAATTATAAGACCATAGTTTATCATTAATAATTCCAAAATCATTTCCAAAATACTTCCGTAAAAATTAATGCACTTTCTTGTGTTCCCACAGGGCTAAAATCACAGTAAATTTTACCATAATCTGATCATAACTTTTTTTCCCAGTGTCATAGTAATGCATATGTATTTTTCTAAAAAATAGAAGTATTTTTTACGGAATCTTGACAGAATCTAATTCGAAAAAAATTTCATTTTAGTATGATTAAAATGCTCGCATTAAATGCTGGTGTACAGAACAAAATGAATTCGATAGCGAAAGATGCACTGAAAAAATTGAATGCTTAAAAATTGATAAAATTCTCTTCGTTTTGACGGTGCCATTTTCCGAAAAATTATCCGAGTGAAAATTTTGTCAAATTAAAAATAGTTGTCCTAAGGTAATAAATTCAATAATACTCGATTAGCAAAATTGATCGGGAAAGACTACATAAAACAGAAATAGAATAAGAAAATAAGTAAGTAATCATAGCCAGTAATTAAATCTAGCAAAGCTGCTTGACAAAGAAACGCACTAACAAAGGAAAATTCCTATTATGCAAATGGTGCAGTGCGTACAATTTTAAAAATCTGTAGAAACTGCAAGAGAATTCCCAGAATAAACCAATATGACATATGAATTAGGAAATTTTATTTAATTTTATCAAATATTTGAGTGTGTTTGTTGTGTCACAAAACGCGCAATTTTATGGTAAAAGAATTGTCAAAAATAACGGTTGAAAGATTGCCACATCTTCAAAAATGAAGGCTTAACTTCATAAAATCTGCATTGGTTTCATATTTTAGCAAAACCAATGGAAATCAAACTCTAGACAAATAACATTTCCTTGACGATTTTGTTTCGTCGTCAAATAGGCTTTCAAGGTGCTTTTGCATAAAAAAAAAGTTAAAAAAGAATATATCTCACATTAAATTCAGTGTTCATTACTAAGGGCTTATCATTTTCCTCTGAGAATCCAGAAAACTTTGACTCTACAAGGTAAAAACTAACAGATGTGAAGGTAAAATTTTTTAGGGCGAGTTTTTTCCAAAAGTGTTACAAACCCCATATTTTAAAGTATCGAGAAAAAGATGGAAAATAACAAAGATTAAAAAAAGAGAAGAAAAGTTATTAAAATAAAATATTTTAAAAAATATATAAAAACGCCGGAAAGCAAAAGTTTTCGTTTCGGCTTTCCCTTTTTTCCTTTTTGTCTTTATTGTGCTATATGTATATATATATATATATATATATATATATATATATATATATATATATATATATATATATATATATATATATATATATATATATATATATATATATATATATATATATATATATATATATATATATATCGGAAATATTAACCATTAACCAAATTCCTGGAATCAAAAGTAATTGAAGTAATTAGTAGTCAGGTAGTTAGTTGTACATATTATTATATACTGAAATATTTTCTTAATATTCGCAGTTGTGGCTTTGTTTAACGGTTTTACAGATTGTGGAAAAGATGATTCATACATAAGAAAATTTTCAAAAGACTTAGTTCCAAGAATTTAAATTAATCTGCAATTGAAAAGCACGTTGCTTATGTTCTTTTTACAACTGTCTCATGCATCTTTTTCCATAGTGTGCTATACCAAAGGAAATAATTTTTCTTTAAATAAGTTTTCGTCAATATAAAGAAACATTCAAATGGTGATGTTGCTATTTAAAAACACGTTTGAATGAATATTCCAATCAAAAACTAGAAAATTTGTTTTCAAATACCTTATAAAACAATTATTATTTGCATATTTACAAAAACAAAATTTATGTTTTGCTTCATAAGTTATACGAAATGACATCGTAATCCAATTTTTTAACACTTTAATTTCAGTTTCACTTTAATTAGTTGAATTACATTGCAGTTTAATATTTCTCATCTTTTTCCTATTCTCCCTGCAACTTATTTCAAATTCAAGAAGTCGGAATAAAAGTACCATTTTTCATAGATAAACTTCCTTAAAATAAGTCTGAAACTACAAAGTTGATATGAAACAAAGTTTAAAGTATTCTAAAATTGCTATTCTAGAGTCATGATTTTTTTTCCTATTCATTTTTTAAATTTTTGAGGAGAAGCATTTCATCCCATTTCATAAAAGATCCATCAAAACTTGTCCTTTTCCATGAAAATAAAATAAAATGCATTTTTTTTTCATTCAAGTTTATGCATGCTTGACACTGAATTTAAATGACATTGGCATGCAATATGCGTGATCCATATTAAAGTGTATGACTTTTGAATCTTTTTCATATTTCTTTCAAATTGTGCAGAGCAGCTGAAAAAATGAATTGCACTGGAATATGATTCAAATTCTATTCCATGAATTTCCAAATCAACATTTTCTTTCAAAACAATTTAAGAACCATAAATATAGTTTCGAACTAAATAATACTTTGTTGAAAATTTCTCGGAAAAAATGGTTAAATAGCAATTTATATAATTGTTATTTTGCCATATTGGAAAAAAACTGTCAAATAACCATAAATAAGACGCTATTCGAACTGTTAACTGTGAGAAAATTTTTTTATTAACTCCTTTCACCTAATATGGTTAAACAACCAGAATTGTTTCGTACCAACTAAGCCCACCTAATGACGCATAAAATTCCTCGCAACTGATGCATAGCCGAAAGTGCTAATCAGTCAGTCGTATAAACGACAGAGTAGAAGTTCGAGTCCCAGCGTTGGCACCACAAAATTTCATTTATTACCTTGAACAAATGAAGAGTTACCAGTGTCCTGCACTCCCCGATTTGTGACCTGCACTCCCCAATGCCCATTACTTACCGAAAAGCCAAGATCCGATGTCAAGTTAAATTTCCTTTCTACGATTTTGACACCATGCTAGTTGTAAATAGCTAAAAAAAAGGTATAGTTTTGTATACATTGTTTTATAGCCATACTGATAGTAAACAGTTTCCAAACTGTAAATCAAAGCTTATACCAGCCCCGCCCCCATCAGAGGGCATCCAGGGAAGCTGAAGATCGTAATGGTAAAAATGTTATTTGGGTAAATTAGATGTATAGATGGCTGCCGGTTTTTTTACCATAATTTTAGAGAGTTCTAACAGTGTAATGTATATTGAGAGTTTTTATTAAATTATTTAAGAAAGGCAAAATTGTATCAATGCGTACACAAAAAAAAAGACTTATATTAGATTAATAAGCAGTCGTGCTGCTCTGCATTGTTTTTCTCTATACGGTGCACTAAATAAAAACCTTACGTTAATAACTTTTAAACTAATGATCAGATCATCACGTACTAACGAGTAATCTTAATGTTGATTTAATGTTCTTAAGGCTAACTAATGATCTGATTATTACGGAGTAAGATGCAATTTTAATGCTCCGTTAATGTGTTTTTAATGATAGTTAATCTGATTAATACGGAAAAACGAATTAACTTTCCGATAATTTTCGTAAACTAATGTTCTGATTATTATGTATTAACGTGCTATTTTAACGATCCGTTAATGTTTTTAATGATTAGTACTGAAAAATTAAAATTATGCGTTAGTACGTAATGATTCGATCATTAGTAATAAGAGTCGAATTTTAGGTTATGAAATCAGACATAGAAACGTACTTTCTCTGAATAAGTACAACTTTTCTTTGATATTCTGATTTTTGATTTTTAAAATATGTGAGGGGAGCAATAGTTTTGAAAGTAGGAGTTTAATATATTCAAAAGATTTTTCGGAGTTTAATACTTATCTTAGGTGTTGCTTAAATAAATAACCTATATATTTCATGTATAAAATAAAAAAGACAATGGAGCAGCATATCTATAGCTGTAGTTAAGCAAATTAAAAAAAACACATTTGCACACAATTGCAAAACTCATTTATCAAGACTTAATTTTTTGAAAAATATTTTTTAAATAACTTTTAATTATATACTTGTAATATATCTGATAATATACAGTACTATACTGAGTAATGTATAGTACTATTCATAATTTATATATAATGTATTTAAAAATGCGCTGAAAAATTTGGAATTCAAAGGCATACAAATTTTAATATTATTTCAGTCTCTACAATTTTTAATGACAAAACCCAAAATTTCACTTGAAATAGTCAAATCGCTATAATTAGAAATTTTAAAATTTCAGCTTTAAAATTGAATAAATTTTAGAAACTTTATTATTGAGTAACAATTCGTTCAATTCTGTTTAAGTTTCATTTTGTAGCACCTAAAATTTAGTTCATTAAATTAATTTTTTTTTTCATTAAATAAAAAAAAAATTGGATGAAGCTGGACAAAATGAAGGAAAATAAAAGAACTGAAAGAAACTACAAACGACCAATACAATTACTTAACAATAAACGTTATAGATTGAAATTTAACAAGATAAGTTTTATATATTTTACATAGTTCCAGAAAGCTAAATAAATTCCACATCTAATTTCCTAAAATCTATTTATCATATTACCGAATAGTCGATCTTAGTATTCATACTTAACAGAATTTGATTATGAATATTTGTCCATTTTTTTTATAATTGTGAATTCAATATGCAATTAATAATGATAATGTTTGTATTTAGAGTGGGATTTATAATAAAGTAGTTTTAATGAAATTTAATTGCGATATTTTAAAGACACTTGCTCAAAATGTTGTGTTACAGTTATTCAAATTTTTCAAAAGATGCATTAAATTTTTTTTTCAGTTGTCAATTTTTAGTTTACACTTATTTAAAAATAGCAAATGATATAGATGAGAAATTATAAATATTATTATTTAAATTAGATTACGATTATAAATTGCTTATAAAATTATTTCAATATTAGAAATTTCTTTCTGGAGAAAAGTTTCTTAAATTTCTTTTACTTGGGATAAAAAAAATCTATTCGGGTGGTTTTTGTCTTAGTTTTTTCTGTGTGAAAGAAATTTACCAACCTTAGTAAAAACTAAAATTAGCATTAAGGAGACCAAACTCAAGATCAAACTATTAAAACTATATTTTCGAGATTGAAGCTGAATAACTTTTCCAAATTCTGTGATTCAGTAAACGAAAATTCCGTTATTAAAAACAACGTAGAGCAAGTTTAGCAAAGTATAGATAGAAAATTTTTCAAATTAGAATGGTTCAGAAAACATTTATTTGCATTTTATTTGGAGATAAGCACTTGAAAACTTAGAGACTTAGTGAGAAAAAATCTCCTGGTCACCTGAGCAAATCACGTTAAACTCTACATTTCTATGTCTTTCCAAAATATTTTTTCCAAACTGTGTTGGCCTCTTTGCAACTCCAAATTAAAAGATTTAAAAAATAGTTAAAGCTAGAAAATCTAATTAAAAATTTCAAAGATTGGATTTCGAGAATAGAGCTTTGGACAGAGAATTGCCCTCACGTACAGTTTAGTAACTGTAAGTAACACCAATTACTTACAAATAGAAACTATTAAATAGTTCTTATTAAAATAGAAACTTACAAATAGAATAGATAAATAGATACTTACAAATAGTTCTATTAAAAAATTAAACAACCATTTTTTAATAGAACTTAAAGCAAACCATCTAATCTAACCCACCATTTTTCGGGTTCCTGGTGTATAAGTGATGGTTAGATAAACACGTATACTTCACTTATATAATACTATTAAAAGGAAATAAGGAGTATATATGGTAACAGGTAATATAAAAAATATAGTAATATAGTAAATTTCGACTTAGTTCAACAAAGAAAAATTTAATTTTAGTTACATTTTATTAAATAATTATAATTAAAATTAATATGTATATACATATAACAGAATCACAATATTAAGTGGCAAAATAGAAAGCGAATTTTAATGCAAATATAAAACTAAAATTAATTAATTGAATTTAATTAATGAATTAATATTTGAAAAAATTTTATCAACATAAAGAGTCATCCACTACAAGTTTAAAAATATATATTTGAAATTGAGTGGATAAATAAAAAATATTTTTTAACGATTCAAAGTTTGAACAAGATAGATAAATATAAATGGGGAGAGTATGAACTAATAAAAGAAACTGAAAAATAAAATAATAGCCTATACGGTTTGTAATTAAAAATTGCGTAATATATAAATAATGGTAATTGAGTAGGGAAAGCATATATACAAAGAAACAAAAATAAATAATCTTTCATCTACTCTTAAGGACTTTTTAATTCACGGGGTACAAATTAAATACGAATTTATTTCACTAAATCAGGCTTCATGCAACCACTAGTAACATAAATAGAACCAGAGAACTCCGATCTTGGCAGCCTTTCCATCCTAGTTTTAAAGTATCTGTTTTAGATGATAAACTTTTTCTACGGTTTAAACCCATTTATAGTAAAACATATAACAAATTACTGGCTATTTCTCATTGCTTGTTATTGATATTTAATTTAACTTGGTTGACAATTTCTACTTAGAGCAATTATTTACTTGTGCCTCCTTTTTTCTGTAAGCAGAGAAATATTTTTTGGAAGTACATAAATATTATATGCAATAAGAAACGATATTTGATCGTGCAAATAAATTTATTGGCCTCACTTAACGTAAAAGTAGCTTAATGTGCGTAATTAATTTAGTTACGTAATAAGTTTTTCTTTTTCTTTAAGTTATTACCCATAAATGAAGAGTTTGTAAGCATCCTGATTAACTTTCCAATCACTCGAAACAAATAAATCTAGCAAACAAACAAGTAATAAATGAGTCTAACAACATAAATTAATTTTACAGTAAGTTATTTTTGTCGTATTACAAATTCAAGATCCACTATTATATTTCTATACTTGTTTTTTTTCAACAATACATCCCAAGGGACAATTCACTAATCTTTGAACTATTTTTTTCACTATTTTTGGCAATAATTTGTCTCGAAATCCTTTAGCCAAGAATTACATGGGATGAATGAACAATTCTTGAACTGTTTTTCACTATATTTGGCAATAATTTACCTCTAAATTATATAATTGTTTTCCAAAACTGCACTGTCATATACTTGAGGAAATTGTTTTTCCATTTAATGTTTTTCTTCGCATATTTTACTGTCTAATTTTAACTGTTTTTATACTCATAACTGAAAAATAGTAAAAAAAAACTTTTTTCAGTGCAAAATATTTTAAATCTCTGCTTAAGGGCAATGTACAAGAAACATTTTAAAGTGAAACATTTTTTTAAGTGAAACATTTTTTTAAGAAATATGTAAATTAGAAGTTTTATTCATTTTTTAATTTTTTAATTCGTCAATTTTATGATGATGTTTTGAATTTAATGGCATTCATTGTAATGAATTTAACAAATTTAGCTTCCAACATAATGACATTCGTAAAAAAAATATTCGAAAAGTATCTTTTTTTTATGAAAATATACATAAGATTTACTAATAATTTTGATATAAATTATATACCGTTGTGCAGATGCAAAAAAAATCATTTATAATCAATCATTTCTTCTTATTTTTTCTTGAATTCCGAGAAATAAAAATAACTCAGTATTACGAAAAGAGTTTTTTCACAAAAGAAAAACTAGAAATTAGCGAATTACAACGTATTAAAGTATTACTGACTGTCAAAGTTCCCCGTAATAACTATATACAAAATAAGAAAATAATCATATACACAATCAGTTAAAAATCATAAAAACAAATTTTAATTTGCATAATTCTAATTGCTGCTTTTGTCATTTACTTCACTAAAATATTTCTAAGTCTTTGTTCAAATAGTTCTACTGGAATAAATTAAAGTGTTTACATTTTGTTAAATATATTCAATATATTTGCTAAATGTTGTGAAAAATTAAATGTTTTCTAATTTACTTTAACAATGTAGAAACTTTGAATTTGACGTAAAACTTTTAAGCAAAAAAAATCTATAGGATAATTACTGAAAACGCAAAAAAAAAAAAAAAAAAAAAAAAAAAAAAAAAAAAAAAAAAAAAACGCATTTTCACGCTTAGCACTTAGAATTTTAGAGGGGAAAATTTAAAATGCTTTGATTCAAAACTGCATTTAAAACAAAAATTGAACTTTATTATAAGCCATTGAGTTTGAAAATATAACGAATTTTGTAATATAATGAAGTTTGAAAACATCCTCTAATTTGCCAATATTTTCAAATTCATTCAAGCAATAAGCCTTCGCTTTGGATTTGTACCACATTCCAAATGAACTCATTCCATTTTAAAAAATAACGATTCATATATTAATTGTTTCAAGAAAATTGAGTTGAAATATGATTTCAAACTTCGAATCCAGAATGCAAGTAACATTTTTTTCTCACTATTTTTCATAATCTGTAAATAACTGTATATTTTTACCATAATTCATTTAGTAATTATTTTTTTCCAATCTTCTACAAAATGCTACAGCATTTTTTATTATTTTTACTTATAACTAATATTTTAAATTACCATATAATGACCATTAATTTATTTTTCGCGAGAATGTAAATAATTTTGAGATTACTATACTTGTTACTATAAAAAAATTTTTATGCTATATTTACAAAGCTACTCAATGCTACATTCATTTTTTCTTTCACGTTAGGCTGAAAAATTAAGCAAATTATTTAGTTTCCATTTTTTAAGAAAAAGTAAGGGGCTTACTTTAAGGTGGTAATATTCTTGTATGTACTGACATAGAACTAATTTCTGTGCGAAATTAAGTAAAATTACAAACAAAACACAACCTGTGACTTAGCTACAGAGAATCAACTTGCGACTCTGTGTAGCTAAGGGGATACAGCATTCACCTCCTAATGCGATGACTTAGATTCAAATCTTAGAGGTGGTTGATTCATGCGAATTCTACTTCTGTAAATATACTCAGTGGTAAACAGATCATCTGTTAGAATTCCCATGTTGCCGGCAAGCCATGAGTGGCTTGCGTGGTTTTCCTCCCCATATAACGCAAGCAAATGCGGAATAGTTCCACCAAAAAGCCTTCCACGAATGCTAGTTTGCTCAATACTTGATACAGGATCTTTTGGGTTTGATGCAAAACTTGAAGACTACGAAGTTGAACTACAATATCAACTACAAAATTTTTTTTTCTTTTCTATTGGCTATTTTTTCTTTTTGTCCTTTTTGTATTTATTTATAATGCCATATATATATATATATATATATATATATATATATATATATATATATATATATATATATATATATATATATATATATATATATATATATATATATATATATATATATATATATATATATATATATATATATATATATATATGTATATATATATATATATATATATATATATATATATAATTCTCTTACGTGGCTCCCAAATTTAGGCTGTATTTCTTTTCTGCCGGTGGCAACGTTTGCTTTGTTTTGTTTACGTTACTATTTCTCTTACACGGCGAATCGACCAATGATTGCCGCTGAAAATGTCATATACCAAATCTAGCTGAGGTGGCTCAACATATAGCGCTTTTAAAGACTGAAACGGAAATAACCAGAGAGCATCAGCTGCGGCAATCTCATACTATTAAGCTGGGCAGAAGTGAATAGTCTTTGTCGATAGATCTCTATTTTAGTATTTTGGCGAAAGCGTTTTTTTTTTTCACGAATTTATATATTACGAATTTATTTGACGATTTTTGATTTATATTACGAATTATACTATGCCACATTTCTAATAGGTTTAACGAATTACATGTCATTTATTTGAATTCAAATTTATTTTAATGACTTAGTATTTACTAAAAAGTATTTTTTTTAAAACAAAAAAGTTTTTATATGGATTTGTATTCTTAGAATTTTGTGCATTTGCAATGTACTTAAGTTAGTAGCGAGCTTGTGAAGCTTCGTTTGCGAAGCAAACCATATAAGATTCGTAGCAATTTTCGGGAGTTGGCGAGGGTTAGCGAGCAGGAGGCGCAGCCCACTAGTACATAGATAAAAACTTTAAGAGGAGGTAGGGCTGGCATCATCATTATAAGGTTGCAGAACTAACTAACGTATGGTCAGAAACGCTATACATTAAAATATTATAAGAAATGTCAAAACATTATGAAATATATTTTTTGTGTTATGAAAAATGAGAAGTAATTGGTTATAAGGATATCAATACTTTTAAATACAAAATCGTGAGAATTAGTTTGAAAAGCTTAAAAATCAGTCATGGAGTTTTTCAGTCGTCTCATTTAGTAATGAGTTTAATTATTTCACACATTGCATTAATGCTCTGAAAAACTAATTACATTATTAATTATTATAAATGAATTTCATTTTCTTTTTCGTATGGTTAGAAATGTTATACCGTAAACCGGGGAGAGTCTACCCATTTATTCAGTTTGTCAACTTTCAAGTGGTCAAACTTTTGTAAATATTAAAAAAAAAGGCTTTTAATAGGTGTTTCGGAATCGCTATTTATCCCTCTTTAAAGCTGTGAAATCGATTTTAGAAAATATTAACAGTTACGCTGTTACTGTATATTTTTATAGAGCTGCTGACAAATCTCTCGTATGGGGCGATTCTACCCATTCTACTAAAATGAATGTTAACATTGTAAATAATCAAATTTTACTATTAAATTGTTATTTTAGTTACTATATAGGATATTTATGAAGCAAAATTCATTAATTTTTTACATATTTCTTTTTTAATTCATCAAATAACACAAATTGAGTATTTGATCGATTATCACATTTTGATCACAGTTTTGTTTTTATAATCATTAACATTATAAAATAGCATTTTTTTCTGAATATTGTTGATAAAAATAAATTAAAATTAATATAAATTTACAATTAAATAATTAATGAATAATAATAATTAAAGATTGTTAACGAAATCGAAATTCAAACATTGGGAAACATGAAAAATCCTTTTTCCATTCTTTTAGGAGGTAATAATAATTTATAAATAATAATTTATTTAACTTGCATTAAATAAAAAAAGTTAATTTTGTAATATAAAATTGAAAAAATAGGTAAAATAAACATATATTATATTTACATTTATATTTAACCTATAAATTTTCTTATTAATAATAAATTTATCAATGCAGAATTAAAATAATATATCCAAATTCATTTAAAATGACTTAATTTTAATAAAAACAAAGTTCTAAATTATATTATTATGCTTTATTAAAACTAAATACGAATGGGTAGACTCGCCCCGCGAATTCTGGCTTTTTGTTTACAACAGCAAAACTTACATTCTTTTTGTTTTTTTTTTTCATATAAAATTAATGTAATCTTAGTCTTAGATAAGTTTATCACTTAACCAAAGTGAAAATAGTAATAATAATAATATACTTATGGAGCACCAACTAAAAGTTTGCTGATTTTCAATACAAATCTCTCAAGAGACGTTTGAACAGATCGGTTAAAAAGACACCAAATAAATAAAAACGGATCAAACTACTACAGCGCCATCTTCCTTAGAGTCTGAACTAAGTCCTACGCCGGTAAAAAAATTTTTATTTGTAATTTAAAATAGTGAAAATTAAATAAAACTAAAATGGGTAGACTCGAACCTGGATGGGTAGACTCGCCCCGGTTTACGGTACATTAAAATATTGTAAGAAATGTCAAAACATTATGAAATATATTTTTTGTGTTATGAAAAATTAGAAGTAATTGGTTATAAGGATATCAATACTTTTAAATACAAAATCGTGAGAATTAGTTTGAATAGCTTAAAAAACAGTCATGGAGTTTTTCAGTCGTCTCATTTGGTAATGAGGTTAATAATTATTTCACACACTGCATTAATGCTCTGAAAAACTAATTACATTATTAATTATTATAAATGAATTTCATTTTCTTTTTCGTCTCTTCAAAAAATAAACTAACCGGTAAAATACATAATTAAATTCCGCTCTCTGAAAAATCTAATTAAAACTAAGCAATTATTCATTGTAGAAGATCTTTTTTGTTGTTCAATGAGGAAAATTATTACGTAATGTATCAAAAGAATATTCTTCCTCGATAAATTTTAAAAATTAATAATATTCATTGGAAACTGTTTGTAATTATTTAATTAATATTAAAATAATGCAAAACAAAAATTATTAAAATGCTGTTCTTTTGAGAAAAAATGTTGCATACATAGCTCTTGAGAAATTTCTCAAAAGTAAATGTATATTTGTTCTAAAAATGGTATTTGTTCAAAAACGTGTAACTAACATATCAGAACAATATGTTACAATTAAGAGCATTATTATAAAATCATTTTTAGTATACGAACCTAAATAAACTTTTATTCAATTAGGGCACTAAAATTCTTTTTTTTTTAATTTTATAAGCGTTAGTTTTCTCAGAAAACAAAATCAAATAAAAATTTAAGAAATTTTAAAAAAATTAAGGAAATATTCACTTTTAAAATCGTATAAATCCGAAGAAAAATTTTTTTCATTATTCATCGATGCAAAAAACGAAAATTTGCTTTAAAAGCAAAAAGAATGATTTGATTTAAAAGCATGAGCATGTTTTAGAAGCATAAAAATCAGGAACTTGTTTATAAATAATTAATTGCGAAACAATTTGTACAATGCGTTTTTAAATATTTTGAAAATGGAAAATATTTTTGGTTCTAATTAGTTTGCATAACACTCATTGATTTGACGATTGTTTTTTGTTTTTCTTAATATTTTCATGCGCGTATTAATAGTTATTTAAGTTAATTTGGATGGGCTCAAATACTCAATTTCATGAATTAGAAAATCATAACAATTTTTCTAAATGGTTAAAAACTAAAAGCAGTTTTAAAACAAACCGAAATACTTTCCTGAAATGATACTCTGATCATTTATGCACGATCCTTGTAAGTTATGCTAAATATCTTATTCAAGTTGTAAGTTATACCAAATATCAATGACGCCAAAAGAAACGTATTAATTATTTTTGCAAAAAGACAAAACTTAAAGCTGACTCCCATTGTAATCGTAGGCTTGAATTTGTTGAAGAAAACTACTCAAAGGTAGTACTCAAATGAAATGAACAAATTTAAATTTTACCCAAAATATTTATTTGCAAGTTTTTGAAACACTGTTTTGCTTTTGCTATCACATATACACTGGTTATCATAAATTAAGGAAAATTCACAAAAATCGCGATAACTCAAGAAATTACACATGGAATTTTATGAAACTTACCCACAATATACAACACATAGTAAGGTATTAAACAACATAAAAAGAAATTATCAGACATTAATAGTAGTATAGAAATTAGCACATGTATAAAATAAACAAATTGGAAGTATCGGTTTGCAATAGAAAAAGTACCTTTAATATGGAATATGATTGCCTCTAGAAGCAATACAGCACAAACAGCGATGTGTGATGCTTTCAATTATGCGGTCTATCAGTTCAATAGGAAGTGAGAGCCATTGCTCTTGTAAAGCAGTTGCAAGCGTGGCAAGGGTCTGAGGGGGCGGATTGATGGCAGATACACGCCTCCCTAGAGCATCCCAAACGTGCTCGATAGGATTCAAGTCCGGGGATCGAGCTGGCCACTCCATGCGAGTAATTGTTTCCTGTTGAAGATAATCATCAACAATGCGAGCTCTGTGTGGTCTTGCATTATCGTCCTGTAACAGGAAGCAATCACCAATTGCCCCGGCATATGGGCGCACATAAGCATCAAGGATGTTGTCTCGATAAACCTGAGCATTCACGGTTCCCCTTGGAAAGACATGGAGGTATGTGCGCCCTCCTAAGGATATGCCTCCCCAAACACAGACACTGCCTCTTCCGTATGCATCTCTTTCACGGATGTTTGATGGATGATAACGGGTCCCAGGTTCTCTCCATATCAAATAACGTCTACTGTCACTTTCTAGACTAAACCTGGACTCATCCGTAAAGAGAACAGGCCTCCATTGATCTGACGTCCAGTGGACATGTTGTCGGGCCCACTGCAAACGGTCTCTCCTATGGCGTGATGTGAGCGGCACGCAAATGGCTGGTCGTCTCGCATACAGACCACCTTCGTGGAGCCTTCTGCGCACAGTTGACGTTGACACCAACCTTCCGGTGGCTGCAGCAAGAGAGGATCTAAGATGTGTCGGAGTAGCGGTTCTATTCCTGCGTGCACTTAATGTCAAATATCGGTCATCGGCACTGGTCGTAACAGTTGGCCGTCCTTGACTGAACCTCCTAGATGCCGAATCTGTGGTTTGAAATTGCCTCCAAAGTCTATGAACCACAGATGGACTCACATTTAGCCATCTGGCCACTTCTGATTGACTCTGCCCTGCCTCTAGTCTCCCGATGGCTCTCCATCGTAGTTCTTCAGGCAAATGATGCCTAGAGGTCATTATTACGAATTGGCTATCTCAGATTTTCAATGTCGCAATCACAGTAAAATTTGTGTGCTTTCTCTCAAACTTGGACTTTTATGCTCCAGGCAGATGACGTAAGCCGAGTGCAGCGCCACTAATTTGCATATTGCAATTTTACTCAGCTACTCTTAGTGGACAACATATGCAAATTTTGCACGGTTTGGCTTACTTTTGAAAGAGTTATCGCTATTTTTGTGATTTTTCCTTAATTTATGATAACCAGTGTATTTAAATAAAAATGAAAAGGATACTTTTGTCACTTTTGAACTGTTATTACATAGCACTTACACAGCTGGGCTATCGTCGACGGTCTGAATTTTTTACTTGATCTTAAGTCAAAGAAAATACCGGTGCAAGCAGTAACACAATTTAGATTTTAGGTGCTAGTAGTAGCCTCCCGTTTCCAAACCTTGCTCTCAGTTAAACTCGTTTTTGATTAAATAAAGCTGCAATTTAGCAAAAATGAATGAATTTCATCAGGAAGTATCAGTGATCTTTTAAATAACTGAAATATTCATTTGTAATTACAATATTATATGGTAGTGCTACTGTATTAGCCATTAATGGTCAGAAATATTTAGAAAGTTTTCCCCTCAAGTGTAATTAGAATAATTAACCATATTAATTATAATTTCATAATTCTAATTTTATATTTATAATTTTATAAATAGTTATAACGAAGCTAATTGTAAATATGACACCAATAAATTGTCGAATTTTTGCCATTATATACGCGACATTAGAAGCAAGAAATAAAAGTGTCACGCTGCTGATATGGTGTCTTTGGTTCGTTAAGGGATAAATAAAAGCTTTAAGGGAAATAATTTATTGATAAAACTTTCCTAAATGACGAAACATTAACAGTTTTAGATTATTTTAACTATGAAATATTCTCTTAAATTTAATAGATTACAATTAAACAATAAGTTATTCGCTAACTTTTACTTAAATGCCATGATTAAAAATTATCTTTATAAAGTAATCAACTAACGCTTCTAACTGAAATTACTATTTTAACAACATTATTGTTAGAAATAAAACTATATTATCGAAGTTTTAAGTAATAAAACATCTCATAACTGAATCATATGGATGATGTTTCCTCCTTGGTTCATGAGTTTTCCCTGTTTCCCTACGCTTGCGGTAGAAATTCCCTTTCATCCAGGGACTCGTCGTTCCAATAAATTCTAAGAGTTACAGTCTGTTTCTTATTCATTTACTTATCTCGCTCTGTTTGAACTTAAATGCGATGTTCCAAGTTCTGGCGGACCAACTCTAGCAGTTAATGCAATTTTGCTGCACTTCGCGTTTGAAGTTTTCTAAATCGATGGAAAGTTTTAGACCAGTTACTATAGGGAACAACTGCAAAATAAATTTGCTTCAGATTCTGAAAATATGTATATTTTTTTATTTAAATGTTATTTCAGTGTGATGCCGTAATAGGCATTACCTATTTATAAGCTTTTAAAATTTCTTTAGTTTTATAGATATATTTTTAATCGCGTTCAATCTAATTTTAATTAAATTAAGCCAATTATTTGAATTTTATTACATTTTATAAAAAGCAAATATAAATATTTTATTCTCTTTTTCTCAATCAATGTAACGGTTAACATTTTACTTTTCACGGCCACGACTAAATCAAACATCAAAATCTATTTATAACTCTTTATTCCATAATTTACTTTATTTCTCTTACCACAAAAATCTTTCACTTACAGGGTTATATTAATTATTTCAAATTTAATATTAATTAAGGGACTTTTGCTTTATTTTGACCATTTTATCTTTCGATAAATTGCAAACTATGGATCTAATTCCCTGCCCCTAACTGTCCGTTGGGAGCAGTGCAATTACTTTTAATTTTGAGCTCTTGGCGTTAGAATTGGGGGATTTTACCCCTCGGTCCGACCGTTAATGAACTTTTTCGAAAATCCTCATGCTAAAAAAAACGCATCTCTTTATCCCTATCAAAGATCATCATTTTATTCTTGATATATGAGGGCCATGATAAATCTAATAATATTATCTCTAAAAAGAAAAATTAACAATTCTTTTTTGAAATAATTTTGTTCAGTTCTTTGGAATAAATCCTTATACTAAAATCTTTACTACTACGGCCAAAATCCTCACAAAAACTGCAATGAATTTATCTCCATCATATAAACTGAACTTATCTTTCTTTGTCGTGAAAGGTGCCGGAAGTGTTGCTTCTTTTGCTTTGCCTGGTGAGCACCCTGTGACCAAAGTCACGAAGGTGAGCAGCATTAGCAACGTCACACTGTCGCAGATGCCCGTTCATAGGGTGACCACATTCACATATCACACACAACAGAGGACAACACGCAGAAAGAAACATCCATGAGCAGGATTCAAACTCGTAGCCATTGGCTTCGCAGTCAGGAACATTAACTGCTAGCGCACGTAGCCGGCCAAAAACATAACTAAATGGATAGCATCCATCAAAATTATATTAAGTATTATCCTATCGCGAATCCCAGGGATAGGTGTCTAAACCATGATCCTCAGTGGTTGGTGGATCATTGGTTAGAGTCCCCTTACAGCCAGGTTAACAGTGGGAGACTTTCATGGTTTTCTTCTCTATATACCGCAAATATGGGTCAGTTAATAATCAATAAATTAGAATAATATATAATCAATAAATTAGAACAATAGTTAAGAAAGTAAATAATCAATAAATTAGTACCGTCATTCGGGGCTACTTTGTGCAGCTGGGGCTACTTTGTGTAAATTCGAATTTGGCATTTTTCAAGTGCTGCTATTCAGTATTATGTTTATTTCACATTAAAAATGTGTGGAATTTGTAGATAGAAGTCTCTTCTATTACTACAAACATTTTTTCGAATTTTAAAACAATCTCAGAGTGTGTTTCGTTCATCCAATGTCAACAACTTTCCGAGGACGTCGGATGTCGAAAAGTGTGCGTGGAAACTTTAGCTGTGCAATGCAAAGACGTTGATAAAACAATGGTCGCAAGTGCAAAATTTTTTATTTATATATTAATAAACAATTATATCATGTTAGTGTTAAAAAAATTTGAAAATTAATAACAAATAAACGAAAAATGAAAAAAAATGCACTTTGGGGCTACTTTGTGCAAAGTTTCATTCGTTTTTTTTTTCGACAGAAAAATGGTCAGACATTATGAAAAAATACCTGGAACGAGAAACTACCGTGATTACACTTTAAAAAAGCTGCAACAATCTTTGCAAGCAGTTGCTGGTGGTATGTTGATTGCAGAAGCTTCTCGGGAGTACAAAATCCACAGAAATACTATCTCTAATAAAATTCACAAGAAACACATGAAACGTGCTGGTAAACTATTATTTTTCTTCTACAAGGAGTTTTCTAATGAATTAATCAAACGATTTACAGGACACATAAAAATATATTTTACAGGACATCAGGTGATTTTGACAGAAACTGAAGAGCAAGTTCTGACATGTTCATTCAAGCATGTTACGTTCAAATGTATCAATATTATAAATGTTAATGAATATGTAATAAATATTATTTTTGAAATATCATCCATTTCAATGTTAAAAAAAGTATATGGTTTCCTTTTGTTTAAACTCAAATGTTTTGAAATAAACATTCTTTTTAAGAAAAAATTCTTCAAAAAAAATGGTTTTTTAACGCTGAAAATTATCTTCAAACTGATATCGTTACATATCTTGATGCTTTTGTGTTTAAAAATGTCAACAATTAACTTTTTTAACAATTTTATATCAATATTTCACTAAAAACATGATTATTAAACTGAATTCCTATCGCTGCACAAAATAGCCCCATTTGGGGGCTACTTTGTGCAAGGTATGTTTTGACTTATTATTCGTAAATATTACATGCAAATAATGCCAATATTGATCAAATTCACTCGTCTGAGTCCAGTTATGAATATAATATCGATAAATTTTACTAAAGTCTGAATTAACATAGTTTTTTTACATGTCAAAGTTCAGAAACTGCGAAATCCTGCACGAAGTAGCCCCGAATGACGGTACGTACTTGACAACACTTCGAAACCATGTACAAAACTGAACGATATATATCAGCACAGTTAAAAAAGCTAATACAATTCAATTTATTTATTTATTATGCTTTTTGTCCTTACAATCGGTTTTTCGTTATTTTATTAAACAAGATATTCGAAATTCATCTCATCAAAATAAAAATTAACTGTTTTCAGTATTATTTTGCATGATGCTGTTGCTGGAGGCGAATCCATGACTGTTCCCCATATTAAATTCACCAAACAATAAAAGTTTCAAAATTCACAATAATTTCTCGTCAACCTCTGGAGATAAAACAAGTAAATAATTTGGCATTATTAAAAATAAATATACTTTTAAATTATTATGTTGCCTGAGTAAATCAATGAGTGCCCTAACAAAATATACAACAAAATATGCAGCAAAATATAAGCAAAAATATACAATAGATTTTTAAACACAAAAAAAAAACTGTTTAGATCAGCTGTTTCCATTAAAACTTTCAGTTTTACCCCAATTATAGCTCAGCTTGTTTCAATTTTCCGTTGCTGGAGCAAGAAAAAGTCCAATCAGTTTTGAGACTATATACACATTAGTGTATTACATAATAACCAATATGTGTTTTTAACAATGCGAAACTTGATAACATTGTAAGCCAATAATGTTATATTTCCTTTTACATTGATAAAAAAATATGGTCAAAACAAAAAAAAAGATAGATAAAAATTAATAACATAAATGGTTATATAGACTCAAAAAGTTTCAAGACCCTCGTCAATGAACTTCCACGCATGCCCCCTTCGTCGCATGAAGAATATCAAGTCGATAGTCGATTTCACGCAAGGTAGCGGCTAGCATGTCGGCAAGCTTTCATGTTTCTGGCATTGTTAATCGCCATAATGTGCGCATATGGGGATCTGAAAACTCCCATGAATGCCGTGAGACACAAAGGGATTCCTCAAAGTTTAATGTGTGGTGTGGACTAATGCACGACCGAGTCATTGGACCATTCTTTTTTACAGAAAAGACGGTCTCATAAGTCGTACAGTGAAACCTGCCAAGTTGACCACCCTTGTAAGTTGGGCACCTGCATAAGTTGACCTCAATTATCAAGAACGGAACTTTTCCTATATAATATAAAGAAACAAAACCTTTGTAACTTGACCACCTGTCTATCTTGTATGTTGACTACTGAAATAAGTCAATTTTGTCTAGGAGTATTATGGAATTCTATTCTAAAAACCTCATAAGTTGACCAGAAAAAAAATTCAGAAAATTTTCTGTCATTTTGGCAATGTATGTTAAAATTTCACTTGTTTGGTGAAATAGTGTAAAAAGCTAATCTAAACCCTGTTGTGAGTTGACCATCAGGGGAAACTGTAAGGAGTCAGCTTTTTACCATTTCTTTCATCCGTTCAATGAAAACAGGTGTGTTAGTTGAAAAGTTGCTCTTACTGTTGCAATAGTGAGCATTTGAATAAATGAATACTCTGAATCTTTGATCTTTAAGTGTAGTAAATAAATTTTAAAGTGTCCAAATAATTTTATTTTGTGAAAGATTTCAAATTACATGTTTTCGTGTTCTGATATTTTAAGAAATTATATTTATTAAGCACTTCACATGCATAACTAACCAAATAATTTTTCAATAAAAAATTAGTTAAATATTAGAATTGTATGTATCAAATTGAAGTTCATTCAGGTTTAAACACATTTCTTAACATATTCATTTGCATATTTTCTGAATAAAATTTTTAAGTCAAGTAAAAAAAAAATTCAATATATAGCAACATGATATAGGAAAAGAAAAAGTAAACAATGACCCACCCCCTCTATAAGTTGACCACTTGTCTAAGTTGACCACTAAAACAATGCACCACAAGTGGTCAACTTACACAAGTTTTACTGTATACTTAGACATGTTGGAAAACTTCGTATTTTCACAACTAGAAGAGCTTTAGCCACATTTCTTTTTGCAACAAGATTCACATTTCATTTGCCTCTTTAGGGTATCATCGTTCGTAGTTCTTTGAATGACCATTTTCCAGGAAGATGGATTGGGCGAGGAGGTTCAATTCCTTGGCCACCCAGATCACCTAATATAACGCCGCTGGACTTTTTTCTTTGGGGATTTATAAAGGACAATGTTTACAGGAGAATCGTGTCGAACATTGATGACCTAAAAGTCAGAATTACAACCGCAATAGCCTCTGTCGATGCCGACATGCTTGCCGCTACCTGGCGTGAAATTGACTATCGACTTGATATTCTCCGTGCGACGAAGGGGGCACACGTGAAAGTTCATTGACAAGGGTCATGAAACTTTTTGAGTCCATCTTACCATTTATGTTATAAATTTTAATCTATCTTTATTATTTTATGAGTTATTAAACATCAAAATGGATCCGAGACCTTATAAACTCCCTGTATATATATGCCGTTCTTGTCTTATAAGGGATGCATGCAAGTAATTTTTTAATAAATTTGTGTGACTGATTTTAAATATAATATTTTTAAAAGATTTTATTTTTTTATTTTACGCATGTAAGATGCATAGACTCGTGTTTTTATTTCATTAAATTATCGATTAAGAAAAAAAAGAGAGAGAAAAAGCAGAGATGATTTTAAATAATAATTTTTCATCTTAGTTAAAAGAGAAGAAATTTACTTTAAGCACTAAAATTAAAAAACGAAAGAACATTACAACTTAAAAATAACAATTACTATAACGTTAAAGCAAAAACGTTATCAATATTCTTGAACTAGAAAAACTGCGTTTAACGAAACATCAATAATTAAAGAAAAAAAATTATCTTGAAATAAGTTAAACTACATGCTGCGGAATATCTTTTTCTCCTTCCCATTTGCAAAAAAAGAAAAGAAAATACAGCATAAATTGTTATTAATCGATATTCCTAATTAACTATCTTCACAACACTACTGAAATCCCCAGAGAATTCCTCAATAAATTCTTCTTGCATATACTCGTAAAATATTATATTTTCAACACAGAACTCGTATATTTTGACGATATACAGTCTACAGTTTGAGTCTGTTTTGTTTCATTTTATACGAACTCGGTTAATCTATAATAATAAAAGGAAGAGTTCTTCTGCGTGCCTGTCTCTTTCATTTTCAGAACTGTTTGTGCTAACATTTGTGCAATGAGTGCTAAGGACTATTTTGTTCCCCGAATCAAGAAATCTCTCAAAAAATTTAATTGCTTCATTCGGAAAAGACACTGGGAAAGTAGCATTTTTGTATTAGTTTCGTATATAAATGCTGAAAAAAAAACACAAATAATTAAATTCGAAAAAGATAAAACTTCTTTGAAAAAAACGCGCTAAGAAGCAGCAGAAATTTCAGAAAAAAGTATCAATCCAAGAAACGAATGAAATAAAAATAAAAATATGACCACCGAAGCCGACGTCTTCAGGGGGTACCGGCCTCGGTAGCCATTAAAAAAAAAAACATTTCTATTTGAGGGAGAAGCAAATGCTTAAAAAATCTCCCTCAGTACCCCGATGGTTTTGTATAGAGGTCCAGGAAAAACAAGATACATTCAAAATAATTAACAAATTAAGAGAAGAAAATCAATCAAAATCATCAGAAAAACTCACTAAGTCACAGGTCAAGCATCAACTTCAAAAACAAGTAGAGGAAAAGAAAACACTCAAAACTGAAAAACCAACGCCCCCTATTATAATGCGCAGAAGAAATGGAAAAGGTCAGGAGAAAGAAATACGTAGACAAATTAATAGATTGCTTAACTGGGGCTGCTCAGTTAAGACTAGAATTGCGCCCTGTCAAAAGAGAAAATTATATAAAAACTTAGAAACCATCAATCATTTTTTAATTAAAAAATTAACATTACAAAAATTAAAAGGAAAATCATTTTTACTCAAATTATTTAAAAAATTATCCACAGCTTCCCGAAAACTTTCAACATTATTGCAAATTTTGACTTCAAATTATTGCAAATTTTTTTATATACGTGCATTCGTATAAAACTTACTATCAATTTTATTAAGTTAATAAATTTACTTGTTTGCATTGTTAGAAGCAAATCTATTTGTTATATCTTCTAATTATTTCTTTTATTTTCTAGGTTATTTCTTTTTAATTATTCAAAAGATAATATTATTGAGGTTTGCTAACTTATAACATTCTTCAATTAAAAACAGTGTTTTTTGCTTGTTCTTCCATCGAAATTACAAAAAACTCTTATTGTGCATACCGCTAAAAAAAACTAGGGGAATTTTTTTCGCGCAGGCAACAAGGAACTAAAAGCAGAAATATCAAATGAATGAACAGACGTAAGCAAGAACACCTAAACGTATATGATTGCATATTTCCTAAGGTAACGTGGATTAGTTTTTTAATCTGGACACAGCTCAAAATGCTTGTTTACGAAAATAGGCACAGCTACAAAAAGTTCGGAAATTTTTACTGAAGCGCTTTGGAAATGATTTTTCGGTAAAATTAACTAAGAAATATAGCTTCATAATCTGTAATAAAACTTGATAAATGTGGTAAAATTTGGTAATTTTATCTTGATACATTGGAACATGGAGTGAAAAACCTTTATTCCGTTAAATTTACTTTACATTTTTGTATTTATCAGTATATGTGAGGTAATGAGGAACTATAATTTTGAAAACCAAAATTTCTGGTAAACCATTGGCAAATGAATGGAAAAATTACCAAATAAATAGTTTACACACCATATATTTGGAATCTTATTACCAGAATTATGGTTCTTTTTAACAGAAATGCCATTACCTTACTATACGGTAATTTAACCAGTTTTTTTCTCTGAGTAATAAATATTTATTTTTGATTTAGAATTTAACTCAAGTTCAAGAGAATTAAACTACGTCTCAAATTTGATAATGTGAAAAAATCACTTTTTAATTTTGTTTAAAGTCAAGCTTTGGAATTTCTTCCTAATGACGTAAATAATAAAAAAAGCAACGGTAATTAAAAAGAGGAAACACCATACTTTTTGCCCAGGTAAATAAGCCAGTAATAGTAGCAAACAGTGATAGAAACAGTGGTGCAGACTAATGGAAACAGTGGAAAGCAGTAAGAGAAATGGAAAAAGTGCCGCAGCTTCGCTTTTTAAAAAATTCAGGAATATTCTGTGCTCGCTCTACCACAGAAGCCAATGAAAGTAAAGTTACAATGTGCATTATTTCTAAATCAAGAAGCACGTTTACCTTTTATTAGGAGTTTTGTTGATGGAAAAGAAAGCCTTTTCAAAAGTTTCTGGAAGACCGGTGTATCGTTCTTTGCAAAGAAGTCAGAACCTAACAAGGACCTGACTATGTATCGGAATCTACTTGAAAGAGACAAGAACTAATTTTTCTAAATCTTTACACTCTTAAATATGAACATTATCTGAATATTGTCTGTTAGCAAAATATTGAAGAGCAGTAATGGAATCAGATAAGATATCCGCGGTTTGGAATGATAACGATCAGGGAAACATTTACTTTAATGAGTTGTAAATAACTCTAATTTCGTCACCATTATATTTAGTATGCTACCCATTGGGAATTTAAAGTGAGAAAAAATCACAAAGCAAACTGGTCCACCCTCTCGCTTTATCATTGAACATGGACGTTTCCTTACAAACAAGTAGCCATGAATCAATATATAATATGATTCAATAAATGAATCAATATATGCTGTGGTTTGGAATTAAATTAAATAGGTGAAATTTAGAGTCAAAAAAATAAATAAATAGAAAATGAGTCCAGCTTTCATAGACTAAAAATAATATTTCGTGATAGTGCAAATAAAAGTTTACGAAAAATTTTTTAATCCTTACGAGCGACATTATAAAATACTGCAAATCTATCATTTATGCTTTTATCTGAAAAAAACATTTCATTTATGCTTTTATCTCTCTTATAAGTGCTTCGGTATCACGTAAAGTTGAGGAAACTAGTTTTTTTGAAAATTTAGCTCTAGTGTTTTAGTATAAATAGAAGTGTGCCGGAATTATGGAAAAAATATTCAAGTATGTGCTTGCCGTGTAATCCAATTTATTTGACGAAACCCGTTTCAAAAAAATATTAGCAGGGGTGTTTCGGTATATATCAGAATATATACCAAAGAAGAAAAATGTCCCCGTATGCCCATACTGTGAATCATTTATAATAGAAGGAAATCATATTAGGAAAAATTGACAGAGAAATTCTGATATGCAATTGATTTTTTAAAGAATCGAATTTTCATTTTCATACAGTGAAATCATATGAAATTTAATAAACACATTCTTTGAAATTTAGCATAGTTGCCATATATTAAATAATAATTATAAATTCTCGGAAGCACTAAAATAATATACTTTCCAAAAAAAGGAATAATTTTTTTAAGAAAAACCTACATTCTTTTTTAAAATAGCAAACACAATTTTAATAAACAATTTTCAGTAGGTTTCATTTAACAAAACATCTTTTTTAGTTTAATTTTTTAAAACTTTTTTTAAGTAAAAAATCATGTATTTTTTCAAAAGAAACTTCCATACGCAATTTTAATAAACAATTAGCAGTAAGTTATATTAAACAAAACAAAAATTTATGAGTTTAATTACTTTAAACTTAATATATTTAACCAATGAACAAAATGGATAATGTAAAAATATTTCTTTAACTAATGCCATCAAAAATACCAAAACAAATACGCGTTAATTAGTATACAATTTTGTAAAAAAATATAGTTTTGTTACACATGGTACAGATTTTGCACATTTTCGTTAAGTTATTGCTTCTTTTTTAAAGAAATACCCCCTTTCTCATATACTAAACATGAAAAACCAGATATACATAATATCTCATATACATAATATGAAAAACCAGAAAAAAACATTTCTAAAATATCACAATAACGTATTTTTGAATTTTTTCCTTCAAGGCCATTGGTAACTTTATATTAAAAATGTACTATATCATTACGATGTACAAGACAAAATATCTAGTGATACTATCAATGTATTTTTATTTCAAATTAATAATTAAAAAAAAATATTTATATATATTTTTTCTGCTTTATATATTTTTCTATCGTCCTTTCACTGCTATTTAAGTAAAATAAAATAAATAAAATTAGCTAAAATGATTGACAGTGAAAATTAGCATTAACTGAAGTGTACAAATTCTTCCTTTAATTAAGAAATCAATTTTTTTTAAACTCTAGGGGAATCCAAACCAAAACATCAAGGATATGTTTTTAGTAATACATTTTTCAATGTCTCGGATATTTGTATACATAATTATGCCATTAATATTTTTCTTCTGTTTTATACATGTCTCCATCTTCTTTTTACTATTCTTTAAATTAAAATGACAGATAAAATAACAATTCTTTAAACAATAACGGATGATGAGTAATAATTAAATCCAAGTATATTATTTGTTACTTTAAGTTTTTCATAACTGAAGTTGAATTTTTATACAGGTTTCCAAATCAAAGCAAGATTTCGTGCTTTGAGGACTTGTTTCATTCAAAAAATAAAACACTGAAAAAATATTTTTTAAAAAGCAACTAAACTCAATATTGAAAAGATATCAACTATTTGTATAATCTAGAAAAAAAAAATTAAAAGATTTTATCCATGGGCGATTTCACCAGGGTAGCACTTTCTCCCAAAGTAAAATTTTACATCCGAAGAGTTTGTTTACAAGATATTTTGAAAAAAGTTTTCGCAATCATGAAAATGTTTTTGAATGATAGTGAAGTTTTGAATAATAGTTTGAACAATTGAAAGTGTTTTTAAATAAATGAAATTTAAACGCAATTTCAAAAAAAAAAAATAATAATTAATTTTTATTAAGTATTTCCCTTTTTTTGCAAATAACGACATTTTTGCATTTTTACAGCAAGATTTAAAAACAATAATAGGAACTTGAGAATAATTACATTTTTAAGCTTAAAAAAGTATTGATGTTATTTATAACAGCAAATTTAATTAAAATAAATAATAAGATTCGAGTTTTGTTAAGAGTGAAAATAAAACAAATGAAAAAAAAACTAAATCAACTTTCATTATTTTTATAAATAGCTATTTGTTGTAAATGATAACATAAATTAGTTCTTGCTACTACCACATCTGTCGCATTCGTACAAAAAAAAGAAAAGAAAACCTAATAATTTCTCTTTATTGGTTCAAGTTGTAAGCCTTCACATTAATTTACTTCAAAATTCATTACTGTTAATCGTTTTTTTTCTCATTTGGACAGTAAGCATAAAAAAAAGCTTTCACAATATGCATCATATTAATTAATAATTTATTTTATGACATTCTTTAAGATCCCGCAAACAAGAAATTTATGAAGAAAAAAAATGCAAATGTCTTTTACCCTAATTACATAAATAATTAAGCATTCATCACCTATTGTATTTTTGGCAAATGAAATAACAATTATTTAAGATGCCGTTAGAAATATAAGCAAGATATTTTTTAATTCCCTTTACTCATATAAAACAAATAAATGCTTCAAAAATAATTACTTATTTGATATTTTTCAACACTAACTTTATGTATTGCTTTTGTTGATACTGACTTAGAATTTAAATAGATTTAGTGTTAGTTGCCCCTTTCCTTCAGACATTTGTTACTTGTAAATATTAGTAGATTAAAAATTAATTTGTTTTGATTAACAGTTTATTAACTTCATTAGATCCTGATTCGCATTCAGTATTCAGAAACCTTTTTTTGGGAATGTTTCGGAAACTGTTACTAGAAAAAATTCAAAGATATTGGTATTTTTATTTGTTAGCTGGCTGAAATCCCTTTCTTTCTACAGGATAAAAAAATAAACCATCACAAAATCGATCTTTATAGACACTACGAATTCGTGCACCTAAGTGAAAGGTGTATACTGACTGAATAGATGCAACTAAAATAATTCTATTATTTTTATTTATTATTATTTGTGGTGTTTCTGGCGGCTTTACGTAATTAGATTAAGCAAAAAAAAAGTTTCTAGAAATTCATATTCTATCAAACTAAAGATTCCAACTCATGGTAGTCAACATTCATCCCAATCAAAAAATTTCAACCATTACTAACCCGTATTGGAATATATAACATACGGTATAAAGGCGAGTGATCTAGGTGCAAACGTTTTCAGTATTTGTAGCTATTATTCATTACTTACCCCTATCGGAATATATAACGTATGGTGTAAAGGTGAGTGATCTAGGGACAAACAATTTCAGTGTTTATAGCTATTAACCATTGCTTACCAGTATTGGAATATATAACGTATGGTATAAAGGCGAGTGATCTAGGGACAAACATTTTCAGTGTTTATAGCTATTAACCATTACTTACCCCTATCGGAGTATACAACGTATGGTGTAAAGGCGAGTGATCTTGGGGCAAACTTTTAGCATTTTCATTGTTTATAGCTATTAACCATTACTTACCCCTATCGGAATATATAACATATGGTGTGAAGGCGAGTGATCTTGGGGCAAACTTTCTGAATTTTCAGTGTTTATAGCTTTTATACAACCTTTAAATTACATAGAATAATTCGTTTTGGTGTTTACTAGAAAATAAAATATTCTTTCATCCCAATTTTAGGGTTATTCAATATCAAATTCGGAGAGATATTACATCATAGTTTTTACATTGTGTCACTTTCGCGTTGATGATTGTGCTTACCTGATAGAAGAAATGAAAAATAATTAAATTTTAAAGAAATGCAAAATATTCCTCTTTCAATTAAGTAGAGCTATAAGATAATGCAGCGGTTCCTTTTTTTTCGGCTATGAATCCCTAAATAACCAACCTTTTTTCTGTGTAACCCCGACTATTAAATAGGATATATAAACATAATTGTGAATATATCAGCCCATAAAATGCTAGTTTATTCTGAAAATATCTAATAAGAGGAATAAATCTTTTTATCGTTAATAATCTTAAATTAAATTTTATATATAACAGTTCAATTCACAGTCATTGAACTTTATCTAATTCAGTCATGAAGTTGTTTTTGATGCATATATGTTAGCTGAAAATGAATAAAATATGCAGAATTATGGTTTTGTGGGAAATGGAAACAAAAAAAATAGTTATTATGAAAATATATTTCTTTATTCCAGAATTCAGAAAAAAAAATTTCGATTTATAAAGCCCAATGGGAGATATTAATACAATTTTTGCAAATCCATATCCTTTTCATAATTTAAACCAAATGGCAAACGATATATTAAATATATAACAGATTATTTATTAGATTTAAATATAGTTGAAAATTTCAAAATTATTACCAGTTAAAAAAAGTGTCTTAACTCTCGGAACCCCAGGGTTCATCATTCATCATTTGGAAATCTAAAATATGATACTGATGTTATCTTTAAAATATTTAATATAATATATGATGTTATCTTTAAAAAAGAAAATTCGGCTACAGTTTGTTTTATTTCAATGATTAACGTTAATTCTATGAGAAAAATTATTTTCCCAAGCATCGCTCTCCGACGAATTTAAATTTTTAAATAATATTTTGGGATCGAGGTTTAAATCTGATACCTATGTGTTATGGTATCAGAAATGTACTTTATGTTATGATACTATAGTTCAAGATGAACTATAGTTCAAGATGAACTATAGTTCAAGATGAACTGTAGTACCATAACATTACGTTTCATAAATACGAGAATATGGTGCTTTGCATTACATTGAGCTTGCAACAAATTTGTACAACATTTTATTTAAAAACGCTCCAAAATATTGAACATTGTATAAAATGTTATTGCCCTTAATTTTGTTAAGCTATTATTCCTGAAACTGTGTTTCTTAAACAATTTCAAAATATCACTTAACATAACAATAGTTATTTAATGTAAAGAAATTATAAGAAATCGCTTTCACTCTAGTAGGCCAGATGGCGATGATATAGTGCAAATGCGTTTTACTTCATTGCTACATGGAGAAAATATACTCTGGAAAAATTACCGTACTATATGGTAATGAAATTTCTTTTAAAAAATCATAATTCTTGTAATAAAAACCAAAATATATGGTATTTAAGCCATTCATTTGGTAACTTTTCCGTTCATGTGGAAACAGTTTGCCAGAAATTCTGATTTCCCAAATTATATGCTTATTATCACTCATTAGATAATACAAAACTGAAAAGTAAATTTAACGTAATAAATAGTTTTTATACCATGCTCTAACGTATCATGCTAAAATTGCAATATTTTATCAAAGTTTTCTTTTTTTTAATTTTATATTATAAAAACATGTTTGATTGTTTTTTTTACCAAAATCACTACCAAAGAGCTTCGATGAAAATTACCGAGCTTTTTTAGTGTTTCCACAGAGCCAGAAACACCATAAATTTTATCATATTCTGGTGGTTTTGACCAAACCATTTTCTGAGTATCTTTGACCATGCTTTTTCTGAACTTTTGGAGCGTATTGAAGTATGGTATTTTTCAAAATTGCTGCAATCTCAATTCGGTGCTAATTTAAACCATATTATCGAACTTCTTAAACTTTATTTTAACATACTATTATTCCACTTAAACATTAGCATGGTTTCATGTAATACCTTATTAAAGAAGCAGAAAATTCGCACTGTGTTGCGGTCCATAGTTGAACTGATTTTTATAAAATTGCAGGGTACATGAGACATCTGCTATGTTTTCATACAAAATCGTATAAGTTAAAAATAGGCATTCAAACTAAGAATTAAAACTTTACTCCTTATAGAGCATACACTCATACCCTACATGCATAAAAGAAGATTCTCTGGTGAACATTTGATGGGATAGAAGTTCGCGAACCATTTTGGCCCGACTTACAAGTGGACATCTTAAGAACCTTCCCGAGCGACATTTTACGAAGGAAGATCTTTCTGGCTTACAAGGAATGTAATACATAACAAGAACATATCTTACAGTGTTTTGGACTTTGTTGATATTATTAGAGGCATTACATAATTCCTAACTTTTAGATTTTCTTTATTTCATAATTTTAATCATACTTAGCCCCTCTTTAAATAAATAAAACAGTTAATTAATTTTCATTTAATTTTATTAAGAACGAGTGCAAGGATTTCTATTCTCAATAAATGCAACGGTTAACTTTTTATTTCAATACAAAAGTTTAACTATTTCTTATTCAATGACAAGTGAGTATCGAAATCTGTAATTTTTTTTCCTTGAAGCATATTAAATATTAACACATGCGTTATTAGGTTTACCTTAATTTCCAACGAACTTCTTAACTTTAAATTATCTAAACATTAATATGAGGTATGGTGAGATTGACTTTACTTTTGGCTGTGTTTTTTTTTTTTTTTTTGTTGATGATGCTGATATGTCTATAATGAATCTCACCTGTAATACATAAGCGTTGATCAAAAACTTCTTTTGGTTTGGTATTTGATTAAGCAGGCCGTGAAGGATTTATCTTCCATGCCCTGTCCTTATTAATATTATGCAAAATTTGTTATTTTACTTGAATTGTCACTTGGATAAGAATATTCTTTTTATTTTGCGTCTCAAGATCTGCAATAAAATAAAAGTTTTTTTTAATAATATAATCCCCATCTACTTCAATTCGTCAATCTACTGTTTTCCTCCGTCTACTTCAATTCGTCAATCTGCTGTTTTCCATATCTACTTTAATTAGTCAATCTACTGTTTTTCCCATCTATTTCAATTAGTCAATCTTCTGTTTTCCCCATCTACTTTAATTCGTCAATCTACTGTTTTCCCCACCAACTTCAATTCGTCAATCTACTGTTTTCCCCATCTATTTCAATTCGTCAATCTACCTCAACTGACATACATTTTTCATACCAGACTTACAAATGAAGGTTTAATAACATAATTCTTAGCTGTAATCAACGGTAATATAACTTGCATCAGTTAGTTGAGAGGATTATAACCCGCTACAAAAGAAGTGGAAATTAAATCTTTACATAACTAAGTTAAATTTAAAAACTTTTTCCCATTTCATTATCATTTACCACAAAATATATATGCGTAAGAAACTACCTTTATTAGCGATGCAATATTTTCCAAATTTGGAGATTTCTTTGAAATTGAGAATAGTAAGTATTATTTGAAAAGTACCTTTTCTTTGAACAGTATTATTGTTCAACGCGACACAATACCATATGATCCTTGATCGCCTTAAGTATACGTCATAAAATGATTGTTTTTATGATTCAATCATTTTATATAAGAGCATAACATCAAAATTTCTTTTACCTGAATTGTTGTTGTTGAATTTTTCATAAAAAAAAAGTTCCTACGTTTTCGTAATCCAGGATTATCCCTTTCCCTGTCCCAGAAGACATATATCAAATGAATGATACAATCGTATTCTTCACGTTGAACAATATATATTCCCTATAGAGGAAACTGTAATAAAATCATAAAAGAAATGAAAGGAATGGCTTTTCAGATACACATATAAAGAAAACAAAAGAAGAGTTATAAAATATCGTGGATACGTTTTTTTTTTCAGCAATGTGTTGTTTTCCTGATTTTTTTCATCACCGTTTCTAAATCTAGGGGACAAAATAAATTATTCACGCTAGAACCTCTCTGGAAGCATACACATCTGAAAGATGGAGAAAAAATCATTCGAAACAGCCCCCTAAAAACTACGCATGGAGCAAAAAAATAAATAAAAGAAAATTGAGCTGCAGACCGTGAAATCGACGTTTGGGACAAGAAAAACGGATACAGTGATAAATTGGATTTTTCAACTTTACTTTTTATCTTTAACGTCAACTTTGCGTTGTTCTTTTCTTCTGGCGCGTACTGGAATCCTGCACTTCACCGATATTGAAATATGAATTTAAAATGCTGAATTTCTTTTTTTTTTTTCAAAATTCTATCTTAGCCTCTTTTTGTGGCTTTTGTTTTCAAACTAAATGAAGTCGACTTCCGAAATGTTTTTCTTAGTTTGCCCTTTTGTTGAGATGTTCTTGCGGTTTATTGATTTTGACAGAGACAAAATCAATTTGCTTTTCAGTTAAAAGGGAACATTTTAGGGAAATGATGGATTTAGCATGCGTGTTAGATTTACAGTCGAATCGTTCCTTGGAAAATGAATTTCTGGGGAAAAAAATAATTGAATTTCTCGTGCCGTGAAATAATTATATTTTAGAAAATTACTTATGAATGAATTAAGGAATTTTTCGTTATTTCTATCCTAATTATTTTGTGTGTTTGCATGACTGATTGCATTTTTGAGAGAACTAAGAATAAAGGTAAGCTCGGCATGATAAGATGCGTAGCGCGCAAACGGAAAAATGGAACACCTTAATTACTTTTGACTTAATGGGTGGATTTTAGCGTCGTCTGATTTATGGATGATTATATGATTTACGAGCCAAACTTTAAACATGCTAATAGATTAATTCAGACTACAGTTTGAGTTAAGAAGCTAGATGCAAAGACGCCTTTCTCTGAAGAAATTTACCTTTTTACCACGGATTTGGATTTGTGGCCCCAAAATACGAAAAGTAAGCTTAATCTGTAATATATAATTTCAAAAGTTTAGTTCCTTACTAAACTTTCGAGCAATAGTTAGTTTTTTCCTCTGTATGTATTTTCATTTACTGAATGTTTCATCTAAGGAATAATATTTTGAGAATTTTTATTTCTCAAACCCTATTAGACCTATCCCCTTCACATTTTGGATCTTGTCATTTAAAATTTCAAAAATTAAAGTGGTGTAAAAATTTATCTGCCTTACAATTAAAGTTTTTTTTCAAACGCCACAAAGTTAAATATTGAAAATAGTTAAATAATTGTGCAAAAATAGCTTTCTGCATAATATTATCTTTTGATAAATAAATGATAAATAAATATTACAATTGTGTAAGCAAAGATATGAGGTAGTTCAAAATTATGGCTAAATACGCATAAAAAGAAATAAGCATTAATGGAGAAAGTAAAATTAATATTAAATTTTTATGATACATTATGCAGCAAGAATCATAAATTTGCACATATATGCATTTATACAATATTTGCGCATATATGTAAACATGCAGCCATACAATATTTGCTTTAATGTATAAATATGCATGTATACAATATTTGTATATATGTATAAATATGCATGCATGTAATATCTCTTAAAGCTAAACTAATATTACATTTAACATAAACACAATTAAACATATACATAGCACAGATAGAATATCAATAAGAATTCGAACGAAACCGAAGTGAACCAAAGTTAAATATTATAAAATTGTTTTATGCAATTGTAACATTTGTGTAAATCTTAAGAGAACAACAATAAGTTGAGTTTCCAGCTAGTAACATGATAACATTTCATAACAAATTATATGAATTATTTGACTTATCAATCCGAGAAGAAGATTAAAATTACTCGAAAATTATCACAGAATACCTTAACCAGTAAAGAAAATTTAAACGTACTGGATAATAAAGAGGCTATGATGGCTTTGTCAATTCAATCCGAATTGAAGATTTCACACTCACTCGTACACTGTCAGCTGACCGTCTTCTTAGCACCATATTGTCAATACTTAGAAATTGCACAATTTATCACCTTTAAACTTTTAATAATGGTTCAAACGCATTTGTTATACGCTTAAAGCATGCCTTACTATCATTTCAAGCAAGAATTTTGTTAAATATCTTAAACATGCAAGAATTATTTGCCCTATTTACGGAGCACCGATAAACATCAACGGGCTACAGATTTGTGTGCAACATGAAATTCGGAAAAGTATTACAACACAATTTTTAGAGTGTAGATGAACAGTTTCATTTTGATAACATCTAATATATTTTACTGCGAAAATAAATAAAATTATAATCTGTTTTTTTTTTATGAAAACGAAAGGCGATTTTCTTACAGTGAATAATTATTTATTGATGCATACATTGTCCATTCTTGTTCAATACCTTTTGCCATCTTTCCATCAGTATCATGATTCCACGCGCATAAACGTCTATCTCTTCATTGGAAAAAAATTGATCCAGGTGAATTTCGACCTTCTAATTTGAAGTACAATTTTACGGTCTAAAAATTGTTTAGAGTCATGAGCATTGTTATAGGCAACCCACTTCTTAACCCCAGTGATGATACACTGGAAGAAATTCTTACTTTTTTGACGTTTTAAAAGTAAATCACAAATGTCAAAGCGATGGTATAAATTTCCTTCTGTAAGACTATCAGTAACGCAGGTGTCGAGCTTTGAGATTAAGCCTTAAACTTTTCAAATGATCATGAATGGTCAAATTCGATACATTTAATGTCTCTCACTAGTTGTTATTTACCGGTTTGTCTCAAGTAATGCCTTTATTGTATCTTCATCAGCTTAAACTGGTGTCATACATCTTCATGCATCTATCGAAATTTTGCTGCCATTACATATTTTCCATACACGTCAGAGATTTTTTTTCCTGCTTGAACAGCAATTTTACCTTTTCGAAACAAAGAAAATAAATATACCAAAAATTCTTTTCACTTCCCATATTTGAAAAGGCACCAACCTAAAAGAACAACTGCGAACGAACTTTTTTTTACAAGCAAACGTTGCTATATCAGCCGACAAAATATATTATGTTTACGTAGCTTAAGTGTGACGTTGGCTGTGAAAAAATATAATTAAGTCTTCTGTTTCGAAAAAACGAAATTACTTTACGAATAATAGATAATGCCGTAATTACTTAACTACAAATATATAAAGGTTTGTAATTTAAATTTTATCTAATTCATTTTATTCTATTTATTCAAAATTTATGAATGTATAACAGCGAAAATAAAGTAAACTAAAATAAAGTTATTTTAAGAAAGTTAAAAATTATAGAGATGAAACTTATTGTATTTTAAAGATAAAGATTTATATTTCATTCAATTTATATTATTCAATTAATTCAAAATTGATATATAATACTGTAAAAATAAAATTCTACCTCAAAATGTTTGAAAGAAAACAGATGATATCTTAAAGTATTTTGTTGTTAAGATAAAAATATGAAATTAAAAGTTTATCTAATTAATACTATTCATTTAACTTAAAACTGATACCGTAAACCGGGGCAAGTCTACCCATTTTTTCAGTTTGTAAACTTTCAAGTGGTCAAACTTTTGTAAATATTAAAGAAAAAAGGCTTTTAATAAGTGTTTCGGAATCGCTATTTATCCCTCTTTAAAGCTGTGAAATCTATTTTAGAAAATATTAACAGTTACGCTGCTACTGTATATTTTTATAGAACTGCTGACAAATCTCTCGTATGGGGCGAGTCTACCCATTCTACTAAAATGAATGTCAACATTGTAAATAATCAAATTTTACTATTGAATTGTTATTTTAGTTAATATATAGGATATTTATGAAGTAAAATTCACAACTTATTATATATTCCATTTTTTTATTCATAAAATAACACAAATTGAGTATTTGATCGATTATCACATTTAGATCACGGTTTTGATTTCATAATCATTAACATTATTAAATAACATTTTTTTCTGATTATTGTTGATAAAAATAAATTAAAATTAATATAAATTTACAATTAAATAATTAATAAATAATAATAATTAAAGATTATTAACAAAATCGAAATTCAAACATTGGGAATCATGAAAAATCCTTTTCCCATTCTTTTGGGAGGTGTGATTTTTCCTACAATGTTTTCTCGTTGAATAAGCTCTCGTAATATAAAAATTGAAATATAAGAATCTTGTAATATAAAAATTGAAAAAATAGGTAAAATAAGCATATTTTATATTTACATTTATATTTAACCTATAAATTTTCTTATTAATGATAAATTTATCAATGCAGAATTAAAATAATATACTCAAATTCATTTAAAATGACTTAATTTTAATATAAACAAAGTTCTAAATTATATTATTATGCTTTATTAAAACTAAATACGAAAGGGTAGACTCGCCCCACGAATTCTGGCTTTTTGTTTACAACAGCAAAACTTATATTCTTTTTGTTTGTTTTTTTTCATATAAAATTAATGTAATCTTAGTCTTAGATAAGTTTATCACTTAACCAAAGTGAAAATAGTAATAATAATAATATACTTACGGAGAACCAACTAAAAGTTGGCTGATTTTCAATACAAATCTCTCAAAAGACGTATGAACAGGTCGGTTAAAAAGACGCCAAATAAATAAAAACGGATCAAACTACTACAGCGCCATCTTCCTTAGAGTCTGAACTAAGTCCTCCGTCGGTAAAAAATTTTTTTTTTGCAATTTAAAATAGTGAAAATTAAAAAAAACTAAAATGGGTAGACTCGCCCCGGTTTACGGTATGTTAATATTTATGACATTTTTTCTCCTAAAATAATAATTTTGGAGAACACTAAATTAAATTATCATTCGAAAAGTACAAAATGTTTGATAATAATAACAGAGTAGTACTACAAAGAAACATATATGTGTTTATTAGATAAAACAATATTTCTGTTACTCTAAACCAAAATTGATAAGCCATTATTTTTCATTAAATTTAAAAAAAAAATCACAAATAATTAGATATAATTAAAGTAAAAAAAGAATCATTTAATAGTACTCAAATTATAATACTGAAAAATTAAGGGAATATTGGTGATCCCTGGATAAAATAAAACGCCTATGATTCTAATTAGGCTTCTTCAATGAGCCTGACATTGATGTAACAATACTTTCTACCATTTTTCTAAAGTACTGTTTTTTTAGGAAAAAGTTAACAAAAAAATTCGATTGCAAAAAATAAAAATAAAAAAAGGAATAACAGTTTTCAAAAGAAATAACCGTCACCCAAAAGCTACAGTCAAAATTTATCGGACTACTATTCAAATCAATTGCACTAACGATATCCTCTTAGATTAAGTTCTTACCCATAGCTATTTATTACAGCTAATCACATCACTTTTCACGTTAACGGAAATTTTACTTTCTTACCTCTTCTTTTTCGATCCATTTGAATCAATAAAAGTTCTCAAGGATTTTTTCGACTCAATTTCTACTACCTTTATTATTACAAAACTAAAAACTATCCTAAATTATTTTTTATACTGCTTGTTAAATGCCGGTTCTAAATCTTTCATAATCGTAATAGGTATCTTCAGTGTAAAAAATGACCCCATTACGATTAATTGTATTATAGTTAAAGTATAATATTGCGCAAATGAAGATGTGTGACTTAGAAATAAAGGAGAATTTCTGCAGTTCTATCTTTCTTTTTCAATCAACGCAAAATTGGCTGGCCAACATTTTCCACCATTTTGCAAAAGTACCGTTTTTAGTTTTTTAGAAAGAAAATACGATAAAATTATACTTAGGAAAGTTAAAAATTACTGCATTTACAACAGCTAACAGCATCATTTTCCACGTTAAAGGAAATTTCACTTTCTTTTATTTCTTTTCATTTATAATTAGAAAACTTTACGATTTAAATTAGAGGAACTACAGACTATCTCAATATTATTCATAGTGCATGCTAAATGCCAGTTTTTTTAATCTATCTAAAACAAGATCTTGAAGGTAAAATTGACCCTATTACAATTAATTAGATAATAGATTAATTAGATTTCAGTTTACAATTGAAATTGGAAGAACTACAGACTATCTTGATTTTTTTATAGTGCATGTTAATTGCCTGGTTTCTTTTAATCTATCATAAACTTAATAGATAACTCCAGGGTAAAAATGACTCCATTACAATTAATTGAATTGTAGTTAAAGCATTAAAACATAATATAGTTCAACTAAAGATCTGTGATTCAAAAATAAAATAGAATTTCTACAGTGCTATCTTATCTTTTACAATCAACGCAATGTCAATATTTTCTCTCATTTTTCTGAAATACCATTTTTAAAAAAATTATGCTTTGAAAAGTCAAAAAATAAAAAGAGTAAAATAACAGTCTTCATAAGAAATAACCGTCACCTAAACACTGATAACTAAATCTTTCGAAATACGATTCAAATCAATTGCACTAACGCCAACCCCTTAGCTTTTATAATTAAAAACATTACAATTGAAATTAGAAGAACTACAGACTATCTTAATTTTTTATAGTGCATGTTAAAAGCCAGTTTTCATTTTATCCACCGTAAATATGATAGTTATCTTCAGGGTAAAAATGATCCCACTAAAATTAATTGGATTGCAGTTAAAGCATAATATAGTTCAAATAAAGATCTGTGGTTCAAAAATAAAATAGAATTTCTACAGTGCTATCTTGTCTTTTACAATCAAGTAAATGTCAATATTCTCTCCCATTTTTCTAAAAGACTACTGAAAGAAGATAAAATTACGCTTTGAAAAGTCAAAAAATAAAAAGAGAAAAGTAGCAGTCTTCATAACCATCACCCAAAACCTGATAACTAAATATATCGAAATACGATTCAAATCAATTGAACTAACGCTATCCTTTAAGCTTTTATAATTAAAAAAACTTTACAATTGAAATTAGTAGAACTAGAGAAGAATTAGTAGAATATCTTAATTTTTTTGTAGTGCATGTCAAATGTCAGTTTTCATTTAATCTACCATAAACATATTCGGGTAAAAATGATCCTATTAAAATTAATTGGATTGCAGTTAAAGCATAATCTAGTTCAAATAAAGATCTGTGGTTCAAAAATTAAATAGAATTTCTACAGTGCTATCTTATCTTTTACAATCAACGCAATGTCAATATTTTCTCTCATTTTTCAGAAATACCATTAAAAAAATTACGTTATAAAAAGTCAAAAAATAAAAAGAGTAAAGTAACAGTCTTCATAAGAAATAACCGTCACCTAAAAACTGACAACAAAATAAATCGAAATGCGATTCAAATCAATTGCACTAACGCTATCCTTTAAGCTTTTATAATTAAAAAAACTTTACAATTGAAATTAGTAGAGCTGGAGAAGAATTAGTAGAATATCTTAATTTTTTTGTAGTGCATGTCAAATGTCAGTTTTCATTTAATCTACCATAAACATAATAGTTGCACCTTTAGCTTTTATAATTAAAAAACTTTACAATTGAAATTAGAAGAACTACAGACTATCTTTATTTTTTATAGTGCATATTAAATGTCAGTGTTCTTTTAATCTATCATAAACATAACAGATATCTTCAGGGTAAAAATGTCCCAATACAATTAATTGGATTGTAGTTTAGGTATATTATAGTTTGAGTATAACACATTTCAAGTAAAAATCTGTGGTTCAAAAATAAAATAGAATTTCTACAGTTCTGTCCTATATATTTCAATCAACGCAATGTCAACATTTTCTCCCATTTTTCTGAAATACCATTAAAAAAAAGATAAAATTACGCTATGAAAAGTCAAAAAAAAAAAGAAGTAAAGTAACAGTCTTCATAAGAAATAACCGTCACCTAAAAACTGATATCAAAATATATCGAAATACGATTCAAATCAATTGCACTAACGCTATCCCCTTAGCTTAAGTACTTACTCAGCCATTTACTAAAGCTAACCGCATCACTTTCCGCGTTAACGGAAATTTCACTTTTTTTTTTTATATCTTCCCCTTCTACCCATTTGGAATCTGAAAAAGCTCTCAAGAATTTTTTCGACTCAATTTCTTTTCCCTTTAATTTTTTTTCCTTCTTCATAGAGACGGGATTACTGATTTTGCATTCAAAACTGGAAGGCTAGCCCTCTGTGGTTTTATACCTTCATTAAATATTCATGTCTTGCATTTTGGGTTTCCAGACTAAGTCCCTGCTTCCTAGAAGAATTTATTTCAAAGTTCTGGCGAGAGGAAAGCTTTTCCACCTTAGATAGCTTTTTTTTCTTCGTGCTCTTGCAAAGTTGCATTATTTTTGTGTTACTGTTATAACAATTGCCCAGGAAATGTAAAATTGTAGCGAATTCTTGGAAATGCCGTCTCTTTTCCTGATTGCTGGAAAGACATTTCGTTTTAAAAATTTAACTCGCCGTTAGGTTTCTTCAAGAGAGGGCAAGTGTTTGTATAATAAACATAAAAACTTTGCTTTAAAGGCGGGCTCGTAAGCATTAAGGCATCTAATTTTATATTCAGGGTTTTTCAGTTTTATGCAATTTGAAGGAAGGTGGCTTCATACTTTCATTTCGGAAATATTTTAATGGAGTAAGATATCTTTTATGTTGCATCATTAGAAGGTTTCTGAAATTTCAAATGAATTTATCCCATGGAAATATTAAAGTCTAGTTATTATTTTCAATTAATAAATTTAACTAATAAGTACAATTTTTTATACTTAAATACATTTTTCCATTTTTGTGGTTCATAAAGTGAAACGCTTAAGTTATGAGTACTAAAATTATAAAAATGAAACCTTTAAATTACTTGCAAATTAATTTCTTTTTTATAAAGTAAAATAACTAGACTTTTACTCAGTGAAATAATAAAGTTTTGATCTAAGAATAAAAATGAAACACAAATTTTAATTACTTCATAAAAAAAAAATTCGAAATTTCGAAACATTAACATGGACAAATGTCATTATTTAACTGCTTGATTCTGAATATAAAATTTCGGTAATAGGTTCTAATTGAAATAAAACGTAAGCTATGCACTAAAAGGCGATTACGGATTATTATTGGAGATTACGTATTTATTCGTTAAGGGGAATCGTAAAATTTCGCCATACTATTATTGCCTCTAATCTTGCTTTTTGGTAATCAGCACTACTGGTATCATGGGAACTAGTGCAATTTTATAGGTATTAAATATAATAATAGAGGTGAAAATTATTGTGTTAGTATATTTTCAACCTATTAAAATTACATCAGTACTGACCAGTTTTAATATACGTGTTGTGTTGATCGCTTTATTACAACCCCTCGAGAGATATGTACAGAACAAAAGTGTTTGTTGATGGTAAATTCTAACTATCATAAGTTGCGCAATATTATAATATTCTAGCAACAATTATATCTTGGCCCCAGTTGGGCTCGAAATTGGCTCAATATGGGTTACATATGGACATGCTCCGATGAACCGATATTGGGATGTCTAGATTTTTTAATGTCGGTCCTATGCAGTGTCAATATTGATCTATATAGGGCTTATATTGGTTGAATAATGATTACAAAATATCGGATGAATCTGACAATTTTATATATGGCCGATATTGGTTGCAAAGTGGCAGTAAAATGTTGGCTGAATCTGTCATTTCTATATATGGCGCATATCTGAAAAATATCGGCCCTTTGAACCCTTATTGAGCCAATATTTGTGAATATTGGTCCAATGAGTGCCCAAGTTATTTTGCTGCTAGGGTAGGTACTGTTTCAATAGATCCCAAATATACTGATATGGATAGTTTAAATTGGGGATAATGGGTTATGACTCCAAAAAGGGATAGGTACAGAATAAATTACATGATTGGGATAAATTCAGACAATCAGGAGTTGGCCATATCAATGACATTATGTAAAGTGATACTGAATACAGTTGATCTTTATTTTGATGAGTTAAACATTTAAAAAATGCGTTTTATTAGTTTTTTTAGATGGCTTAATGAGTTTAATAATGTAAAGCACCCGGGAAGTGTGACAAATAATAATAATTGAAAAGTAAATGGAATTATTTATGCTTAATTAATTATGTAGATATATGTCTTTTATCGTTGTGCATGATTTCTTTGTGTATTTAGTACTGACTATTTATTGATAATTTTCTTTTTTTTCAGCCTATACAAATAACAAGCATTCAGCTTGTATAAAATAAATCGAGGAATAACTATAGTTTTTATGCTTAAGAATGCAGTTATTATTTAATTTATATATAACGACGTTTTTATGACTGGCATTTGTCCGTATAGGAGCATATACAAATTAAAAACTTTAAAATGCAATAATTCTACACGGCAAAAATTCCGGATCAAATTGTGGTAAAAAATACTGGCACTCTGGGTGCCGGTACTTTTTACCATAAATTTTTTTTTAATAGAACATGTTACAGAGCAAAAAATCTTATATACCGTAAGTTGAACAGCAATAATTACTGTAAAGTCATTGAAACACATTAAATAAATAAATATTACTAAAAATTACGGTAAAAATAAATTTCACTGTACAATGGTTTCTACGGATTGCTCACCCAAAGTGCCGGTACTTTATAATGCAATTTGATGAGGCACTTTTCGCAGTGAACGTTAACCAAATATTTATTAAGATTAAACCAATCATATATTTTAATTCATTCCAATATTAGCCCTTCTTATTTTTTTTAATATATAAATTTCGCTTACTTGAATAATCTGTGAAAAATCGGTATAATTTTTAATCTTATTTTCTATGCTTTGAGTAATAATATCCTGCAAACCAATTGCAAATTTAATAAAGTGTAAAATTAAGAAATGTGTCAGCCATAGTCATCAAGCTTATGTAGGATTCAGTTATGCTACAATATGGTTGAACTTTCTACTATATTAAGATTGAGGCAAATTTGAACGAAATTGTCATTCAACGTCCCCCACACTAGCAGTATCATGCACACTGTGATCCGGATCAAATTACGGTAAAAAGTACTGGCACTTGGGTACATCATCCATAGAATCAATTTTACCGTAAAATCCGTTTTTACCGTGATATATTATTCCATAGTTTCTAGAGTAATGACCATTTAATTAGAGTAAATCAGTGATTTTACAATAATTATTACTGTAAATATTATGATATATCAAATTGTTTGTTCATGTTTGTAACATGTTCCGGTAAAAGTGGATTTTATGGCAAAAAATACCGTCACCCTGAGTGCCGGTACTTTTTAATGTAATTTAATGCAGAATTTAATGCAGAATTTTTTACAGCGTGAACAGAACTGCGTGTTACTGAACTTGGTATATTAGTCATGTGATAAATAAAAAGTAATTCACGAAATGTGTTTATCAAAAAATTTGCAATTAAGCTTGGAATAAATCAATCAAGTTAAAAATGCACTCTTTAAAAGTAAACAAAAAATCATTAAACTCTTTAAAGCATCTTTTTGTTCCAAATCAAATTTACCACAAAACAAAATTATACAAAAAGTAAGGATATTAAACCGAATTATATATTTTAGGGAATACAAAAATCCTGATCATTTAGTTATTGAAAGGCTTTGTGAAAATGGGGAATACGACTTTTACAAAACCTAAGAAAAAATTTCCAGGGATCACAAGGATTGAGAACCCCTTTTTTCGCGATATCTTAAAAGGTTAGCCGCATGTGCAAAAAAGAATTCAAAAATTTATTGTATTTTGTTGAGTTGCAAAAAGTTAAATTAATTGAATAGTAATAATAGAATTCGAGTAATCAAGCTTACGTAGGAATCAACTGTGCAACAATATGGTAAAACTTAAACTTATTACCATATTAAGGTTAGTGCAAATTTGTACGAAAATGTTGCTCAACGCAACCCAAACCTTAAAAAAATATACTGTAAGCATGAGCTGCAAGAAATATAGGATCAAATTACGGTATAAAGTACCAGCAACTTTGATGCATCATCCGTAAATCCATTTTACCGTAAAATCCATTTCTTCATTCATTTTTTTTTATTAAAATTTATTTTTCGTTTTTAGAGACATATTTATATACACCGAAGAGCCATTACATTATGACCACCCTGCTAATAACATGTAGGATCACCTTTAACCCTCAAAACTGATAGCATCCGCCATGGCATTGATTCCACAAGGTGCTGATATGTAGTCTGAGGTATCTGGTACCAAGCGCTCACCAACTGGTCCTGCAATTCCCTCACATTTCGAGGGGTAGCGTGGCAGCATGAATTTGGTTTTCCAAGTGGGACCACAAATGCTCTATTGGATTAAGGTCAGGTGAATTTTGGGGCCAAGACATGACTTGAAAGTCACTGGAATGTTCCTCGACGATTCGAGCCTTATAACATGGTGCATTATCCTGTTGGTAAACACCAACCTCTGCAGGAAAAACTGTTGCCATGAATGGGTGAACCTGGTCAGCAACATTCCTGGTCTGCATGTCATAATGCAATGCCCTTCGGTGCAAATAGATTGAATCAGCTATTTTACAATAATTATTACTGTAAAAATTGCGGTAAATCAGACGTTTTGTTCCGTAACATGTTCTGGTGAACATGGATTTTACGGTAAAATGAATTCCACGGTTCCAGTGAAATGAATTTTACAGTACGGATTACCAGCCCTCTGGGACCTGGTACCCTTTACAGTAACTTAATCTGGAATTTTTTACTGTAGGAATAAAATTGCATATAACTGGACTTTATAATATATTAGAGAAGTGATAAATAAAAAGAAATGTGCGAAGAATGTTTATCATAAAATTAGCAATTAAGCTTTGAATAAATTAATCAAATTAATACTAAATGACTTAGTTGGTTTTTAAAACATAATATGTTCTCTTTAAAGGTGAGCAAAAAGATTCATTAAATACTTCAAAACGTCTTTTTGTTCCAAATTAAATTTACCACAAAACAAAATTCCACAAAAAGTAAAGATATTAAGCCGAACCAATATATTTTGCGGAGAACAAAAATCCAAAGCTATCTTGTTCATTTAGTTATCGAAAAGCTTTGTGAAAATGATGAATACGCCTTTTGCAAATCCCAGAAAATTAATTCCAGGGATCACAAGGATTAAGAATCCTTTTTTTCCTCTTTCATTTTATTTCAAAAGGTTGCACGCATAATAAACGCGTAAAAAAGCTCGCAAATTAATTGCATTTTGTCGAGCTGCAAAAATTAATTGAATGATTCTTCTTTTTATGCCTATCTCGAATCATCTCGGAGGAAAATATATCTTTTTATTTTCGTTCTTTTTGAGATGAAAATGCGGAGGTAAGCTAGGGCAAGTTGAGGTCTAGCTACGACAAGTGTCGTGGAGAGTGGCGATATCAAAGGCTGAAGTGGCGGATCTTATGAGTTTTCTTCCTTTTTTAAAATAATGAAACATTCAAATAGTTGGAAAAAAATATTTGGATGATTTACTTGGTTGTCATATACGGTGAGTGCTTTTGTAAGCTTAATTAGAAGAATACTTTTAGGAATATTCTCTTGAGTATTTTAATACTCTTTCTAATTTTCTTCAAGTAGATGCTTTTCAGAAAATTAATTAATTTAAAGGAAGGAAGAATTTTATTTGAAAATTAGTGTAAATATATTTTAGATTTAAACATAATTAAATTTTGATTAATTGTTTTGTTGAAGAAAAATAGTTCTGAACGTTCCTAAATATCGTATTACTCACAAAGAAATTGGTTTAACTTTGAGCCATAATATCAACCAACTTTAACCTAGTGCTAAATTGAACATTAATTCTGTACTAATTGAACCCTAATTACGTGAAACCAAGTTGTAGAAAATTCGTTTACACGATGGTATGGTTAAACTTGAAACTGTATAAAGTATGAAACAAAATTGACCAAGATTATGGTTCAACAAAAATCATAATTTCTAAGAGCGTATTTTCTTTTCAAAATAATGAAACATTTAAATATTTGAAAAAAATATTCGGGTGTACTGTGAGAGCTTTCATAAGCATCTTTTTTTCATTAAAATTTTTTTCTCTAACATAACGTTTAATATCTGCCCAAATTAATTCTGTGGGATTTAAGTCACAATGATAAAGGGGAAGTCTCAAAACATCATGCTCGTGTTCTTTTAAAAGTTCTTCAACGCAATTTTTTTGGCGGGTTCATTTTCTGTAAGTAATTCAAATAATTCAAATTTTTTCATTGTTTTATTGTGTATTTTTCTTTAACCAGATTATAGTTTAAATTTTGTTGAAATTTTTGCTGGTACAGGATTCAGCACTTTTATACGGTGAGCGGAATTATCCTTAAACTATTAACGCCCAAATTATTTCTACTTACTATATTTCAATGACTCTTTCAAATCGAATTTATTATGACCTAATAGGATTATATAACTTAGCATTTAAGCATATTTTGCAATCACTTTGAAATTACAGCTCGTCCTTATTTGAGGACACTGGGCAATCTGGTAAGAAAGCGATCTCGCTTGGATGCAAATTTTGGGGTTAGTTCTTACTTTTAATGTCCATTTGTAACAGAACTATACTACTTTAAAACTGAATTACCACCACGCCATCTTGTGGCAAAACTTTTGAGTTGAACTGCGGCAACCGATTGGAGAACATCTCCAAAATAATCTCTCCGTTTAGTGCAATGTGAGTTTCGTTTTGTTAATATGTTTTTTTAGTAATTTGTAACTGTTTTCTGTGCTCTGCTAGTAACTAAATAAATAAATAATTTCAGAGCTAGCCCGGTATTTTGTTTTCTTATTATTTATTGGAAAATGGTTACACATTTAATTTTTTGGTATAGAATGGGTTCAAATTGTATCATTCCTTAAAACTAAATATAATTCTGATTATGTTTGTCAACGTTATTATTTTTATTACTTTTTAATTTCTGAATTATAAAAAGGAACAATAGGAAGATTTCAAATATACTACGGCAATCTCAAGTTGAAAATACTTAATTGAAATCTGCTTCCTACTTTTTTTTTTTTGTGGGCTGTTTTATGCAAAATGTAAACATTCACTTCTGACATGTCTATCATTCTTGTAAATGAGCACCAATACCATCTTTGACCCTTATTGTGCTTTAGTGACATAGTGTGCTTTACTAAGAACCAGTCATGTAGATCCACACCACCCAATAAAGTGTTATAATCGCCGTATGATCTTTAGTTGAGGCACAGGTACTCCTTCCTTTTCTACTTTGCACCACCGCATTGTTTGCCCCCAAAGGATTTATTTTTTCGAAATTTATTGCAATTGTAACTGATTTATTGTCATTCTATCTGAGTCCTGCTCATCAACCAAAGGAGGAATTGAAATGATATCTGCTTCAATTTGTTCTGAGAACAAATATTCCTGATCTACCTCTATTATAAGAAAATTTCAAAGTATAGTATTGCATTGAAGTTTTGAAGAAAATTACGAAGATTTGAAAAACACGTACGTAAAAGGTGAAATAACTTCCTAAAATAAGCGAAATAATACTTAACAAAATGTCTGCTATTTTTATAATTCACTTACTTTATCAAAACACGTGTGCAAAATGAAATTAATAGAAAAAAATTCTGGAAAATTCTTTAGCATTTGCCTGAAACACCCTGTGACCTCAATTGAGGACAGTAATATATAATGTTATATAAAAGGAAAAGAAACTGTAAGAAACAAATTTATTTAGCATTATATGTTGAACTATACTCCAAGGAGAAAATCTGTGATAAACAAAATAACTTAATTTTATTTGATATGACTGTATAAAAAAGAAGAGGCGTGTGTGAGACTAGAAAAATCGCAAAACGGAGATCCTAATAACAAACCAAATATAGCAGCACATTTATTAAAATGTTATGATATGTGTAAAGAGTCCTGCCAACTATTTTCATGAAAAGAAAAATTCTATTTAAGATAAAAATAGTATTTTTACGTAATGTCTTATTGAGGACGTGGGCGTTAATAGGTTAACGATGACCTAATTGGGCAAAATATTTGGTAACAGTGTCTCAATTATCCATTTTTCGAAATTTTCAAATGTCATCTGTCCGTGATCTGTCCTCCAGAAGTAGATCATATTTTAAATATCCAGCAGGCAACCATATTTGCAGCCAATATACACCACAATTGGGAGATAGCTATCTTTAATAGTAACGCCAACTTTTTCATTTGTCCAACATTTTTCGAAAGAAAGATTGCTGTCCAGACGCATTTCATTTAAATAAATGGTGTTCTTTTATCTTCTCGAAGTTTTCTTATTTCTCAGAGAAAAAGAAATCTCTAGGTTACGATCTGTAATCATTTCATTAATATATGCCTCTGATTTTTGCAACATTTGTACTGAAAACCGGCAATATATTTCCGCAAAGTTCCAGTATTTCAGGGGAAAAAATTCCTTTCTTTCACCTTAAGAAGAATTCGGGATGAAGACGAATTTTTTTTTTTTTATTTACTATTCCCTTCAACTCATTCACTATGTTTCGAAGAATACAAAGATCAGAATTGTCAAAATTGTGTTTCTGCAATCACTACGCTTACATTGTTTTCTCAGTGAAGATAACTGTTCATTCGAGATATCTTCCTTTTTTAATTAGTTTAATTGTTCTAAGCAAAACGCGAGAAGTTGCAGCTTCGAGTTTCTGAACTTGCGAAATGGGAATTAAAAACATTCCCACTCTGGTTTCATGTTGGTAAAATTAGGTTACATTATTTATGATCTTTCTCTCTTTTGAGGGAATAGTTTGTCCTTTTTGATATATTTTGGTGGGACAACATGAATTTTTAAATTAAAAATATCTTTAATTAGCTAGAAAAATTAAAGGTATAATGGCTGATGATAAAACGAAGTAAGTGACTGAAAAAAAATTCACTGTTTGTGTTTTTCGCGCATTAAAAGATTGTCTCAATATCGGAGATGCTTCTTCCAAGATGAAACGAACTCTGCGTCCGAGGAGGTGGAGCCAAGTGCCAACTCGTGGTGAACGAACTATATTTCTTAAACTTTATTAAAATATAAATGCTATAATATCATGCAATTAACTTTAAGAAGGATTAACTCATATGATTCTGAGTTCTATTTCACACCCGGTCGTGTTTAGAATTCCTGAGCAGATTGATCCATTATATTGTTCAAACTTATTGCTGCAAACTTAGTATGCATCATATTATCGTACTTTAAAACTTTATTAAAATATACTATTGCTCAACACCTCTTGAAATTTGCAGAAATTTAGCAGAGTATTATTAGTCAAGGAACCGAGGTACATTATTGTTTAAGGTGTTTTGTAACTATTTTTTCTCAGAAAGTAAAAACATTGATATATTGAAACATTGACACTTAGCTTTTCTTTAAATACTTTATCTATAGATTACTTTAATTATAAATTTAAAATAAGTGGGAAATCATTAACATTTATATTCCTCCACTATTCATGTTTGTATTGGAATTTTCACAATAAATCATATCTAATTTTATAAATTTAAGTATACATTTTAAAGCACCAAAAGTTAGACTGTTTTTAAGGAAAGAGTATGTATTTTTAAGATGAAACGCAATAAAATCAAATTATATAATTCTTAATTACATGATGCATATTCTCAATTATAACTTATTAATTTCATGCTGAATATATTTAATTATAGATGAATATTTTTTAATGCAATATGTTTTTCATGCGAGCAAACTATTTTGTAAATGTCAATATAAACATGTTTTAATTTATTTTATAAATGTCGTAATGAACATGAAGTGTGCAACAGCACCAAATATGGTTGAATTTTAACTAAATCATTGCTCAATAAATGAGATTCAGGTTAATAGAAATAAATAATCAAATTTCTTTGTTAATTTTTCCCCTAATTACTTAAAAAACTAAACCAAAATTTTGGAAAAATGAAGTTAAATAGTTTGTGCCTAAATTTGTCAAATAGTTTTACAGCTTTCACTTTTATAAGAAACTTAAAATATTGTTTAAACATATATGAAATATTATAGAGGCATTAAACTTTCCTCCATTTATCGATTTTTTTTCCTGTGCTAATTAAGGCTTATCTATTAGCAATTCATGCTTAACGAAAATAAAATGCTGATTAAATTTGTCTTATTGAGAAACAAAAAAAAATTTACAAAATTTGAAAAAGTACACAAGTGATTAAAATATTTATGCAAGTTATATGTTAGAATAATGCCACCATGATATTTTATTTTATTTTATTTTTTAACACGCGTTGAACAGCCGACACAATTTGGATTATCAGTGTTCAATTCTGTAGCCTTAGAATTTTGAATCCATCCCAGAAGACAACGGAATTCCTGGATAAAGCCCTAAGACAAACTAGCTTTCGTGGGAGAATTTTTTAATGCCACTAACCCATATTTGCGTTACAAGGAGAAGGAAACCACAAAAAACCCACAGCTACCCTGACAGCAAAGAAAGTTTAACCCATGATCTGTCTACCACTGAGGATATTTTGCGTCAGAACTGTTGTCGGTGCGAGTCGGGAGCAGACTTCGTATCAACTATTCATCACCGGAATTCGAACCTGATCACTTGAAGGGAGGCGAATAAGTTATCCCCTGAGCAACCGTGGCTCCTATCATGATATTTCTGAATATTTTCAGAAGATTTTAAAGCTGCTTACGTAATAAATGGTAAAAAAAATTACAATAAAACTGGAAAAAAACTAATATTTGCTAAAAAGGCATTTATTTTAAAGTTAAGAAGTTAGTTAAGAAGTGTAGAACTATTTTAACCCCAAATTGGATGCATCTTTATTTATAATATCTGCGTAATTTATTGAAGACCAGCTAGCTAGAAATTAAGGGTACATATTTTTTCCTTAAACATTCTGTTTTTTTTCTTTTTTTTTTTTTTTTTTTTTTTTTTTTGGAAACTAAATAAAATATGTAAGCGAGATAATTGCAAAGTTAGTTTAAGGTGAAATTTAAATTTAATAAATGATTAGTAAATCTCTCTCATAAAGTAAAACCTAAAAATTAAATGCTGTAAAAAAAATAATGCTCTCCCAAAAAACCTAGAATTTAAATTTAATAAATAGCTAGCAGTACTCTTTCACAAAGTAAAACTGATCACTCAACTTTAACAAATGAATGGTCATATACTCTTTTAAAAAGTAAAACTAAAAATTTTAATTCAGTATGTGAACATTAGTACTCTTTGAAAAAGTTAAATTGAAAAATTAAATTTAATAAGAATGTAAAAATATTTCCTCAAATCGTAACATTTGAATTTAAGAAATGAGCTATAAACTGAACTCAAAAAGTAATACTCATAATTTAAATTTAATCGATAAATGCTAATAAATACTCTTTCAAGAAGTAAGGATTTAAAGTTTAAACTTAATAAATGCGTAGTAATATTTCAAAAAAATATTTAAAATTTAGTAACACGAAGTAAGACTTTCTCAAAAAGTATTACCTGAAATTTAAACTTAAGAAGGGTCTAAGTAAAAGCATTTAAAAAGCAAAATTCATTCAAAACAAATTTTTATGACAAACAATAAGCTTTATTTTATTTTTAAAATGAAGGTAATTTTTACGTATGATTTCACATTCGTATAAATTCGCTAAGAAAGAAAAGAAAAAAAAAGATTAATTCTTCTTTTTGCAAAGTTTGAGCATTAATTGTAATTCTATCTTAAAACTCTTAATGCTAGTTTCGTAAGTACAGAAATGAAAAAAAAAACAGAGAAAAAAATTTAACATTCTCTTAAAATTATAAGCAAAAGATTTCCTTGCATTCTTTTAAAACTCAATCAAGCATGGTAGAAAATGATATTATTATCTTTTAAAAATGTTCCGGAAAGCAAATACCATTTGAGAATTTCTGAAAAGAATGAAGAATAAACAAAAGAATCGCACAAACTAATTTTGATGTACAAAGATAAAAAACATTTTACTTTAGTAATATAAAAATTGAACTTTAATCCCAATACAAAAATAAAAACAATTTGCCTTCTAGTAAAAGTAGCATGAAAACTTTTTCATTTGCTTTAAACTTAAAACCAGAAAAAACATTTTCGTATTTTTGATTAAATTATTGTTCTTCTAAAAAGTTTATTTGCAAAACCTCGTCCTTCCATAAAAAGATTAAATTTGCACTTAATGTTTACGAGAAGAGACAATATTTACGAAGATTTCGAAAGAAATTCACCAATTCTAGAAACGCAAGACATGAATAAATTATGTACATTGAAACAAATGTACATTAAAATACTGTAAAATACAACCATGTCTAATGGAATATTTAAGCTTTTTTTTAATTTTTCATGATTGAGTTTGGCTTAGGAACTAATCTATATGCATCTCGAATTTTGGATATTAATTCAAAATATTTAATTTAAATATTTTCTATACATTTCCTTATTAATTTAAGGTTTGATTCAATTCTTTGAAATAATATCCAGACTTTTAGGATACTTGATAAATATTGCACTTTACAGAATACGATTAATTAGTTTCATTGAAAAAGTTTTACTTAGTTTATCAAATTTGATGCTTTATGCATTTTTACTAAAACAGGGTTTAGAATAAACTACTGCATAGAAACTTCTGCAGCACATTAAGAAGTTTCAAAACTCTTTATATCAGAATTAATGGCAATCTGTAATCAACATACATGATTAAATAAATTCTGGCTCAGTATTAATTTATTACGTAAAAATATTTAATTATGACTAATTAAACATAAAAAAAACTTAACCTCGGAGCACTAAACTCAAAATACTGCTTCAATGTGATTTTGCGAGGAGACATGTTGACTTTATAGTAATGTTGACCTTAGAATAAAATCAAAGCTTAAAGTATGTTAACCTTATAGTCATGCGTAGTAATAATACTAAAAATTTATTAAAAGAGAAATTATATTATCATCAAAATAATGTATAGGACAACATACTGAGAAAAAAATTTAGACAAAACTATCAAAATATGATAAAATTTAGCATATTTCTGACCCGATAAGAAAACCAAAAAGCTAAATAATTTTTATCGAAGTGCTTTGGTAATAATTTTGGTAAAATTAACAATAAATTATAGTTCATAATATGTGATAAAATATGGTAATGATTGATAATACTATTTTTGGAAAATACTATCATGGCATAAAAAATCTTTTATTCAGTTAAATGGTTAAATTTAACTCGCAGTTTTATATTTTTTACTAAAGGTGTGTTAATAACAACTGAAATTTTGAAAACTAGAATATCCATTAAACCGTTATGAGTAGAAAATTACGAAATGAATGGTTTAAATACCAGATATTTTGGTTTCTTACACCAGATTTTCTTTTTTTTTTTGCAGAAAATGTCCTTTTAATACAGTTTGGTAATTTCACCAAATTATTTTTTCTCCTTGCAGTCATAATTATATTTAAATTAGAGCAAATTCAAAAATATAAAAAAATGGCAAAAATATAAAATTTTACAAAATAATGTTAGTAATGCTTATGACTTTTTCCAAATCTGCTGCTCACTTCAAGTTAAAGCCTACGAATATGATGTTTACCAATAAACTTTCTGCATTTGATGCCATTTTTATATTTTATTTTATAATTTATAACTAGCATCAAACACCCGACCCAATTCTGTACTTACGACTATCATTTTTAAATCCGTAACCCTGTAATTTTGTACCCAATTCAGAATACGAGTAAACTCTTGGAACGAAAATTGCTACAAATTAGCATACATAAAGTACTTTTTAAAGGAACGAAAATGCATTTGCTCATTGAGAAGGAAACCATGAAAACCTTTCATGGTTTAACCAACGGCAAGGGTATTCTAATTCATGATCTGTTTACCAATGAGGATATTTTACGTCAGCACGGAGGTCGCCTCCAGCCGGGAAAAAATTCGTATCAACAAGTCACTAATGGGATTCGATCCTGGGCCACCTCATTTGGAGGCCAACGCTCTAGTCATTTTTTTTTTTTTTTTTTTTTTGGTCTAGAGTACAGCATCCGCTTCATTTTCTGCACCTGCTTCTTTTAAAACAAGAGTTGATTTAAACCACCGGTTATTAGCTAGACTCTAGATTGCCAACAGCTTTAATGCCCGACTCTTATTTCTAGACAGATTCATTGTCAGACAGGTACGTTTACTTGACAGTTTATTTTACCGAAGGGTACGTTTGCCCGACAGTTTCATTTTCCGACAATTGCCCTACAGTGCCAACATTTCGGTATTTAAGGGAAATTGATGCAAAAATGTGCATGAATTTTCGGCAATGGCAGTGGTATTTTCTCTGTTGGCAACATTTTAACTTTTTGTATAAGGCATGGCTACTTATTCCTTCTAACATTCAGGAAGTTTCATTTTGTTTTAAAAAAATTACGAGAATTTTATCAGTATAATTTAGGGTTATTTTTTCTTTACATCAGCTTTTGTCAAATTCTTTGCACCTAATTTTCAACCTTTCATTCAATAGAATATTTATATAGTTAGTTCAATAATATATTAAAGTCTAACACAAAAAGCAGCATGTATAAAGCACAAATAAAATACAGAGATGAACATACTGTAGTTTCAGCTCTCTAAACAAGAACAATTCTCAGTGTATAAACACCAAATGGTAGAAGAAATATAAAAAGGTAATATCTTAGGTTAAAGTTGTATAGAAGCATTGAGAAGTTGTTAAAAAAGATTCCAATCTCAAATTTAAAGAAATTTAAATTTCTCTTTGCCCCTCCATTAAAAATATCCTCACGTTCCCCAGATAAAGAAATGCTCCCTTAACATTAATGACTACATGAACAAAGCGCAAATAAGATACAGAAATGCACATATTGTAGTTTCGGATTTCTAAAAAACATTCCTCAATGCCTAAACGCCTTAGGAAGACGGAAAAGTAAAGAGTTAATATATTAGCTCAAACTAGAGTAGAAATATACAGAAATTGTTTGCTAAAATTCCAATTTTAAATTTTAAAAAAAAGTATGAAACTTCCTTTTATCTCCATTAAACATATCCTTATGCTTTACTAGAGAAGAAATGCTCCCTTAATATCAATTTATTAACAACAAAAATTTAAAATTAACTTATAAGCCATCAAAAACAAAAAAGCTGCGGACATAAAGATAAATAATCTTACGTGATAGATGTTCATGAAAAAATTCAAAGTGCTCTAAAAACGCATCTTTACGACCAACAATTCCTTTATATAAACCAGCGCTAAAACCAGATTGAGAAACATAACCTGCGTCAAACTTAAAACATGGTTTAGCGATGTAAACTTATCACCCGAAAAGATTTATGGCACATTTCAAGCCTCCTCACGCAACAGGAAGATTTATTTTGAATTTTCTTCTCCTTTTTTTGTACGTTGTATTATTTATACAGAAAATTTAAGCCTTGGATCTTGTTTAGGATCAAGACAGATTTAACGGAATAGTATGCCGGGCTCTTTTTAGCTCATATCGGCTGCTGGAGTGATATCTAGAAACGATAACGGCTCAATGCATAACACGAAGCAGGGATACTAAATCCGGAAAACGTCTTTAGGAGGACATACACTTTTTTTCATCCTGTTTGCGTCGTGACAGGGTTTTATAATAAAAAGGATCAGGAAGAATAGAGAAATACCAGAGGGGAATATTTGTGTGAAAGGAACTATTTCTGCAAAGTGCCTTTGCTGTCATCACGTACTAGTTTTCCAAACAGTTCGAATATAATGGATGATGGTTAATAACAAAGAATATTTACCGAAACTAAAGAGTATTACGAAATGTAAGAACACAGCTCTTTAATGCATAATTTCTAACTAGTCTGTATTTCAGTTTTGTTGAGTAAAATAATTAAATAGTAACATTTCTTAGCTTAAATATGCTTTGAATTTAAAAAAAAATACTTTTTAGGCTTGAAAAAGCATAACATTTATTTTCTTTATTTGTTTATTCATTTATTTAAATTTAGGCTTTTCATTCCACTTTATGTATACATATATATATATTGGTATGTATACACCAAAGAGCCATTACATTATGACCACCCTCCATCAATAACAATGGGCTCGCCCATGTTTTCATGGTTTCTAGCCCAGGAACAATGTTCTCATGGGGCACAATCGGACCCATAATCCTCATAGAATAATCCCTGACGTTTGTAAGCTACTTGAACATAGTTGTTGACCAGGTTCACCCAATCATGGCTACAGTTTTTCTGCGGGGGATGGTGTTTACCAACAGGATAATGCACCGTCTCATAAGGATCGAATCGTCATGGATTGGTTCGAGGAACTTTCCAGCGACTTTCTAGTCATATCTTAGCCCCCAAATTCACCTTAATCCAATAGAGCATTTGTGGTCCTACTTGGAAAACCAAATTCGTGCTGCCACGCTACCCCCTCGCAATGTGAGGGAATTACAGGACCAGTTGGTGAGCGCTTGGTACCAGATACCTCAGACTACCTATCAGCACCTTGTGGAATCAATGCTACGGTGGGTGCTGACAGTTTTGAGGGCAAAAGGTGGTCCTACATGTTATTAGCAGGGTGGTCATAATGTAATGGCTCTTCGATGTATATATATATATATATATATATATATATATATATATATATATATATATATATATATATATATATATATATATATATATATATATATATATATATATATATATATATATATATATATATATATATATATATATATATATATATATATATATATATATATATATATATACACCCTTGTGCAAATTGATTGAAACAAACTCAATAAATTCAGAAAACTAAGAGAAAATGCTATTTTATTTAAATTTATACAAACTCAAAAATTTTTAGTACATAATATGATCTCCACGACACGTTATTAACATTTGGACACGATTCGGCATGGATTCCACTAATTTTTTACAGTCATTTATAATATTTGTGTCCTTGTACCACACATGAATTAACGCCGTGATTAGCTTCTCCATAGTTGTACAGTCCATATTAAATAGGCGATTCTTGCATATGGCCCAGAGATTCTCAATTGGGTTGATATCCGGAGAGTTCCCTGGCCATTCTAATGTCTTAATTTAATTCTCAGACATGAATTTCTTGACAATTTTGGACTATGGCAAGGAGCTAAATCCTGTTGAAAAATCCCTGTTCCATCAGGGTATCGTTTCTTCAACTCTGGAACAACTCTTTTACCCAGAATAGTAATGTACTGCTCAGAACGCATCATACCGTCAATAGGCTGCAAAGGCCCAACCCCATTGTAACCGAAACAACCCCAAAACATCTTCTCTAAAAATCACGAAAAAAAAGAGTTTGTTTCAATTAATTTGCACAAGGGTGTATATTTGTTATATATATATATATATATATATATATATATATATATATATATATATATATATATATATATATATATATATATATATATATATATATATATATATATATATATATATATATATATATATATTGAAAGATTCATTCCATAAATAAAACAAAACATCCAATTCAAAGGACATTACCAAAGATAAAATTTAAAAAATATTAAATTAAGTCTAAAATATTTTAACAAATTCTCTTAATGTAACATTTAAAATTTATAAAAATTTAATCATACATCCTATCACCAGTAGTTTTCGGGCTTGTGCTAAAAGTCTAAATATCTAAATGTCTATTTTAAAAAAAAATTTCAAAACGAATCAATTTTAAAAATTATGTGAGTCAAACTTAATAAATTCTTGTTATAAACTAACTCTAAATCCAAACTGAGAAACATAACAAAAGTCAAATTTAAATCAGGTTGAAATTATGTCAACTTATCAACCTAAACGATACATGACACGTTTCAAACTTCCTCATGCAACGGGAGGATTTATTTTAAATTTTATTTTGTTATGTTGTGTTATTTAGACAGAAAATTTAAGCTTTGGATCTTATTTTATACCAAGAAAGATTCAAGCAAACAATACACATGCTTATTTAAACATATATCGTTTGATAAGATCAAACCGTCGCTATAATAGTGACGATTTGATGATCTAAACAGGCATCATGTTGGATGCATGTGTACACTTCTCCATGAATCTGGCACTGTGAATGATGTAAGGCATACATATGACATTATTGAATCCTATATTTCTGATATTTCTGATATATGATTCAGATATCTCCAATTTCATTTTAATAGACGACAACACGTTCCGTATGTTGCTCTCTTTATCTGAAATTTCAGAAATTTTCTGGAAAATGAAAATAATTGTTGCTTAAACTGACCAGCTAGGTCTCCAGATCTCAATCCAGTAAACTGTGTTCTATGGTGAGCAATCGTAGCTCACAACTCGCTTTCGGCAACCATTCAGAGCCCAAAAACACTTTCGCTGGAAGACCGATACCGATTGCCGTGGATATAACTAAATTTTTTACTATAGTATTTTCTTGTATAAAATAAGAGGATTGCAATTTTTTTAATAATTTTTACATCTTACCTCATACCATTATCGAAGTAAATATGCTTACTTTTAAAGAAATAGTCCACTAGGTGACTCTACGAGGATCTTCTAAAATATTGCATTGCCATTTCAGTGTAGCTAGACACCACTTTTATATCTATAGCTGCCTTTAAGAGAGTGTATCCAGTACCAGATGATGTATAAATGTAAATCCAGCATCATGTAAAAATATAAATATATCTATTGCTAAATATTAGCATTAAATAAATCACTTGTAAGGTACACACATAGCAATGACTTCCTTTCAAAATTATTTCCTTTACAACTTATGTACCGAAATGATATTTTATTCTAGCAAACTTGGCGAAAAAATAATTTACTTATAACGGAAAAGCAAGACGTTTTCCTTTTTTCTTGTTCAATGTCTCTTAGCGACAAAAAAGACAGAACATTTAAGGTTAATATATTCTTCTTGTCCCTTATTTATCATTGAGGTCAAATATCCAGGGAAAATGACAAATGGTCCAGGTCTCGTGCGCCCTATGTCACTGGAATGAGTTATGAGTAATATCTAAAACATTCAAAAGGAAACTCCATCAAAGAATGAATCGAAAATCTCTGAAATATAGCCGATTCGAAATGCATGATATATGTTCTTTTCTACATCATGGTGGCATGAATAGAAATTATTATTGATTTTATTATTTACATAGCTATTTGAATGGAATAAAAAATTGGATTTAGAATATTTTTTCTTTATATCAATAATCAGAAATATTTTTAAAAATAGAAATTTTCATTTATTTTCAACCTAAAGTATAATATATAGTATAATATATACGTGGACTAAATATTAAAATTTTCATTGTATCAAGTACATGTAATTTTTTCTCAAATGCACCATTGATTGAAAACTCACTGCTTTTTATAAGCATATAGTATATACGAGCTTTGATCTGTGAAAGCTTCAAACTGTTAAGTTAATAAAATAAATTGTTAAAAGAAATTTGAAAAATAACAACTTTTCTTTGATTTTGCCATAAAGAATTGGAAATAAAATATTTTGCGTAACTTATTAGAATCGAGAGGATATATCCCCAGTACAAGTATAGTATTCGTTTTATATAAAGCTTATCTTAAAATGTGCTGCAAGTTGCAATTTTTAAGGAAAATTAAAATTCGGTGGTTTATTTGAAGTTATAATTTTGATTAAAAACCTCCGATTATTCAGCTAGTTTTTGAATAATTTTATGAAGATTTACGAAAGTTTTTATCTAAAAAAGTCTTCAACACATTTTAAGATAAACTTTATACAAAATGAACATTATAACTGATATATGAACTGAGAATATATCGATTCGATTCTTATAACTTATCCTCAATATTTTATTTCTTACTTTTGTACAAACCATAGAGAAGAAAAATTTTTTTAATTTTTGTAGAATTATTTTATTTCATACTTTTGAAGTCTTTAAACAATTGGGTCTTACTTTTTTTCCCAATATTTTTAAATCTTTGTAAATTTAATACTAATAATACCAAATTTGCTGTCAGTACCAAACCTAGAACTGTTAGTAAGGTCAGATGAAAAATTATTTAACGTCAGATCTATTTGCATAACTAAAGAAAATACTTATATAAGTCCAATTATCATCTCTGTTATTAGTGGAGTAGATAGAACAGATAACTAAAGATGAAGGCTTTTTAGTATGAGATTAGCAATTGAATTATCAACTAAATTAAAATATTAGTTAAGAAACGTTATAAAAAACTTGATAAAGTATGATATCGAAGAAGTTGATTCCTTCGTTTAATTTAAAGTCTCACAGTGGGCTGATCACAAAGACACGGTTCCCAATAGAAAAAAGACCGAAGTCAAGCAGTACTTTGATCAGCCTGCGTAGGGACCGAGGGTGTGAGGTATCGATCCTCATTAAGCTGTTCTACCGTAAAGTCCTCGATTTCAACGTCGGTCTACCAACGCAGGGGAGCCATCCCCCCTTCAGAGGGTCAAAATTGTGATTGCATATCTTCGGATCATCCTCAGGGATGTTTCCCAGACTGTCTTCAATAAACCATTGTGCAGCTTTAGTACGACGTAAATAAAATACCTACCTACCTTTAATTTGGTAGAAATTTTGATTAATTGTAAGTCAGAGATAAAATTTGAGTCAAGTTCTCGGACCAGTTTGGAGTCGGAATTGGATGCGAACATTTCAACTTTCGACTTTACATCTGCGATCAACATTAAGAATTTATGCACAAAATTGAAAGACATACACGCGAAAAAATTATTAAAGCTAAAATATTCTTTACTTCATTTATTGCCCTGGTGGCTTTACGTTATTACATAAAATGAAACGCATATTTAAAAGTTCATCTCATTAAAAGGAAAATTAAGTGTAATCAGAATGATACTGTTGCTCGAGGCCAATACATGGTAGTCAAAATTTTCCAAAATAAAGCAATTTTCTCTGGTACTCATCCCTTTAAGTGCACATTAAAAAAAACTTGATACCACAGTACATATATTTGGTGCATTTTAATAATCACATTAACGTAATACAACCACCAATAATTAACAAAATTATACTAATATCCATAAAATAAAGATGATTCAAAATCACCCAGAAATTAACTCCAAAATAAAAAATTTCCCCTGTAGAATTATCACACGTATCTTCAGGAATAAGAACAGGAAGAAGATTACAGGAAGTCACCAGATGACCCCCCATAGCACGTCACAATGACGAGAGTGTAATGGAGGGGCATAAGGAATGGTGGCAAAGAAGTGAAATTGTTCTCAAGTGCTCTATAAGCCTCTAAGTATATCCGAATAGTCAAGACACCGAGAACGCATTTGGATGATTTATTACGTGGTAAAATTATCAGTCACCTGTAATGTAGGCTTACTCATATGGAAGTATCAGAGAAACTTTGAATTGTACAAAGTGTCTTCTCTCGGCTCGGCAACTATTCCAAGATGATGGAAATGTATACAGCAGCGATTCTCAACCTGTGGGGCGCGCCCCCCTAGGGGGGCGCGAGCGCACTGGAGGGGTGGTGCGAGAATGTTCAAGAGAAAATATTATTTAAACAAATTGATTAACTGGATGAAAGGAAAGTGCACAGCAAACATAGAAAACAAAATACATTTCGACATATTCAATAATTTATTAAGGTCAAACAACTTATTAAATCAAAACTTAAGGTGGGGAGCCAAGGTTGGCTTTCCTTTGTGGATTCCTAATTTTCTGATTAAATCTGTGTGGCTGAATTTTTTTCTGTAACATCTTACGCCTATCTCAAATATATATCAAGTATAGTTTTAATTGTAAAATAAAATTTCATTTATTTTATAGTATAATTTCAAAATTGTAGCCTAAGGTTTCCCACGGGTTCCAAAGGTGAGCCATATATTGAAATCATTTTCTCATTTACTCAAATTATCTTTAAAAAAAACATTTGGACTGGCAAACGTCTTTTAAAAAGGCACTTTAAGTTTCTTGCTGGTAGGAACAAGTTTACCGACTTTAAAAAAGATATTTGTTTTTAGAGTGTATATTTTGTTCATTGATTTTACATTGATAGCTCTTGTGTGAAGTCACTAGCGATTCGTCAGAGTTAACTCATTAGAATTAATCAAGAATTACTGAGTTAATTTTTTCAAAAGATTTAACTAACAAGAGTTAATAAACCATACAAGAGTTAACTAACCTAACCCATAACTAGTATAAAAATACCCAAATTTACAAGAAAATACCAGAATCGACCACAAAAAACTCATAACTACCACGAAAATAAAAAAAAAAATGCCTGAAAAATTACTTTAAAATGCAAACAATACAAAAAACTTGAAACAAAATATCACAAACTTTACTAGAGTGCAGAGAACCTCAAAATATTATAAAAATTTAGGAAATACCAAAGTTCCACATTTGCTTAAAATGAAATAAATCAGTTTGCATTCAATTCAATCATTCCTTTTTGAGAAATAATATGCTACGTAATGATTTATAATTAATTCTTTTATAGATTTCACGTTTGTTTCCGAAGGTGGCCCACGTGTCCCCAAGGTGGCACAGGTGTCGGGCCACCTTGGGAACATGCATATGGTCTCTCTCACCATTTGCACGACTAAAAACTATTAATCTGATAGATTAATTTGAATTAAAGTAATGTGGTTAAAGAAAAAGAAATAAACCTTCAGAAAACATATCGTAAATCAAAGTTCTAAGAATTTAAACACATATAAATTACAATATCTTCTCACCCGGAAATTAAAACGACAACTGCAAAAAATTAAATCACTTCATACAATGGAGACCATTCAAGGAAATATCTTCCAATTCAGCCTCGTGCACCTCAGATACAAAATTTACAATGCAGCAGGGACATCTTATTATTCAAAATAAATTTAATTTTACTTTAGGGGGTGGGCTACGTTAAGAGCACAGGCTACCTTTGGCTTACCCACCTAACTTAATCAAAACATACTAAATTTTTAAAAAAAATTAATAATTTTTAGTGAATTTAATTTTTTTTTTAATAATTTTTAGTGACTTCCTTGGGCCTGTCTTGCAGAGCAAAGTTTTTTGAGGTGAGGCTTAATATTAGAAATAGCCACTCTCAGTACTGTTTCTATATTTAGCCGTGATCCATATTTTGTTTTCAAAGAAGCCACAGCAGAAAATCCAGTTTCACAAAGGTAGGATGTTGAAAATGGTAATTAGTGCAGAAAAATCACCCTCCTGCCCAAAATTCAAATGGTGATTTATTACTAAATTGTATTTTGGTTTCGCCACTTGTCATGAAGTCTATGAATTTTTCTTCCTCATCAATTGAGAGTCCTTTGGGAGTCTCACAAAATGGATTCCTAACCCAAACTTAACTTGCTATCAGTTTGTCGTCAGCAGGAAAATACTTTTTAAAATTCCTTGCCAGCATGGCTAAATGATTTTCAATGGTTACAAAAACAACTTTTGCGTGTTTTTTCGTCAGCCTCATAAGTTTTAGTACAATTATCCACATTTGCAAACATTGTTAAGTTTTTTTTTTGCTTTAAATTTCTGCCCCACAATTCCAATTTTCTACAAAAAGCATTAACTTTATCACTCGTATCCAACATATGTGTATTTGCTCCTTGGAGTTGAAGATTCAAGTTATTTAATTTCTCGAATATGACGACCAAGTATCTCAATTTCATCACAAATAAACAATAGTGAAAATTCTCGGTTTCCTGTCTGCTATCTTCTTCTAGGAAAATGGCGATTTCTTCTCTTAATTCATAAACACGCTGCAAAAATTTCTCACTTGATAAACATCTTGCCTCTCATTTAAATAGTAACTCTGAATGTACTGAACTCATGTCATTACAAAGAGCGGAAAAGATTCTCGATCTGAGGGTTCTCATTTTTACATAATTTGCAATGGTTACAACCGTAGTTAACACAATATTTAAACCAGGACGCATTTCTCTCGAAGCCAAAGCTTCTCTGTGGATCATGCAATGTGTCCAGGCGCATTGAGTCAATTTTTGTTTTACAAGTGCTTGTGTAGTTTCGAACCTTGCGGATATTGAACGAGCATCATCAGTTCATATTCCGATGCAATTTTTGCATTCTATGTTTGCCTCATTCATAACATCACTTAAAATAGCAAATAATGCTAGCGCTGTTGTTTTGAGTTCCATTGATTTGCAGAAAAGTAGTTCCATTACTGACATATTATCACAAAATCAAACATAGGCAATTAAATGAGCATCTGTATTGCTTCATCAAACTGTATTGAAAACATTTTGTCACGTAACATCGAGAAAAGCTGACACTACATTTTCAGCTATATCACCAATTCGACGAGCAACAGTACCATTTGAAAGAGGTATGGACTGCAATTGTTCTGAAAAATTAACTCCAAACATAGTTTCTACAATCTCAATTGGTGCTGGCTTTTACTTTACTTTTGTTTTGGCAGTTAGTTAAAAATAATTTAAAGACAGAATTCGAAACACTCAATATACATTATTGTTGTATACATTTTACTGCAAGTGGGGGGCGCGATGAAAATTATGATTGAAAACTGGGCCGCGAATACTGAAAGGTTGAGAAACGCTGGTATACAGTATATGTTACAATAACGATCGCTTTCGAGTTACAACGCCGAATAAATACCGGTATTTGATAATAACTGCCTAAAGAAGCAGACGGAGCCCAGCATCCGACCTATCTCATCAGCTATCTGTAACTAAGGGAAATAATGCTTCAAGGAAAACAGTGTACAGACATTTGAGAAATATTAATCTATATGCTCACAGTACAGTTTGATGAGTTCCACTCACGGCAAACATTTTCTCCAGTGATTAACCTCGAGTAGAGAACATGAAATGTATACATCGTTACAGTGGTCTTGTGTGATGTTTTCCGACGAATCCAGGTTTAGCTTGCAGCGGGGCTCGAAAAAGCTCAGAAATTTTACCCGTCCCCGAGGACGGCTTGTCCAACAATGCACCCGTCCTCCGTTGAAACTAACCCGTCGCTTTTAAATAAATAAAAATATAATTTTCTCCTAATTATTACAAACATTTATATAAATTGCACAATGAATTAATCGCTACTAGTATTACATTATACAGTAATAAAAGAAATACTAGGTTACTAATAGTAACCTAGTATTTCTTTTATGAAATAATTTATTTCTTTTATGAAATAATTAAAACGACAAAGGTCAAGTTATCTGGAATGCCAAGTTATCCGAGGGTACTGCGTTTTTTAAATGAATCGAATATGACGTTTGCCAGTTCCACAATCAAGCCAATGATTTACAGAGGTTTCTGAACAGAAATCTGAAAGGGGTTTTCCATTTAGGTAGATGTTCATAATTGCTTTTAAAGCTTCTTGTTTAAGACCAGTACGTATTGTGTTTTTTTGTAAGTTTATTGCTGCAAAGCCCCTTTCAACCGCTGCAGCACTCCCAGACAGAGAAAACATCAATATATGCGCAGTATGTTGCTGTATTGTGGGTCATTTTGCTGTCTTGTAACTTACAAGACTCTTGTAAGATAACAAAAATTGAAAATGTATCACGAACATTAACGGGAAAATGGCCGTCCGCGCGGACGTCGGATTCGAGAAACTCGTTGTCCGCGGAGAATTTTTGACCGTCGAGGACGGGCGGACGGGCTGTTTTTCGAGCCCTGGCTTGCAGTCTGATTCACATCTGACTTTCCTATGGAGAACGCCAGGTACCCGTTAACACCAAGACAACATCATTGTTCAACACCGTTACAGTGGTGCAGGATTGCTTGTTTGGGGTGAAAATATATTGGGCTTTCGAACTCATATGCATGTTTAAATCGAAACTATTACAAACTAAAGTTATCGAGATATTCTGGAACAGCAAGTATGTTACTTTAGGGATATCATGCCAGCAGAACTTGTGTTTGTGGATGACAAAGACCGTCCTCACTGAGAAAACGTCGTAAACGAATGTCAGCAATCTGAAAATATCACCCATAAGGAAAGGCCAGCATTCTCAGATGACTTGAATCTGATAGAGCGTGTGTGGGACATGCTTAACTGATAAGTTTGAGCCTGTCAATAACCTCCTATATGCGCACCATAAATTCGGAGATAATTGTTTGCTGAATGAAATAATCTTTTCCAAGATCAGCTCAATAATTTGATGTTCAGTATGCCTACGCATTTCACGAACTATATTTCAGCACATGAGAGACTTACGATGTATTTACCATCATACCGATCATGTCATATAACTTTTTTATTAAGGAAACATTTTTTTATTTTTACCTCCAGGGTACAAAATTCGTAGTTTTTTGTCATAAATGCACCATCTTTTTTTTCTTTATCTTTTATTAATTAAATGGGATTTATGAATATATCACGCCATTTTTGTTTGTTTCTTAACCTATATTTTCTGAAGCTGGCCTAATGTATAGACACGAGTGTGATAAAGCATCATTGACATCAGCAATGGTATGACGCATTTTTATGGTTTCCCTAAACGTGTCAGTATCTTTCTGCATTAACTTTGCTTTTTAGTACATAACTTTTTCTTTATTTCAATTGCCGTTGATCTTAATTTATTTAATTTTATGAAAACACGCTGAAAAATCACAACTATAAACTAAATAAAAACGTGGTTTCAGATTACTTTTGAAATACTAAGGCGGGGACAATATCCACGAGCTTGTAAAAATATATTTAAATATTAAATAACGAGCAATGAACTAAACAGAATCATGTGTGGTTTCATTTATAACAATGGTTAATGCTCATCCAACACGGTAAATTCAATTTTCAAATATTTCTTCTGAACCGACTAATTGAAATTTTTAAATATTTTTTTAAAAAAAAGGGGTATAAAATTGTTCCTTGTAGCCTATATTCAAATTTCAAAACCCTAGCGAGAGAAAATGTTTCGACACAAGAACATAAAAAAATACTGAGTCTACACAAAAGAAAAGTTCAAAAAAAGCAGTACTTCAAAAAAGAGAATTTCCAAATTTTACAGCATGTTTTTATTCATGACCGTTTACTGGAAATTCTACGAGTGAGCATCTTATCTGACGAACATTTTGCCATGTTGTATTCTTTTTTCTTGAAGATATAATTTTCATTAAAAATAACACTTTTGATTAAAATACAATTGACAAATATAACGTAATTGATTACGAGTAGCAATTGATTAGAACATACAACGTAAGTAAAAAGGATCAATAATGAATGAATATCCTGTCATCACCAGGAATTGAATGCCGAAAACCTATTTACCAATCCAACGCTCTCGTGCCTGTACCATCCAGTAACATTATGTGTGTTTTTTTAAATCAAATAAATAATGTTACAGAACCACTAATGACGTCATTGTGTATAATAAGAAAAATACTACGGTCATCAATTGACGCTAATCTAAACTACTTTTACCATTTAGTTTACCATAAACATTAATAAGTATTGTAGAGACGACGTTTGATACAAATAAATGGGCCGTAACGTAAACTTTAGGGATGTACTGTGATGATATACAAGTTATGAAGCAGTTTCCTCAGAACTTTAAGCACTAACATTTCATCAACAGTAACTTCACGTTAACAATGTTGAAATAATGCTTAACGATGGTCGAATCGTCTAAATTGAGACTATTATTTCTCACAGTGAAAAGAAAATGTTGGCAAAAATAGCATGGATGTGAGTAAATTATTATGAAGCAAATTTCAGTACAATTTTAATTGCAATAGTATAATTTTTTAACGAGTTTATTTAATTATAATATAATTTTTGAAGCTTTAATCCCCTTTAATTTGACATTTTTCTATCTTGCTTTAAGCAGAGAAAAAAAAATTATTATTCCGAATTAACTTCAAATTTTCATATTTTAAGTACCTATATACTGAGTTAAGTACTGAATAAAATTTATTAACTATTATATATTAATGAAAATCGAGTATATTTAATGTTTCTCTTTTATTTTCATTAGGAATTTGTATGCATTCACTTAGGATTTAATCCGTAAAAATATTCTTTTAATTACAAATGACGAAATATCATTCATTTACTCAATAATTTATATTGCGAAATTTTTTTTTTTATTTTAACAAATACATTAATTCAAACTCATCGTTTCTTCTCTCTCAAAAGACCTCAAAAAGCTTTTAGTCTTATGCAAATTTTTTCTATTAATTAAATCTCGCCTCCTTTTATTGTTGCTTCCATTAGACACAAAAGACCAACAATTTTTGAGCGATAATACTGTGTCTAGACATAACTGAAACAAAGTAACTAATTAAAAATAACTAAACCACTAAAACGGGACATTGTTGGAAACAAAACGAAAAATAAAAGGATGTTAACAAAGAAAAATAAAAGACAGTTTTCCTTCACAGATTTTTTCTTAGTAGAAGCTTTGATTTGTAGCTGTTAATTAGAGGAGCTGTAGATCTTTCTCTAGGTGGTTGTCAAAAACAAAATAAAGCTTAAGATTTTTTACCAATTAACCACTTGGAAATGTCCAGTTATATATTAAGAAAGAGATTTGTATTAAATAAAGTAAGTAGATATAACCGGAAAAGATTTTTTAAATAATATTTTATCCTATAGTGATTAAATTTAAATTAATATATTACGTATTTAAACAAAACTAAAAATAAAGTATGAAAAATTTAACTTGAAAATTTTTTTATTTCCAATGAGCTGCACAATCGGTCTTGCCGATGAGCAGACCTAGTGCGTTCTCCAGAGCTGGTATCCACTCTTTCAGGACCACCACAATGGGTGAGATACCGTTGGCCATGTTAATTTGGACGTCTAGTTTCTGCCACACTAGATGGCAGCACCGAGACTCTATTTGGATGCTAAAGAGCACTAGGAATTTAATTTTGCCGGAAATGCCAAGAGCCAATGAGGCATTCCAGGGATCTTTTACGTGCCGCATAATCATACGACATGGCCGCTGAGGATTTTCTGCATCCCGAAAATCCGGTGTCTGGGCCGGGGATCGAACCCGCAGACTAACTTGAAAATTAGCAGTAAACATTTGCTACGAAATTTGATTTTACCGTAAAAATTTGAGATTAATGAATTTTATTTCTAAACAGAGTGATAAAAATCTTTGTTTATATCTTCTTTTCATTTATTTAAACATAAATAAAGTAAATGCCATATAATATAAACGTAAACAAAAAAAAATTTCCATAATCAGAAAATTACCTTTAGATTTCTGAAACATATAGCGAACGTTTTTACGAAATTGTTTCAATTATTATAATGTAAAATAATTTTGCTGACATCTAGTTATATTAAGATAACTTATATATTAAATTAGAGATTTATATGAACTAAAATAAGTAGTTATAATTGCTATTGTTATTTTAAAAATAATATTTCATCATATAGTGATTAAATTTAATATCAATTTAAGATGCACTGATACAAAATTAAAAATAAAGCATATGCTTGAAAAATATAAAAAATTAAACTTGAAAACAGGGAGTAAAAATTTGCAGTGAAATTTAATTTAAAGTAAAAATTTTTGTTTAATGTATTTTAATTCAAAATAGAATAATATTTTTTTAATACCATACTATTAACAGGGAATTTTTATCGGTACAGTTAAAAAACAGTAACGGTTTTAACCACCCACCCATCCTAGGAGCAACCAAGAAGATGTAACATCCAACCTACATGGATGGATGTAACATCTTCGTAAACCTAAACTGTTTATAAATAATATTTTGATTATGTTGCTGCTTTTTTTTGGTTTAAAATAATTAATTAATGCGTATTTCATATTGAAACCTAAGTGTTGTATATAAGAATATTGGGACGCTTATATCAAAACATTTTTATTTCGTTTAAATCCGACTTAATTAAGAATTAGAAGAGAAGCTAATAGTTTCATACTCTCAAGACAGAAACTCTTATTTTAGATGAATTAGCAAGATGGTGCCGGTGATAGTGCACTATCTTGGAAAGCCAAGATAGTTACTGAATTCAATTCTTGTCTATAACGAGAAATAAATTTCCTTTTCTGTCGCAGCTCCTAATCGGTTATACTTATTGATAAGTTGTAGCATTCAGCTTAATACTTTCTTTGAAATTCGTATACTTAGTCAAGTCAAGATATTAATTTGCTCAGTTTGACGAAAAGTTCGCTCGAATCATTTTCCAGAAAACGGTTTTGCTAAAAACGAGGAAGGTTTATTGAGTATTAAATATTCCTTTTTACAGTGCAAACACAACACAAACTTTTTGGCATATTTAGATGCCGCGTGGTGCATTCTTTCATTAATCTCTACATGCCCTTAAGATTCACAGACCCTAGCAAAATTCTTACACGCACTATAAGATTCTGCCGCATTTTTTTCTTCCGTTTCTGGCTCAATTCGTCCCCTGACTCAATTTTCTTCTTTATGTGTCGTACGCTAGCTCTAGAAACCTTCAATCATCGTGATATTTCAGTGTTTGAAAATATATTAGCATTCACGAGGGCCTTTGCTTCACCTTTTCTGCATGGTAAAATATCGCCTTTTTTACCCTCAATGAAAATTTTCCAATTGATTATTTATATACTGCACACAAAATAAACAAATAATAGCGAAACATATAAACACCGAGCATAAAGTTACAGAAACACGCCAGCGACTGAAACCGGTTTGCACTTGCTTAACGTTCGTGTATCAATTAGTTTATAATGTAATTAAATACATTAAATATAAATACAGATTGGAAGTATGCAAAAAAAACTCTTGGATGAAAACCCATTACATGTATGTTTAAATATAAAAGGATTGCATATAAACTCGCTCAAAACATGAAATCATTAAAAAACTACAGTGCGTCTAATAATTTGGAAAAGGACTATAGCATAGAAAAAGGCCAGGCATCAATTAAATATTAAAATAAATACTGCAAAACCATTATACATTCGAAAAATTAGACCACTTTTACTCGATTCCAGGATTTTCAAATATGTGCCTGATGAGGAAAACGATTGGTAGGAATCCAAATGAAAAACAACTAGCTCAACCGCCTTGGCGATCAATAAACTTCCCTTCAGATAAGTAATGTACTCTATGTTTGTCCAATGTGATATATTCCCTTGCTTCAGAAATGGTTTTTATGCATTATTTTTTCCTCTTGCGTCATTCCAAATAAGTCGCCAAAAATAAAATAAAGAATAACGCTGATACTGAATGCATATATCATAAAAATTTCTACAGCTAAAATGCGATGGTTGGATATGTGGTTTTGGAATATGAAACACTGTATTTGAATTCCTCTCGAAATTGAAAACTTGGAGTGATTCTTTTTGAAAGTTGTAAGCTTTAATATTGAAAAGATTCAGAGATTTCTATAGCTTACGATATAGTCTTTTTGTTTTCACATTTTACTTCAAATAAAACAACCTAGCTTTTTATGTTGCATGGAAAGACATAAATATTGAGTAGTTCGATATCAAATTCTTGAAGAGGATCTTAATTTAAAATTGTATGTGGAAGAGAGTAATGGTACAAAATGGTAGAATACTTGATTTTGTTTGTACTTAAGATGGAATTTTTTATTAATACTGAATGTATAACAAGTATTTATTAACAACCATTTTCTATCAAATAAATCTATAATATCACATTTTATTTGAAATCAACAACATCTGTTAACTACAAATCTGAAAACAATCTCTGTATTGCAAGTGTTAGCAACCCAAATTTCAATTGTTACAATTTTCAATTACACGTTTTTGTTCTGATATAACTTTGTATGCAGTTAGAGGATTTAGAGTGCTAATGCGCAGTGACCACCACCCTGAACTTGTTGGAGTTAGGAGCCCATGGCGGTTGCGTCAACAACCATCTTTTCCATGGAGCTATCTTTTTTCTGGCCAAGACTATATTAAACCGATAGATGTCCCATACGGGTCATAAATGTGATGTCATGTGCTGGTGTTGTCGTTTTATCAGGTTATGTGAAAAGCCATTTTTGCTATGGAGCTATCTTTTTTCTGGCCGAGACTATATTAAACCGATAGATGTCCCATACGGGTCATAAATGTGGTGTCATGTGCAGGTGTTGTTGTTTTATCAGATTGTGTGAACAGTCATCTTTGCCATGGAGCTATCTTTTTTCAGGCCAAGACTATATTATACCGATAGATGTCCCATACGGGTCATAAATGTGGTGTCATGTGCTGGTGCTGTTGTTTTATCAGGTTGTGTGAACAGCCATCTTTGCCATGGAGCTATCTTTTTTCTCGCCAAGACTATATTAAACCGATAGATGTCCCATACGGGTCATAAATGTGATGTCATGTGCTGGTGTTGTCGTTTTATCAGGTTATGTGAACAGCCATCTTTGCTATGGAGCTATCTTTTTTCTGGCCGAGACTATATTAAACCGATAGATGTCCCATACGGATCATAAATGTGATGTCATGTGCTGGTGTTGTCGTTTTATCAGGTTATGTGAACAGCCATCTTTGCCATGGAGCTATCTTTTTTCTCGCCAAGACTATATTAAGCCGATAGATGTCCCATACGTGTCATAGGTGTGGTGTCGTGAGCTGGTGTTATTGTTTCATCAAATAGTGCTTACTTACTTTCCGTATTATATAGTCTAACTGAATTGCTGAGAGTTGCCAATAATTCCTTCAAATGAGATAACAGTAATGTATTCCAAAGCATATGGAACTGACAATTCAGAGTCCTAATAAATATCATGAACTAGCTGAATACCGGTTATCCGTACAGGATAAAAAAATAAATAATCAGTTACTCGATATTTAACACTTAGAAATCATACACAAAACTAAAAGATGAGTACCAATACAATGATAAAGTTAAAATAATTTATTGTTATTTGTTGCACTTCCCGATGGTTTTACGTTATCAGAGTAAGCAAAAAAAACGTTTTTAGACATTCATCATATTAAAGTAAGGTTTAACTATAATTAGTAAACCATAATGCTAATGTTCGAGAACTATGCTGTTGCTAGGCAACATTGCTGCACTTATACCTTTCAGGAGTTCATAAAACGCTTATGACCTACGTACTACTTTTGTTTCTTAGTACAAAAATTAAATACCTTTATTAGTACATTTGTTATTTATTCAAACTGCACCAATTTCACATTACTAATAATATCTATCACGAAAATTAATTAAGTCATTGTCATGATTGATGTCAATAACAGTATGGTGGTTTTTTAAGATCCTCGGAGCAAATAAGTATCCTATCTTCATTAATTTTGCTTGTTAGTGAATTAATTTTCTTTAATTCTAATGGAGATACCATTGATATTAATCCTTAAAAACACACTTAGAAAGAGCTAGAAACAAAAAAAAAACACGTGATTATTTTGTTTCTAGATCAACAACTTTCGAAATATTAAATTGGTAACATAGTCTCCCTGTGCTACCACGCTCATATTGATCACTGAGCTTCTCTGGCATAACGAATAAAAATATTTAAATATTAAATAATGTACAATAAACTCCTTTTTTTAGTTAAATAAGGCCATATACTATCAAATATCACTGATGTAATCTTCCAAATATTTGAAGAAACATGTTCATCTATAGTTTAATTTAAAGCAATGGATAATATTAAGCCAATGAGAAAAATTCCTTTTACGAACAATCTAATTAAAATTTTGGAATGAATTTTCAAAATGCAGGTGGAAATTTTTTTCCTTTCGCACTCTGTTCAAATTTCTGAACCCTAGCATTAATAGCTCAGGAATTATAAGAGGGTCACATACATTTTTTCTTTTATTCATATCACGAGTAACGTAAACGTAATACGAGTTAAAATCTATGAACACAAGATGCGATTGCTAGATACAAAGTTTTTTAACGGATTTTTTTTAATTAAAGTGCAGTCTTGGAATATTTAGTTTATAAATGACCAAATACTAAATTATTTTCCAATAACCTACAATTTAACGCTTAATTTTATATCGTCTTAAATTGAAGCTGTAAAGGTTCAATCATTACATCATGTTTCTATATTATAAGGTTTCATTTGCGTTATTGAGTTATTAGTTCATTTAAACTGTAATGGGAAAAGTAATCACAAAATTTTGCATCAGATTGTTAAAATATATGAAAATATCTTATTAACATGCCAATGGTAGAGAAATTTCTTGCAAAATAATTTTATATACGAACCATTTTTTTTTAAATGTTTAACATCTTCCACTTTCACGAAATAACGTATTTACCTTTACGGTTGACATATACTTTGGAAGAGCACTTAACTATAATTTAATAAAATATCCCACCACCCAAACTAAAAAAAAAATTCTTTTTCTGAGAAATTGTTTCTTAAATTTGTTGAAAGCCATTAGTCGAGCAATTACAGACTTCAATTTTAACGAAGTTGGGTTGAAAGAGAAAGAACCAAATTGACTTTTTTATTTATATATATATATGTATGAGTACTTTTCTTCAAAAATTGCTAATCAGTTTAGTTCCGGTAAAGTTTAAAAGAACGGCGTGTATAAAAATTGTATAAAAAAACGTATTTTAGAAATACAATAGGAAACACTTGAAAGCTCTTTTACTTCAAATAAATTATTTTACTTGAAAAAAAATTTTTGTTGCTTTTTTATTATTTTAATTCAAAATTGCATACTTTTTTCGTAGGTTTTTCTTCTTCTCGAAAGAAAAACATAATTTTGGTACTAAAAACGAAAATAACCATTCATTTGTTAATTTTTACATTCGTTTCATAATTTTTCTATTCATATGGTAACTGTTTACCGGAAATTCCGGTTTTCAAAATTATAGTTCTTATCACTACTCACTTAGTAAAAAATGCAAAAATGAAAGATTAATTTTACCAAATATATAGTTTTTATGCAGTGCTATAAGATAACATAGTAAAATTACAAAATTTTACCATATTTACCTATTTCATCATATGTTAAAAAAAAACATATTTTATTAATAATTTTACCAAAATTATTACCAAAACATTTCGGTAAAAACTACCGAGCTTTTTGGTGTTCTCATAAAACTAGAAATATGGTAAGTTTTCCTATATTCTGTTAGTTTTGACCACTCACTTGGTAAAAAATACAAGACTGAAAGTAAATTTAACCAAATAAATAGTTCTTATGTCACGCAGTAAGGTGTCATAATAAAAATACAGCAAATTCTATCACATATTATAAATTCATATTTCATTGTTATTGTTAGCAAATTCATTACCAAAGTGCTTTGGAAAAAATTACCGAGATTTTTGTGATTTCCATAGAATAAATTTAACAGAATAAATAGTTTTTATGCCATTTTACCATGCTCTATTTAAGGTATCATGATAAAATTACCAAATTTTATCACTGATTATAAAACCATATTTTATAGAAAATTTTTACCAAAATCATTGCCAAAGTGCATCATTAAATATTACCGAGCTTCTTGGTTATCCAATAATAAGGCCAGAAATACGGTAAATTCCATCATATTCTGTTAGTTTTGCCCATTTTTTTTCTCAGTGCAGCTAGCTGTGACGAGATAGATAATTCTACATTGAAGTAATCGGACGATTTTCAAAAAAGCACTCTGAGTTGTTATTTGACTTTAAAAAAAACAAAGATTGATTTCAAGTATTTAAAGAAGAGAACAGCAGAGATGTGTGAAACTGACGCAAAGAAAACGAACCATAAATGCGGATTCAGACTCAGCTGTTTTATTTAAAGACGATTTGAAATGTATCTTTCGTTTCATTCAATTCATATTTTAAATCTCCTGGAAATATATCTGTCAAAGTAATTCTCATACTTCAGGAGTTCAGCCTTATACCTGTCTTTTCAATTTTCTAGATGAGAACATCAACCTTTATGGGACAAATTGAAGCACAAAACAACGTCAATCGAAAAACTAGTTTTCTGCGGTGAGCTAAAGAATAACTTGAAAAGAATAAAGAAAATACAATAACAATTTTTAGACATCAATTTTATGCTGTCACTAGTACTGACCAGTAAAAAATGAAGTACATTTTCGTTTTTTATATATATATTTTTTTAGAAAATTGCTTCCTGAAATGCTATACACTTCGCAATTTTTCTTTTTGTGAGTTATTTCACAAAACTAAAAGGAAACGATTTGAATCATTATTTCTGAGTATAATGCTTTTTATCGTTATTATTTGTTACATCAAACTTTTTTTAAGTGCTAAGATATATGAAACAAATAAAATATCTTTTTTTTTTCGTGGGAATTTTGAAAGAGGGTTAAAATGTCTGAATAGAATTAATTTTATATCCGTTCTTAAAGCATTGACGTGGAAATTACTTAAAAATATAAACGCGTAGAATGACGTAAAAAATTCTTTTACTTCAAGGAGCGGAATCATTTTGAATATCCATTATAAAGTAGTTTCATTGCGAAATTTTGAAAAAGGGCTTTTTCGTTTTATCTTAAAAGCTTTTTTAATGCCCTTAAGATATTTTTGCGATTTGTTTTTTGAAGTGTCGCCTCGAAAAAAATGTCGTATAAAGCTTTATCACTTAAATGTAAATCTCTTCATTGCATTTTTTAAAACATTTATTAAATTAAATTATGGAGTTTTTTTGTAATAAATTGAATTAAAATATGTACATTAATAAAATGAAAAAGTTTTTTTTCTATAAATTAAAGTAGATTTGATTTTTGGAAATATTTTTCATCAATAAAATAAACCAAAGCAATAAACTTGCTAAAAAGGGAAAACAAAGAAGATTTGATGTGTGATTTAGGATGATTGAGCCTCATTACTTTTCATTTGAGCTTTATTATGAGCCAAAAAGTTTTTTTAAAGTACCTATAAAACATGTAACTGATATGCTGAGAGAAAATATATGGTCAAAAGTACCAGAATATGGTGAAATTTACTGTGAAGGTGTGGGGCGAAAATTTAGAATTTATTTTATCAAGAGTCAACGAGAGAAGTATCAAAAATTTCCTCTCAGAAATGTGCTCTTTCGTGTTTCCATAGCTGCAGACAACTCCAGACTCAATGGCGGATAAGTATAAAATGTTTTTGGAATGTTTTCTTAGAAATATTTCAAATAAGATGCAAATATAACTTTTTAATTTGATAGTAAATGACACAATCTTATTGAAAATAAAAAATGATTCTTATTAAAAATGGTTAATATTAAAAAATATATATATAAAATGTAAATAAAATAAAATTACTGTTATAAAAAGCTGTTAATGTGTTTCAGGTAATGTAGAAAAGAAGTCACCGAAATCTGGAAGTAGAAAATTAATTCCCTGAGGCGGAAAAAAAGAAATACCAAATGGAATGTAAAGAAAACAGCTCAATAGTGAATAAAAAATTGTGTTTAATTACGAAAAAAATGTAAATTTTAAATGGTTTGCTTTTTCTCTTAGTTTTCTGTTTAGTAAATAGACAACATAATATTTTCTCTCAACTAATTTAATGCAATCTTAATTATAAGATCTTTTTGAAATGGTAAAAGATTAAGAAAAGGAATATAACAAATAACTGGTGGGTAATTAGATAAATTATTTTTCCTTTTATGTTTTTAATACTGAATGCATTGTTATCAGCATTTTATTTCCTTGTCTTACGATACTTTTGAAATAAAAAATTTGGATAAAAAAATAGCAACAATGGTAAATTGTGTAAACATTAGTAACCCCTAATTGATTTAAGATTTTCGATGAAATATTTAAACAATTTATAAAATATTCAAAACTTAAGTATCCAATAGATTTCAATAAAACACGGTAATCATTTTGTTAATTTAAATTTAAACTTCACTTTAAAAAAATAATAATAATTTTTTATGCAGTTAGAACTTACTTAACGGAGGCTATGCCTTATGTATCTTTTTGATTTGATTCTTTCAACAAAATAATATATTTCTTTTCAAATTTTTTTCAGTCGGATTTCAAGAACATTAGGTATTTTGTAGGATTTTTGGTTTACATTACTTAGTGTGAATTCTGATTCAGTCATGCGTGTATGAGAAACAGAGTTTAAATTCTGAATAGCGTCTTTTCAAAGCTCTTAGGAGCTAACTTAATGTTATGATTTAAAGAGCACATCATAGTTTCATTCGTTTTTTGCATGTATTATGTATAAGAATGTCATATTATATCCATGCGATATAATTAGGCAATTTTCTAAGAATCGCCACCCTGGCGATTATATATATATATATATATATATATATATATATATATATATATATATATATATATATATATATATATATATATATATATATATATATATATATATATATATATATATATATATATATATATAAACATCTTTAACATTAGCCCTTTGATGCAGATGAGACACCGGTGATCCATACCTTTACGTACATTTTTTGACTTTCTAATTGCAAGCAAAAATATTTTAATATTTTTTAGAATTTTTAATTAAAAAGATCTAATAATTTAAATAAAGAAAATCCTTTAGGTTATTGAAATTATATTTGTACTAATATATAAAATACAAGAATAGAATTACATTTTTTTCATTTATATTTTAAATTTTATCTATAATTGATTTTGTAATTTAAAAAATTTTTTATGATGAAAAACTGTTTCTTTTAGATATAAAGAACAGCAAATAAGTGGGAATTTGAAAATGAATCGTATTTGGAAGGTTTCACCCTTAACGTCGAAAAGATACCAGTGTTTGATGCTGTATTATATAACCATAAATTATTATTAACCATTATTAAAGTGCTAAGTATAATACTTTTTACACATCTTGGCTTAATTCATACGAAATTATGAAAAAAGTACGAAAAATATAATTTTCATACTAAATAACCTCATAATTAAGTTTTCATAATTAAACATTTTGCCTCAAAAGGTAAGGCAGCTAGTTTCATCCATTACCCAAATTACCTAAGCTGTACGTTTCCACTTAAATCATAACTCTTTTTTAGTACCGTCATGTGGGGCTACTCGAATTTGCAAATTCGAATTTGGCACTTTTCAAGTGCTGCTATTCTGTATTATGTTTTTTTCACGTTAAAAATGTGTGGAATTTGAAAATAGAAGTCTTCTCTATTACTACAAAAAAAAATCGAATTTTAAAACAATCTCAGAGTGTGTTTTGTTTATCCATTGTCAACAACTTCCCGAGAACGTCAGACGTCGAAAAGTGTGCGTGGAAACTTTAGCTGTGAAATGCAAAGACGTTGATAAAAAAATTGTCGTAAGTGCAAAATTTTTTATTTATATATTAATAAACAATTATATCATCTTAGCGTTAAGAAATTTTGAAAATTAATAACAAATAACGGAAAATGAAAAAAAATGCACTGTGTGGCTACTTTGTGCAAAGTTTCATTCGTTTTTTTTCGACCGAAAAATGGTCAGACGTTATAAACAAAAATAGCTGGAACGAGAAACTACCGTGATTACACTTTAGAAAAGTTGCAACAATGTTTGCAAGCAGTTGCTGGTGGTATGTCGATTGCAGAAGCTTCTCGGAAATACAAAATCCACAGAAATATTATCTCTAATAAAATTCACAAGAAACACGTGAAACGTGCTGGTAAACTATTATTTTTCTTCTACAAAGATTTTTTAATGAATTAACCAAACGATTTAACACATAAAAATATATTTTGTAGGGCATCAGGTGATTTTGACAGAAACTGAAGAGCAAATTCTGTCATGTTCATTCAAGCATGTAATGTTCAAATTTATCAATATTACAAATGTTAATGAATGTGTAATAATTATTATTTTTGAAATTTCATCTATTTCAATGTTCAAAAATGTATATGGTTTCCTTTTGTTTAAACTCAAATGTTTTGAAATAAACATTCTTTTTAAGAAAAAACTCTTTATAAAAAATGATTTCTTAGCGCTGAAAATTATTTTAAAACTAATATCTTTACATATCTTGATGTTTTTGTTATTAAAAATGTCAACAATTAACTTTTTTAACAATTTTATATCAATATTTTACTAAAAACATGATTATTAAACTGAATTCCTATCGCTGTACAAAGTAGCCCCACTTGGGGGCTACTTTGTGCAAGGTATGTTTTGACTTATTATTTGTAAATATTACGTACAAATAATGCCAATATTGATCAAATTCACTCGTCTGAGTCCAGTTATGAATATAATATCGATAAATTTTACTAAAGTTCGAATTAACATAGTTTTTTTACATGTCAAAGTTCAAACACTGCGAAATCCTGCACAAAGTAGCCCCACATGACGGTATATTTATTTAGCACACATTTTTAAGCTATTTAATTATTTTTCCTAAGGCAGCAGCCTAATCATGACCTATTGGTTTAATATCGCCATGAAATAAATTTAAAACAAAGAAACACTTCTTACGAATTATTTATTCCTTTCGATGCATGAAAAGAAGTCAGATAAATATTTTTCAGCATTTTGAAGCCCTTTCTCTTTGCTGTCTATTTTATATTTCCCCGCCTCTGCCAAACATTTTTTTTTCTTTGTATTCTGTGAGCCATCATTTTTTTCATCTTTGTTTGAAATCTAGGAGCCTTAAAAGTGCTGATTCTGATCCTTTGTCTTTATTTTATGGCCAACATTTTTCGATGGACGCCCAAGAGTGCATGATCGATTTTACAAACAGCTCGAGTAGGCAGCATTTGAAACATTGAATAAAGGCCTTATGCATTATTTTTCTTTGAAAAACTATATTTTCCTTCATGTTTCTAGATTTATTTTCCTTATCGGTATGCTTCTGCAACTGAAATACATTAAGCGTAAGCCATAGTTAAAATTACTAATATTATTTCATATGATATCCACTGCGAAAAAAAGTATTGTCAAAACTACCAGATTATGATAAAATTTACCGCGATTTATGGGAACAGAGAAAGTTCAGCATTTTTTTACCTCTATGCTTTGGTAAGGATTTTTGTAAAATTAACAATAAAATATGGTTTTATATGTGTGTTTATTATTTAAAATGAAAATGAAATATTTTTTTAACACAAGGTTATATATTTTTGATAATTTTGCTTGGGAAATAATGCTTTTTGCTATAAAAATGCAGTGAGCATAAACTGATTGTTGAAAGAATAAAAAAAAATTATTTTTAATAAACGTGTTTATTACTTCAAATGATAATAAAATCGTGTACTAAATTCATATTCAGCATCAATAAGCATTCTAAGCAATACACTGCATTAAAATTGGCTGTAAAATGATTAAAAAGTACTTTTCGACAAATGAGCGTTTTTTGTTTTAAATGCTAATGTAATATTTTCTTTAACACTAAGACATTTAAAAATGCTAATTTCAAAAAAGAGGTTACTTTTATCCACGCGAATTGAGCCGCGGTGGATCAGGGAATAGAACATTTGCCTCTTTATGAGGTGAAACAGGTTCGAATGTCAGCGGTGGCTGGTTGATACGAATTCTACTCCCTTATCGCCCCGACTGCAGTGCTGATGTAAAAAATATCCGTGGTAGACGGATTATGGGTTAGAATTTCCTTGCTATCGGGCTAACCGTGAAAAATATACGTGATTTGGGGTTGTGCTATCCGAAATAAATTTTAAAAGGCTGGTTGCTTTCTTTCTGTTATATTTCATGAAAATCGTTCAGCCCTAACCATCCACTAACTTTAAATGATATGAAAGTGGTTTCTTAACCCCTTATATATGAGTGGTCTCCAACCCCCCCCCCCCGGTGGCGCACCGGTACCAGTCCTTGAATCAAAGAGTACCGGGCCGTCCAAGGAAAATTAAATTAATTTCAGTTTTATTAAATATGGTGTATTTCTCTCAAATTTGTACGACTTTTCATGGACGAGAGGTTAACCCTGAGAATGATACCACAACAGCGAAACCCTTATTACTGTTTCCTGTTGGAGACAGTCGGAAACCAATCTGTGTGAATCGGGGTTTTCTGCAGTTACAGCAACCAAAACAAAACAGTGAAATAAACTAGACAAAGCAACATAATTCGGGGCCACTGTCTCCTGTTACCCACAAATGGAGCCACAGTTGCAAAGAACCAAGCTCAGGGTTCTCATTGATTTAGATTCTAGTGAGTTAAAATCTAGTGAGTTAATATAGTGAGGTTGGAAGTCATTGCTGTATATGGTTGGTTAAATCTGACTGCATGACAGTTTTACTATAAATTTGATTTCTAGTATTTTTAAAACTATGCGTTTGAGTTTACCCCTGCCTTTCTCATATGATATTCAAAAAACATTTAATACATATCGAATTTTCGAATGCAAGAAAACATACAATAAAAGCAACTTTGCACAATTTTGTACTTTGTAAATACTTGCAGGATTCAAGAAACAACAGGAAAAAAACTTACAATAAATTCTTGTTATTTTAAACTCAAAAATCTTTCTGATCCATTCGAGTTTTCAAAATATTGATAAATTTATCCAACATCTATATTTCCCATAAAAAATAATCTAAAAATTATTAATGAACAATGTTTAATTTTTTTCTCCGTAAGATTAAAATCTCATTAAAAATTAAATGGAAACATTTTTTCTCCCTTATTATCATTAAGTGGTTAAAGAATGTCTTCCTAATTTGCTTTTTTCTGTTATTAAAATTTATAATAATACTTTAAAGTGTAACGTGGTTAGAAAAACTATTTTCTTTTTATCAAAGCATAATGCTGTGCTAATTGATTCCTTTGGCAAAAAGATTATATCATTTTTTTTTAATTTCATTTCAAAAAGAAAGATCAATTCATGAAGCGTAGCTATTTTTCCGTTAATAAATTACTTCTATTTTACTTTATTAATTACAGATTTTATTTATTTGCTTTTGATACAGACGTCGCGAAAGGAATAAGACAACAAAAAAAAACGAAAATAATTTTACGAAACTTCTCATGGATTTCAAACAATGGTTTTAAAACATTTTATCGCAATGTTTTTTTTTTCTTTTTCATTTTAAGCTCCTTCATTTATCAAACATCCATTTTTTTCCACCCATGCATTCAAAAGTATAGGTACCTTTAAAATGCTGATCCCCAAGTCTTTTTATTTTATTGCGTGCAGTTTCCGATGGACGCTAAAAAGGCTCGTGATCGATTTAGCAAAAAATATTGAATGGGTGGCTCTAAAAGAATCCTTCGCATTATTTATTCGATGAAATACTGCCTCTTTTCAAAAATTTAGGACCCATTCTTATTCACAATGTTCTTTCGAACACCATTTCCCCCATTGATCAAAAACAGGAAATCTTAAATCTTAAAAAGAAAACTCTTCTAAAAAATTTTTAAAAAAATATGACCAAGATTCATATTTTTTCAGAGCTCTGTAAAAAAATAAAAATTATAGCATTCCACATTCATAAAACAGTAATACAAAATTAATTTCCTTTGCAAAATTCATAATTATCCTTATTTTTTAAATCAATGTTTAATTCTTCTTTTAAATGCTTCAAATGTTTCTGATCAATTTTTTCTAAATAATTCAGATGCAGCGTCAAATAATAACAAACTCAAAGCTCTGTCAATTCCGGAGTTAATGACAGCAGTAATAATTAAATTATCACTCATGGGTTGTCCACTTTTACACTATTTGAATTGAAATTATCGCCAAATTATCGCCAATTTATAGCCAATGACTTTCTTTTTTTATTACAGTAGGGAACCGATTATCCGGAGCGGTCGGGACCAACGCTATTCCGGATAACTGATTTTTCCGGTTTTCTGAATCGCTACAAAAAGCCGTTTTTTTTTATTGTTAAACACAACTAAAAAAAAAATTGGAAATACTCTTAAAAGTAAGAAAAAACGATTAAGTAATACACTAATGATTATTTCCAAAATATTGGTAAGGTAAACATCTTTAAAAAAAGAAAAAAAATCGTAAAATCTTATGAGGAAAAAAAAAAATTTTTTAAAAATGGCGAGAAAGTTTATCGAATATCGTTCCGGTTTCTCGGTTTTCCGGTTTTCTGGTTTCCGGATAACGGGTTCTGTACTGTATTAGCAGCTTTAGCACTGAAACGACAGAATCATTCTTACTATTATTGTTAGTTTTTCTACCTAAATAGTCTAGCTTCAATAATAATGGTCTCTAATCATAAGTTCTTTTTCATTAATATATCTTTCCCTTCAATTTAATTCAAAAATTGTTATTTTAATTATCCTCTCTGTACTGTCGAAACCAACTAAACTAAATTATCACTGACAACCACAATTAAATTATCACTGATGGTTGTCCACTTTACACTATTTGAATTGAAATTGTAGTCAAATTATCGCCAATTTATTGACAGTGACTTTCTTTTTTATGCCTTAGCACTGAATTGAGTTAGTTATTCTTACTATTATTGTTAATTTTTCTACCTAAATATTCTAGCTTCTGCCTAAGTTTTTCTGTCTAAGTAATAGGTATGGTCTTTAATCATTTTATATCAATATATCTTTTCCTTCTATGTAATTCGAAAATTGTTATTTTAATTATCCTCGCTATACTCTCGAAAACAACCTGCAGAAACATATTTCTTTCCATATCAGCTAATTAAATAATAAAGTATATAATTTTCCTTAATTATAATTTTTCCAAAGGAAAACCACCTAATTTTTAATCCTTTTCAGTTCTTAATATCAGCGAAGGAAATCGAATACATACATATTATATCCAATTTAAAATGATAAAATAAATAAAAGCTTGAAACAACTGTTTATCATATTCAAATCACGTGATGCAGGAATGGATATATTCGCATTATTATTTGTTTTTTATTCAAACTACTAAAAAAAATAAATATGCTCCTCAAATACTTTAAAACCTAAAACGAAAATAAGGTAAAATTTAAAAACTTCCTTTATTGCATTTTTCACATCAAACAATATTTCAAACAATTTTTTTTTAGACTCAGGCATTGCGAATTTAAAAAGAATTTAGCGTGTTAAATTACTTATTCAACAAATGAGATATTAAACACTTTTGCGAAAATGAAGTAGGAAAAAAAAAAGTGATAAGTAAATCCTTTTATACAAATGTAATGTGACGAAGAACTTAAACTCGACATTATAAAAGAAAATCTTTTTAAACATCAAATACTCCTGAGTGAAAAAAAGTAAGGAAGAGCACCTACAAAAGATTATTAATGTAAAGATTCGAAAGGAAAATTAAATTAAGAAAATATGAGAATTTTTAAGTTGAAATAAAAATATTACATCCCTTCAGTTTTGCTTCGATGTTGAGAAATGAAAAATATTAACTACGAAGACGATAAAACAATTTTTTTTTACATTGCATCTAAAAGAAATTTTCCTAGAAAAACTGTTTACGTATTTTAATTAAAATCAAGAAAGAGCTGCTGTAATTTTTCTGTTTTTTTTTGGGGGGGGAAGGGGTAAATCGCATTATCCAAGTTAAATTTTAATTTTTTTCTCCATATTTTAGTTATTCCATTAGCTTTTTTAAATCTGAATTATTTTTCACAAATCTATATTTGTGAAAAAACTGATGTTTCAAATGCATTTCATCAATAATAAAAAACTAAAAAGAAATTATGTTTCGCTGTAAGTTTATTGTCAATGAAGCATTTAATTAAATAGGCTTTTTCGGAGCCTAATTTAAACAAATCGGTGACAATTCATCAAAAATATACATTTATCATTCAATTATATTAGAAATGTCATTACATTCTAAAAGTATTTCATTGATAATTGGGTACTTACACTTCAAGAAGAAGAAGAAGACGGATACCCACACATGTGATCTATGACGCCAGCTCCAGCTGATCGTTTATAAGCAAGATGGCGTGTTAAAATTGAGCTAAGTCTCCTCACGTAAGTTAGAATACTAATTAACGTGAAGTTAGTTAAATACAGCGCCATATCACACATCGAATTTATTGAAATACAATTATTTATCGTTTACGTCTTTTATTTAACTTAGATTTATTATTTGTTGATATATTTCATTGTAACCGTGATATATTTTTGTTTTGTTTTCTCGGCAACTTCGATGCATAATTAGTTTGTTTATTTCTACATGGCTTCATGCCTGTTGTTCTGATCTATGACGTCACACATCTAATATATGACGTCAGCTCCAGCTGATCGTTTATAAGCAAGATGGCGTGTTAAAATTGAGCTAAGTCTCCTCACGTAAGTTAGAATACTAATTAACGTGAAGTTAGTTAAATACAGCGCCATATCGCACATCGAATTTATTGAAATACAATTATTTATCGTTTACGTCTTTTATTTAACTTAGATTTATTATTTGTTGATATATTTCATTGTAACCGTGATATATTTTTGTTTTGTTTTCTCGGCAACTTCGATGCATAATTAGTTTGTTTATTTCTACATGGCTTCATGCCTGTTGTTCTGATCTATGACGTCACACATCTAATCTATGACGTCAGCTCCAGCTGATCGTTTATAAGCAAGATGGCGTGTTAAAATTGAGCTAAGTCTCCTCACGTAAGTTAGAATACTAATTAACGTGAAGTTAGTTAAATACAGCGCCATATCGCACATCGAATTTATTGAAATACAATTATTTATCGTTTACGCCTTTTATTTAACTTAGATTTATTATTTGTTGACGTATTTCATTGTAACCGTGATATATTTTTGTTTAGTTTTCCTGACAACTTCGATGCATAATTAGTTTGTTTATGTTCTACATGACTTCATGCTTTTCGTTCTGTTAAGTTTAAAATATATAGTGAAAGAATCTTTTTGTAAGAATATAGAATGTTTCATTTAAAAGAACTGATTCTTGACTGGCTTGGCTTACTCGAAATAGAATGGAAAGAACAGTTGCCAACTTAAACAAAAGCCACATTTCAACAATCAATCAGGATCTAACTACTCACACTACGTCACTTGCGGGTACCTCATTGTTTACCTCACTATGACATTCTTCACTGCTTAGATCATTAAAATTTTGAGTAGCGGCTACAATAAATTGCGCTGAGTCAATTATTATAAAAAAAGGAAGGTCTCGAGCTACAAATTCCTACAAGTCTGAATGTACCTATCAAATGTCGCATGCAGCTAACATATTCAAACGAAAGACTTTTCACTGAAAACTAAGTTTACAATATTTTTCACTGTACTTTCTTAGCTATCCTGCTTTAAAAGCTATCCTGCAATAAGCTATTCAATTTATCATTCAAAAAAACGATTCAAATTATAGTATTTTAAGCAATAACAAGTATTGCTAAACATAGTTAGACACTAAAATTTTTGTTATTGCTCTTACAGTATCCTTTTATCAATTAGTTGTAGTATATGTGTTTCTTTGTCCTTTCAAATGAAATTTAAACACTAAAAGTTGAATACACAATATTTTTCTCTATATTTTCTACAAGAAAGTTATCCTGCAATAAGCTGTTGATTTTATCATTCTATTAAGTTTTAATAAAATGAGTAAAATTACAATATTTTAGGCAATAACAAGCATTGCTTAACATAGTTAGGCTCTACAATTTTTAATAATGCTTTTACTCTATACTTTTACTAATTCGTTGCAATAACTATTTTTCTTTGTCCTTACAAACAAAATTGAAATGCTAAGATCTAAGTATATTTCTTTTCACTATGGCTTCAGCAAAAAAGGTTATCCTGAAATAAGCTGTTTAATGTATCATTAGAAACAGTATTATTAAAAAATGAGCAAAGTTACAATATGTTAGGCAATAACAAGCATTGTTTACCATAGTTAGGCTCTATAAGTATTATTAATGCTCTAACAGCATTCTTTTATTAATTAGTTGAAATAATATTTATATATACTAACATGTAGAAATATTTTTCTGAGTAAAAATAAATGAAATTGATATATTCAAAGCTAAATATACAATTTGTTTCACTATGCTTTCTGAAACAAAGTTATCCTGAAATATGCCGTTTGTTTCATCATTCGAAACAGTGTTAATAAAAATTAGTAAAGTTACAATATTTTAGGAAATAACAACATTGCTTAACATAGGCTCTATAATTTTTATTAATTATTTTACAGTGTACTTTTATTAATTAGTTGCTGTAATTATTTTCTTAAAGTAAATATTTTTATTCAAACAAAATTGAAATATTGAATGCTAAAAGTACATTTTTTTTTGCTATACTTTATACACGGAAGCTATCCTGCAATAAGCTGTTTGATATATCATTACGAATAGTTTTAATAAAAGCGAGTAAAGTTACAATATTTTAAGCAATAACAAATATTGCTTAACGTAGTTAGGCTCTACAATTCTTATTAATGATACTTTTATTATACTTGTTTTTTCGTAGTTTTATTAACAGCTAATAGCTGTTACAAATATGTTTCTTTGTCTTTACAAACAAAATTGTACTTAACGACATCTTTCCAAGGAAGAAAATTCTTTCCCAATAAAATTTATGACTTTTATTTTTTTTTTCCTTACACGTTTACACATACCACCCTAAAAACACCTCGCTACCTACAATTGCAACTAATGAATAAACAAACGATATATCACTAAGAGTTTCATTTAGGAAGAAAGCAACAGAGCAGTAACGTTCCTAAAGCGGTAATCAATAGAGCGGGAATTTTCCATCGCAGGTCTCTTTACAAAGGAACAATACCATCCGGGTTCTGTTGTTTTGAAAAGTTGTCTGCTGTAACACTCGCGAAGAATTATTAATTATAGATGGCTGGGAACCAGCTATAAATTATAAATAATGTCGTATTTGATGAATTATAGAAGTTCTGTTTTATTCCACCACACCCTAAAGTACGCTAATTTCCTTATGAGAGCCTAAGAAACATTTTACGTGTGACCGAAAATGGCGTAAGTCTGTTATCTTAGCATCCTGGAAGGCTGCTCAAGTTAAATATGATTTTTATATAAAGTTATGCAAAATGCGCTGAAGTTATTCTCGATGAATAATACCCGTAACTGAATTCGTGGCACATTTAAAATAATCTTACACGAATATCATACAGGAATTTAAAACATTAACTTTAGAAATTGTCTGTTCATTTTGTGAAAGATATTCTTTAGGTACATTCCCAGCAATGAATTGTAGTAATTCTTCAAGATGTTGAGATTTAAGTTTATTAAATTTTAGTAAAAAGCATTATCGGGTTTTTGTTTATTATGTGGTATTTTTGTGATGAAAAATTGCTACTGTTCATTTTTTCAATATTTATCTTCGAATACTTTGGCTGAGAAAAGTTAACTCCAATAATAGGTTTGAAATTAGTTGTTGTTAATAGGTTTGAAATTCTGCGCATAGTTTTAATTGGTTTACATTTCAGTCTTCACACTTGACGTAATGAGTTCCTTAATTATCAACGCTCTTTATTTATTAATGTATAATTTATATTTATTAATGTATAATTTATATTTATTAATGTATAATTTATATTTATTAATGTATAATTTATATTTATTTACGTATAATTTATATTTATTTATGTATCATTTATATTTATTTATATATAATTTATATTTATTTATGTATAATTTATATTTATTTAAGTATAATTTATATTTATTAACTTATAATGTTGCATTGTTAAGGAATTGTTGGAGTCGTGAAGAATCCAATTGAAAATGACAAAATCTTAGGTTATGTTTCGTTTTTTCTGACAGATTAGGAATACCAAGGATCTACTTTCATTAGTTGAGTCTAAAACATCCCTTTAATTTGCAACCCATTTTAAAAACACAGAAACACATGAAGTTTCATTTTCCTAAAATCTTTACCTACTGATGCATTATTCCTTTTCAAGTATTTTCACAGGTGGATTCTTGGTTTTCATGAGTAGTTTTAGGCTTTAATGTACTTTTTTACGTTTTTTTTTGTGTTTTATTTAATTAAAAAAAGCAAGCCTATCCACGCATACTTATATCCTGTAAAACTAAATTGCATTTTTAGTTGCATTTGAATTTCAGTATTTTATCTTGAGTTGATAAAACTTGTTTAAAACTTTGGTTTAAATAACTCCCAAAAGAGTAAAAGACTGAAATATGAAAAGTGGTATAAAAGCAAAACAACTTTTACTGTAAGCTACGAACATTCAAAGGCTTTAATATAACTATAACCGATTGAAATATTGTGTAATATTTTATACTATCTCATAAAACTAGAAGTTAAATTTTAAATCCCTTTACTCTAGATTATTTTGGCTAAAAAAATAAAGTTTTCATTTTCATGATAAGGAATTAAAAGTAGCAGATCACTATTGAAGATTAATCACAGTTGTAACAAAACACAAGTTGTAACTAGTTTCAATTTTATACTGATATAAATTGACTCATGTTTCTCGATTAGCCAAGATAATTTTATTCGGCTGATCAAACTTAATAAAGCACATTTTAATATCATTAAAGTTAGTTTGTTGTTCTAAGTTGTCTATAGTTGTCTATATCTATAATTTACCAATCACCGTACACTAGAGTATAATATAGAAGTAAAAGCTTCACATTCTTCCTCTGAAAAAAGAACGTCCTCCACAAGCAATTGCTATTTCATATGGTTTCCATCGAATTTAATAATATGTTAATTTAATAAACAAGACTGGTTAATGAATAAAAAGATTATTTTTTTGCATATGTTGGAAAATACCAATGAAGAAGAAATATATATCGTCTAATTTGTCGATGGTAAGAACTCCCCCCCCCCCCCCCCGCAAAGTCAGAGACTGTCTGCTGCCATGGAAACATGAATAGCACATTTGAGGGATGGTAGCTTCTCTTCACTCTAGGACTAACACTATAGATCGGAGAAAAATATTACTTTTCTCTTGTATCCCCGATCCGAAACTTGTCCCAAATAGTTATACCTCGTTACCATAGTCACCTCCACGGGTTCAGATGAAAGGATAGGGGAGTTCTTCTTTCGACAAACTATAATATGCCCGTATTTAAGCACATATATACTCTCACCTAACATCAACGAGCTACGTCTACGATACCCTATACTTTCCAATACTTCACCAAAAAAGACCTCACTTTTGAAGTTTTAAATCAGCAATCTTTGAAGAGATCAATTTATGTAACCCAATATTTTTTTTAATCAGAAGAAAAGAACGAAACTTGATTAAAATACATTTTCTGCACTCTGGCGAGCGAATAATACTTAGCGAACATTAGTAAAAAATTGGTTTAAAAAATCCACAAAACAGATAATCCTATTAACTGGCGGCATGCATATTTTTTTAACCTAACCATATTTAAGCATTAATCGGAACGGCTAATTATCTAGTTTGCATTAGCACGTGAAGGGATAGCCTGGTCGGTAGGGCGTCGGGCTCATGTCCGAGAGTTCGTGGGTTCGAATCCCTCCTGCCGAAGACTCCCAGTGTCCCGTTAAATCTGTCGAGTTGCAGAAGTCCTTCATGTTCCCATAACAAATCAATACCTCTGGGGGAACTGGATTGGAGATCGATCGTTCTCTGATTCAGGTCAAAATTACGATCTGTGGATGAATGAATAGATGTTTGAATGGGTCCGCCCTATAAATGGGTGCAATGTATTGTGTGGCAAAAGTCGAATTCTTGACCATAAATGGCGCCACTGAAAAACAAGAAACGCACACCCTGCCTTTAATTGCTCGGTTTCACTAAGCAGGCTTGTCCGTGTGGCAAGTGGCATTAGAAACAACAACATTAGCACAATAGTTCTAGATTATCCAAAATGACAATAAATAAAGGAGGTATACATAAAAAACTAACCTTTTTTTTTAGTTCCGGTGCTATCGCGTTCGAAACCTGGTCACGTATTCTTAATGAACAAACACTGCATTAACTCAAATATTTCCAACAAGTTAGCAAGAAACATATTTATTCGATCCTCTGAAAACATAGTTTAAAATGCATAAAAAAATCAATTAACGAGAATATGGTTTATGATTTAGTTATAATTTTTTTTTCATTAATTTTCAATAGTGCACACAAAACTGAAGTTTGTTTTACATTTTTTTGTTTTCTTTAATTCAAAAACGCTGATATATGTTCATTGATTTTTAGGTAATTAATTCTTAGGGGAAATTAAAAAGAACGTTTGCGTGAAACATTTATAAGCTTCTCACGCAATTTATTTACTTACTATTTTTCTAACGTTTATTTTTGTCCAGCTTGGACATCTTCTATCCATAAACATTTCCAGGCAGCAAAAATCTATACTACGTATATACTTTTCCCCACTTTGCAGAAATTAATGACTAGGTCTTGAGTTTTCGATGTTTAAGTCATGTTTCTAAAACTACACTTCAATTAAATTCAGATTGAAAGGCATGTTCGTCAGTTATGTGATTCAACAATTAACTTTAATTTCTGATCAAGTTAACACCTTCATAAAATTTTTAGTCATGTTTGTTTTAGTTACAAAAAAATAGTTTAGACTATTAGCTTTAATTTAAGTACGTCACCAAGTGAGCTGAATTATCTGTTACACTTTTACATCATATTTATATCTTATGAATAGTTCTAAATCAGAGTGCAATTTAAAATTTCTATAAAGCACATGTTGTCACATTGAAACTGACTTACACAAGCTGCTTTTTAGGGGTTGATTCTAGAAGCAACGGGAGAAAAAAATAAAGAACATTTTGAAAAGAGAATTTTGTTCGGCCTAGAGGCTGTTTGCTTGGTGAAGCCTTTCGTTTTTAAGAGTGTATGATTAAACCATCAGTCCTAGTAATTTTTAAATTAGTACCAAAAAAATCAATTACTAGCAAATAGTTACAGAAATAAGATGTTTTTTCATATAAACAAATGTTGGCAAAAATTGCAAGTTGTTCTCTGCTTTTATTTTTTTTTTCGAAAAAATAACTATCTTCTCATTAACAAGAAAAACTCAGGAAATTTTACTATATTTTCAATTACAATTGTATTTTTTTATGATTTGCAATTGTTTTAAATAACCATTTTGAATTTGAAACTAATCGGTTAAGATCAGTTAGGCTAACTAATGTTCAGAAATGTAATTTTAAAGTTTTCTAGACTTAGCGGTAATTTGTGAAAGGCTAAAATCTAAGAATTCAAAGTTTGAACACTTAGATATTTTTCTGGCCATAAAACTTTAGCTGAACCTTTTCATGGTATTAAAAGAAAAAAACATTTTAAATAAAAATTAAGATTTCATATTTCTAATGTCCTAGAGTAGCATAACTTCTCAAGAATTGTCAAATATTTTATCTACGAAATGTTAAAATTTTGGCACTTCGTTATTTTTCTAAAATTCTAGAATAGGCAATCTCCTTGAGGAGATTAAGGAGATGCAGTTGGATATTTTATCTGCCTCATGTTAGAATTGCCAAAATAAGTACTGTTGCTGTTGTCGTCGGCCATTAAGGCAGGGGGGGGTGATTATTCTTGTTTTCCAACGGCACCATCTATGTCCAAAAATTAAACTTCTGAAACACCCATACGTCACACCCGTTTATAAGTTGGACCCATTCATACATCTATTCCTTCAGCCAAAGATCGTTATTTTGACCTGTAGCAGAGAATGATAAATCTCCAATTCAATATCCCCAGAGGTATTGATTTGCTAAGGGAAAATGGAGGATTGTGACCCGACAGATTTAACGCGCACCAATCACTACACGGGGAGTCTTCAATCAACTGGATTCGAATTCCCGTTCTCACAAACATCAGTCCAACCAGAAAAGCCAACCTGCCAACCAGAAAAGGAGAACTAAACTAAACTCAGTGGCGTGACAGCCCATAGAGGGCCAAGGCCTGCTGTGCCCATCTCAGTTTTCTTGACCTTAGGCTCTGGAGTGCAGGAGCAGATGTTCCGATCAGGTGGTCAGCCGAACGCGGAACCCCCAGTGTATAGTTCCCAAGCATGATTGGTACTCATTTATCAGCCCACTGAAGGGATGAATGGCTGAGTCAACCTTGTCCGGCCCGAGGATCGAACCCAAGACCTGTGGCGCGGGAACGTGAAGCGCTACCACTCAGCAACCGGGCGTCGAAAAGGAGAACTAATTCAATTATTTATCCCCAAGTCCTAGAATACTTTAAGCCCCAAGTATAATCAGACATTTTATCCCTCACATGTTAAACTATTAAACTTTAAAGTATTTTTTTTTTTTTACTAAATTCAATTAATTTATTTTAAGAAACGGTTTTTTTTCTGTTTCCCTTGTTATGGTGCACACTTTATCCAGGCATATTTTTTGATGAAATTTAAAGCTCATGAAACTGGGAAAAATTTAATTTATAGTAAATAACAAAACATAGTTTTAAAATATTAAAAATATATGCATACAGTGAAACTTCCTAGAAAGACCACACATACGAAAGGTCTATTTACGACCACTTTTGGGGAGCGTGGAATTTTTTCCGTAGACTTTGCGTTGAAGAAAACCTTTAGAGAAGACGATCAAACCTCTTCCAGCGATTGGGAAAACATCTACACCTAATGCAGAAAAGATGAAATAAGCATACCTGCCAACTTTTACGCATTCGGCGTAAAATTTTATATCTATATTTAAAGTGGTAGTAAAATGTATGCTTTCTATATATTCCTTGCATTTATAAACTTAATTTATAATATTTTTGATCCACCACTATTTTTTAAAAAATTAAGCATATGGATTAATATGTAATACTGATACTGAAAACCGTTCAAGCATGTTCAAAATGCAGCGAGTTTTTGTCGGAAATTGTAATTTAAATTTCATTTTACTACCACTGGGGTAAATTATCCTTGAAGGGATTAATAGTTGGCAGGTATGAATAAGGAAACACGAAAAAATATTAAAACAAAAAATATTTGCAAAACAAATAAGTAGATTAAAATGTATTCAAAATATTTGTGTGAGATTTTCATTTAGAGAACTGTTCTTGACAATCTCTGAAAGAGATCTACAGCCTCATGTTGCAGTAAGAGAGCACTATGGAATACTATCAATGATTTATTTTTAGACTTGAAAGTTAAATTTGGAAGGAAAAAAAGTTATTTTAGAAAAACTAAGCAATTCAAACAAACAAACCTCTTCTCATTTTTAAATCTAAATAATTTTTATGTATTAAAATTAAATTAATTCCAAAACAAAAAACATAATTATGAATTTATTCAAAATAGATCTGTCATCCATAAATGGTAAACTTGTTTTTACTCATAATTATATCAGTAGGGATCATTTTTATAGACGTTAAATTTTATTCAATTTTATTTATCGATCACGACGCCAACACAAGGGGAATTTCGCCGACAAGGAAATGACACTGATTGAAATTGAAATTGCTTGCGAAAGATCATGTACCTTCGATAACACTTTGAAGTCAACAGGGATAACCTCTAAGAACGAACAACCTCCATTAACGGCCATTTTACTGTGAAACAGAGAGTGGTCGTTATCGAGAGGCTTCACTGTATATGATAAATTATGTTCCAGGAAGAAGAGAAAAGACTGGGAGGCAAATTTTTTCCTGCATTTATATAAATACTTAATCTTTCTAAATTCAGGAGAGGGGGTTTCAAATCTGAAATAGTTTTTCTTATAAAGCCACAAATTTTTCAAAAGACATTTTTAGTACATTTTTTTGACAAAATATACAAGCTTAAAAACGTTATACAACACAGGAGATCTCATAAATGTTGCTGCAAACTTCTAGAAGATTGAGGGCACAATATCAGGGTTAAAATTGTATAGCAACCCATACGCGGAAATGTTCTCAGATGCCGCCGGGGGCGCTTTCCTATTATGGCCTGATCAAAAGTACATGAATACACGGTTCATAATAGACGAGCACCCCTAGCTGCGCATGACGACATTTCCTCTAATGGATTTATCTGCCCTTTAATCCTGATAATGTGCCCTAACTCTCCTGGAAATTTCTCCCAATATTTATGAGACACCTTATTATTTATACGACATTTTTAAAATAGCAAAATTTTAAGAATAGACTAAAAATGTCATTTTTTAAAATTAAAAAAAATGTAGCTTGGAGGGAAAACAGATATAAGATTTTAAATGCGAAATATGAAAGCCAAGATCTGTTTAAAAAAATTCAACAGAAAACAAAAATAAAATTGTTCCTCAGTGAAATGATTGGGAAAAAAATGGTTTCAGTGTTTTTTGAGAAAAATATAACAATAACTGGGTGATATATCATGGATTCATGAACCACCGACTCTTTCCCTTAATATCTAAACTCTCTTTTCCATTTTTGAGGTTTATTTATATGTAAAAGCATTAAATGAAGAATCATATTTGTATATGTATTAAAAAAGCACATATTTATATGATAAATATTTATAACATTTGAAATTCTATTTATAAAGCTCGTCCACAACCAAGAACAAGGGATTTGTAATTTAAGGCTAAATTGCTATTTAGACCAATGGCATTATAGTGGCAATGCGGTCATCATTGAGCACCATCCATCTTTACTTACCAGGTAAGTTGGTGCGTGTTGATCTGAAGCTGAGTTAGCTCTAAACCCATAACGGGGATAGAACCCTAAACCTTCACTCAGTTCTCTAACTAATGAGTCATTTTTTGCGACATTGTCGTCCATTTTTAAATCGTGATGTTCGAATTTGCGATTTAATTCTAAGGTTACTTCATGGTTCAAATTTTATATTATATTTCGCTATACCATTTCATGAATTTTCATTTTCATAGTGAAACAAGGTATCTCAAATTATGAACTGTTTTTAGTTCAAAATAAAAACGATGAAACATTTAAAATAAATTAAAACACTAAAGAAAGTATCTTTTTATAACTTGCATGATAAGATTAAATTAATTCCTTTATCATTAAATATTTTTAAATCTTCGTACTATTTTCATTTCTTCTTCCGAAATCCGTAAGGTTGCTAGGATTCACAATTTCTCATGGGAGCAAAATTCCCCAAATATTACAAGCACTTAAAATCCTAACAAAAAATAAATCTGAATAAGTACTTTTCTGACGTCCGTCCAAACAAAAAATAATTTTCCGACAACCGATCTAGCTAACTCTTCTTAAAAAGAAATTATAATGCTCTTGGCAATTTTTGGAAGAAAAAAATCTTCTTGAAATATGCTTAAAATTTCAGTGCTGCGCAATCTAAAAGCAAAATAAAACATCAAAATTTATTTTTATTTTGCAAAATATCTTGAGAAAGCTTTTAAAGTCTGGAATCCATAAAATAAATTTAATATTTAATGATGTCTTGGATAAACAAATTTTGATTTCGTTTCTTTCGTTCAGAAGCTATTTCTCATATTATTTTAAACTTGACTGGTGTCTGATTTGTGCAATTTATTCAAACAGTAATAAATATGTTAAAAACTGTAAAATATGACAAATTTATAATTTAAAATTTTAGCAAAAACTAGATAAAACAAGGAAATTGCCATCACAGTTAAATTAACACTATTAGTATTCACAGTTAAACTAACACTACTAATTAACACACAGTTAAATTAACATTATTAAATTAACACTATAATTCTTAGAACTATTTTTGGACCTGTCAAAGAGGGTGATCTGTGGAGAAGGCGATGCAATTTTGAAATTGCAAGACTATTTAAAGAAAAAGATATAATAAATTATGTAAAAGTGAAGAGAATTGTGAAGAAATTGAAAAGAGAATGGCTAGAAGAAGAGAATTGAAAAGAGAATAGCTAGGACACCTGGAGAGAATGGAGGAAAACAGAGGCACAAAGAAGATATTCAAGGGCAGTGCCAGGGCAAAAAGGAAAAAAGGAAGGCCAGGCCAAGAGATGGTTAGGCGAGGTGGAAAAAGACCTCAAGACTCTAAAAGTCCGAAACTGGAAACAACGAGCTAGAGACAGGCGACTTTTGAGGAAAATTGTTAGTGAGGCCATGGTCCAACATGGACTGTAATGCCAGGGAGTTAGTTAGTTAGTTAAATTAACACTGAATTTTAAAAAATCAATATTATTGTATTTTTGGACTAGCGTACAAAATAATAAGACCATAAACATTTAACTACGCTATGTGCTTAAAAATAGGTTCAATATGTCAAACATAAAAAAGATCATGTGAATAACTTTTCAACAAATGTATGGTTCAAGAAGTATAACTTAAATATACTAATTAATAAGTGCCTCCGATATCAATCCTAATCACTCACAAAAATTGTACTTTTACTGAACTTTTCGGATTTTTGACCTTCAAAGTATATAATGTAAGTGCCAATAATTCAGTCAGAAAAGTGATCAAAATTTGTCCACCATTGATATTAATTTTACGTTTTTATAACACTTCCCTTTAAAACCGAAACTTATTAAGCAAATTAAAATATTTTTTCTCGCAACTATATCAGTTATACCATTAATAATTCCATTTAAATATTATTTTAAATAGTTATTTGTTATTTTATATAAAAATGATCGAAAAACTTTTGTGTTTTAAGATATTATAAAATCCAACACACTCTTAGAAATTTCTCTAAAAAAGGGTTGAATAACAATTTATTTATTGTCATTTTACCACATATACATAAAACAGACAAATAATCATTGATAAGATGATATTGAAACTGTTAACTGTAAGAAAAACCGTTAATTAACTGCTTTTACCTAATACTGTTAAACAATCGGAATTTTAACGCACCAACTAGATCCACCTAATGAAACCACTTAGTTGTCTAATGATGGATGTATATTATAGCCGAGATAGTTATTCTGTCAATCTCATGACCGACAGACTAGGGGTTTCAAGTTCCAGCGTTCTCAACACTCCTTCAACACCAGTGTCCTGCATCCGCTAATTTCTGAATCTGGGGTGTTAGACTACGATACTCTCATTCACGCATTGAAAACAGAGCTATAAAACTGCTAAACTATCTCCAATGTCTAGTTAAACTATTTTTTTTGTGGTTTTGAAACCATGCTAGTTGTAAATGGTTAAAAAAAGCGCATAGTTCTGTATTAATGCCTTCTTAACCATACTACTAGAAAACAGTTTCGAAACCGTAAAGAGGAAAAATATTGTTTACCCTAAACTTAACATGTAATTCGATGCTCAGGCTGCTACTTTTTTCATCACAATTTTAGAATGAAAATAGTAACAGAGAATGATTTTAAATATTGTAATTGTAAACTTTGATTCAAATCTTCAAACAAAATCGATCAAAAAATTTCTGACCAAATAGAGTTTAAAAAATATTCATTTCTAGTGACTTGCTTAGTTGAATATTAGTTGTTAGAAATAACATAACCACGGTTAATTACGTTACTTTGTGTTACGAAAAAGTTACAGATTTTAAGTAAATTGTGTGTTAAACTAAATGTGCGTAGTCTAATAAAAAGTTTAATAATGCGTGTTAAACTAAATACAAATTTTGAATTATTTATTATATTACCGTATGTTAAAACGAAATTTATTTTTTTAAATATTTAACTTTAAATAAAACACCATTCTCCAATCGTCTATTTATTAAAAATTACTATGATAAAATCATTAGTGATGTTATTGCTGATAATTTATGTACATAAAGTTGGTCAACTACGGGTCAAGATTTTAATCCTTCGCAAAGACCAACGCAACAAACTAATTCAGTGTGTGATATCTTCATTATCTTCCCCTCTTGGGACCTCAGGAGAAAAGTTATTAATTTCAACTTCCTTTTTAATAAAGGGCCGTGTTGTTAAACAGTGTTGTTAAAAATAATTGTTCCAAAAATTTGATTCCAGCTAAATTGTGTTTTTATTTTATTGTCTGATATCAATATCGTCAATTAAGAAAGAAAAGAACAAAAGTAAAAAATACAGACAAGAAATAAAATTTTTATTCGTTAATGATTACTTTATAGTTTAATGATATCTTGGCATAAAAATTTATAAAATGTATTACTTTCTGGAAATAATAGCATACCATTTTACCTCTAAGTTGATTACAAAGGTGGAAGAGTCTACCATAAACTAAAAGATCATTAAACAAATTACCGTTCGTAATTAGGGAGGGATAGCGCTGTTTTCCAATGCCACACTCTTTTGTTTGTGTTTGAAAAATTTCCCCCGTTCTTTTATGGTTCGAAGGATGATTGGTCAAGCCCCCGTCACGTCTGGACGCCCCTGCTCATTGTAATAGTGGCTGATTTATTTTGCGATCTGAACATTTTGCAACAGCGGAAAAGCGCCATTCAATCGATGGTGGAAAACTTTTATTTCTCTAATGAAGTTAAAGTTCCCTTTTCAAAGTATTCTCCCATTTGCGAGTTATTATGTAAAGTAATTTCGGTTGAGCAAAGATTTTAGTTTGACGTTTTCGTCAATTAATTATTACCTGTAATAATTGGTCATAACAAATTACATCAACAGTAGCTTTCTATTTTTATGACCAAATTCCACTTCTTTCATTATTAAGTTAATTAGAAGTTCGTGGGATAATTTTAAATTGCTAAACACAGTTATTAACTAAAGTAGGTTTTTTATTAAGTTTATTGTACTGAAGTTATAATTAACTTAATTAACTACTAGTTTTAGTTGCGTTTCTCGAAGGTTTTTTTCACCATGGTAAATAAAAAGGCTAGAGTTTGTGTGCCTTACACCAGAATCAAAGCTTTGATTTTAAACTGCACTATAAATCCGAAGCAAAGTTTATACTTTAAACTGTATTATAAACCAGAAGCAATGAATTAATTTTAAACTGTACAATAAATCCAAAGCAATGCTTTAATTTTAAACTGCTCTATAAACCCGAAGCAAAGTTTAAATCTTAAACTGTACTATAAACTTAAAAATAAATTTTAATTTTAAACTGCACAATCTCGGTAAGATTGTCTAGACTTTATAAAACGAACAATTATTTTTAACATTTAAAAAAATACTTTACTAAATAAAAGTTATCAAAAGGGCAAAATTTTTCCCAACTAGATGAAAGATTATTACAATCAATGAATATTGCAATCAATAATATCCTATTTTTCCAATTTTTGTGAGCCCAAGCAATGTAAAATTTGCATAATTAAGTCTAACAACAGTTATTATGCACTATTTTCTAATAAGCATTATTTCACGCGATGACAAAACCGTCAATTCATAGACTCAAACCCTTAAACTCTAAAAATATTAAATTTATTGAATACTTACAAAAAAATTTTTTTATCAAAATACCTCAAAATAAAAAGTCATTAATCATTACTTCCCAGGATTTAGGTGACTAAATCTGGTTAAAAATCTCGGTACTGGAACTCAACCTAGCATTTATTTCCGTAATTTTAAAGTCCTATACTAGAGTAGGTATTTCTGTGTTTAAAATTTGTTTCAATTCAAAATATATGATAAAAAATTACTACTTTAGGAATTCATCTTTTTAATGAAACATACAGTACAAAAGTTTTTTTCTCTGATGTAGGTTTTAAGTCAGAATTAACTTTGCACTGCTTAAAAGATATCTAAGATGTTTCAGTACAATGATTTACGTTGCAATTTGATTAGCATTGTAGCATTACATCAATGGATTAGTAAATAAGAGCACTGAATTTTAATAAAGTCCTAGCAATGCGTTTCTCATTTCTATATTTTTGATAAAGCCAGGTTAACTTTGAAATGTTTAGTTGAAGGTATAATATTTGAAGCGAAAATAATTTAGCTGTTTCTACAAAACATTTTATTTCGATTAAGTTATCTTTAAAGAAGAACAAAATCGAATTCAAAGATCGACAATTTCTACGATTATTACGTTACGTAACATAAATATAATATTTGTTGTAATTTATAATGAAAACCAAAATTTTATGTTATTAAGCTCTAAGCTTTCTAATTGCTTGAGGACTAAAATTTTTGATCAAATAAATTCGAATGTCTTTTCTATTTATGCCATTTTATAAAAACATCTTTAAAAAAAAGTAAGTCCCATCGAATTCACATTGAAGTTAAAACACTCAATAGATTGAACAGATAGAAGAATAGATTGAAATTAAGGATCGAGAAATTCTACTATTATTATATGACATTATGACAGATTCATAAAATATCCAACAGGAAGATAATATTAATTATAATTTAAAATTATAATTTTGTATTGTTGTTGTCCATTAAGGCAGAGGGGGTACGATTGTTCTTGTCTTCCAGTGGCGTCATATATGGCCAAGAAACCATCTTCTGCCACACCCATACGTCACACCCATTTATAAGACGTATCCATTCATACATTCTACCGCAGATCATAATTTTGACCTGAACCAGAAAATTGTCAATCTCCATTCTAGTCCCCCCAGAGGTATGGATTAGTTATGGGAACATGGAGGACTTTGTGACCCACCAGATTTAACGTGCACCTGTCACCCTTTACTACACGGTGAGTCATCGGCCGACAGGATTCGGACTCACGTTCTGACATACGTGAGTCCATCGCCCTGCCAGACAGGTTATCTCGGACATAATTTTGACCAAGAAGACGTTGAGAAATTTTAAACTTTCTAAATTCTTAAAAACAACAATTTTTGATAAAATTTATTAGCTTTCTTCGCTGTTTTTATCAATTTTTAAAAATATCTTCGTAAAGAAAATAAATAAATCTCATTGAATTTAGATTTAAATTAAGGCACTTAAGAAACTGGGAATAAATTTAATTCAAAGACCAAATAATATTTGCTTTTAAAAATACTTTCAAAAAGAAAAAATAAGTCCCATTTAATTCAGATTGGAGCTAAGATACTTAAGAAAAAAAGAATACATTGAATTCAAGGACGACTAATATTAATTTTTTTAAATATATTCAAAAAGAAAAGCATTAAGTCGAATTAAATTCAGATTGAAGTTAAAACATTTATTGTCCTATATGCTCGATTATTTTATCATATAATGGTGGGTTCATGAAATATCTTACAAAAAGTTAATATTTGTTGCAATTGGAAATTATAATTTTATTATAAAAGGGAAAAGCGCATGGTATTGTTAAATTCAAAATACCGAATAATTCAAAGTTCCAAATTCAAAGTTTAAAATTCAAAGTTCCAAATTCGTGAATTTAAATAATTAATTCAAAGTATTAATTCAAAGTAAGAACTTACTTAATTCAAAGTACTAAATTCCTGAAAAGTAAATTTTTAGATAAAATATATTAGTTTACTTCTCTATTTTTATCAGTTTTTAAATTTTTTTTCAAAACGAAAAATAATAATTTTATTGAATTTAGATTGGAGCAAAGATACTTTAGAAAAGAAGAATAAAGTGAATTCCAAGACGACTAATATTAGTTTTTAAAAATATATTCTGAAAGAAAAACATTAAGTAATCATTGAATTGAAGCTAAAACATTTTAAAAAAGAAGTATAAATTGAATTCAAAATCGGCAAATTCCACAATTATTAGATGATATTATGCAAGATCTACAAAATATCCTACAAAAAAAATTATTTGGTGTAATTAATAATTATAATTTTATATTAAAAACAAAAATTGTGACCAAACAAAATGGCTTTGTAAAGTTTTAAACTTTCTTAATTCTTGAAAACTAAAATTTTTGATAAAATGTATTAGTTTTCTTCTCTGTTTATATCAGTTTTTAAAAATATCATCAAAATTGAAAAAAGTTAGTCCTATTGAATTCAGATTGAAGTAAAGCCATTTAAGAAAAGAAGAATAGTTTTGAAAAGAAGACGACAATTTCCGAGAAAATCGTTTGAGGTTATGAAAGACCCGTGAAATATCTTCTGAATCCTATAGAAAGATAAGAATGACAGCAAAAGAAATATTTTTCTTAAGCTCTTAGGATAAAATATGAGAATAAAAAGTGTTAACGTTGGAGGATTTGGCGAAACTGCATTTGGCGATTTTATAGGAAATAAATTTCAAAAACTAACCGAGGGGAAATAAAGCACGCCAATAAATTTTAAAATACACTCACTTATCACGAACTTTTATTTAATCTTTCAGTAAAAAATATTCGTCTCGCCCTAAGGATTTCCAATGCTTATACTAAAGCTTAGGCTTTTTTAGCATTTTATACTCAACATAACTAATTCTGACAAAATATTTCACAAATAAATTGATTTTTCACCACTGTATTGCTTCTTGTATTATTATATTCCGGATTATAAAACTTAGCTATAAATATACATGAATTCTGGGAAACTTTCAAAGTATTGATTCTTTTTTCGAGGACCCTGAGGGAAACTTAAAAAATTTCTTTTTTTTATTCATTCATAAGTGGTAAAGCATTCAGAAAATATTTTAATTTACGAATAAAATTTGGTTCTAAGTAAATTCTCCATTGATATATAGCAGTTACTAAGCTCCTATCAGTTAATAAAATACGTAATTGGGCATTTGCAACTCGAGAAGTAGAAGTGAATAAGCCTAACCACGTGATTTGAATGAGATTTAATTAGATACCCGTAAGCAGCGTCACGCGTGTGTGTCGAGCCTGATTGGCTTCTGAATCCTCAAATGCCACGAATTACCTACGATGATGTCATTTGATGGTATCTAATTAAATGCAATAACAAACGTCTTATAAACTTAAACTTCTTTGGATGCATTTATATTCTTTATGAGTGAGATACGAAAATCATAGCGAATAGTTTAAGCTTGTTATTAATATAGATTTTGAATGCATCTTAAACACAAAAAAATATTGAACATTTAATATTTTTTATATTTTTTTTAATTTTATTCTATATAATTCAGAGTAAATGAGTTTTAGCATACTCGTTTCATTTATTAAAATTAATTTTCACTCTCAGAATAAAAACTTTTATTGGACGTTTAGATCCTTAGGCTGCATTTTGTGATTTTTAACAATCACATTGTATTGAAGTCACGTGATATTTAACGAAGCGCGAGCTTCTAAACATTTTTCTCTTTCGTGTGTCCCAATAACTATTTTTATCTAAATTAAAACAGTGTGCGCTATATAATGGGATGGTGTGGAGATTAGTGTTCCCTTGTCAATCAGATAACCAGGTTCTATTTCTCATGTTGATAACTACTCATTCACTCATACCAACTATATAACTAATGTTGCATTTCCAAATCAATTGTTTCAATTGATGCTTTGCATTAAATGCCAACTTTTTTGTTTTTATTCACCTAGTAATAAGTTCCTTCAATTAAATTATTTTCTTAAAGCGTTGTCCAAAAAACAATGATGTCAACAGCGAGAAACAGTTTATGATTTTTTGGGTATCAATTTTTTTTCAGTGGTCATGTTCTTTCATTTTAGAACATGGTTTAAGGATCCGTCCTATTTTTGGGTTTTCAACTATCAATTTTAAACTCCATCTCCTCTCAATTTTGAACCCAACCTAGAAGACAAGTGAACTCATGAATCATGCATTGGGATGAACTAGCCTTCGTGGAGTACTTTTTTTGGAACTAACCCACATTTGCGTTATGCGAAGAGTAAACCCACATAACGTTCGCATGGTTAGCCGACGGCAAACGTCTATCATTGAGAATATTTTACTTCAGTGCTGTGGTCGGCCAGAGTCAGGAGCAGAATTCATATCGACCAGCACATTTTATTTTATAACCAGCATTCAACAGCCATCCAAATTCTGAGTTTAAGTCTTTCCATTGCCTTGCAATTATTACCACAATCCAGAAGACAAAGGAAATCCTAGAGCAAGCATCAAAGCAAACTGGCCTTCGTCGAGGACGCTTTGATAGAACTAACCAGCATTTGTGTTATATGGAAAGGAAAACCATGAAAACCATCCATGGTTAGCGTGACAGAAAGGGGATTCTAATCCATGATCCATTTACCACTGAGGATAATTTACATCAGCACTGCCGTCGATGAGAGACGAAAGCAGAATTCGTATCAACCAGCCGCCGCTGGGATTCCAACCTGGAGCCCCTCATTGGGAGGACCCTGAGCAACCGAGGCTCCAGCGCTCATGATTTATTTTGTTTTATAACTGGCGTTGAACAGTTGATCCGTTTCTATGTTTACGATGACCAATGTTCAACTCCGTAGCCATGTAACTTTGAAGCATTGGCATTGGAATGAACTAACCTTCGTGGAGGACTTTTTGATTAAATTAATCCTCATTTGAGTAACATGGAGATGCAAACCATGCAAAACCTCCCAGGGTTAACCCGATGGCGAGAGGACTCTAACGCATGATCCCTCTACCACTGAGGCGATTTTTGGTCAGCATAGGTGATTCAGAGATTTTTATTAGTAAATATTATGTCTATAATTTTATGTTTTGCTTTTTCTATAAGTTTAGAGAAAAGAATCGGTTTGCTGCTAATATTTTTACCTCACTTAATTCGAAACTATTTTAAACGTTTTCAAACTATTAGTGTATTTTAGAAACATAAATAAAATACTCAAGAAGAGCTAGTTAAATTAAACGGAGTTGGCCATCTTGAGATAATGCGAAGAGATTTCGTACCACCTACCAATGACTCAAGGAAGATAAGAAAGGAAGGACAATAAATGAAATAAATCAATTAACTCAAATAAACTTCCAGCAATTATTGAATACCAAAAATAAACACTTAAAAGTTAATTCACGCTTAAAGATTTTAAATGAATCTTTCTTAAGATCATCGATCCATCATCCAAAAACTCTGTAAGAAAAAAAAATACTTTAAGGTTTCCAAATCTTCTCTAATTACAAACTTTTCCTCTTCCAAGAATTAGCTGATTAAAATTCTGGAACGGGAAATTCCTTCTTTATTAAATTATGGAGTAAATCGCTGCCGGAAAGTTGCTTCTAATTCCGAAACTTTTATTTTCATTTGCGCCCTGAACATCCCGGAGGAGAGGGTTTCGAAATACCACTTTTCTTGACTCCCACTATCTGTCTATCTATCTTGTCTCCTCGGGATTAAATGAACTTCGGGAATTTTTCCTTGAAGCGTCTTCTAATCCCAGATGGATTTAGGAAAAGTTTAAAATCAAAAGTTTTTCATTGTTTTACAGGAGTAAAAAAAGTTAATGTTGTTTCTAAAATTTAGTTCTAGATTCAGAATTAAAATTAGCCTACGCATTGGATGCTTTTAGTTGCATAAATTCTTTTATAAAACAGTTGCGAAAATATTGCTAATAAATCTGATTTATTTCACTCGAATATGGAAAATATACTTATTCACATAAGTTCATGGTTTTATATTAAAATTGTAATAACCTGTTACGAAAATTCTCTTTTCTTAATAAATATGTATTATTTCATTTTTATTCAGGAAAAAACACTTTTTATATAAATTTATATATTTTTTACTTTATCCATAATTTCCATATAATAATTGCTTGAACTGAACATTTACGTATTTCCGTAAAATGCGCGTCATTTTCTCTCATTGTAAAATATTCCAGATCAAATTATGGTAAAATGTACCGGTACTCACTGTGCCATGGCGTAAAATTTTATGAAAGAAAAGGAAATATGATGTACCGTAATTTTTACAGTAACATTTATTTAATTACAGTTATTGAGTGGCTTTTCTGTAAATGTTATTGTATAAAAATTAAGGTACGAAACACTACGGTAAAAATGGTTTTACAACAAAAATTATTTAACAAATGCTACAATTTTTACCATAGTTCGATCCAGATATTCCGCTTAAATAAACAAAATATAGCAGACCGTAACAAATGTTTTTCGTACTTATTTAAATATCACTGTTTTCGTACAAAATGAAACATGGTATGGACAAAACACAATATAGCTATGAAGTTATATTCAATTAAGACACACCGACTGTGTAAACCATATAATTGTAATGAAATAATCAAGAACTTTAATAATAATCTGTATTATTTAATTTTAATATAAAAAATACACTTTTTATCTAAATATATACTTTTCTTTACTTTAATAATAGTCCACATACATTTATCGATTGAACTATACATCTACATATTTTCATTAAATGAGCGTCATGTTCTCATACTGTAAGACATTCTGAATCAAATTATGGTAAGATGCACAGAAGCTCACGTTGCCAGTCCATTATACAGAAAAGTACATGGGAAAAAAACAAATATGATGAACCGTCATATTTATATAGTAATATTTACACTGGTGTAAAAAATTAAGAGAATTATTGAACTTGGTCGATTATCTCTAGAGCTACTGGACCGATTTTAATGAAAATTGATCTGCATATACATTGATACATTACAAAACAAATAACCATTCAACAATTGAAACACACGCGCATGATAGTGTGAAACACTCTTTGGAGTCGGAAGGTATGAAACAGCTGTTGCAGAATAAATAAAAGAAAAATGAGTTAATATGGTCCACTCTTACAAATATACATGCCTTGCAGTGTGATTTCATACTCGAAATAAGGCAGTTTCTAATTTCATACCTGTGACAATTTCATACCTTCCGACTCCATCGAGTGTTATGCATGAACATGCGTGTGTATTACAAATGTTGAATGGTTATTTGTTTTGTATTGTATCAACGTATGTACAGATCAAATTACCTTAAAATCGGTCCAGTAGTTCTAGAGATTATCGACCAAGTCTGCGAATTCTCTTAATTTCTTACACCAATGTTTTACTATAAAAATTTCCGACAAAATTGATTTCGCAAGCTCTGCACTCAGAAGACAGGAAGTACTTTTTACCGTAATATGATTCGGAATTTTTTTACAGTGTTCGTCATAATTTTGCTTAAATGAGCAAGATCGAGCAGATCATACGAAGTGATTTACATAATTAATTAATATCAATGTTTTGGTATAAAATGGAGCTTGGTATGGGTTAAACATAATATATCAATGAAGTTATATTCAATTAAGGCATACTGAATGCATATGCCATATAAAATAATGAATAACTCTTATATGAAACTATGAAATAATGAAAAACTCTTCTTTCCAAAAAAGTTAAGTCTACCTAATTTAAATCAAATCAAATCCTCCATGAAAATAGACTTTCATAACAAGATTACTTCCGAACTTATGTAATATATCACGTAAAAATAATAATTATTTTATTTTATATGCTGTGATTTCGTTACTTCCTCTAAATTTTAAAACAATTTTTATTTCAATAAATTTGTTTGAAATTCCTTGAATAACCACAAAAAAAATCCTTTTGAGCTTTATGAAGACTTTAATAAAGCATTTATATTTTTCTAAGATATGTGATAGATTATTCAAGTAGATCCCACAAGTAGGAAAATCTAAAAAACAGTTAAAAATTTTCTGTTTGAGATCAAATGCAAAGTTTATCTGCTTTCAAGAAAACATACAAAAATTGTAAGAGAAAAATAAATATTAAATTTGTCTAGACAAGAAAGTGAATTGCGAAGTGGGTCTTACAAAAGAACGGACTTTTATTTATTTTATTTTTTTTACTTTTTTTGAAAGAAAACTTTATATTTACCTTATTATATCTTAATTATAAATTATTTTGGGACGTGATAAAAGTGTTTCTCAAGCCTTCTTAGTGTTCGTGATGCAAGCTTTCAAAAGCACGTAACCTGAATCATAGAATAGCAAAAGCTCTTGGAGAGTTGCTTTAAAAACTTTTTTTAAATAGTCATTACATATTTATAAAAAGAAATAGAATTTACGAGACAGGATTTTGTGATGAGGGATTAAATTAACAGTAAACTTTCTGCACTTTTTTTAAGATACAGTTAGACATGAACTTAAAGTTATTTTTATTGTTTCTCAGTAGCTTATTTTCAAAAATTTGTGGTGATATTGTAAAGAGCAAAAACATTTTTAATTTTAAAATTAATAACAATTAAAACTTAAAGCAATAATTTATGAAGTATGAGACAAAAGAAAAATAACATTTCTCTAACTCGGTGAAAGGTTATCCCTCTATAATGGATGCAGAATGCTCATAAAAAAGTAAACACCTTTTATAACTTTTGATATAACTATTCTCTACCTATTTTCACATACTTGTACTAAATCTTTATGGCTCGAAAGACTAAAGTTTAAAGCACAAATTAATTTGTGATTAATATTTCAAATTTAGAAACCGTACAAAAAACGTGTTTCCTGGAGGAAAAAAATATACCTTTTTTTGCGACGGATTTTGATTCTTGAGTTTCAGCAAATAATATATTGCCACAATACCGAAAATATGCTCCCGATTGTTATTGCAAAAAAAAGGTTCGAAATTCGGTTTCTAAATCGAAATAAAAAAATCCATATAATCTCCATATAAAAAAATAACAATTAGATATATTTTATTATTATTTAATTTAATACCCCAAAAAATTTGAATTCTTAAATATACCAATTATATTTATGTAATTTTAAATGATAAAATCTAACATTTAAAGGAAATCTGTTGCTTAGTTTTTGAGAAACGAAAGTATAAAAATATGACTTCTTTGAGATGCTGACACGCAACAATTGTAATTAATATCTAGGGGCCCAAACTTACAAGCGCTCTTCTGCCTTAACTATTGGGGTCATTTTTAGAATTCGGTATCCCCCTATATTTTAAAGGACAAATTCGTCAGAAAAGGTATGTTAATTTAGAGAAAATACCTTTCTGTGCCTAATTTCTTAAATTAAAATGCAATCGAAACAAATTAATTAGCCTAATTAGGCCTAGGCTCTCGATACATTTAAGATTGAGTCTCGGACGATCATTAGATTAAAAAAATTATTCAAGGCTTTAGCCTTTTTTAAGCGCTGTACCTCTTAATAAACCATCTAACAATAAGTATTTAAACACCTATGAATAAATATGAAAATATTTTTTTTAATTATATAGCTTATCAACTATTGAAATCTTTTAAAAAACTAAACCATTACAAGACGCAATTACAGCTTTACATTTTGGGTCACGAATTTCCCAAGTCCTTGGAAAACGGCTAGTGACCATTGTCACCGTACCAATCCATGATGTACTACCTTATAAAGTGATATCAGGCTTTTTCATTCGGGAAGTAATATCCGTCCATCCCGCAAAACTTCAGCGACGTAGAAATCGCACTCACATTCAAAAATAGTGCAGCATGCGTCGGCGTTGGAGCTTACCCAGAATTTAGACCTTGAGTCTCAATCCATACCATGAGAAACATCCCCAAATCATTATTCCAACCCCCGATCTTTATTGTGAACACAATACATTCTGACAGAAGACGCATTTTCAGAAAGACGTCAGACCGATACCTTCTAAATAGTCAAACTCAGATACTGCCATATGAAAGGCATGGGATGGAACTTCTGATTCGTCGTTCCAATTCTTCTGATGTGTGGTCCACAGTTTTCGTACAGTGTACCATAGTTTACTGAGAAACGCAGTTAAACTTTATGAGCAAAGGTGCATAAACTCTTCATGGAGCTCATGCATTAAACACGGAAACCTTGCAGTTGTGTTGCGGATGGTATTCATTGAAACAATTTTCCTGGGTGTCTACTGAAATTTCTGATACAATTTTCTTGGGTATCTACTGAAATATCTGATGCAATTTTCCTGGGTGTCTACTGAAATTCCTGATACAATTTTCCTGGGTGTCTACTGAAATTTCTGATACAATTTTCCTGGGTGTCTACTGAAATATCTGATGCAATTTTCCTGGGTGTCTACTGAAATTTCCGATACAATTTTCCTGAGTGTCTACTGAAATTTCTGATGTGTCTCTCGAATTTTTTCTGTACAGCAGCCATCAGTTATCAGCTTCGTAGTTCTGCCAACTTGAGTCACATTCTTACTGACACCATTCACCTTCCACTTCTGAAACTCGTAGACCCCAGTCGATTTCGGGTAATGCAGTTAGATATAGCCTTTAGGGATCAGTTATATTTGTGATACCCAACTACCATGCCGTTCTCTAAATTCCATAACTCAACACTTCATGGCATCTCGCATGTGACGAATTCCTGCATTGCTTCCCACGTGATATTTATTGGCGTAAGGCGTGTCGTATTGCACGACTGCGTGTATCGGTCAAATACTTATCATATACTCATGACATCGGATGCAAGGGCCAAATAATTACATTTATTTAAGTGCAAAGAAATTCTTACTAAATGTAAAGTATGTATTAATGCATACTCTGGAAACTAATACACGTCTCTTTACTAATAGTACAGCTTAGTCATAAAAAGTTATTTTAGCATTTGCTTCAATACTGTGAAATCCCCTTTTGATTATCAGATAACCCTTTGAGTGATGAGATATTGGGCAAATTTGTGCAAAAATTCCCCCCTACTCATTACTTTCATGTTAGTCAACATGGCTAAAGCTTTTGGTTTTCAATGCAGGAAAAAAACAATTCAAAATTCAGAAAAAGCTTAGACTAGCCCTCAGAGATTAGCCCTCATCAATAATCCAATCATCAATTCATAAAATATTCTTAATTACCGCGTATTGATAAATATGCCATGTCACATATCATAAAAATGTTCAGCCATGTACGTCATGTATCATACGTATGTCATGTCATGTATAATAAGTCTTTCATACCATGTTATACATCATAAATATGCCGTGTCATGTATTCGTAATATGTCTTGTTGGACTCCAATCACTAAACCTTAACCTTTATTAGAAAAAAAAATCTTTGGTCCAACAAAGAAGTGCAAAGATTCAGATTGCCATGCATAAATTGTAGGTTTAGACTAAATCACTTTTTTAATATTTCTGAAGCCATATTAACTTCTAAACTATTTCCAAACATAAAAAAATGACTTTTCTTTGTCCAAAGTTTCTTTTATCGTCACAATCCCTTGGCTTTTTGTCGCATTTTCGGTTTTCCTTAAAAGCGGAGAAGGTTAAGGTCTTAAAGAGAAAAAAACCGGATTATTCGTATTTCCTATGCGTATCGTCTTTTCCTGAATAATCTATCACATATAATCCTTTTTCGCAAACGTTTTGTCCGCTTGTTTCGTTCAAATGCAAGACGAAAATGGGGTTGCCAGTTTCCCCATGCGACAAACAAAGTTGATGCTAGCAGCCAAGCCTTTTCTTCCCCATTTCTTTTCTTCTTTAAAATGGATCTTTAATCTCACTCAATCGTTTGGCTTTTTCCTTTCCTCTTGTTCTTTTTTTAGTACTTTTGTTGAATGTTTTGTTATTTTTATTTATATTTCTTGTCTTTAAATGGTATGGAAACATTCAAACTCATGCACAATACTTCCATTTTGCAATTTTTAAAAATTCTTAAAGCTGGATAAAAACGGCGATCATGTTTTTACGTGTCACAATAACAGATTATTTTTTTTTTGTGCAATTTTTATCCGGTTCTTCTTTTTCAGCCATTTATTCGTTTTTGTAACCTATCACCCATGCTTTAACGGTAGACTGAATGATGGAAAATATTTTTTACCATTCTGCCTTCTTTCAGAGATATCAAACCATAAAGAGATGGAAATGTTATATATTTTTTTTTCATTTCAATAGATAACGCAAAAGTATTCCAAAACTTTCTTCTTTAGAATGTTATTCAACGTGCATTCTGAAAGCCATTCTTTTTTTTCCGGTGTAAATTTAACCGTAAGCCATGATGGAAAATTTAAATTAATTGAGTTTAAAAGGAAGAGAGCGTTAAAATTTTATTCTCACAAAGGATCAAATCGAGGAACTAAAATCAAGCGTTTAGTTAAAATATTTTCAATATTTTTATTTAAAGCAATCATTTTTATCGAAATAAATGAGAAATTGAGTTGAAGAAAATTTGAATTAAAGGAGTCTTATTGCAAATTTTTTTTAAATTTTTTTTTTTTTTTTTGAAGAAGAAGAAGAAGAAGACAATTGCTTTTTCAAGACTTGAGTGAATGGTGTACCCGGTAAATCTACGTAGGAGATTTATTTATATTTGTTCTCAGAAAAATTCAAGTTCTTCCCAAATGTACCTCAACAGATGTCACTGTTGTCCCCAAACACTATATAACAGTCTATGTCTGAAAGCTAGTCTATTTTAACTTTAATGTTTTCACAGGCATTTATTAAAATTGTCCTCAAACTGCACCACATTGTTTTCAAAAAATGTAGTTGCTGTGAAAGTATTGCATTAAGAAGTTCTCTCAGTTCAACCTGCTGTTGAAATTTGTAATAAATTTTTAGACTTATTTTTAGACTTTAGAAAGAATAAATTACTAGATATCCTTATAAAAAATCTACAAACCAATCACATTTCTTTCCATTTTCATTATTTTATTTTCATAAAGTATTAATTATATTTAGGAAATCCGATGAAAGCGGTGCAAAAAAAGGATCCCAACATTAATTAACCAGCCTTCTTCTCAGATTTAAAAAAAAATCCCCTTTTCAGAAAACCTTAGATTGAAAAGCGAAACATTTCAGCATTATAACAAAACGATTATTATAATTCTTGAAAATTACATCTGGTATATTTTTAAAGTAACATTTTTAAGAGTTATAATTTTATTTAAGAACAGCCATATACTTTATCAAAACTCTCAATATACGAGGGTTGCTATTTATATTTCTGGCTTAATAATGAAAAAACAAATATGTAGGATCGAAATTGGTTTTATTGTTTTTCAAAATATTCTCTATGATGATCAATACACTTTTGCATGCGTTTGAACCAATTTTCAAAGCACTTTTTCCAGTCCGATTGAGGTAACTCCAAAACATGCGTTTTGAATGCATCAACCGCTTCTTCGGGGGTCGAAAATCGTTGTCCACGTAATTTATTTTTGATGTGTGGGAATAAGAAGAAGTCATTGGGTGCAAAATCAGGGCTGTACGGCGGATGACTCATCAGTTCGATCTTTCGCTCCGTCAGAAATGCCTTTGTTTGAGTCGATGTGTGAGAGCTCGCATTGTCATGATGAAGAATGATTCGCCTGTTCTTCTGCTTTTTTCGAATTTCTCCGATGACTTCCGGCAAACAAATGGTCGTGTACCATTCAGAATTGACCGCTCTGCGTTGCTCTAACGCCACTGTTGCCACATGACCGTTAATGCCGAAGAAACAGGCAATCATTTGTTTCGATGTGCTTCTTCCTGGAACAACTTTTGTTGGTTTTGCCTCGTCTTGGAAGACCCATAGGGTTGATTGCTGTTTTTTTTTTTCCGGCTCATATGCATAGATCCATGATTCGTCACCTGTGTAGATTTATGCACAGCCTTTGATGTACCTTGAACGTATTTTTCCAACATTTCCTTGCACCAATCGACACGAGCCTTTTTTTGAGCGTTTGTCAGATTATGCGGGATCCAATGCGAACAAATTTCTTTTACGCTCAAATGTTCATGCAATATTTTATTGATGCTAGTCATACTAATGTCCAAAGACGCCTCTATCTCACGGTATGTCACATGACGATCCTGATTTATTAGTTCACGCACAGCATCGATCTTTTCTGGCACAACAACGGATTTTGAACGACCTGCACGGGATTCGTCCTGGATCGAACATCGACCACGATTAAATTCGTTATACCAATATTTTACAGTGCTGTAGGATGGCGCTTTATCGCTGAATAAAGAATTAAGTTCATCGAAGCACTCTTGTCTTGACAATCCACGTCGAAAGTTATGAAAAAGAATGCCATGAAAATGTTCACGATTCAATTCCATTTTTTGAAAGAGAAGAACTTTTCAATTTACTGTCAACAGCACAAATGAAGCTATAATGGTAAATCGTCTGCTGAATTTGTGTTTAAGAATATCAAACTTTCGATTAAAGTCGTCTGCGGTCGCCTAGCAACACTTACTGTTGCCAAGGCCAGAAATATAAATAGCAACCCTCGTATAAAATAAAACAAAAATTCCAGTCTAAATCATTGCATTTAGAAGTTCTATATTATTGCTAAAGATAATTTTTTTTATTTCAAAGAAAAGATATTTTTCTAGAATGATTTAAAACTGTGTAATGAATCTAAGGCTACTCGTCGAGGGATTAAATTTTATTTCTTTTATCTCTCGGTCTTTTCTTAGTCCAACTCAAATACCTAACATTTCATTATTTGAGCATTAAGTAAAAATATATCACGATTGTATAACATGGAACAAATTTAATATCTGATTTTATGAATGTAATAATAATTAACTTTATGTAAAAGTGAATAACGTTATGTAATGTGTGAATAGCAATTTAAATTTTTATAGTTTTGCAATGGATTGATAAAGCTTTCGAAGACCGAAACTACAATGATTATCTATTTGCAATGAAATATTTGCCCAAAAATCGAATATTTTAATTTCGGAATAAGGAAAATATTAACTAATTATTGCTTAATATATTTTTCGTGATAAAATTCAATTACACCTAAATCCTTTTGTCAGAAATGTATTGCTATATGATATATTAATTAATATATTTAATAATCGCACATTGATTTTAAGTACCATGATATGTGTTTTTTGTTAGATAGCATCTTTCAATCATCTGACTCTGCTAGGGGACTAAGCCCATAGCGAATAAGTGGCCTAATATTACATAATGGCCCCATAGTATTAAGTAATAGTCCCCTAGTATTACATATATATTGCATATAGTGCCCTAGTATGACATTTCAAATAATGGTTCTTTTGTTAAAGGATAGAAGTAGCAAGCTATTTGCTGTTGTAAGCGACTTATACAATTAATTTTAATAAATTTCTTTATACCATGACTTTTTTTTATATGCTTTTTTCAATAACACAACACTTTGATGAGTAAATTAATGGAAAGAAGCCTTCTTTAAACTTTAGTCCACACTCCTCACAACAACTCTAGAAAAGTCCAAAGAAAAAATCTCTAGAATCTTTTTTCACAATATCTTCTGAGATTGCAAAAAAATTTAGAATGCGAAGGAAACATAAGTTTGAAGATAGGTATTGCACAAATCTTCGAGTTCAAAACACAGGGGTCTCAAACAGAATTTTAATTTCTTAGGTTCGAAAATCGTGTCGAGAATGAAAACGACAGATTATTCGAATGTTGCATTGCAGTAATAAAACAAGCCAATTAAAATATCATATAAGAAATGAAGGAGATATCACAGACTACGAAATAACATGAAAAAATACAATAAGAAAGCACACATGCACAGGAAATCAACAGTTCTGACTTCTACTGTTGTTCTGACTTCTATGCTGTTCTTGTTTTGCTTGGCTAACAGCAAAGACCAGGCCAATTTAAGGAAAGCAGTTTAAAGGAATGATGCTCTTATCTCACGGAATTGGAAAAACATATTCTGCTCAATCGCCTCACCTTTCAGTGGTATTCAAAACTTAGTAGAAATAGAAAAAGAATTGAAGATCTTTTCATGCGAATTTAAAAGACCTGGTGGGGATGGTAAATGCAACATGACATTACAATACTTTTGTTCACATACAAAGGATCTTACCGTGCAACTATTTCCACTGCAGGCAATTAAAATTTTTATACATAAGAAATTTGAAGACAAAAATAAGTAAAAAGAGGTGCATTTTAGAAAATTATAGAAATTTAATGACTCGGTAAATATATTTTGTATTAAAAAAAAAATTGTTACAAACATTTGATACCAATACACATTTTTTCTTTCCTCGGGTAATGTTGATTTAAAAAAAAAAATGTCCAGAATAGAACAAGCCAATTAAAATATAAAGAAGAAATGAAGGAGATATCACAGACTACGAAATAACATGAAAAAACACAATAAGAAAGCACACATGCACATGAAATCAACAGTTCTGACTTCTACTGTTGTTCTGACTTCTATGCTGTTCTTGTTTTGCTTGGCTAACAGCAAAGACCAGGCCAATTTAAGGAAAGCAGTTTAAAGGAATGATGCTCTTATCTCACGGAATTGGAAAAACATATTCTGCTCAATCGCCTCACCTTTCAGTGGTATTCAAAACTTAGTAGAAATAGCAAAAGAATTGAAGATCTTTTCATGCGAATTTAAAAGACCTGGTGGAGATGGTAAATGCAACATGACATTACAATACTTTTGTTCACATACAATGGATCTTACCGTGCAACTATTTCCACTGCAGGCAATTAAAATTTTGATACATAAGAAATTTGAAGACAAAAATAAGTAAAAAGAGGTGCATTTTAGAAAATTATAGAAATTTAATGACTCGGTAAATATATTTTGTATTAAAAAAAAGTTGTTACAAACATTTGATACCAATACACATTTTTTCTTTCCTCGGGTAATGTTGATTTTAAAAAAAATGTCCAGAATAGAACAAGCCAATTAAAATATAAAGAAGAAATGAAGGAGATATCGCAGACTACGAAATAACATGAAAAAACACAATAAGAAAGCACACATGCACAGGAAATCAACAGTTCTGACTTCTACTGTTGTTCTGACTTCTACGCTGTTCTTGTTTTGCTTGGCTAACAGCAAAGACCAGGCCAATTTAAGGAAAGCAGTTTAAAGGAATGATGCTCTTATCTCACGGAATTGGAAAAACATATTCTGCTCAATCGCCTCACCTTTCAGTGGTATTCAAAACTTAGTAGAAATAGCAAAAGAATTGAAGATCTCTTCATGCGAATTTAAAAGACCTGGTGGAGATGGTAAATGTAACATGACATTACAATACTTTTGTTCACATACAAAGGATCTTACCGTGCAACTATTTCCACTGCAGGCAATTAAAATTTTGATACATAAGAAATTTGAAGACAAAAATAAGTAGAAAGAGGTGCATTTTAGAAAATTATGGAAATTTCAATGACTCGGTAAATATATTTTGTATTAAAAGAAAAGTTGCTACAAACCAATACACATTTTTTCTTTCCTCGGGTGATGTTGATTTAAAAAAAAATGTCCAGAATAGAACAAGCCAATTAAAATATAAAGAAGAAATGAAGGAGATATCACAGACTACGAAATAACATGAAAAAACACAATAAGAAAGCACACATGCACATGAAATCAACAGTTCTGACTTCTACTGTTGTTCTGACTTCTATGCTGTTCTTGTTTTGCTTGGCTAACAGCAAAGACCAGGCCAATTTAAGGAAAGCAGTTTAAAGGAATGATGCTCTTATCTCACGGAATTGAAAAAACATATTCTGCTCAATCGCCTCACCTTTCAGTGGTATTCAAAACTTAGTAGAAATAGCAAAAGAATTGAAGATCTTTTCATGCGAATTTAAAAGACCTGGTGGAGATGGTAAATGCAACATGACATTACAATACTTTTGTTCACATACAATGGATCTTACCGTGCAACTATTTCCACTGCAGGCAATTAAAATTTTGATACATAAGAAATTTGAAGACAAAAATAAGTAAAAAGAGGTGCATTTTAGAAAATTATAGAAATTTAATGACTCGGTAAATATATTTTGTATTAAAAAAAAGTTGTTACAAACATTTGATACCAATACACATTTTTTCTTTCCTCGGGTAATGTTGATTTTAAAAAAAATGTCCAGAATAGAACAAGCCAATTAAAATATAAAGAAGAAATGAAGGAGATATCACAGACTACGAAATAACATGAAAAAACACAATAAGAAAGCACACATGCACAGGAAATCAACAGTTCTGACTTCTACTGTTGTTCTGACTTCTATGCTGTTCTTGTTTTGCTTGGCTAACAGCAAAGACCAGGCCAATTTAAGGAAAGCAGTTTAAAGGAATGATGCTCTTATCTCACGGAATTGGAAAAACATATTCTGCTCAATCGCCTCACCTTTCAGTGGTATTCAAAACTTAGTAGAAATAGCAAAAGAATTGAAGATCTCTTCATGCGAATTTAAAAGACCTGGTGGAGATGGTAAATGTAACATGACATTACAATACTTTTGTTCACATACAAAGGATCTTACCGTGCAACTATTTCCACTGCAGGCAATTAAAATTTTGATACATAAGAAATTTGAAGACAAAAATAAGTAGAAAGAGGTGCATTTTAGAAAATTATGGAAATTTCAATGACTCGGTAAATATATTTTGTATTAGAAGAAAAGTTGCTACGAACCAATACACATTTTTTCTTTCCTCGGGTGATGTTGATTTAAAAATTATAATAATTGTCCCCCCTCCAAGAGGAATCCTTTATAGATTATTAGTTGCATCAATATGGGCATGTTTTATGACACAGAATTGCTTTCACTTTAATTTGAACATAGCTAATCCGCATTAGTTTTTTGTGGGATAGCAAGGTTTTAATTTTCAAATTAGTAAAAGAAATAATATTCGTCTGGCCTTCTAATATAATAAATTAGTTCGAAGAAGAGCACTTTTTTTCCTTCTTACCCTGATAACAGCATTTCTGAAAAGGTCATTTAACTGGTTTTTCCACTAAGGTCATTAATTAATAAAGCTGAATAAATTTCATTGTTTTTATTTATTATTATCTGTTGCCCTTTCCAGTGACTTTACTTTATAATGTTTAATCGTTCTGCGTTTAGGATTTCTTACATTAGAAAGTTTTTTTCAACAGAACACACTAGTTAAAAAAAACTTTGACTATCAATACTTTATATACTCCCTATCATCAATAACCAAGTAAAAATCCTTGTAATCTTTCATTCTTTAAAAATATTTTTAAATGCACAATGTTTTTAACCAAAATGTAACATTAAAGCCAACCCTAATTGCTCTCTGAATTCCAAATTTTTTTAACAATCATAAATCAACAGCGAGATTAACAAAAGCATCTCCCGTCTTATAGAATTTGCACAAATTCACAATACAATCTTAAGTACGATCCAAAATACTTATCTATAGTTTCTATAAAAGCACAAATAAGACCGCTTCAATTCTTCAAAAAAAAACTAATCTTATAAATAAAAAAAAGTTCTTTTTTTCTTCGTGCTCCAACAATTTTGATTATTTTTCATGTTTACTTTGACCAACCCCAAGCCAGCTATGAAGAAGAATGCCTAAAAAATCATTTGTCAACGGGGTTTAGGCTTTTTTTTTCCTTTATAGAGAAGGGAATTTGTGAGAAAATGGCGGAATTATTCAACCGGCCTCTATTACATTTCATCGTGAGATTTGTGATTAAGACTATCCATCTAAACTGACTTGGCTCACTTACAAATTGCCCTCGTGGGAGCACAACTACGTTTGTGCTAGGAACGAAGATTATCTTACTTTCAGAAAAAATGTTGTCCCAAATACAAATGAATATTTTTTTCCGTGGAAAAAAAAATACTGAGTTGTTATTTTTTTTTATTATGCTCAAAACTGATGAGTCTTATGGATCTCGAACAAAAAGTGAAAAAAATATATATTTAGTTGCTTTATAATGGGATGCAAAGTAAATTGAAACTAGTCATGACTTCAAAGTATGATAAATGATTTTGAAACTCAAAAGACAGTACTTATGCTTTAACTAAAATAAAATGTCAAAAAATAGCATAGTTGTTTAGACTATTGGATATATAATAGCCAGAGCTAGTTATAAAGTAAAAGTGTAATAATTTTAAAAAGTTGCATGAAATCTGCTAAATTGACCTCCTCAGTAATTAGATCACCAGTCTAAAATGATTTAATGATCAAGAACCAAATTTCTATAAACAATTTAATTCCCTCTCTAAAAGTTAAACACTTTTCTAAGTAAACTAATTAATTGTGAAAAATAAAACATAGTGAAGAAAGTACAAATAAAGATACAGAAATGGACATACTATAGTTTCAATCCCATAAACAGAAACCTTCTTCAGTGACGAAGAAGAAAGTAGTTTATCCAATAGGGGATGGGAAACAAGCTTAGACAAGATAACAAAAGAGGGAAGATAACAAACAGGTGTGAGGGAGAGGTTGAGAGCTCAAGAGTGCAAGACTTTGAAATTAAATTATAAAAGGTTTCTAAGCATTAGGAAAGAATGGAATGAATAGGAAAGTCAATAAATGAATATAATTTTTTTAGAATAGGGTTAGATTCCCAGAAATTAAGGTTGGAAAATGAAGAGATTATCCCGCCTGTTTGGGGATAATCTCTTCATCCACTCTATTCTAAACATATTGAATGGTTTTAACAGAAGGAAACTCAGACCAATTATTAGAATTCCAACTATTCAAGGCGATGTGAAATCGATTAATATCCTGATTTTGGACACATCATGTTCATTAACCCACTGACGGTTCAACACTTAAAAAGTCGAATTTTAACCTGCAGTTTTCGCCACACAACAAAACCGGTTTTTCATATGATTGGGCAGGGAAATTGTGCTTTGGCGAGAAACATTCTCCCAATTTTGCCCATTTGCTAAACCGCAAGTGGGTGAAATCGAAGTTTAAAGGTAAGTTTAGTTTGTCCAATATACTTAGACCACACTGACAAGGAACTTAATAAGTAGCTATTAATATCATTAACAAGGTCTTTAAGGTTGGTGAAATTTAGTTTCTTTACGACAAACGAATTAAACGATCAAAGCGTTTTTGTTACGAAACGTATGTTAAACGAACGAAACGGGCAAAAACGACTTTAAACTCAATATTATTAAAGGTCTTACCATGGTCTAACTCTGAGATAAGATAAAACAATCAAGTTGTTAAAGTTCGAAATGGAGAGTTTGTTAGACTGTGTGATTAATTTTCAATAAATGGAATCAAAAACGTTAGAAGGAAATTTACTGTCAACAGCGATTGTTTTAAGGTAAATGAGCTCTGAGAAAAGATTCATTTTATTTTATAATTTTATAACTAGCTGACCAAATTTTGAGTTTTTAACTACAAATGTTCTACTCCGTCGCCTTTTAATTTTAGACCCAAACAAGAAGACAAGGAAGCTCCTCGATCAAGCCTTCACGAAGGACTTTTTGGTGGAACTGAGCCCATTTGCGTTACATGAAAAGGAAAACCTCCTACGGTTAGTCTGGAAGTAAAGGGACTCTTACCCATGATCCGTTTAATACTGAGGATATTTCATGTCAGCACTGTGGTCGGTGCAAGCCGGGTGAGTAATAAGTATCGACCAGCCATCACTGGGATTACAACCCAAGTCAACTCATTGGGAGGGCTTGAGTTACAGTGGCTCTTAAAAAGATTTAGAATAAATTTTAGAGTCACTATTAAAAAAAGGATAAGTAAGGTGGGATGGGGTGAAAACCTATGTAAAGTGAGTCAAACCGTAAATGGTTTCCGATAAATAGTAGTGAGAAATTTATTGCAACTACGAGCAATAAGGACGCCTAAGAAGGTAAACACTTGTGCAAACGTGAATTGAATGCAAGAATCATTATAATTCATAATATTGAGAACTTGCCTTATACTTTAATTTCAAACAATAGTTAATATATCGTCTACAAAAAGGAAACTGAATTGAAATGGAGGAACTTTTCTTCAAAATAATTCATATACAAGTCATTTAAGAAGGGACTGAAGGGACTAATTGAGGAGATTATCTACAGCTAAGCCATTATTGCGGTTTATATTTAGGTATGATACTTGTTTAAAATATTACATGAAAGTCTGCAACTGAACTTCCTTTGTAAACATTGAATGTCTCATCATAACTTTGAGGTGAAAAAATTTAAATAGTCTGCTTAAATGTAAATACTATATTTAAATTTTAATTTGTACTGCACATTTTACTAAAAAAAATCACAAATTTTATATATTATTTGGATCGATAGAGGTAGAATATCAGTTATGTTTGAAATATTTATATCAAGAAAATAATAGTTCAGCTGAAAAGAATGAAATACTCAACATATAAACTAAACATTGATGCTGAAATACTAATGATTTCATTTTATTTTTTATAAAAATGTAAGAGTATTAGTGCAAATTTAAAACATGCACCTGTATTTACATTCTGATAATTTGTTTAAATACTAAGAACATTTCAAACTTTGTAATATACAGTTAATAAATTAATAATTTAAAAATATTTTCCATCAAACTGTGACGAACAGTTCTAATGACTTATAAATCGAATGGGAGAGATATTTTGATCGCTGTTATGCGTGCCCCTATAATAGAGGAAAGTAAAAAATTAAATTAAATTAAATTAAATTAAACTAAATTCATACTAAAATGCATTATATTTGAGGTAAAGCTATTGCATTATACTATGCGTACCACTGGCTACAAAGAACTATCTACTTTTTAGAACTATATAAACTTAATGATATATAAACTTAACAGACTTAATAAATAATTAAACGCAAATATTTTTAAAGTTATTGCTCTTTTTTAAAAAAAAAAAATAAAAATTACTATTTCGGTGATATTTTTCCTGAAAGAACATTGCAGTACCTTATTGCAGCCTGATGAAAACTTTTCGAAATGTTCAAAAATTAATTTGCAAACGCATTTCATGAATAACGAAAAAACTGTGGATTTTCTCCTTTTTGACGTTTCGAGGAATTTTCAGAATTAATACTGAGGATGCTGACTAGAGATAGGCTAAGCACAATCTTAAAATCATTTAAATCATTCATTAATCACATTAAATTCATAGTTATGAAAGTAGCATATTATTCGCGAAAGGAAAAAAGGAGTTATTTCAGGTGATGACAAGTGCCTTAGAGTAAAATAGCCTTAAACAATTTTTGTCTTTTATTTCATTTTCTAGATGGCAGCACTATAAAATTTACATAAAGTTCAAAAAACTATCATCAAATATTATTTCACCCATTCTATTCATTTCCCATCGACTTCATTATTAAAAACAATTTTAAAAATTATTTTGTTGACGAATCATTCTCTAACACCAAATGGGGTTTTTAAGAAAGGAAAACATCTAGAAACAAAATTTAAAATCTTAGTTTAAAATCTGACGTGGCGATGAAATAATTTTAACACTGCTGCATAAAACTCAATTTTAATGCATTCAAGACGATGTGAATATGTTGCAATTCACATTATTTTTAAATAACATCAAAAAATACTTTCGATAGTTTATTTAAAAATAATGAACTAAGCACAATTCAAATATCAACATTAACTGATGCTTTCAATAAATTAAAAGCTTTTAAAATTATAAAAATTAAGAAATTATAAGTTTTATTACTGAAAATATTTTTTAGAATTTTATCTTTCTAACTTTGTTGAAACGACAGTAAATAAATTAAAATAAAGCATAATGTTTAAAAAAAAGGAAAGACTTTTTAAAAAAATGAAATAAACCTCCACCTTTTGTGGCGGCATCTACTAAGAAGTTTTGAAGGTATAAGATATTGTATTAATTAGAATTTGTCTGTAAGAATCAAAGCAAAATTTAGTCATAAAAATAGTCACCAAATTAAGCCAGGGCGAAAAGCAAAAAAAGTAATTTTACAGAACAATAAATTAATAAGTTTGAAAATCATTATTTTTTTTTTTTTTAATTTTATATTTTATAATTAAATAATATCTTTGCTTAAAAAGAGAAAAATACTTTGTGTGCGTTTATTCTTTTCAAAAAATGAATTTGTGCTGCCATCTCCCTTAGAAATAAGTAACTAATAATACAATTTGTAAGCGAAATTTTTTAAAGGTAAGTATAATAAGTTTTTAAATTTATTACTTTTTAAAATGATTTTTTTTAATTCTAGAATTTGACTTTTAATCCTTTTGTCACAAATGAGTTAATGATTGCATTTTACAATATTTAAATAAATATGTGGAACAAGTAAACTAAAAGCAATAGTACAATAATTTTCGTTAAAAATTCAAAACATAACTTTCATTTATTTATTTAGATTATAATATATTTTCCATTAGAAAACAGTGGAATTTGTATAAGTCAGTGATTTAGTACAATATAAGTTTAACATTAAAAAACGGTTGAAAATCTTTTGGAAAAATATAACAGCATATACTGAAGAGTAATATGCGTGTCAAAAGAGGAAAATATTTAAATAACGTGTGTTACCAGTTAGTTTCAATCTAACAGATAGCACAAATTGATTGTGTACTATTGATACATTGCTGCTGAAATTCTGAAACACCAGAAATATCTGATTGGAAATATTAGAAATTCTAATGGGAAATATATTTAAATACTGCTTTCTAATTGATCCGCCTGATACTACCTTGTTAGGAACGCCGTATTAGATGAGACTTGATCTATGACGGTAATATTGATTTTATTACTAAAAATCAACAGCTGTTTCACATGGCAATGTACGGTTCGCATAATTTTTAACTCTGTGCTCCTATAATTATGAACCCAACTCAGAAGACAAGTAAATTCATGAGTTCATGAGTCAGTTCTAAAGTTTTAATTGGTCAATGCGTACATTTGTTAAGTTATGTATGTGTGTGTGTATTTATATATATATATATATATATATATATATATATATATATATATATATATATATATATATATATATATATATATATATATATATATATATATATATATATATATATATATATTACATACATAACTTACCAAATGTAAGCAGATGTAAGTAGAAGATATTTTTATTTTTCTTCTTAACCAAAAACTTAAAAGAATATTTTTAAGAGTTTCTATTGTATTCGATCTCACAAGAAGAATAAGTTAAACCTGTAAAAGGAGAAATAAAAACCAAAGATTTTGCCAAGAGCGTGACTTTATTAAAACTTGGCTGTCAAGTCAATACAATGTATGAATCACGAAAAGGTTAGGGCGACGTAATGCTTGGTTATTTATTGCCTGTTTTGTGCAGTAAAAAAATCAATGCGTTACTTTTAGAAAAACACAAAAGAAGTCTATTAGTCGAATGATTGAATTAAATGTAATTTATGCAGCTGTATTTATTTCTAATTTGTCACACTATATCATATTGTTCTCGAAATAATGTGTTCATTCCGAATAATGTATTAGTATAATAGAAATCTTGTTCTCACTTTTACTTAAGATAATACTTAAAATCTTTTTTTTTTTTAATTTAAAATGCTACCCTTAAAATCAAATTTGTGTAAAAAAAATTATAAGGTTATCTTTATGTAGATCTATTCATAGCTAGTGAAAATTAGAATCATTTTCAAGATAATTAATTTTTATGAGGATTAATTTTACTATTAGCCATTCCTCAATAATGCAAACTCCCAATATTTTTATTTTAATATTCAAGAAAAGTAAATATATAAATAAACAAAAATTAAAGGAAAAAAAAAAGAGAGAGAGAGAGAGAGAGTAGTAGTAGTAGTAGTAGTAGTAGTAGTAGTAGTAGTAGTAGTAGTAGTAGTAAAATTAATACTTATTATTTTTTGTATAACTTTGCTTTGAAGTACGCTATAAATTAACGTAAAATAACATTTTAAGTCAACGATCTTCTAACTGAAAATGGCATTTCGCTTTGTAACATGAAAAGAATTTTGGTATAAAAACAAACAAATTCTAGTTGTTGAGAGCACCTTCTCACTGGACAGAAAATCACATGGTATGGTTACTAAATAAAAAAGAAGACACAGATATTTTTGGTTGTCACATCTGCATAAAATTAATAAAAGTTATGTTGAAATTTAATTAAAAAAGTTTAAAAATTATTAAGGTATTTGCTTGAAAATTATTTATTTATTAATCAATTTAACTACTAAAAATTGTGAAACAACTGTCACATTATATAATCGTACACTAGCTAATTTGAAGACGAACATCGCAGGAATCATCTGCCAATGCAATTAACAAAATTATTTTAATCAGTCCATAATATTGTTTGCTGCTATCAGTAAGATTTTAATTACTAGTGAGCAGAGTTGGCCGTTGATTACAGTAATCGATTACAACTGTAATTGATTACAGATAATTACAGCTATGTAATCAATTACTTGTAATCACGATTACAAGTAATCAATTACTTGTAATCGTGATTACAACTTTCAAAAAATTTTGATTACAGCTGTAATCATGATTACAATTTTGATTACAGTAATCAATTACTTGTAATCATGATTCCAAGTAATTGCGATTACAAGTAATCACAACAAAAATGATTACGAGTAATTATGATTACAAGTAATCAAAATATATGATTACATGTAATTTGATTACATGTAATTGTGATTACTTGTAATCAAACTATACGATTACAAGTTATAACGATTGTGTACTATAGTCAAATTTTTTATGTAAGTATTCATGTGTTTACATATTTTTATGTACATAGAATGTACGCACGCATGAACGTACAATTTGCGATTCCTATATATACAATGTATGCACAAACGTTGTTTGTACGTACAATATTCATAATTATATTGTAATATACTTAATGCAATGCGCATATGCTTAGTACATATAATTATGCAATTATGATACATGTACGCATGTATGCTAGTTTGTACAAAAAGGCAATGTTTTGTATCTTTGTATACATTGACAATGTATGTATGAACGTATATGAAAATAATGCTTATGCGTTTGCATGCTTTTATGTACTTAAGTACATATATTGTATAAATTTACGATAATAGCACGTATATGCAATGTACGTATGTATATAAAATTGTACGTATTTACGTACAATATGTAAGAATGTTATTTAAAGGTGCAATATATGCACATAGTTGCGTAAATAAAATGCGTACATGTATACATGCATATTTATATGTACATCGATATTCCACGCAAAGTATGTACTTATGTACAACTTACGTATGTACTTGTATAACTACAAACTTTGTTAATACTTATGCGCATGTAATGCATGGATGTACAAAAAAATAGTTATATGCACAATGTACGCATGTACATACAACGTATACATGTACATAATTACAAGTAATGCACAAATACATGCATACATTTAAATATATGTAATTACAATATACACATACATTGTGCATACATTAAAAAAATTTATATGAGTAAAGTTATTAAAATTTGTTTTAAAATTTATTCTAAGGCATATGAAACTCGTCCTCATATTTTTTAGAAAGCAAACGATAATTTTATTTTGAATTTCTCAATATTAATTCCACACATAAAATTTACCGTTTTTCTTACCATTTAAAAAATTTCTATGAATCATGCATTATGTTATAAAAAAATAAATCTGTATTGCCAAACATTTCATGAAAATACCTGAAAATAATTTTTTATTCAGGGAATTTCAAAATGATATAGAACAATTAAAGCTGAAAACTAAATTTAAATATCGTTTGATTTTGTCATTTAACTTGCTTGAGTCATTAAAAGTTAACTTACATGCATTTTATTTATTGCATTGTACACATATTTAGACATAAATGTAATGTACATATGTATACGTGTAATGTATGTACGCATGTACAATGTATGTACATACATTCATGTATTGTACGTGCATATATAGTACATATGGATATGCATGCATGGAACATACGTGAATTGTACATGTGTGGATACATTCATTGGACATATATACATTGCACCATATGCATAGATAGGGATAGCATGCATGTACACATGTAAAATTTGTACGAAAGAATTATGTCCAATATATTTATGCACATATGTACTGTATATGTACACACATATGTACATTATATGAACATTATATGTTCATTTCATCATATGTACATTATATGAATATACATCTGTACGCTATATGTATATACATCTGTACAATATATGCATCTCAAATGTGTGTATGTATGTACGTTATGCATGTCGAATGTATGTATGAATATATGTAAAATATAAAAACGCATAATGTACGTACAATAATACACAAATGTATTATGCATATTTGGATACATACATTGAGCATGAACATATTATGTATATGTAGATAAATACACTGGACATGCATATCATGTACTTGTATACATACATGTATTGTACATCCTCCAGATATACCTATATTGTACATGCATACATATATTATACTGTTCATAAATAAATTGCACATGCATGCATGGGATATACATTGTACAGACAATGTATGTATGTTCGTACAAACACAAGTACTTGTATATACATGCGTACATGAACATAGATATACATTTTACATACACAAATATTTGCATGAAATGTATATATTCATTGCGTATAAATGTACATGTCTACATTGTTTGCACATACATACGTAATTATTATCTATATACATACGTACATATATTTTATACCAACAATATAAGTGTATGTACATGTGTGTGAAACTAAAATGTCTGAACATAAGCACTAGATAAAATCATATGTACATGCATTTTAGTTACATTCATTTGTACGTATACAAATACGAACGAAATGCAGTACATGTTAATACGTGCAAAATGTATCATTATAAAATACATTCTACTATCTACTGTAAAATATAATCATTTATAAGAATACAATAGTCTTGTAATCGTGTAATTAGATTACATGTAATCATAATTACATGTAATCAAATTACATGTAATCATGATTACATGTAATCATATATTTTGATTACTTGTAATCATAATTACTCGTAATCGTTTTTGTTGTGATTACTTGTAATCGCAATTACTTGGAATCATGATTACAAGTAATTGATTACTATCATCAAAATTGTAATCATGATTACAGCTGTAATCAAAATTTTTTGAAAGTTGTAATCATGATTACAAGTAATTGATTACTGTAATCGACTATGTAATCATGATTACAGCTGTAATCAAACTTTGTAATCACGATTACAAGTAATTGATTACTGTAATCAATATTGTAATCATGATTACAGCTGTAATCAAAATTTTTGAGAATTGTAATCATGATTACAAGTAATTGATTACTGTAATAAAAAAATGTAATCGATTACATTTTTGGCCAACTCTGCTAGTGAGTAACTGAGAGCCATTAAATTTGAGTTTAAATTGAGTTTAAAACTATAAGTTGCGTACCTTTATTACATTATAAAGTATCTTATTACTCAATATTTATCAGATGAATGTATTAAGATATCGTCTTAATAATAATTAAATCACAAATAATTTACACTTTCTTTTATGCTTTATTACAGGGGTGTAATGCAGCAGGTCTACTCGCTGGTTCACCCCTGGGTAGCGCTACATCTGCTACAGCTTATGCCACTCTCCCTGAAGCTTCATTTTCATACATGGTTGACTCACCTCAACGTAATTTACTAGATAAAACATGATACTGATAACATAAACATGAGCATAAACATGATACTGGACAAAACATGACTGAAAGTTCATCTTAACGAATGGCCTGCTTTGAGGGACATGTTATGTACTGTCAAAAAGTATTAGAGAGTTCGTAGTCTAATGGCGCGATAGCCAATAGACTGGCATTTGTAAAATAAATAAGCATTTTCTTTTATAATAAATTTTATATAAAACTGTGTCAACAAAAACAGTTAGAATAATGAATACAATTTAACTGTAAAAAATTGCAAGGCAACTGACATCTTATATAATTGCACGTTCGCCTATCCAAAAACAAACACCGCGTGCATCAAGTCTTTAGGAAGATAAGCAATACAACAATATTAAAATCTTCGTAGTTAACTGAAAAAATGTGCAATTATTACCTATTTCAATCTATTTCGATTATTTTTATGACACACTAATTTTGCTTGTGAAAACATTTCGAAATTTTTATTGCATGAAGTGTTTTGAAATAATGATCTTGTTAAGATTTTTTTCCCTCTTTGGTTTAAGCTATACTTTTATTTATTTATTTTTTTTTTTTTTTGAAAAGGAGAAAAAAATTTCCTTCCTAAGATGTGAAAACCCCATAGTTTTATTTCTAACAAAATCTTTAAGAAACTTTTAATCTGTATCCTGCTGAGGTTTTACTGCTAAATCTTTTAAAAAACAACTTTCCTTTACATTTAAGACTTCTTCGGAAGTTCCTTAGGTAAGCACTTAAAGGGAAGGAAAGAAGTAAAACAAAGTAAGCCCATTCCTTTGAAGCAATAACACTTAGACAGAAATTTATGTTACTGAAATGAGTCAAATTGTGTATGTTTAAAATTACGTTACTAAGATAAGGGGAAACATATATATTTATTAGTACAAATAATAAATCGCATTTGCTATAAGTTAAGTTCGCAGAATTACACACATTTGTGAAAATGCTTACATGAACTGAAAAGATTATGATTATAGCATACTACTTATTAGTTCATTTTCCAAAATTACGAAATCGAATTTACTGCAATGTAATTGAATATAACACTTATTAATAAATGTATGTTACCGAAATAAGTCAAATTATGTTTATTTAAATTTATGTTACTGATATAAGATGAAATGTATATGCACTTAAGTTAAAATAACAAATCGCATTGGCTAAAAGCTCAGCTCACAGAATTGCAAATATCTGTAAAAATATATATATATACACTGAAAAGGATATGATTATATGATTGGAACCTAGTACTGATTGTTTTTCTCAAAATTATGAAATCGAATTAAGCTCAATATAATTCAATTTAACACTTAGACATAAATTTATGTTACCGAAATGAGTCAAATGCATATGTTTAGATTTATGTTACTGACGTAAGGTAAAATATATGTGTATTTCAGTTGAAGTAGCAAATTGCATTAGCAAAAGGCTCAGTTATCAGAATTGCAAATATTTTATAAAATTTTTTATATGCAATGAAAAGGATATAGTTAGAGCAAGGATCGCCAAACTTTTTTGATCATCGACCCCTATATGATTTTTCGAAATCTCTATCGACCCCCACAAAAGTAATTTTCTGTTAATTAAAATAAAACTCTATTAGATACTGTGTTTGAACATTTATTTTATGATTTTAAACATTTATTAAAGTAATAGTACATTGTGTAACAATAGTTTTATGAAAAATACATTAATATTGAAATTTAAATACCTTATTATTAAATTATAAGTAATTATGCATCAGTAGATATAATAAGTAAAGTAACTAAAGATTTAATGCTTCTTGATCAATGAGATGGGTGTGCCTGGTGTTTTTTTTTTCAAGGTTCGCTATATTGGGTTCAAAATTGGTCAATTTTAATTTTCGTCAAAATTGGTCAATTTTGTAATTTTTGTAAAAAAATACAGAGTGGGCTGTAGTTTCATCGCGGGCTGTACTAATCCATATTATTAATGCTTACCTTCTCTTTGTGCATTGATAATTAAAATTGATATCTAAACTAAACTAATGGTTTTATCGAAACAATAACTAATTATCCAAAACTATAAAAGTTTTAATAACGACACTGCAAATATTCAACACAGTTTGCAAAGATAGCTGAAACTGCGTATGATATTTGCATTTGTAACGTCAATGCTCGTCACACGTGACATTTGGACAAGCGCACATAAACATATGACTTATAAACTGCGCTGAGTTCGTGCCACTGCGCGGTGGTACGTAAATACTTGTTTCACCCCAATAAATATACGTTTATTAATTTATGTTTCATAAAGAAACTGATATTGAGTCAATTATTAAAAAAAAATTCACAAATTTTACATACTTAATTAGGTATGTGTGATTTGCGTATTGAGAACTGTTTTTTTTCCCGACCTTTCCGATTCGGATCGACCCCCATTCGCCCCCCTGTCTCAAATCGACCCCCGCTTTTGTTAAATAGACCCCTGGGGGTCTATATAGACCACTTTGGCGACCTCTGAGTTAGAGCATGCTAATGATAGTTTTTTCAAAATTATAAAATCAAATTTATTTCAATATAATTTCATATAAAAAAAGTGCGAATTAATTTCAAAAGTGGGGGCGTATAGTTAAATGTAGAAAAAGTGTTAAATCTTTTAACACTTTTGTAGATTGTGTCTAGATCTGCTAGATATCCAAAAGCTTAAAAAATTATAATAATTAATTTAATAAAAAAGCTATAAAATACTTAAATATCAGAATTCTAAGGTGTTTTATTCAATTTGGTTTTAACGAAAATAGTTGATTAACAGAATACTGATTTTTAAATTCACTGACATAGTTTCTAAAATAATAGAGATTTTTCTTTATAAATAATAATTATAAATATGTTGAAATACTTGTATTTTTTTTTAATGAAACTGGGGTACCTTATAGGGGAGAGTGGGGTCAATTGTAACTGGGTACGATTGCAACAGAGCAAAAATTTCGAGTGTTGGGTTCTAGATTTGGTTCCTAGGTGGCGCACAAGGTGTATTTAATAAATCTACATGTACACCCCTACTGGCAACCATTTTTATGTACTTTTGAAAGAGTTACATCACAAAAGATATTTTCACTCTACGTAAGTACTTTTTTTGGTATTAGAATATTATATTGTGACAAAGTAATTTTGTTTAAACAAATCAAAGTTATTTACCGAATATGTAAGTGGACACCTTAATTAACATTTCAATAAAAAAATTAGTTTTGTTAATTAACTAGCATTGTTTTTAACAAATGAAGCTGAAATGGCGTCTTGGGGACGATTGCAACAATAAGTAAAGGGACGATTGTAACAGCTGAAAATAAATAATCTTATGTTTACAAACCATTACTTAACTCTTTAAGAACCACCAATAGTTTCCTATATCATTTATATTATGCTGCATGTGCATTATTTTATTTGTCACCTTTCACAGCATAAATTAAAATTCTTAACCCCTTAAAGTTAAAAGTTTAACCCTTTAGGTCTCTGCTCATTATTATTTTTACTCCTAAAATATCACTACTATTTTGATCAATAAAAAAATATATCACAACTATGATAATATGTATAATTAACTATGTTTTAGTTGAATTTATGAACTGTTACAATTGACCCCGTAAGTGAGGACAATTGTAACAAGTACACGACTGCCAAAAATTTTTAATAACTAATATAATAACATTTAAAATAAGGTTTTTTTTTCCTGGTAGAGGATAGTCTACTTAACTCGTCTGTCAATTAATACTAATAATGTATTGGAATTTTTGTTAGTTAAAAATAGTTAAGTAAAAAATGTTGCAATTGACCCCACTCTCCCCTACTTACCAAACCGTACGTAATACCCAAACTTACCTGAAATTATGGAATACCTACTAAACTATGTAAAGGGCCATTCTGGTCCTCATCACATTCTAAGCACAAAGTACTATCAATATATTTCTAAGAGATAACACATGAAAAATTAAATAAGCACTTACATTGGATCAAATTATACAAAGTTAGAACTACTTCCATTTCAGTAAGTTATTTGATGAATTACAAATCAACTAAAAATAAAAGGGGCAAATTGGCCCCATCCATTTGTCTAGTGTTAAATTAAAAATTATTTTTTAGCCTACACTATTTAACGTTTTCTATTTTTTTGGAACTATCAATAGCAGCTCCTATTGCACTATCGCTTGCAAGCATCTTTTTATTCTTCTCAAATTATCAGATCTTCTAAAAAGACATTTGAAAACCTGATAAATTCAAGTTTTTTAAAGATTCAATTAGTATTTTTAATCACTGTCGTTTTTCATCACGTACTTTGACAATGTTACCATTACATTGGACAAACTAGAAGTGCTCTAAAAATTAAATATAGGTTTAAAATAAACTAACAGTGTATGATAAATTTATACATCATCAAGGGTTAGATATATCATCTATTGCTGCACATTCTATAATATGAGCATGAATTAAAATTCGATAACGCCAAATTTTTTTTCTATTCGTGGCAGATCAACTTTTGATGTTCTTGACACTTGTTTCATTGATATGAATACTGATATCTTAGTAAATGACTTAAGTTCAAAATCACCCCTGCATTAAGTTTGGAAGTGTATTCTGCCCTGATTTGTATTCTTCAGTCCCCGGCGTCCCCTTAGCCACCACGAGTTTGCTTTTTTTTTTTTCCTCATTACTTTATTTTTCTTATTTTCTTTTCCATACTTTTTCTTATTCTATAGGTTTACAAAAAAAAGAATTTTTATCGCAAACCACCACGGTAGCAAAACCTCTCCAGAAAAGCAATGAGCACTGCAGATCATGACAGCATCTGCAGATTAGTTTTCATCTATGTCCTCTTTTTATTTTCAAAAAGCAAACAGATAAATGGAGGACAATTGTTGAGACTCTTTTCTTTAAAACATCTCAAAACTTGCTTCTAATGAAAATTAAGAAGTGGAATTGAGTTGAAACCCCCAAAAAATAAGTAAATAAATAAAATAAATAAGTTTTTTTTTCTTTCTGACACTTGATAGCAATGTTAGCAGTATACGGATTTATTCCATTTTTTTAAAAAATATCATTGTATAAAATTCAACTTAAATTTAAACTTCCTAAAACAGTTCTGTATTTTTAAGTATCTTTTGTTTGCAAGTTTTGCAACATGTAATTTTGCAACAAGCTGATATTTACATTAATAATAATCTGTCTGGTTGCATTGAGGTTGCAGACAAACTTGGATTTGATAGTTATGCAAATTCACAGCACAAATCCTGATACCTGGCATATCACTAACTGATGTGTGGAGTTAAATAGTCTGGTTTATTATTCTTTTATTGATGAATTTTTTAACAAATTATGAGATTTGAATAACAGTTTCAAATATTAATATTTTTGCAAAATTTGCTTAAATATAAGTTTTTTTTCCACTATTATTTGACATACTTCCGGCGAAGATAATTCCATGTTTTAGAAATCTCTACAGTATATAACATAACTGTTTAGGGTTTAAACATTTTGCCAATATAAATTTAAAATAATTTGCTTATTACAAAATAATCAAAAGCAATACTTCATTCTTGATGACCTCATAACGAATTTAAAATGTTCTAGATTGAATTATTGAACATTGTGACAGCACAAATATATGATATATCTGAAATAACATGATCAATAATATCAAAGATTTAAAACAATGACAATAAAACAATAAGAATCTACAAAAATACTTCAACGAAATTTCCTCAAGAGTTTTTAGAACGAATGAAAATTTCATGTTTAATTGCACAACTTAAAACGCTCAATTATCTAATATTAGTACGTTTCATAAATCGCTAGTACGTTTCTAAATTCGCTAGTACGTTTAGAAAATTCATGAAATCCATTTTACCGTAAAATTTTATACCACAATTTTAACAGTAATATTAATTTAATTGCAGTGATTTCGCAGTATACCGTAAAAATTGCGGTTTATCAGATTTTTATTCCTTGAAACTTTACAGCAAAAATGGATTTTAAATAATAGGTTCTGGAACCCCGAGTGCCGGTACTTTTTATCGCAATTCAATCGGGAATTTTTTACAGTGCATACGGTTTATCACACATTAACTAAAAAAAAACTAATACTTTAAAAAGCTATTTAAACCTGCATTAATTTATAAAATAATTAAGAGGTCAGTAAACTTTAAACTTCTTTTTATTTATTTTGATGCTAGAAACTTAATCTTTTGTGTTTTACGTTAACTATACAAGATACCTTAAACTATTATCTACACAAGATACCTTAAATTATTTTCAAAAAGGTACCTTAGATCATTTAAAACAAAAGAGTTTGGGAGAACCACGTGACATCTAAAAGTGGTTTAAAAAAAGAGTTCGAGACAGTTCAAAAACAGGTATGAATGAAATAAACTTGAAGACTTTTTGGCTCAGATCCGCATACTGTGTGAGTGAATCAAATTATTCTCTGAATTCTTTTGCCAGAAGGACCAACCACGATGGAGTTACCACATACCATACGTATAAGAGGAAACATCGGGAAAGTTCCTCCAATTACTTTCATTCCTCCTAATAGAAAAATAGTTGCGTCAAAATATGTTTTGTATTGAGAATTCACCGTGTTTAAAATTATTACAGATCTGTGACCGTAGTGAATATAAAAGCCCACTAATTGGGAAAGTACTGGTATATTGGAAAATTTATTTTATTTTCAAGTTCAGCAACTAAATGCTGTGTAACCAAAAAGAAGATATAATATGTAAAATATGCACGTATTTTTTAATGTTAAACTGCGTGCAGATGTAAATTGAAAAGAACACTTAAATGTTAAGATTTTATATTAAATATGGTCATCTAGTCTGGGTATATACATGGGATGTTGGGGTCTGCTTTTATAAACTCAAAAAATTAGAATTTTTATACGTAAATTCCAAAATAAATAAAATTAAAAACTTTTCAATACTTTGAATTTCTAAAATTTAAACTAATTCTAAAACTGTAAATATATATATATATATATATATATATATATATATATATATATATATATATATAAAGAGAGAGAAAGAGAGAGAATTTGCAGACTTGGACGATTATCTGTAGAACTACTGGACCATTTTAATGAAATTTGATGCGCACATACATTGATACAATGCAAAACAAATAACCATTCAACAATTGTAATACACGCGCATGATGGTGCGCAGCACTCGTTGGAACTGGAAGGTATGAAACAGCGGTTGTAGAATAAAGAAAAAAAATTTAATAGGGGGTACACTGGCCTTACAGCGTGATTTCATACTTTAAATAAAGCAGTTTATCATTTCCTGTAGCAATTGGTCCCACTCGTTCAGAAACGCTGTTTTCATTCCGTGGATGGTTCTCAGAGGAAGGCAGTGAGTTGCAATTGCCCTCCCCAGCGCGTCCTAGACATGCTCTGTAGGGTTGAGGTCTGGCTGACCAATCCATCCGGTGAATTTCCTCATTCTCTAGAAATTCGTTGGTCAGAAGAGCTTCATGTGACCTCGCGTTATCGTCCATTGAAATGAACTCAGGGCCGGTTGCACCCCTGAAAAACGAATATAGGGCTACAAGACCTCATCCCTGTACCTCACACCAGTCATAGAGCGTCTTTCAAATACATGGAGAGGTGTGCGGATATTCAACATGATGCCTGGCTCAGACTATTAAACCTGCTCAGCCATAATGGTCGATTCCGTAGACATTGGAGGGTAGGTAGTGGGTCCCTGGTTCTCTCCATGTGAACTTGCGGCTAGAATCGGTGTTTAGGCTGAACCGGTACTCATCAGTGAAGAGAACGGTCGCCCATTGATCGATACTCCAATCTCTATGCTCTCTGCATCATGCTGAACGGACTCTCCTATTCGTAGAAGCAAACAGCAGGTCTTCTTGCAAACAACCCTCTGCCACATGGTCGTTTGGAAGCAGTCACCTTTGATACACGGGTTCCTGTGGCTGCATACAAGTCATAAGAGAGCTGAGAAGCTGTATCCCCTCTGATACGCCTCGCTATAATGGACAAAAGGTGATGTTCTCTGGCCGTAATGGCTTTTGGACGACCTCGCCCAGGATTTCTCTCGATGTATCCGGTATACTGGAACTGCTTTCCAGCGATTCCATAAGTTATACGAAGCTGGGCGTTAAATTGAACTCTCTACAAATCTGGACCTGATATTGGCCGGCTTCCAGTCTCCCCACTATTCACCACCTCATTCCATCATCTAAACGTTAGTGGTTACTCACTTTTGCTGTTACAACTTGAATTTAGCCTATTGCTGCAAAATAACACTAAGAAATTCAGAGAGAATAACAGAGAAGGAGAGATTCTGAGGAAGTATATTCTGTTCAACATACACAGCATACAGTAACATTCACAATAATATAATCTTTAACAATTATCGCTTTATATATTACTCACGATATCGTCGTATTTGATGCCATGTGTATTATCAATAGCCGGTGACCTGTGTCAATCAGAATTCGGAGTTGTTCTACTTATCGGCGCATTTAGCTTCACAGTACCAATAACCGTTAAGTTATAATTCTTTTCAAAAAGTGTATGATACTTTTATTTAAAGGATAATAGCATAAAGTTTGAGAATTTAAAATTCTCGATCAAAAAAGATGTGAATACTTTATTATTTTTAACAGTATTGAAATATTTCAGTATTAGAATTTAATAAATTTAAAAGCCTGAAATTGAAATTCCTTTGGACGAATGAGAATATGCAAGTATTTGACATCACCACTGCCGGTAATATGTAACGTTCCTTCAATTTTTAATAACTTATGTAAGCCTGCATATTTCATTCTAGCACAAAGAATGCTGTTTTCATGACAGTGAATGTTTTAATCTATAGCAATGCTTTCGTATTTTCAAAAAAGTTTATATTTTCGATACTGTGCCCGAACTACCAAAAGCCGGAAAGTGGTGATTGGTTATAAACCACCCTATAAAAATTTACCAACTGTAGAAAAAAACACGATCCAAATCGATGCTGACGTTTGCGAGTTATTAGTGAACATACATATTTACATAATTACTATATTTATGCTTGTTATAGTTGAGTAATTTAAGTTATAGAAACACGCACCTAATTTTCACAACAGATCTAACACTAAATAATATTAAGGTTGAGACAGTATGACGCGTGTTTTTTAGTGTTTTTCTTATTCATACTATTAAGCTATTATTACTATTAAGTTTAATTGCTATACTCCTGTTATAATTTAGTTACATAAATAATGTGACCACATATCGATATATTTTAGTTAGCTATGTTAAAAAAATAATAAATAAAATCGCTTCATTCATTTCTGAGGTTCATGTGACTAAATAAAATAGCTGAATTTGGAAACATTGGGGCTGAATTGTGGAGTATTCGTAATTTCTCCAATAGATAAATATTAACGTTGAGACAACGTGACGTGCGTTCCCTTAAGTGACCTTGTTATTACATCGCTATTATTATTAAGTTATTATTACTATTTAATCGTTAAGTTTAATTGCTATTATCTTCGTATAATTGAGATACATAAATGATACGACCACATTTTAAAAATATTTTAATTAGCTGCATTAAAAAAAATAGCTTCATTCATTTCTGAGATCAACGTGACTGAAAAAAATTACTGACTTGGAGATCACTTGGCTGATTTGTGGAGAATTCGTTATTTCCCCAATAGATATAACAATTGAACAACGTGGCATGAGTTCCCTTTAAGTGTTATTGTTAATACTATTAAGTTGTTAATACTATTAAGTTTTATTGCTATATTATCTTGCTATATTGGAGCTACAAAAATAATCGACCACGCATCAAAATATTTTAGTTAACTACGTTGAAAAAAAAAATAAAATCACTTTATTTATTTCTGAGATCCATGTGTCCATTTGGACTAAATGTGGAACATTCGTAATTTTCCCAATAGATGTAACAATATTAGCATTGAAACAACGTAACGAGCGTTCCGTTCAAGTGTTATTGTAATTACTATTAATTTGTTATTGTAATTACTATTAATTTGTTATTATTATTAAGTTTTACTGCTATTATCTCGTTACAATTAAGTTACATAAATAAATACTTACACACATCAAAATATTTTAGTCAGCTACGTTAAGAAAATAAATAAATAAAATCATTTAATTCATTTCTGAGATTTTCTGTGACTGAATATGATTGTTGAATTGAAGAACATTCGTAATTTCCCTGATAGATATAACAATATTTGCAATATTGTATTAGGCAGTGTGCCATGCGTTCTTTTTAAGTATTATTGTTATTGAAATTATCTTTTTATAATTAAGTTATAGAAATAATCAAAACACATAACGATATTTTAGTTAGCTATGGTGAGATAAATAAATAAATAAATAAAATTGACATCAAAATCACCCATTCACTGCACCATGAGACTGAAATACGTAATTTCCCTCTCAGGTATAACAAGATTAGCGTTGAGACAACGTGACGTGCGTTCCCTTTAAGTGTTATTCCCTAAATAAAAAAAATGGAACAATAAATGCTTTCTTTATAGTAACACAAAACGTAATAAAATTCATCCTCATTTCGGAATATATCATAGTAAAGAATAATTATAATATAATGGTCGGTCGACGACCTTCAAAACATGAAGAAATACACCTCCTTTCTTACTTCAAGTGGCTGAGCATGCGAAACGAAGCAAATACTTTTATGTTCCTAACTGCTCAGATGATTCTAGACAATAATCAAGGTATTTGAGAACGGCATTCTACTTTCTCGAACAAGGAAAGGAATAAAAAAACGTATATATCTCGTTGGATTTGTAAGTGTAAGTGTCGAAAATTTTTGATGGCTACTTTCTTCTCCGTGTTTACTCATCTTGAGAGGCGAAATTTACTCTATTTAATGAAATAAAAGAGATTAAAAAGATATATTCTTAAATATATTAAGAAAGTTATGAAAAATCAGCATGAATTCTACGAGCTAAAAAAATAGTGTAAAAGTTCCTCAGCAAATATATTTTCGGATGGAGATTTTGCTGAAAATACTCAAGATAATCTAATTTCTATGTTAAAATATGAAAAAGATGCATTACACTTATAAAGATGAGTTTGAGATTTGATTTAAATGGCCCAATTGGTTTAAGGTCGAGTAATTCCTGAGAAATCAAATTTTAAAAATACTACATTTTTAAAATCCAATTTTTCAGAAACTACCGATTTCGCACAAATTTTGTATCGTTCCCTGTAAAAATATCTTATTTAAAATGATGTCAAAATTGTGTACTTTGCTATTCAAAATTTTTCGGTTATTATTAAATAAAATAATAAATATTTACTATAGGTTATTTTTTGCAGGGAAATATCTTTCGTTAAATGAATTAAATAATTGATTGTTGAATCCGCATTAAAAGCTCTGATCCTCTTAGAAAGTTCCAGAGATATGGTGAAATACGCAAAAGAAACATTTACGTTAGGGAGTCAGAAATTCGGACAGCACTCTTGACCAAACTATTGAGACCATAGTTCCCGGATTGAGGCTTCACTCTATATTTTGGGTGTCAGAAATCCAAAAACGTCAGAAAAAGGCATGTTTATTCAGAGAAAGACCGTTTTTGAGTTGTATTTCGTAACTTAAAATTTCGTCTGCACTTATTAATTACAATATTGGAGATCACTCTCTTGAACCATTGAGATTGAGCACTAAAACGTTAAGATCCGATCATTAGTTCTAAAGTCCTTCAAGTTAGTCGATTTATTTTTCTGGGCAATTTGCATCAAAAATATATGAACTACTTTTATTTTTTGCTTGTTGCAGCTAAAGAAATTCTTACAAATTTGTTTGAAGCTAAAAAGGAGCAGTCTCAAAAATTCTTTTGATAATATTTTGATAATATTCTAATCATTTAGTTTATAGTTTTGTAACCACCTCTGATTTTTAAGAATAATAAATAACGGAAAACTCTAATGCAAAAAGGAAGGTGTATATTGATAAGTAACTGAAAGGAGCTATATAAAGAGCTGACATAGCTTTACTTCACATTCTGAATTTGACCTTTCCAGTATTATATATCGAATTCGGGATATTAGCATAAGTAGTTAGTTGGTTCAGTGAAAACTACAACAGTAGCGAAGAAATTGAATTCTAAAACACAAAGACGTAAGTTAAGTTGTTCAGTGCCTGAATGTTCAATAATTCAGCTCCTGATGTCAATTTGATAAGCTTCTTGGATTTATATGACGAAGTTAAATGATTTTTGTGACTGTTAATTTGCGTCAATTAAAATAAAGGAAAATCAATATCTTTTCGTGATCTCGGAGCAAAATAATTTAACTTTCAGGAAATGTACAACGCAATCCATCATCCGGAATCTGAACAGATCTACATCCAGTGGCAAAACAACTCAACTCTAGACTCTTTGGTCAAGGAATCCATTTTTTTTCCCTCCTGCTCACAACTCACCATCTATTGCAATAAAATTTAACAGTTTAACTTTACATTTGTAACACCAATAATAGATAGACACTCATATTAGATCCGGTGATCCAATTCACAATGTAAATAAAATGTAATTTTAAACAGTTAGATGCTTGAGTTACTTTTTGCACCTGTTAAATACAACTGTTCTTATTTTCCAATTGAAGTCATTTACCGTTGCACTTCATCAATTTCACTCATGGACTTGCTTACTGATACTGCTGGCATATTTAATACACTTTCAGTTCTATCTGATGAGGTAGGATTATTACATATCACGTATTATGATAAAAATAGCAATTTGATTAAAGGTGCAAAATCCTAAATTGATATACTATATATATATATATATATATATATATATATATATATATATATATATATATATATATATATATATATATATATATATATATATATATATATATATATATATATATATATATATATATATATGTATATATTAATCCAGAGATTTCAAATCTCTATTTATTAACAATAAACAATGCCCAATGCACTTAAATGTCGAACTTATGGATGGCAGAATTTTAAATAATTATTAACTTTTATATTTTGTTTGACAATTGATATGATTTTTCCCAGCACAATATTTTGAATGAGTCCATATTTAAAAATATATATTAATTAATTTCCACCCAACCTAATTTTTTCAGAGTTGTTAAATTATTTTTAAGTAAAAACGAAATAAAAGTGATTTAAAATGGTAATTAATGAAACATAAATGGAAAATTCAAAATTTAATCAAACTGGCAAGATTCTTTTAAGAACCAACTTTACGTTATTCGAAGAAATAAAAAAAACGCAATAAATGAAATATTTTTGGCCTTCATTCCAACATATTCTTATATACATGAATAAAAGAATTTAAAAGTGCGAGAACGTTGCCAAATTGTGAAGTTTGCCAAATTTTGGCATAAAAATGTAGATGAAATACATCGTATAAGGAAAATTCGACGAAACCCATTACTTAATTATTTCGTTCTACTGAAGCTTTCTTCAAAGGCTGTTAACGATTTTCAGCCAATGATGCGTATCTCTACATCTTCGTTTTTCTAGCTTCTTTCGACGGTGGGGTTATTAAGCTTCATGCATCACTGCCAAATTACCAACAATGTAATTTTAATTTCCTTTTTGCGTTATTATTTGGAGTAAAAATATCTATCAAAAATAGGTAATAAAATAATTGAAAATATTTAAAATTTAAAAAAAAAATTGTCAACTCTTTCTAGAATGATTTTTATAGCAATGTTCAGTTAAAATATTTTCGGTATTGAAAATGAGTTATAAAAAAATTAACTTAGCATATATCCTGAAATTAATTTGATTTATATAGCAATTTTTCTGAGAAAATGGGTAGAATTTTCATAAGTTTACCGTTTGTAAGGAATTGGCCACTTATTTGACTTCTGTGGTTACAAATAACTGCATTTATAAATTATGATTTTAACTACATGATTTATGATTTTAACTACATGATTTATGATTTTAACTACATGATTTATGATTTTAATTCTGTTTTCGACTGCAACTCAATGAGAAATGATGAAATTAACAAACGTATGACATGCAAGAGAAAATAGCTCCCCGGTATTAACTTTTCTTTTTACTCCTTTCAAAACTTTACTGAAGTTGATGCACTGAGACTAAAAAAATAGTCATAACTGTCGGAATATGCTATAATTTACCGTGTTGCTGGCTCTTTGAGAACACCAAAAAACTCGATTAATGTTCACCAAAACGCTTTGATAATGATTTCTGTAAAATAAACAAAAAAATATGGTTTTAATAATATGTGATAAAATTTAGTAAATATGGTAAGATTTCATGATATCTTAGAGCAGGACATAAAAACCATTTATTCGATTAAATTTAGCTTTCAGATTTGTATTTTTTAATAAAAGTGTGGAAATAAAGATTATAATTTTGAAAATCCAAATTTTCGGTAAACCGATACCATATGAACGGAAAACTTACCAAATAAATGGTTTAAATACTTATATACAAAATACGAATATTTTGGTTTTAACAACCAGAATTATAGGGGTCTTTTTTACCAGAAATGTCATTACCATAAATACGGTAATTCTACAAGAATTTTTTTTTCTCCGTGTGAGAAGTATACTTTCCTTGGCCTTATGATGGGTTAAATTAATAATTGAATCAAATTAATAATTATTAAGTTCAAAAAAAAACTGTGAAGAAAATAAAATAAATATATTTATAAGCATAAACCTCAATTTATAATTCTGTTAGAAAAATCATTAATGTGATTTTAAGTTAGAAATAAAAATTTTAATTCAATGTACGTTGTGGCGGGGGGCGAAGCGGAACACCATGGTAACTTTTGATCTAATATTAGGATTTTGATGCTTAACCAGGCTATATTAAGATTGCATGGTTCGAAGGGTCAACCTGGAATTGCTCATTGGTTAAGGTATTAACTGTCATTGAGAAGTATTGGAGTATATAGATACCTAGTGGAGGTTTGAGGACCAATCAATTTCAGATCTATCGGCACTAGCTTGTTTAGGAAGTAAAGGTGGCTTGCGAATAATACTCAGTACATTTTACAATCGAGCAATTAGTCATAAAATTAGGAACTCTTAATTTATGACCCCCGCTAACCCGTAACAAGCTTTTGCAGGATAGTTTATGGTTCAATGGGTACAAGTTAAATGTACTCATGAGTAAGTTCCGAGATACATTAGGTGATGAAATTATATCAAAAGCAAAAACCTACACTAAATACAATTTTTGTCATGTAATTAGATTCTTATGCTGCAAAATATGACGGGTAGCCGAATAGCCCCTATAGTTTGTTCAGGAAAACGATCGAATGTTTGAATTCATTTATTATGATTATCATTTGGAATTAATTTTAAGGCTTTTACTTTTTTGCATAATATGTCATTCGGTGGAACTACTTATGGAAATCTAAACGTTTTCCTCATATTTATGAAATTTGTTTCTACGAAGATAGTTGTGTGGAGAAAAAAAAATTTTAGTAGTTTTTTTATTATTATTTGCTTGTTATTTAACTTACTGTTTGCTATTACTGATTTAAATTTTTCAGATTCTAAGGCATAAAATTTTTATGATTATAAAGAAAAAAGTTCAAATATGAATGAATCAGTTCAAAACGTCCTATTTTTAGTGAGACCCATACTTTTCAGATTACAATTGACCCCATATTTTGAGGATCAAGAATCCGTATCATTTGAAAAAAATCTATGTTTACTTAGAGAACGTACATTTTTACATCTGATTTCACATTTAAATATCGTAACAAAAACGCGTGCATTTTGCATAAATCACTCAGCATAGTTAAATACATCCCTTTGAACAATTAAGATGGCATATTAAGAAGTGAAAATACGAAATTTAGATCAAAAGCTATTCATTTATTCCATTTTTAGTTTTGCGCATTGTGCATTATTTGTTCTATTAAATTTTTTAGCATACTCTTCATACATTCGACTAAACCTATTAACATTAGATAAAGTATAATTTAGAATTGTTTTTTATCTAAAAGTTTGAAATATTAGTAATATAATTTTTTCAAAAGATAGGAAAGTGAAAAGGGACAGTTTCTTCATTTGTATTCTGAATACCATGTGCGTGTCAGAAAATTGCGTCTTCGAAAATCGAATATTAATATGTCAGATCTTTTGAATGATTACATTACACAGTCCTGCACCATATAGAGTAAAATTCTCACCGATCAATAAATATAGATATATTGTAGAAATGATATGAAAGTGCGTGACAATATTTGACATCAGAGCGCATTATATTACAAGAAAATTTGTCTGAACAAATGAGCAATAATTTGTTACTGTTCTAGTAAAACATACAAAAAAATACCTCCCAATTGCTATGATCACAAATATACAATTAGCAAAAATGATGAGAACTAATAAATCAAAATAGGTATAACTGAATCAATTATAAATAAGTGAATCAAAATATGAATAAAGAATCAAGATATGAATAATCGAATCTAAATTACTGATCGTTTGTTTCCAATAATATTCATGATTGCAATGATGCAAGTGAACGAAAGATTTATTTGGGTTCGATCCTCTGCCCGGGCAAGGTTGACTCAGCCTTTCATCCCTTCAGTGGATCGAAAAATGAGTACCAAGCATGCTTGGGAACTGAACACTGGGGGTTTTGCGTTCGACTGACCACCTGACCGGAACATCTGCTCCTGTACACCAGAGCCCAAGGTCAAAAAAACTGAGATGGGAACAGTAGGCCCTGGCCCTCGATGGGCTATCGAGGTACTGAGTTTAGTTTTTAGTTACGTAGAAAACTACCTTTCCAACAACCATAACTGTGATTAGCAAAACAGACGTTAATAAATGAATAGGAATGTGAATAAATGAAACGAAATCTGAATAAATGAATCGGATTTATGAGTAAATGAATCAAAATATGAATAAATGAATCTAAATCAAAAGTATCAAAAACAATAATCATTGTTTCAAACAAGCTTAGCAATTCGTGATTTCTGTGATCTAAGTGAACTGCAGATTTATTTTTTTTACACAAAACACTGCATGCCCAATAGTCGTGGGGGGGGGGAATACGACTAGAAAGAAAAAAAACAATAAATCAGAATATGAATAAATTAATCAAAATATGAATCAAAATTTTAAAACAAAAATATTTTATTACAGATAAATATTACAGTTCATAATTGCAATGATTGCAAACTGAAGATTTATTTATTGTAACATAAAACTCTACCTTTCCAATAACCATGAAAAAAATATACGCTTAGCAAAAGAGACATGAATTGAAATATGAATCCCGAACCTGAAATATAAATCTTCTTGTTTTGGACAAGTATTACAATTCGTGATTGCAATAACTTAAGTGAACTGATGAGTTATTTATTAGATATAAGACATTGCCTCCCAACAACCATGGAAAAAATATACAGCAAAAGAGACATGAATAAATAAATCATAATATGAATAAATAATTCAAAATATGAATCAAGAATTTAATCTATTAATCACTTGCTACGGATAAGTATTGCAATTCGTGATTGCTAAGAACAGCTTATTTATATTTATGAGATAATATTAATAATAATAATGAAGTAAACCATTAAAATAAAACGCAAGAACTTTTTTTTTAATATTTCTCAAAATTTCATCCCCAAAATCATTTTTAATCTACGCCACTAATATTACAAGCATGTATTTGCATATATACATTGGAATAAAATATTTCCTGACCTTAACAATTCGCATGTATTATTTATCAGATCAGATTACTGTTTATCGAAAACAAATATTTCCTTTTGTCTTGTTTTCCTGCTCTCAAAGGAAGCAACAACACAGTGATAAGAAAGACAAAATAAAAAAATAAAATAAAAAAAGCACCTGCTACCAAGAGCACTTCATTAGAATGTCATTCATTAAACGACAATCTAATCAATTGACTTCTAAATAAAACTACTTTCATTGACAATTCTAATTGGAACTTTCAAAATGAGAACAGTGTCTTCGACTAGAAAGTCGAGTAGCTAAAAATATCTCAATAAATTATTCTTTGGCGAAAACTGTAGAGGCACAAAATCCAACCCTATCGAGTCCATCACCATCGGATGATTAATCAAAAGTGTTCCAAAACTGATTGTTTTGCGGGCAATTCAAGCGATAAAAAAATGGCGTATTAAGCGAAGTGTCAGCCTTAGCGAAAAAGGGCACCCTTGCAGTAAACGTCTATATAAGAAAAACTTTCAAAAAAAAATTGCCGCATCGATGGTTTATCTTTCGATTAATCGTAATTAGAATTGTTCAGGTGCTTTTCTTCCTGCTTCATCGTTGACTTACTTTTTAATATAATTGCAATGCATTCTATCTCAGTGTAATAAAAATTTTAAGAAAAGATAATTATTTAATTTTACTTTATTCTAAAAAATTTTTGAATAATATATATTTGAGTAAGGAATTTTAAATGTTTAAAGTTTAAAACAAAACTCCTCTTGAAACTTTAATTTAAAAAAAAAAATTATTGCTAAATCACATTCTCCAAAACTGATCGGAAAATTGATATTAGAAGGAAAAAAATTGTACAAAATAAAGTGTCAGCTGCTTGCGAAGGAGTACACCCATAGAATAAACGGTTAAATAAGAAAAAACTTTTAAGATTTCACCGCACCGATGGTTTATTTTTTCATCAATCATAATTAGAATTGTCCAGTTGTTTTTCTTCCAACTTTTTCGTTACGTACTTCTATACATGAAACAGCGCTTCGCAGAAAATATGATTTAATTTAAACATATTTTTGTATGATATCGGAGTAAAAATAAACTTCAAAATTTTAAAATTTGAAAAGCCCTTTAAAGAATAAAATGTTTTTAAAAAAGACTTTCGAAGTTAAAAATATAAACAATAAAAATAGTGCGTGGAGTCCCTCCGAGCGGAAGAAGTTAAACTTCGCAACCTGTGACGTTAATTGTAGAAGAATCAGCAGTCGTAGAAGGATCACTAGTTCTATTCAACGACTCTTTTTAATGCTCCACTCGCTTCCGTGCTCTGCAATCACGATAATACTGTGCATTTTTCCCTCGTGGACCTCTTGAACCAGTGGAAGTGCTTGTGGTTGCCTGCTCGTCTCTCCCTGGAAAATGTATTTGTATTAATAATGTATGTGAATGCGTCATAATGTAATTTCAGAAGAGAAACAATCAATTGATATTCACAAGAGACGTACCTTGACATAACCTTAAATCCGTCCCATTGTCCGTGGGATTGTTTTCACTCATTTTTTACAATTGTTATCCACTAAATTTGAAAATTAAAAATACTACCCTATTAAATTATATGTGTATCAAAACAAACTAAAAAAATATTTATAGAAAAACAATACTTTTATGACTTTTATTATTTTCATGCTAGTGAGAACCAAAACAGTATGGAAATGAATGAGGGAAAACTGAATCCTACCACGTGAGTTCCCGGCCAATAAAAATGTAGCGTTAAACGTTTAACACAACCTTGTTGGAAGTCGCATAAGAAGTATAACTTCAATAAAAAATACTACCCTATTAAATTATATGTGTGTCTAATCAAACTAAAAAAATATTTATAGAAAAACAATACTTTTATGACTTTTATTATTTTTATGCTAGTGAGAACCAAAACAATATGGAAATGAATGAGGGAAAACTGGATCCTACCACGTGATTTCCCGGCCAATAAAAATTTAGCGTTAAACGTTTAACACAACCTTGTTGGAAGTCGCATAAGAAGTATAACTTCAAAAAAATTCTGTTCAGTTATAATATAGATTAATAAAATGCGTTCTAAAAATAGTTGTTGCGAGCAATTCTCGGCGAGTAAAACTTGCCTGTTTTTAGTGAAATCAAGAACCTTTGCAGTTAACGTCTGTATAAATAAAACTTTTAAAAAAACAGTTACATCAAAGGTTTATCCTTCGATTAATTTTAAGTTTTTTTTGTGTGTGTTTTTTAAGTGTTTTTATTCTAATGTTTCAATAGCTTATTTTTTTTTAAAATAAAAAACTTAAAACTAATAAAAAATAAGAAAAATAAAACACTTTTAAAAAAATGAAAGTACTAGATGAATGTCCTTTCTTCATACGGGGAAAAAAGTAAGCACTCAACATATCGGGTCTGAGTAACACTACGAAATCCTACTGAAAACTGAAAGACATATCTATTCTAGACTTGATAAAGCTAAAATAATTCCATTTTATAAATTTATTATTGTATTTTGTCCTTCAAAGCAAAATTACTTGTACCTATATTTGTACATTTGGTACCGATTTAAACTGCCCCAATTGCCATAATGCCAGTTGTGCATGTTACTAGAATTAACCAAGTATCATGAGCATCAGTAATATGTCAATTTTTTGCATTTTTCGTAAACGAATGTGCCATTTCTATTAATTTTGCTTTTTAGTATAAAGAGTATGTAGCTTATTTTATTATTTTATTTTTATTTCATGCAGTACTTTTTACCAAAATTAATTCAACTTGAGTCAATAATATTTTGACTCACTTTTACGCTTCTTTTAAACGAATTTGTATCATTTTTCTATTAATATTGCTCTTAACATTGATTATTATTAGGCATCACAGGAGTCAATAAAAGTGTGACGATTTTTGACGCTTCTCCCATGTAAATTAATATTGTTTCCCCATCAATTTTGCTTTTCAATACATAACTTATTATTTTTTATATCAAATTTTGTTAATTTTGAATTATTTTGTTTCATAGATTAACGTTTTGAAAGAATAAATGTTAACACAATAAACGCGTGGTTTCAAATAATATTAATTTTATAACGTGAGGTTCTAATGCTATCATGTTCACATAGGCGTATAGTCGGGAGACACGGATAGGGCACGTACCCCCCTCCCAATATTTTGACAAAATGCAAATTTTTCCGCAGTTTGTAGCATGATTATAAAAAAAACTTTTTCTAATAGCTGAAGAAAAATTAAGATTATTACATCCACTATTGTATTTTTTATTGAGATTTTTTCCTGCTTATTATAATTATTTTTCTTTGTTACTTTCTTTGGCTTATTCTAATGTGTTTATCAAAGATAAAAGGTTCCTTTTGAAAAGAGAAAGAGATTTTAAATTATTGACTTAATAATCGTCTGCTTTAAGAAACTAGTATCTGAGTATTTTTGTTCCATGTACTAACTCATGGGTGCTGGTAAAAGCAGCTGTTTGAAAAGACAGGTGAAGTGAATATCAATTCATTTTTTAAAAGGGTTAAAGGTATTATTAATTATATATTAAGACTTCTGTAATGCACCCATTTTCTGGAATGTACTCGTCCACAAGTTCGGTCTTTCAAAACAAGATCGTCTGTTTCATTTAAATTTTGAATTTTAACACTCGTAAGGAAAAAATCTACTTAAAAATTTGCTCTTTTTGTTCATTTTAAAAAAAATTCTATTACTTTTTAAGTTAAGTGAAATATTTTTATTTTAGGATTACGGAAAAATTATTTGTTTAAATTGTATTAATAACATTAATGTCTAGTAATAAAACATAGATTTAATTTCACAAATTTATAGTTACTCTTTTTATTTGGTAATTTTTAGCGGTATATTTACTAATCTTATGAGGCTAAAACAATAGTCAGTACATGTTTTAAATTCAGCGGTTAAATCAAAACAAATCTGAGCATTAATAATAATAATAATTGCAGAAATAATAACACTGCAGATGCTAAGGAAGATATATAATCCTGTCCTTTCAATTTATCAAATATCGCCATAAAAAATAATTTATTTATAATAAACCCTTTAAAAGTTTAAGTCAACTCATTACCACACAATCATTTATACTTAAGGGAGAAATAAAGGGGTACAATTAACTATGAATATTCTTAATTCAATCTAAGCCGTCTCTAATCTAGCCAAATGGTTGAATTAAAATAAAGAATCGAGTGAAAATTGTCTTGGTGTTCCTCGTAATTTCAATTTCGGCTTTTTTTTAATTGATTAGAGTTTTGTATATTCGACATTTTTTTTCCTTTGGTTGTTTATTTTTGGTTTTTTAAAATTTATATTTATTTATGTAGGCACGGCTCAAAAATTAAATTTCCCGACCTGCCCGTGATGTGCATATTTTACCCTTATATGCCCGGCCAAGCATGTAAATATTTAGCGATATCGTAAAATAATGATTGATCTCCCCTCAAATTTCGAAGAAATCCTTAGAAAAGAGGAATCAAGAGCACTGAAGGGAAAAATAATAAATAAAATCGATTATATTTGATAAGACCTAAATATTACTGAATTTAATTATCCGAATAAAAATTTATTAAACAAAAGTTTGATAATCTTTTACTTCTCCAGTAATCGTTATTTTTATTTAAAATAGTTTATTATTACATAATTTAAATGCACGCATTTAGTGCCTTTAAGTATTTGACAAATATTTTTGAATAATTTGATTCTTATGCACATGAATGTCCGGTTACCATGATTATCTAAAAATCAAAGCTAATAATTTTCTTCGTTTTTATATTTATTTTGAAATAAATACTTTGATTTTAAAATGCCTTTCTTCCTAATTTAGAGTACTTAATTTTTGAATTGTATGACTTAATATCATTAACTTCAATTGATTCACTCCCTAATGTCAAGGTAATTGATATAAAAATTTGCTGTGTTCTCTTAAAATTGAGTTTTCTTACATCTTTTATATTTAAAAAATGATAATTGTGCATCAAAATGTATGGTCAAAACTACCAGAATATGGGAAAACTTACCATGTTTCTAGTTTCATGAAAACACACAAAAGCTCGGTACTTTTTACCGAAGTGCTTTGGTAATGATTTTGGTAAAATTATTAATAAAATATTAGTTTTTTAACATATGATAAAATTAGTAAATATGGTAAAATTTGGTAATTTTGTTATGATATGTTAAAGCATGGCATAAAAACCATATATTTGGTAAAATTTACTTTTCAGTTTTGTATTTTTTAATAATCGTGCTGTGATAACCATATTTATAATTTTGAAAACAAAATTTCCTCTAAACCATAATCATGTGAATGGAAAAATTAAAAAATGAATGGTTCAAATACCATATAATTTTATTTTTTATTACTTGAACTATGCTTCTTTATACCAGAAAAGACATTACCTGACAGTACGGTAATATTACCATTTATTTTCCTTTGTGTGAATACTCTTAATATAAATCCGAAACTGAAGGTAATAAAAAACGAGACAAAAAAGTTTATATTTTTTATTTAAAATACTTATTTCACTTCACCATTTAAATCCATGGATTTGAAAGCATTATGCGACATTTTTTTAAAAATATATAGGGAAAAAAATGTGTAATGCTAGTTTAATGTCTCGGTCTACACGCAACTATCAACTTGCGTCACTTTATTTACGTCATGCTGTCCTGTGGTCATGATAAGAATTAAGAACAGATGCTATATAATGTTGAAGGGTAGTATTAACGCCAAAAAGAAAAGTGGAGGTTAATTTTAAGAGAAAACTTTTTTTTCTTGGAGCCAGAATAAAGAATATCAGTGAATATATTTTGTAGGCGTAGAAAATATAAAGTTACAGTTTGTGATATACTTTTATATATTTAACTTTATATTTGCTTATTTAGGTAAAGAGTTTAATTAAGGATAAAAGTATGCTTACATTCAAATTGGATTAAAAAAAAAGTTAAGTGAAATTTCTTTCTAAAATTTGAATTAAGGCACTAGAAATAGTTTTCTATAATTAGACAATATTTAAATTATATTTTACTAAGAATCAAAACAAAGCATTTATTCTTCGAAACATATGTCGAAATGTTATCAAAAAACATAGGCAATATTTTATAACAGCGCTCATTGTATCTTAAGTAGTTGAATATGAGTGTAATAAATCCCGATTGTAAAATGTAATAGAAGCTTGCATTATTTTGCAATTTTCATTGATCATAAAAATTCCGGAGCAATAACAGCTTGGTATGAATTGGTTATTTTTGGAAAAGATTTCTTTTCTTTTTGGAGGAGAAACTAAAATATATGGTTACATTTAGTCTCAAATATACATGACTTTAATTTTAACGAAATTTAAAATTTGAATGATTTACATTAGAAATCATTTTCTCCGTATAAACAGGTTTTTAATTACGTATTAGGACAGAGGGGTGCTAGAGTGACAGGTTTTGGAAAATTAACAAAAACCCATATTCAATGTAAATTTTTAACTCATGCAGTTAATAATTTTGACATTTAACTGCATTTTGGAATTACAATATTGTTTAGTTTTCTTATAATATATTTTTTTCAAAATGATTGAGTTGTTGTTGTTTTTTTTTTTTTTTTTTTTTTTTTTGTCCATTTTTTCTAGTTTTCCTCTTCTCTTCAGAAAATCAAAATAAAATTATTTTCGAACAGTATTTTTACGTAAATTTTTGCAATATTTTATGACAGCGTAAATGATGGTATCCTTAGCTCCTGAGCATGAGCGTAACAAATTCTGATCAAAATATAGAATAAAAACTCGTGTTATTGCGTAACTTTTATTACTTCATGAAAATTGTGAATTCATAGCAACTAGATATAAAGTTGTTATTTTTGAAGAGATTTGTTTGAGGGATTGTTTTGAGGGATAACAAAAAATTCTAATAAAATTACCCTAAAGTAATGACAAGTTTGGTTAAAAAAATTATGCCATAAAGAATCATTATAATATAGCTTTAATAAAGCCTAAATATTAATAAAGCCCAATATATAGTATTTAAATCTTTTTTCTTCTTTCAAATGGTAACGATTTCCAAAAATTCTGGTTTTCAAAATTATATTTCTTATTACCACGCATTTTTTAAAAAATACAAAACTGTCTATAATGAAATCAAATAAATGGTTTTTATGCTGTGCTCTAGGGAAACATGATGAAATTACCAAATTTTATCGCATTTTATAAAGCTGTATTTTATTGTTAATTTTGCCATAACTCTTTGGTAAAATTTAATTAGCTTTTTGATGTTCCCATAGAGCCAGAAACAAGGTAAATGTTACCATATTCTGGTAGTTCTGACCTTACTTTTTTATCTCACTGTACGATTTTAGTTAGCGAAAAAAAATGTACAGTTCTACAATAAATAATTCACAATAAAAATCATTTTGGAAGTCTAGACAGGGTGTTTTAATTATATCCACTAAAAATCAAAACAAATTATTCTTCGAAACATTATCAACTAAAGCAATTTAAGTGAATAACACCATAATGCAATAAGGGTTGTGTCGAAACAACCAATAAATCCACTTTTCGATATCAATCGTCGAACAAAATGGAGTTAAAATGGAATCCTTCCTTAGATTAGATATGCTCAATTAGTCAAGTGCAGAAACCGACGTTACTATTTAAAGAAGAATGTATTTTTATAAAGTATTTGCTGAACATTATTTCCTTCCTCACAGTAGCGACATTGAAACACGAAGCAGTTTTTCCGATTAGCTATTTTATTCTTTTTGTTCTGCATTTTCCACCCTTAAACCTGGAATATATCCAAAACTTAAGTCTGGGCTTTGTTCTGAAGAATAGGCTGCATATCACTAAAAACCTTGGCAGGTATCTGCCTTTTTCTTGAGTGGACATTCAGAACACGCAAAGTTTTTTTCGTTTTTCTCGTTCATTTTCTACACTTATATTTAAGTTTTTTTTTTATATTATTCATCGGAACTACTCCAGTTTAAATGACCATGAGAGCGTGTTTAGTTATTTGGATCGATTTGGTAACAGTAGGATGCCTTAACGATCATATCTTATAAGATTTCTTCAAGTGGATAAGTTGATGTGAAATTCGTTTCGGTAAGAATTAGTGATAGTTTTAGAGAGTATCTAAATATTTCTGAATTTTAAATCATTATTTATTCCAAGCACATACTAAAATTATGAATTTTCAAAATGGTTACAGCAATAATCAAATCTAAAAAGTGCTGTGTAATATTATTTTAATACACAAAATGATACTTTTAAAAATTCTATTGCAGTAATATATTGTTTCTTTAAACGCGTACAAAATTTTTCAAAAGTTATAATTTTTTATTCAGTTACAATTAATACACTAATACATACGCATTCGAAATTGACTTATTCTTAAGAACCAGCAATAGATGTCTGTCAATGGAGTAAAAAATTTTATTCATTCCATGCTTATATAAATTTTACATGTTTAAACTTTCTTTGTTTATGAACTGAACTTGTTTATTCCTTCTTTGTTTATGAACAAAAAGGTTTGTATATATATAATTTTTTTTGTTTACTACCCAAAAATTTTTATACATTCTTTATTTATCAGTTGAACATTTTTATACATTTTTTTATTTTAGCACTGATCGTGCTAAAACATTATTCGTTTATGAACTGACCATGATTATTACCTTCAACTCGATTAAAAAATATAGCTAATATTCAAATGTTATTTAAATAAAATTAAAACAAATTAACACTTAAAATAAATTGACAATATTATTCTTAAAATATTCAATATATTATACAAATAATGCATTTTATTTGTGTACTAATTATATGACTACAAATAAGTAATATAAATAATATTATTGTAATTATAATAAGTATCACAAATAAGAGAAAGTTAAAATATTTTTCTAACGTAACATTAGTTTCATGTTTTTGCGGTTCTTTGTACCAGTTTTTGCGAAATTCTCTTTGTATGTTATAAGACAAGCATGAAATATATTTGAAGATTATTTCAGAAAAATTCTTTAAATTACTTTGAAAAAATTTTTAAAGTGCCACAGTACTGTACAGAAATCCCAAAAGACGTACATTTAGTAAATAAATAAATGAATAGCTCAGCATACTATACTGTAAATCATATTATAAAACTTTATGAATGGTATTATTTTTTTATTTTTATGTAATGTCATCAAATGTCTGTCATTATGTAATGTCATTTTATGTAATGTCATTAATATCATTAAATGTTAAATTATTATATTTCTATGCATATATTATTTTATGAGTGTCGATGCTTTTATTATTTCTGTACTCTAAATGTAAAATATTATCAATTAAAATGCATGCGAAGTTTTGTAACAAATGTTAACACTAAGAATATATTTACATTCATTGTATTTTATAACTTTACAGCTGCTTGTACAATAAATAATATTGATAATTTTTGTTTTAAGGAAATAAGTCATTATTTCTTAACTTGAAAATTTTCAAGAGGTATTCGTTTCTTAAAATTATTTCTTGCAAAATATTTACAATATATATTATACCATATTTTTTTTATTTTTTTAATAATATCTCAAAAATAAACTTCAAAATTTTTTTGTATTTAGTGCAAAATTATCAAGAATTCAGATACATTCTACAAAGAAGTCGAATTACAATTCAAATTTAGAAATTCGTATTTTTGAAAATTAGATTTTTAAAAAAAAGGAATAGTTGAAACTGATTTTATTTTTAGTATCTACCAAATTTTAGAGCTATCATCTTTCTATTTAACGTTTCGATGAGAAAATTGAATATAAACAACAAACTCACATTTAAAAAAAAAATGAAAAAGATAAATAAAAAAAAAACTTAGGGAAGTTAATCGATCGGATTAAGTTTTGTAAACACATACATACATTCATTCGGTAAATAAGAAATCGTAATTAACTCGATTTTTCCATTTTTAAATCTAATTTCGCGAGCTTTTCTTTAAAAAATCATTAAGTTGAACTAATTAATAAATTTATTAAAAAATTTATTCCAAAGCTCAAGAAAAACTACTGAAGAATTGAAATTCTGCCAAAAGAAATTATTAAGATAGTTTAATTACATTGAATTAAAAACTCGAGTTTTGTTGTCATTTTGCAATAATGTTCTTGATATATAATTTCAATTTACTTTTATTTAAGGTTCTCTTTTTTTATTGGTAATCTATTATTAATAGTCCCGCATACTTAATTTATTTTCGGATACTTAGTATCCCTTTCTTTAAAAAAATCTATTTTTTATCTCTCCGAACCTTTAACTATTATCTGTTGCAATCCAATATTTCGATTTTTGACTATTAATTTTATTTTTATATAAATTATAAATTATATATGTGGGAATATTACTGATAGATTAAAAATAAAATTTCTTTAAGGAGAAGGTAAGCGCAAAAAAATGCATAAACGAAAGATAAATAAAAATTTATAGACTATTAGCAAAATGATGGAAAATTATTAAAATCTTAAATTATTTGAAATCTTAAGAACTATATTCATAAAATTATATTTAGTAAATATTTGATGAAAGCGAAAAAAAATATTTAATCTTTAATAATTTAATGATTAATTATTTTGAAAAAAATAACTCTTTTCATCTGGATATAGCAAGAAACCATTTTCCAGTTCAAATTGTAAATATCATCAATCAAATATCGACATCATCAATCAAATGCTTAAACGATAACAAAACTTTATTAAAAAGTAATAAAAAAAGTGCAAAAATATTAAAATAATCTTAACAATAATGGTAAAATTAATAAAATTGAAAAGAAATCAATGCTCGAAAATAATTTACCACACATTTCGGAAGTCGACCTTTTACTTATGATTACAAGATACCAAATTTCTGTTGGGTCGGATGTATAAGTCGACCGCGTGTCGATAATTCATTTATCATTCCTATAGACGTCATGCGTCAAATAATACTACAAAACGTAGTTTCAAATGTTAGGGTTATATATTTTTTAAATGTCTGGAATTTCGAATTGTATGGGGAGGGGGGAATGAAGATGATTTTTGTGGGACTGAGCAGATAAGGATAAAGTAGAATGCATTGTAGAGTAGAATCTCTGTGACAACACTACAAACTTTATTAAATTCGACGCGAAAGATGTACTGTAGTCTTTAAATTTATGGCTTCATGATATATTTTAAAAGTTTCATTGTGTAATATTATTTCAAAATAACTTTTCTTTTGCTTAATTTTTTTTCTGATCGTAATTTAAAATATTGTTTCAAAAAGGCTTTCTATGTAATGAAAATTCAAAAGTAAATGCGTATAACATATTAAAAATAGTATGCAGAGTTTATTCCCATTATTTATAATCTATCAATACTTCACGATCGGCGAATGTCTAACCTTAATACCGGTGCATAAGTCAAATCTTTGTTTTTCTTAAGATTTAGGGGGTTTGGAAAGCCAACGTATACTCCAGAATAAGCGATCTGTCAAATTTGTATAGAAAAATCAATTTCTGAAAAGCCAAATCCTATCTTTTTATAACAAAATATTTAAATAATTAACACAATATTCGCTATTTCTTCGGAAATACCGAAGTTTTACAAATCGTAATTGTTTACTATTAACGAATGGAAGTTTCAAACTCGTTAAATTCATCCTAACATTAGGAAACAGGTTTTGTTTCCATCCTCTATATAAATGTTGAAATTGTTCAGCTCTTAAGTATTTTCAGAGTTTTTAAAAATAAACAGAATTTATTAGCTTGAATATCTTACTTTGTGTTACAATTATGCTTGCTAAACTTTATTTGTATTAAAAAGATATATGTCTCATGTTGTAACATACGCGACGAATTTTAACTGAACAAAACTAAAACAAATAGTTGTTAAACTAAATATGCATTCATAAAAACATAGATATTTTTTCCGAAATCGTTTCCAAATTAAAAATTAAAAATTTTAATATCTTTAAATGTATGTACATAAAGTTATCAATCAGTTTAATTTGTTATAAAATGTATTGTTTTGTGTAGATTTTCTTAATACTTCTTATTTCAGCACTGTAAAATTTTGAAAAGAAGAAAAAAATAGCTATGTGCTTTCGAAACTAATTTTTAAAGAGAGTAACCTCTTACAAATAATTTTTTTCGTATAAATATTGTATTTTTCTGAGTAAATTTATGGATCATCTGATTATTAAAAACATGTAAGTTTGATTTGGGATAGTATTACTAGATTGGAAACTAATTTTACAATAGTTAATAAGTAACCTACATAACACAAAGCGTGCATTTGGTCATTAAAGTAAAATCTTCTCTACAAAGAAACATTTTACATGATACTGACAATTTCATAACTCATGGTTTATTTCAAACCCCTTTACTTTGTCCATCATTTATATAGTTTCCGTTAAACAAAATGGTTTAAAGAAATTCTTCACGTATAAGTGGCATATAGAAAAAAATACCATGAAAATCTGATTTTAACATATAATTATCTAAAAATTATAACTCACCTAAAAAAATATTATGTGAAACGAAAACTACATATTTATAAACATGATACATTTACAAGACTTTGGAGACATTTTTAACTATCGCACTCGATAAGTTTTCCATTTTAATGTTCTCCAAATTGCTTACTTTAATCAGTTACATACCATTGTTACCTTGTAAGCAGAATATTTTCTAAAAAAACTTTATAATGTCCTTAATGTCAGGGTTCAGCATTTAATTATTCTAAAACTATAAATAAGCTATTAAAACGGAAACTGTTTTTTCAACGGAAACAGTTACTTAGTAAATCGGATACAGAAATTATACATCTCCTTAGTGACGCCTAAAAACATCTTGCTCGATCATTCTTTGATTTTTTCGTCAATTTTATATTTTGTTTTCGAAATTCAATTTTTTTTTTATTTTCATCAAATTTGCTTATGTTAATCGCACACCTTTGACATCGTTTCTGTTCAGTTAAGAGTAACTAGGAGTTTTAACCACTCTATGATATTTTTAAAAAAATGCTCTAAATGCCTGGGTTTAACATTTAATTATTCAAAACATGTAATCCCACGATGAAAAAAATACTAACAGCCATGGAAACTGTGTATATGTAAATTATATATGTAGTTATAAATAGCTATAGGCCTGAACTTGATATTAATTCGAAAGTCTTCTCTTCGGGGGTATCTGAAAACGTCGTGGTCGATAACTCTTCGATAACATCCGATTGAATTACTTCAATTAATTAATTGAATTAATTAATTAAATTAATTAATTTAATTCATTTAATTAATTCATTTAATTAATTCATTTAATTAATTCATTTAATTAATTATTTAATTCACTTAATTAATCATTTAATTAATTATTTAATTCATTTAATTAATTGCTTAATTCATTTAATTAATTCATTTAATTCATCGATGTACATTGACCGTTGCACGTTTAAGATTTTCAAAACTCTTTTTACTCTCATTCTGCGGCTCATTAAAGAAATCGCTCAAAAAATCAAGGTTTAACATTTAAATATTCAATAAATTTAAACGCCATAGTAATTTAATGATTCAATAAATATAAACGTATAAAAAAATTCTGTGTATCGCATAAACTGTTCCATAGTAAATCAGATATAAATAAGAAAAATCACCTGAAAATTTAAAAGTTTTCGAATCTGCGAGTGCAAAAATTGTGCTTTGAAAAAATGCTATTTTCATTTTACAAATCCATATTCCATTATAAAATTTAAAAATTTCTGTATTTTTGCATTGCAATTACAAACATTGCAATTCCGTATTTTTGTCTTTTTTATAATTTACAAATTATATTTTTAAGAACACGGTCTCGTTTGAAAAATTTGTCGAAATGAGTGAAATATTTTTTGAAAATGTTCCACAGTGGCTTTTATTTTTAATTCCCTTCCTAAATTTACTAAGGCCTGGCGGCTGAGTGATTGTGGTAGGCAATTGACCGGGCAAGGTTGATTAAGCCTTTCAATCCTTAAGTAAGTCGATAAAGTGAGTGCCAAGCATGCTGGGGACTAATCACTGGGAGTTTCGTGTTAGGCTGACCACCAAACCAGAGCATCTGCTCTTGCACACTGAAGCCCAATGTCAAGGAAACTGGAATGGACACAATAGGCTTTGACCCTCCATGAGCTGTTGCGCCCCTGAGTTTAGTTTTAAATGTGCTTTTAATCAATTCTAGTAAATTCAAAAGTGCTTCTAATTTCAAATGGTATCTTTGACATATTTTGTACTTCTCCAATAGTGAAAATTTGAACATAAGTTTGTGAAAATGTGGCTTCGCAAAAAAAATGCTTTTTAAAATTTAAAATAACTAAATATTATTCAAAATAAAGCTTGAAGGCTATAGTAGCACAAACTTAAAATAGAAATGTTTGAATATGTGCGAGATGAAAATTCCTTACGTGATTTGTCGTGTTAATTAAATCTTAAAATTCACACTCTATACAACACACATGCAGATAGACTCAAATTTAAAGAAAAGATAACATTATCAAATAAAACCTTGAAAGGAATTTATGGCCTGACCTTAATCTTAATTCTGGGAATTAGATGCAAAGAAATTTTTTTTTACTTTGTTTTAAAAAAGCAATAAATTGATATAGTTAGTGTAAAGATGTATTGCATTCACTTATTTCATTACAATTTAAAAGTAAGAAAAACAACAAATAAATTGCTTAATTTTTTTTTCTTAGATCGAATTATAAGTCTCACTTATTATTTATCGCCGCAATAAACAGCTTATTTGTCAAACGCCAAGTAATGCAAATTTTAAATAGATTAACCAAATTTCTCTTCTCCAGCAATTCTCTGATATAATGTACAGAGCGAAGAAGAAAAAAAAGCGAACCACCCTGAATATTTTTTTTTCTTACGAACTGGGTCTCAACCTTGATAGTTCATATAGGTGACTTCATATATGCTAATTAATTAGTACAGACAGTATTTTAAGTTACGAAATCGTACACAAAAAAGCACTTTCCCTAAATAAAAAACTTTTTTTGACGGATTATACTTTCTGATTCCCAAAACAAAGGAATAGCCGCAATCTGATGGGAAATATGGTCCTAATAGGTCAAGGGAGCGGTCTAAAATTTGGACCTTATAATGTTAATTTTACTTTTGCGTATTTCTCGAGCACTTTTTAAACGAAATGAATAGTTTTTGTAAGCAATTATAAATCCACGTTTTTTAAAGATAATTCCTCACAAATATATATATATTTTTAGTTTTATTTTATGATAGTGGGGAAATGATCAATTTCAAGATATAAAAATTTTCACATTATTTTAAAGACTGTAAAATATAAGACAAATATAAAATTTGAATAAAATTGATCGAATAGTTCCTGAGAAATCGAATTTTACAAAAGTCATATATTTAAAGTTCAATTTCGACTAATTCGAACTCGACCAATTTTAATAAAATTTTATAGTTTGCCATGTAAAATTACATTCATTAGAAGGGTGTAAAAATGTGTATGAATTTCCTTTTAGAGACTATTAATAAAGAAAATTATAAAAAATAATAAATAGTTCTTAAAAATTATTTTTTGTGTGGAATCATCTTTGGTTAATCAAATTTCATGATTGCGCGGTATATGATTACGAGATATGGTAAAACACGCAAATGTTACATTAAAGGGTCTAAACTTTGGACCCTCTTCCGACCAAACTATTATGACTATATTTCCCAGATTTCGGCTACTCCTTACATTTTAGGGGTCAAAATTCTTAATCCGTCGAAAAAAGGTATATTTATTTAGAGAAGGTGCGTTTCTTTCTTCTTTTTTTTTTCTTTGGTAATGCTTCGTAACATAACTGCCAAAAAAGAAAAAAAAGCAAAGTCAAAGTATAGAGGAAAAAACTCATAGATGTTTCTTCACCTATTCTAAAAAAAAGGGTGTTGTTTTTTTTATATCCACGAAGCGTGATTTGAGTAAAGTGTTGCAGAACACATCGATTTACTAAAAGGTGTCGTTGGCATTTTTGGAAAACTGCCCGAGTCCGAAGAAAAATTACATCAAGTGTTTTTTACCCTTCTAAATAATTATAGGCTAAGTACTTTTTTTTTTCTTTTATGGAGATTACTGCAGAATATATCGACTACTTCAACATAGTGCTCAAATTGCTCGTTTGCAAAGTATATCAATTCACGATTATGCATTATTCGTTTTTACTGCATTAATCTCGATTCCATATACATTACTAATATTCTAGTTGTTCGATTCCATAATTAAAATAGTATTTACGATATTTTCTTTTACATGATAATTGAAAATAGTACATTAGATTTGATAGATTCCAAGATTATACAAAATAGTATTTTCGATTTGTTCGATTCCATGAAAACAGAAAAAATATATTCGATTTGTTCGATTCCATAAAAACTAAAAATAATATATTCAATTTGTTTGATTCCATGATGATTGAAATAGTGTATTCAATTAGCCAGATTCTCTGATATTTAAAAATATTGTTTTTGATTGTGCTCAATCTAATTCAGTTAGATTCAGTAAAATGTAATTACTTTTTAATCGATTCTTGACAATTTTGTTAAGTTTGATACTAGTTAGTTTGATGATACTCAAATCGATTAATCAATTATATCGTTAATAATCTATTATTGTTAATTAATCGTTAATAATCAGTTTTATTCTATTCGATTCAGTATATACGGATCTATTAATCTAATATATTCAATTTCCAATCGATTTTTAAGAAAATCGATTTATTTCTTAATAGTTCGTAATATTCACAATCAGTAGAAGATATTCAATTCCTTTACTTTAGATTATATTAAGCTTCTTAAACATTATTAATCAATTACATTAAGGCAAAAAATTCCACGTAACTTAAAATTTACAAATTTTCTCTTAATTTTTCATAAGATTATTATAATTGTTGCTATAGCAACACTTATAGTAATCATCACATATGTTTTTCTGTTAGATTGAAATTACAATATTTTAAGTATACCTTGCACTATTAAAATATTAAATTACTTATTTTTACTTCTTAATTAAATTAATAATTTTTTCAAAATCATAAATTTATAATAAAACTTGTGTAGAAACCTCCTAAAATGTAGATTTTATTGGATGAATCTTATAAAGGTAAACTTTTCATAAGAGAGTCAATTTTTTATAGAGAGATAGCAGTATAAATAACATCAAATATTCTCCTGATTTCTATGTGAACAATGCATTATTTCGAAAGCAATTTTTATGAAAAAAGTTATGTATTGATACGAAATAAATTATACAAAAATATCTCGTCCCAAAACACGTTAATGCATCCAAAGAAATCAGGCGCTGATATAAATCAATTAAATTAAAATAAAAAGTTAAAATTTTGACAAGAGGTCTTAAAAAATTCTGGAAAACATTACTAATCAAATGCATCACCACATGCTTTGACAAGATTCTGGTATGAAATCAGATTTTTTTTAATACTCCACAAACATACAAATCTATTTACCACTTTAAATTTTAATAAATTGCTCTTGAAAAAGAACTTAAATGACTAGTATTTTATTTAAAAACGCTAAACACGCATAAATTAAAAATGTATACAACATATTGAAATTACAGTATTTTAAATAATATTATATTAAAGTATTGTAAATTACAGTCTGTAGGGCATATACCAATAATGCTAAAACTGACCTTTTTGATGTACCTGATATTGCTTTTTTTTTTTTGCACAGAATATTTACATATTTGTGTTTACACTTTTATAACAGTTAATACATATCTTTGACAGAAATCTTTTTGAAAAATTATGAATTGAGAATTTTTTTCAAAATGTTTCCTTATTTTTGAGCAAAAATCTTTCCTTATTCAGAAAATATTCCTGTTAAAGCTGAAACTTAATCATAGCATGCAACTAATATAATCTCAAATACCCCCAAAAAATTTCAAAAGCAGTTTCTTAGAAAAGGTGCAGCGAAAAAGTTCAGTTTCAGTATTCTTGATGTATCCCTGATCACTTCCCTTAAAAATAAGCACAGCAAAACAATTTACTTACCAAGAAGTAAAACATTGTCTTCTTTAGAAATACCGCTTCTAATAAAATGATCTTTTAATTCATCTTTATTCAAAAAATTCAAGGACAAAATCGCTAGTAAAAATTAAATATCCAACGAAACGTAAAGTTGAAGTGAGAGCGGCATCTGTCTCGGTCTGTTACGAAACAATCAGAAAGTTTAACTTTCAGTCATTCTCTACTCAATTAAAATAAAACTTCTGACTTCATTTTATAAAAGAAAACATAAAAATTTTATTTACACAATTTGTTCCATCTTATCGTCATAGCAACTTGAAATCCACATCGTTTTCTTTTTGAAATAAAACGTGATGAATTCTAGCTTATAGCTCACACACAATTAAATAATAAATAAATGGAATCTATTTTTAACACTCTCTACAAACTGGTATGTTGCCACTCACCAAATCACGCTTGAGCCAAAATAACTCAAGTATCGCTTAAATATCTGCAACTCGAATTCGATTTAACGCAAAGCCTATATTTGACACAAACAGAGAAATATTCAAGTTGATGTCAAAAAATTTCACTCTTTTTGTGAATTAATTCATTCATTTTAAGTGAGTCTAAATGAAGAAAAAAAAATGAAACTGCCAAAAACAGATATTAAGAAAAGGAGGTTACAATAGAGGATTCTTAAAATCGCAGATTTGATAACACAACCCAAATTAGGATCTGTATTATCTAAAAATTTTCGAAATTATGCTATTTGACTCACTTAGTCTCGATTCCATGACTATGATGCCTACTTTTTTTCTAGTATAGTCTGAAAAAATTTAAGTAGCATTAAAAAGTTTTGCGAACCAATTTTATCAACCCTAAAATGATACCATAACTCCACTATCAATCAAAATAAGTTTTTTGATATTATTTGCAATCAGTAATTTTCGAATAAGATAGCATAATTACACTGTCATGATAGAATAATTCGACTCTCATCTGAAAGTCAAAAGAATTGTGACTTTATCTACTAAAAGACTAGTAATTTTATTTGTCGAAATAAAAAAAAAATCCTAAAAGGTTCCAAAAGTATTTGTTCGCGATATTTAAAGTGTAAGCGAGAATAAAAACAACGAGAAATTCAGAAAATAAATAAACCATTTAAATAAATAATAATATAAATAAACTATGTTATTTGAAATAAATAAACCATGTTATTTGAATAAAACTTAATTTTAAATTTATAAAGAAACTATTTAAAGTTAATTAGCATAGTTTTATTAATGCACAATGGTATTAGTTTTAAAAAAAATTTACCAAAATTCAATATTAGTGAAAAATTATTTTACCAAATCAAAGCAGTTTCTAAAAATTATAAGAATTGATGATATTTTTTGTCTTCAGATATATAAAAATTTTATATTGCGAACTAATTTTCTACGTTACACTTTGATAAAATATCCTTCAATTACTATGACTCACGACTAAAGCAAATGGGATATAAGATAAAGGATGTTATGGATTGCATAAAGCAAAAATTCAAATTAATTTTGCTTTGAAACATAAGCATCCAAAAGTTAAATCATTCGGATGCTAGTTGAAATGTTTTAAATTAGCTTATTTCCTATTTAATAGTTGCTGTTTTTTTCTTATCTAACACTTATTTTATAAAACTATTATTTATTTAATACTTATTACACTATTAGTTTTCGTGAAATGAGTATGAACAAAAGTATGTAAGTATGTAAAAGTATGTTCTCATTTATGAAAGTTCAGCAAAAGTCAATCTGATTACAGAACAAAATTAGAAAATTTCGAAACAGGCCAGTGGCCAATTATTTCATCTTTAGCATTTCCACTTCTTAAAACATGTGGACACTTTTTAGAAAAAAACTGAAATATTTTAGCACAATTATAAAAGTATTATAAAAAATATTATAAAATATATTTTTTTCAAAATATTATAAAATTTTCGCAATTCTTTATTTAATTCTTTGAAAATGGTACTAATAAAATACACAAGTTGAGCATTTTCGCTGAAAAAAGTGGCGATTGCATAGCAACTGACTGACGATTGTTTAACTATCATATTTCATATTTGGTCACCCTATGGCAGTTGAATTGTGCTCCATATGTCTGACTCGATGTATAGTACAAGCATTAAGATGATTTACATTTAAAAACACAATCGGATTTTAGTCAAATCTAACCTGTGTGAAATATTTATAATAATTTGAATAAAAATTGAATTGAATTTTTTTCAAAATATTATAAAATATTCGCAATTCTTTATTTAATTCTTTGAAAATGGTACTAATAAAATACACAAGTTGAGCATTTTCGCTGAAAAAAGTGGCGATTGCATAGCAACTGGCTGACGATTGTTTAACTATCATATTTCATATTTGTTCACCCTATGGCCGTTGAATTGTGCTCCATATGTCTGACTCGATGTATAGTACAAGCATTAAGATGACTTACATTTAAAAACACAATCGGATTTTAGTCAAATCTAACCTGTGTGAAATATTTATAATAATTTGAATAAAATATTTCGAAGCAATTATTTTCCTTTTCTCCTTAAGTATCTATCTACGTCAAGTTGCACAATTTTTACCCCAAAGCGAAGTCCTTTAATCTAAATTATTTATGATACAGAAAATGAATTTAAGTGAGAGCGATTTTCTTCAATCATTTATTTCAATATCTGTTTTAATTTAGAGACAATTTCATTAGAATCTACAAACTTATTTAATACCGTTTTAAAAATGAGACACTTTTTGAAACTCAAACATTTAATGATAAGAAGTTGGTGATGTGAGAACAAGGTTTATATCATTATTATTTTTTCAGCGGAAATACGATAAATTTGGCATCATTTAGAAGAAAAAAAACGAACGAAAATGCCTAACTCCTTCAAAACTAAGATGGCTTTAAGTTGTAATTACTGCTTTCCTGAAGCTTAAAAGAGAATGGGAAAAGAAAGAAAACTGGAGGTGCGAGGGCTTGAACCCCGGGCCTTTCACATGCGAAGCGAACGCTCTACCACTGAGCTACACCCCCGTTGCAAAAGCGTTGTGTGCGCGAAGAGAATAAAGTACAAATTTTTTCCGATAATTACAGAACGATGTATTGCAGTATGTGTATTGCAATGCGTTACTTCAACATTAAATGTAGATTTTTGTCTCAGATAATTAGATGAAATTATGTCAAATTATTTTGAATTTTAACATTATGTAAATATATAAATGTTAAAATAATAATAAAAATATGGAAGATGGAGGTGCGGGGGATCGAACCCCGGGCCTTTCGCATGCAAAGCGAACGCTCTACCACTGAGCTACACCCCCGTTGTCAATGTGCCGAAAGCCTCAAAAGAATCGAACTCAAGTTTGTTTTGATAATTATAGAAAGAGAATAATTGAATTTAAATGTGTTACTTTACTGCAGGTTTATCACAGAAAAGAAAATTAATCTGAAGTTTATAAAGCATAAGAATAAGAAAATTAATAAATAGACAAATAAAATAGTATATGGAGGTGCGGGGGATCGAACCCCGGGCCTTTCACATGCAAAGCGAACGCTCTACCACTGAGCTACACCCCCGTTGTCAAAGTGTCGAGTGCGTCAAAAGAATCGAGCATAATTTTGTTCCGATAATCATAGAAAGAGAATAGTTGTATTAAAATGTGTTACTTTAATGTAGGTTTGTCGCAGAATAGTAAATTAATCTGAATCGTATTATAAGGCATAAATATAATTTTTTTTTTTTATAAAAATGGAGAAAAGCGGTGCGGGTGATCGAAACCCAGGCTTTCACTTGTAAACCGAACGCTATACCACTGAGTTACACCCACATTACGATAGAGAAAAGTGCATAAAAAGAATCGAGCACAAATGCTTATAATTATAAAAAGAGAATATGTGTATTGAAATGTGTTATACTTTAGCATCATATGTAGGTTTTTCACAGAAAAGTAAATTATTCTGAATCGCAGAAATAGGTTATAAACTATTTTCTGTAATTAATATAGAAAGACTGTCTGTCGTTAAAATACACTTAATACGATTTAGATGATTAGTAAAGAGTGCTTATAACTTTAGAGTGTTATGAAAAAGTGAGGTGTATTTATCCCCAGCTCTTCAACATAAATTCTGCACCACTGACTAAACTCTACTCTATAGTAAATAGGCTTATATTGAAGGAAAATAACTGCAAAAAAATTACTTTGACATTTTCAGAAAATCAAAATTATTTTCCATTTCCTCCGAAAATGGTCCACAGGAGTCTTATGATTGAGAAAAAAAAATATGACCTTAGTATAATACCATTTAAAATATACATTGAAATATATTTTTTCTCCAATTTAAAATAAATATTAAGTTTGCTTTACGAAGATGTTTATTTGTTTTCGTTCTATTTCTTCGAGCAAATAAAATAGTATAGAAAAGCATTTCAATATTAATTACTTCTATTCATTGTTTTTTTCTTCTTATTTTTCGTCTTTTTTATTTATTTATTTATTTTATTTTATCTATTTATTTATTTTTTTAGTAAGTGTCAAACTTAAAAAATTTAAGCTTGCTTCATCCTCATATTAGAAGGCGTAACTCCAAAAACTAAAATTTTTGAAAATATTCTTTCTACATTGATTTAAACACTTTAATCTTTCATTAAATGCAAACAGGAAATAGTCATACCTTAGAATAGTTCAGCAAGATTTTAAATAGCATGTCTTTAAATACAAGTGAACACAAATGCAAGTAAACACCATCTTCATAATTTTTGTTACCTTTCTAAAATGTAATATAATAGATAAAACTCATTATAACCCTTTAAAAAAATATGAATAAATATCTATAACTTTTTTAAATCATAAAATGTTATGGATCAATTTTTGAATTATTTTTTTAAAACATAAAATTCTGTGAATTAATTTCTGTGATGCTATTATATGTGAAAATATTATAATCAATTTTTCGCTCTAAAACGTAACTTATTACGAATAAATGTTTATCTTTTTATTCTTTTCTTACAGCGCATGCTAACAAAATATTTGTTTAAAAAAAATAGCCATCAATCATCATATACTAGACATTAACCAAGTTTCTTTTGCATTGACAGATATATATAATTGCTCTAAAGAGATTATGGCATCACATTCTTCTGGGAAAAAAATAGTTTGATTCGTCAAATGAAAATTTTTCGAATTTTCTAGATAAAGTGGCCATTTTTCCTTTTTAACATTTCTACTTTACAAATTTTGAATCATGGTCGAAAACAGTAGAGAAGACAAATGGAGAAGTAAATTATTTACTTTATTTAACGACATACATAAACAAACATAAAAAATAATTAACGTCACAAAAGATGACCAAAACGCCAATATGCATATTGTAACCAGAACGTCAAACGATACAAGGTTCAAAGTAAATTAATTACGAAAATAGTGCACTTGAACTGAATTTTTACACGCGATGAACTGTCTCAATGAAAACTCAAACGATAATGCATAAACAGTCTATCTTTCAACGTGTTTTTAAAGCACGATTAGGAATATTGCGTCACAGTTGACCTAATATTGCAATAAAGGTTCTGCGAAACAGAAAGGTAAATATCCTGAGTCGGCATAAATGAGCACCTGCCCGGTCTATATTGTATTCAACCACAAACATATTTACCCATCAATTAAAATACTAGTCTTTCAACATATTATTCTGAAAGAGAAGATGTTGTTTTTGAATTGAATGAAATAGAAAGGTTTCTAACTAATCATGGATTCTTTTGTTAATTAAAACAAAGTTTAATTTTTTTTTTGTGAAATAATTTTTTATAGCAATTATTTTTCTCTATACACTGAGAAAGAAAATATTTTCAAAACTACCAGAATAATGGTAAAATTTACTATAGAAACACCAAAAAGTTCAGTAATTTTTACCTAAATGCTTTGGTCATGATTTTGACAAAATTAACAATAAAATACGGTTTTGTAATGCGTGATAAAATTTCGAAAATGGGGTAAAAATTTGGTAACTATATCCTGATACCTCAGAGAATGGCATAAAAACTATTTAGTCGGCTAAGGTGAGACCTTTTTGGATGTACATTTTCTCAACATCTAAACAAGATATTGCGTCACAGAATGTTTACATATACATGTTTACTCAGTGACAACTGTTAATGTCTTTGGCAGAAATTTTTTTAAGCAATTGTGCACTGAGTTTAAAAAGTTTCGTCAGAAGTCTTTCATAACTCAAAAAATCACTGCATACACCTAATATAAACTCAAATAGCCTCAAATAATTTCAAAACAAGTTACATCAGAAAAGGTCAGTTTTAACGCTATTGATATATGTCCTACCGACTCCCCTAAAATTTAATTTTCAGTTTTGTACTTGTGATTAAATGTGTGGTAATAAGAACTCTAATTTTGGAAACCAGAATTTCTGGTAAACCGGTACCATATGAATGGGAAAATCACCAAATAAATGATTTAAAAACAGTATATTTTTATTTCCAGAACTATGGATTTTTAAAAAATAAAAAAAATCAGATATGTCATTATCGCATAATTTATTTCTCCGTGTAGAAAGATATACTGGTTTGTTCGCATAATTTACAATAATTTTTACTATCTATAATAATTTATAAAGCTTAAAATAATGATTAAAAAGATTTTGCTTATTTCGCCCTGAATTTAAAAATATTGTTTTGAAGAAATATAGATTTAGTTAAGGTTATGATTTCGCCACACACACCAATATAATGATATAAATGTTTACTCTTAATAAGATTCTGAAAGAGTCACTATTTATCACATCAATTTAAAACCAACAGTTGTTCTCACACTATTTAATGACATTTTTATTTATAAGAAAAAACTCAATTCCGTTCTTAAGTTTTGACATAATGGAAGTTATTATTACGAAATAATTTTTGCATGCAAGCTGAAATTCATGCATGATATTATATATTAAATATAACTTAATTTATTTAATGACGAAAATATGACTTGTATGAAAAATTTGATATAATACAAAAGATATATTGTAAACTAAAACTCTTTTTTTTTTCGATTCTAAAAATATGTTTACTTTATTAGAAAGTAAAAAGAAAAAAATTTAAATATTATTATACGTGTGATGTGATAACTTAATAGATTAAGCATATTAATTCAAACAGTTCGTCAACAGTTAAAAGTGAAAAAAACAATTCTTAGGAAAACGGTACTTCGGTTGTTTGTCTAAAATGATGATGATTTATACCTCAGATAAATATTAAATGGAGATAAACAGAGGGCTCACTAAGGCAATGCCCTTGCATGTGAATGATTATGAATTTGAAGCTGTTGATGAATTTAAATATCTTGGGACTACTGTAACCTGCAAAAATGACTTAAATACTGAACTACTACTACTTTGGTTTAAAAAGCCAACTAAAAAGTAAATTTCTTAATCAAAAGACAAAACTTAACATATGCAAAACACTCCTACGGCCTGTGATCCTATATAGTAGTGAGTGCTGACTCTTAATAAAAAAGAGGAGAACAAATTGCTGATTTTTGAGAGAGGGATACTTAGAAGAATTTTTGGTGCAGTCTATGAGATTAACAAATGGCTCACCCTTTACAATCATGAGTTATATAAAAAGTATAAATAACCAGACATAGTTCATGTGATTAAGGCCAATCGCATTCGATGGCTGGGACACCTTTATAGATCTGAAGACCAAACCCTGCAAAAAAAAGTAACCTTTTTTAAACCAGAAGGTACAAGAAAAAGGGGTCGACCACCGACTAGGTGGCTGGACGCAGTAGAGAGGGATATAAAGATAATAAGAATAACTAACTGGAAGGTCAGGGCACAGAATAGATCAAGATGGCAAAAACTTATTGGGACGGCCTTGGCCTGTCATAGGCTGTAGTGCCGAAGAAGAAGAAGAAATATTAAAAAATAGTAATACATAATTCATTGATTTCAATAATAATCATCCCTATGCAAGAGTATAATTTTTAAATTCCCACAAATACGAATTTTTGCAATCGGGCATTCATTTTGAACAAGCAGATTATAATATTGATACATACGATATTTCGTACACTACTATGTTTAGTAGATAAAAGCAGAAGAAAGAAAGGCAAATTTGAAGGGAAAAAAACTATTATGAAAACAGTTATCCAATATTTTTTTCTATTTAATATTGATTAATATTTGGAAAAATAATAAAAAACATTAATATCTTTCATTGATTACACTTATACTTATTTCTATGCCCTGTTCAAAATAAGTTTTAGGCTTTAAAATTAATGACGAGGAAAAAGAATTTTGAAAATTGGATGCTCATTTTGGGCAGGTGAAAAATTATATTCAAACATAACCATTTCAGTAAAGAGGGAGTATTTATCAACAAAATTAAAAAATAAAATAACTGAAGGCATGCTAAACGATGATTAGCATAGGATAATTGGAATAAATCAAACAATGTTATTTGATTAAAAATTTCAATCTCTTCAAAATTTTGACCACGCTTCGAAGCGAATGAAGTTTTCAATCAAGTTTCTGGCGATTATTTATTTAATTCAATTAAATAATTTTTGAAATATTCGGTACATATTGAAATTAATTAATTATGAAGAAGCTTTAATAATCATCAAGCAGTGATTAAATATTCGACATACATGGTAATTATTAATTAATGAAAAGCTTGAATAATTATTATGTTTGCATTATTAATATTATACTTTAAAAAAATATAATAAACATTTAATATTCCAGACAATATTCCGCATTAGTTACAAAAAAACAAAAAAAAAATTCTTATTTATTTTGTAATTTTTCTAGATTATATGAAATACTTGAAATACTGGCTTTTTAGCAAGCTAATTTATTAAGTTCTTCTGAAATATTTCTTTTGAAATAATAATTTTTTATTAATTAACGTACTTCGTTACTTTTTTTTAAAAAAAAACATAACATTTTTAATATTATTCCAAATCAAATTAAGCAGTATTTTATATAAAAATTCTTAAAGAAAGGAGGCAAAAAATTTCGATAAAAGACTTCTCAGAAACAAAGATATTTAATTAAATGCTATAAATTTTCAACAAATCCAAAATATGATTGCGTAAGTTCTAAACGAATCATTTTATAATACCCCAACAATTCAGATAAAATTAAGCTTATTTATACCCTTTAGTGAGCTACTAAGCGAAGCACACAAAAAAGGAATGCAACAGAACAATTCTATGTATAGTATATGTATTAAACAATAAATCATAAGGAAGTTATAAAAAGGCACCTATACAAATTGTATTGATTGACTTTAGCAAGGACAGAAAAGAAAATACGAGTAGGTTTTATGGTCCATGAAAAAGATGTGTGAAGGTTTATTGTTCTGAAAAAGAAACTAAACCTGCGGCAGAAAATGAGAGTTGAACGCTAAGTGTTACCGATCTCTAAATTCAACAGAGATTCGTAAATCATAAGAATTGAAATTTTATTATCCTACATAAAAGTATCTGTGAACAATAACACTCTCCAAATATGAAAAAATGCTTGACAATGAAAATATCGTCTGCTGGGAAAGTCTTTTTCATTCTAAAAGGTTTATTTTGCCATGTTTTTTGTGTTAATACTAAACATGAGCAGCAGAAATTTAGCTGCAAATATCCAGGGTTTTCCATAACAACTGTTTTTATTCAGAGCTTTAAGAATTCTGGTCTAAAAGAATTACTGTTATCTACACTTTAAAAACGACTTTTTTAAAATTTTTATAAAATATTGAGGGAGAGGTATTTTTTTTTAAATTTTTAATAACTAACTCACCACGTCAGGAGCCAAAGATGACAATGCATTCTCTAATAAATTAATAGTTAATTATAGCAAAAATATTTTTTTATTGCGAAGTGTAGTAAAAAACTAAATTGCAATAAAACTAGCAAACTTATTTTTCTTCCAAAATGAATTCACTTTTTTAAAGTGAAATCATTCTGGTTGCTATGGAGATGATTGCAGTTTTTGACTTAAGTTTTAATATTCAATGTAATTTATTTTTCATTACATAATTTATTTTATTTTTCCAATGCCAATTGATTTTAGAATAAACTTAATAGTTAATTATGAATAAACATATTTTTTTCTTATTAAGTGTAGTAGAAAACTAAATTGTAATAAAACTGGCAAACTTATTTTTCTTCAAAAATAAATTCCCTTTTAAAAATAAAAGTATCCCTGCAATTTTTGGCATAAGTTTTAATATTCAACATAATTTATTTTTAATATTTTATTAATTTTTTTACATCATTAGCGAAAATGAATACCAAATATATTAGTATAAATTTAAATCATATTTAACATATTTTATAGATATTATCTTTATCTAACAATAACATGCTTTATGAGCTTTAATTTTAAGAAATCAACACTATTTCATTTTGGAACAAAAAAGTTACTTTATGGACGAAAATATTTCTCTGAAGTTTGATTTTAGTTTATCCACGTTTTTTAAAGCATGCGCTAAAACAAAAATCGTGGAAAACCAAATGATTTTGCCGTCTAATGAGAAAGAAAAAAAACAGTAACTTAGGGTATCTTTTTGAGATAAATCAATGTTTTCTTAGAAAAATGCAAACAAAAGGGAAAGAAACAAGATAATGCAAATCTCCTTAGTTTGCTCTTAGCAAATTTACGAAGAACATTTTTGTTGGTTATCGATTTAAAAGTAAATAAGCTTTCATACCTTGTTTCTGGTTTCGATATGCATCTCTAACTTCAGTCTAAAAAGTTAGCTATAGCTTCTCCTTATAAAGATTAAATGTATGATATCTTTTTCTTAATTAAAATGTATTAACGTATTTCGTAATTATTTGTTAATAATATTTCTATAATTATTGTTTTATATCTAACTTAATTATTTGTTATTCAACTAATTTATTTGTCATATTAATAATAAATTTCTTTATTATATTTTTAATTTCCTTATTATTAATTTCTTAATTATTAGTATTTCTAATTAATCTTTTAAGAATTACCTTTTCAAACCATTTCAATCTCTCTTTCAAAGATATATTTTTGTATCTTTAATGTTAAAATACATTTTTTTAACTTTTAACTAGGGGACTCCACCCTTTGCTCGCTTACGCAATTAACTAATTGCTACATAATACTAAAATTAAACTTTTATTTAAAAAAAATGTACCACAATTTTTATTGCATTTATGCAGAATTGGCTCTCATATTTAGTTTTTGATTTCATAAGGAAAAAATTTAAATCCAATAATTTTGCTTGTCAATCATTGCAACATCATCTACACACCTTTTTTAAAAAATTCTGCCTTAAATTTTGATTAGAAAAGATAGTTTTAGTCACTGGGAAATGTCTTGAACAAAGGGGTAAATTTATTTTACAAGTAAATATTTTAGAAACTTATATTAGTTTTATGCTGATGACGGCCAAAGATAAATAAATTTTACAAGTAAATAGAGATGTCTAAGATGACGTCACCTCCTTTTTAACTGTCCGCTGACAATCCGTCAATGATCAATGAATTACAGAGAGCAACCAATCGGAATACGTTTTTATTGGGATGTGAATATGAATCGTCCAATCGGAATGGTGCAAATGGCAAGTGATTGGTTTATTCCATTCAGTTATATAGTATAGCTTCTGGCTTGGACCTATTATTAATTTTCTGCTGACGACGTCCAAAGAAGTACAATTTTACAAGTATACATTTGAAGAACTTTACTAATATAAAATTAGTGATGATGACGCTGATTTAGGCCAAAGATATTTCGATCTTCTTTATATATTAAAGATTATTAAAATGAATTTTCTGACCAATGGGAATGCGTGAAATTGTAAGACAATGATTGCCTTTTTATGATATATACACATATCTACACTTATATATTTATATTAAAATATATTTTCTTTTAATATGTAAAAATTTTAATACTCGTGCAGAAAAAAAATATTACCTTGAATGATTTTAATCGAATGATCGGATTTTTAGGTACTAGAACTCAAACTCACTGGTTCTCGAGTGAATTTTATGAATGAATTTTAAATATGCGACTTTTTAAAAATTCTATTTCTTAGGAATTATTGGACCAATTTCACGAAGACTTTATACTTGTTAATTAAAATTGCATTCATTAAAATTGTCTAATAAATTGTATACCTTAAAATTAAAGAATATTTCGATCATTATTAAATAAAATGGTGAAAAATAATAAGTAATTATTAAAAAAAATCTTTTACAAGAAATAATCTTTGATTGTACGAATTTTATAATAAATTACGAATTTTTTAAATTCGTTTAAAAAGTTTTTGAGCTATAGGCTAAGGCTCAAAAAGTAAAACTAACCTTAAAGGGCCCAAACTTTAAGGCTATACTTTTTACATAACTAAAATTTAAAGCTGATTTTCTAATATCTATACTCCAAAATTCTATATTTCAATATTTTAAAATAAAAAACACAAATCTGTAATTTCTTTGCGAGCTTTCTGAAAAACGTTTTTTAGTTCAATGATGGGAAGAAATAAGGAAATGGAAAATATTTTAAAACATAAAATAATGAAATATATTTTTGATATTATTTTGATTATTTAATAAAAATACATAATAAAAGACACTTTCTATTCCAAAATATTTTCACGAGTCATGAAACAGGCATAAAGTACACTGGGGACATGAAAAGAACTGTTTTTGTAAGATCGACCCATATATAGTAATTATAGTTTGTTTGTTTGCTTGTTTTTTTTTTGTTTTTTTTTCGTTTTTCAAATGCATCTTATACAGCCTTGTCTTCTGAACTTTATCTCATTGCTAAAATACTATACAAGCTACATCTAAGAACATAACACCAAAATTGGTATATTATACTAAATGCAAAATAATACGCTTAAATTAAGGAAAATGTATTACAAGAGCCATTCAAAAAATGCTACAGACGATGTTCGGAAATTCTATAGAATTCAGAAAAGAAAAGAAAAATCTAGTGTCAGCTGCAAGAATAGCTGCTGAATATTTCACTGGATAATCGATCCGTAAAAATTGATTGGTTCGAAAAGAAGGGAAAACATTAAAGGAAATGGTGAAATTCTAAACCAATTCACAATACACTGCAAAATTATTCAGGATCAAATCACGGTAAAAAGTATCAGCTCTCAGGGTTGTGGTACTTTTTACAGTAAAATCCACTTTTTACCGAAACATGTTACGGAACAAAAAATCTGCTGTTTCGTAACTTTTACAGTACTAACTACTGTAAAATCACTGAATTACTCTGATTAAATAAATAATACTATAAAAATTGCGGTACAATATTTTACAATAAAAATGGATTTTACGGTGAAATGGATTTAACGGATGATGAACCCAAAGTGCCGGTACTTTGTACTGCAGTTTGATCCGGGATTTTTTACAGTGTTCACGTATAATGACATTTCAATATTTATTTAAGCAGGAAAAATCAGTACCTTATTAGCCACCTACTTATCATAGTATTTCAGAAAAATTTTAATTTATCATGACAAGTAGGTAACACAGAACATTTCGTACTAATATGGTATACTGAATGCTATAATACGAGTATCTCAAAGTAACAGAGAGCTATAGTATTAATTTAAATGAAAACATTAAATATTATGAAATTATGTCGGGAATACAAAGTAACTGATAATTTTATTTATTTATGAGCTATGAAAATGAATTATAGTTAAATTTTTAAGTTTCACAGCATGTATTTTCTTATAAAAATAAAAATGTCTATTAACAAAAAAAATTTTAGACACACTATTTTGAGTCGAATTTCTCGAAACTTTAAAATGTAAATTTGAAGTTACACTTTTATCAGAATAGTTTTGTGTGTAAATTTTTGTGAACCCAAATTTGAGCTTAGTTTCTCCGCCTTAAACATATTACTATTAATTTTAATAATCATAAGAATAACCAATAAATAGTGTTTTAATCATTATAATTATATATCATTTATCAGAAGATATAAGTATTCAAACAGAGTGTATTCGGCATTAAAATTAAATCACCTACACCAAATGTCTTTAGAATTGCTATCGTTATAGCTACATTAAAAACTTGGTCATTATTAAGTTATTGAATTGATTTGCAAATTATTTTCGTATGCACTGTCACCCTATCATTTTTCCCCACCACCTTTATCTCGGGATAATTTGATTCTTATAATAATTAATTATTATTTAGTTATTATTTAAACGTATCATTTACAGGTGAAAATACCTTAATACCTTCCAAAGGCACATTTCTGGAATTCTCCGAATTTTCCTTCCAACAACATTAAATTACTAAAGCAGCTCACGCTGAGAAATAATTAGATTTTAATTTTGCAAGTTGTGACGTAGAGTTTCAATTATTGTTTTTCCTTCTCAAATTGTTTGATTCAGTAGTATACATTTCTTAACGCATTTTATTACCTCAAATTAATTCATGTTTGCTTGTCATTTATTTTGCTTTATACATATATATATATATATATATATATATATATATATATATATATATATATATATATATATATATATATATATATATATATATATATATATATATATATATATATATATATATATATATATATATATATATATATATATATATATATATATATATATATATATATATATATATATATATATATATATATATATATATATATATATATATATATATATATATATATATATATATATATATATATATATATATATATATATATATATATATATATATATATATATATATATATATATACATATATATATATATATAAAGCAAAATAAATAAATGCAAAAAACACAAAGAAAATTAAGAAAAATAATAATAATAATAAAATAACAAAAAACTGGAAAAAAAATTATAATAATAAAAAACTGGGAAAAAAGGATAAATTTTTTTTAAAAATCCGGAAAATAAAAGATATAATCTTTTTATCAGCCCACACGATTATATCCGCGATACCACACGATTATATATATATATCTATGCAATACTTTAATTAAGTTATAATTTGTATTCACGCAGTTCAATTCTTTTATTGCAGTGTTGTCTGTTAGTTATTAGTTTCAGATACGCATAATATTTGCTTCAATTTAGTACAAATATTTAAAGTGTTTTATAACATAACTACTGATGCCATAATCTATATCGTTTTGAAACAATCAACTTTATATTATACACGTTAAGATTCAAAGGGGATTTTGAACAAATTGATGGTAGAATCGCGTGTAAAAATAACTATCTGTACATAAAAACTTTGACATTGAAACATTGACATTTTTCTAATAATTCTTACCTTTCACATTGAGGCTATTTCCTTTCCTCTCTTTATTTCACATATAAAGCATTTACATACATTTCTCATATGTTGTCATATGTGTCATAATAGTTTGAGGCCGAAGAGAATGAAAATAGTAATTTCTAAAGCAGAAAATTAATAGTTCTCATAATTTATATTAATTTCTTTAAAGAAAATAGCAAAAGGGGAAAGAGCTAAATTAATAAACGGATACACCTGTTTAGTGTTTAACGGTAAACAAAATTAAATTGTTCGTAATTTAAATCTTATTTTAAGCATTGTAAAACACTGCCGTGATTTTCTGGGGGGAGGGGAAGCTTATCGTCTGGTTTTTCTGAACTTTATCTCTTGTAACTGCAAGGAACAAATCTCACAATTGAGGTTTCCATCACTTTCTAAATGGTTTGAGTGTTTACATTTTAATTACAGTTCCATGTTGGAGGGCAATACAAGTTTCGTTTGCAAATCTCTTCAAGTAAAATGCATCACCAAAAAACTATCTATTTAGCTAATGGGAATTTTGACCACTTCCGAACAAGCTACACCTCTTATTTTAACTACAGTTCTGTGCCAGAGAGCGATGCACATGTTAATCGTTTCCTGACCTCTACAAACAAATTTTAAGGACAAAAGAATTTTAATTAAAATTTTGACACTGCTCTGACTTTCTTGAATTTTAACTTAAGACCTTTATGGCGGTACAAGACGCTTATCAAAATGTTGACAACTTTTCGACTTTCCAGATTGCTAAATTTTATGTAATTTTAAGAAAATATGAACTTTCATTCGTTTTCATCCAAATAGGAAACAGATGGAAAAAAAATGTCGTCATTCTGCACTCGGTCATATTGTTCCTATATTTTCGATTGAAATCACTTTTAGACTGCTGTTGCATAACCTTTGAAACCTGCGAATGAAAATAAACGTAATAGTTAAGCATCTTAAAAATTATGTAACACTTACCTTTATTATAATTTTTTACCTTTTTCAATATTATTTTCTTCTTTTTTCATTATTACTTTTTTTCTTTTTTCATTATCTCATTGTTTATAAAGTTACGAGACACTTATTTAAAAATGCATATTAAAGTAATTTTTAAGGAATGAAATCCTTAATTACTAGTAAGTGAACCGAACAGTCAACAAGAAATTCCTTTGTGTTCCCAAATTCAGATATATAGTTGAACCCACGTGCATTAAAAATAACGTGAAAATTCCTTTGTAAAAGATTAAAACAACAACAACAAAATAATATTTAAACTTCAGAAAATTTTAAAAATTCTCTAACTGTGGCAAATAAACGAGTGATGTTTTTCTAAATGGTTATTCGTTCAATCACGAGAAATAAATCTATTGAATTTATTACCAACTTAATTTTTTGCGAAATAGGTCTAGATCTAAATTAAAGCACAAGTGTAATAACAGCACGAACTCATGTAATTTTAAGATAATGTGTACATTCATATGCGTAAAAATTAAACAAGAGATGGAAAAAAAATTGTCATTCTGTACTCTGACAATTTGTTTTTATGTTTTCCTGATTGCTATTGACGGATTGCTATAGCTTACCCTGCCGTTAAACAACCTTTAAAACCTGTGAATGAAAATAAAGGAAATAGTTATGTGTCTTAAAAATTACATAACAATTACCTGTTTTATTATTTTTTTTCTATTTACCATAATCTCATTGCTTATAAAATAACGAAATGGTTAGATAAAAATACATGTGAAATAATTTGCAAATAATGAAATTCATAATTTCCAGTAAGTATACCAAAATTCGCAGATATAATCAAGATAATAATCGTAGTTAACAAGGAATTCTTTCATAAGAAATAGGAGCCATTTCAGTCTTTTCTAAAATCTCTTTTTATCATAAAACAAATTTTATGCAATTCGTATCGTCTTAATTAATGTTATTTTCATTCATTATGACGATATTTGAGAATACTGAAAGTTTTCCTGAAATAAAATATCGGAAAAACAACGCAGCAATATAGGAAATCAATCCAATAAAGCAAATGGAATGTAGATGTTCATATCGAAAAGTCTTTCAAACAATACCAGAAAGTTGGTTGTTATTGATCGTTTTTGCTTATGAATTCTATTTTTCTTCTTGAATCATTTCCATCCACTTTACATACCAAATTTTACATGATTAGATTATTTTTAATTAACACTTAAATTAAGTGAATATTGGCTAATTATTCGAAAATAAAACTTAGTTGAGGTTATCAGAAAGAATTTCCTTTAAACATAAAAGATTTAAAGAATTTCTTTTGTATAATCAAATATTTTACGATGCAATGTTAAATTTTACGCAACAACTATTTTTTAAAAGTTATTATATAATGCTGTATGATAATGGTATAATATTATATGGTATGAAGATATATGGAACATTTTTTACCATATCTTCATAATTTAATTTTTTTTTTTCATTGTGCTTAATGTTTACGTATAAACTTTTTGTCGCTGCCTGCATTAGAATACTCTTCGGCAGTACAAATCTAGATTTTTTTTTGCCTTTATTTGATCATATTCTTGTGTTAATGTGCTTAGCCTGTTTAATTTGATTCTATGTCATTGTGTGCTAATTGCTATTTTTTGCAAATTTTTTCGATGTTATGGAAACAAATTATTATTATTATTATTATCATTATCATTATTGCTAAAATGGTTATAATGATTTAGGAAGATGTCAATCTGTAAAAGTTATCTCAGTCAATGCCAGCTTTATTTTTGAATAGAAAAAAACACTTAAAATTATTTTTCGAATGTCAGGAAATTCATATGATATAATTTTAAGTTCAAAATTAAAAATGTTGCTTATTTCTCAAAGAAAAAGAAATGAGAGTGAGAGAAGAAAATGACATTTGTTTTATATAATAGCAAACGATAACACAACTGCACTTAGCATAACAATCAACTATTCGCGAACGCAACGACCTATAGGGGGCGTTGTTATTTGGGACGAATTCCGGCTACCAAAACAACACTAGTGGTTGCAGTGGAGATTTCTTCTGTGTAGCATGGTTCTTTATTGCGGCTTATTAAATTGTTAAAAAAAATTATGATATTCTTTCGTATGCAAGTGAAAACAAATTGGAATATCTTTTTTTAAAGAAGGAACATCCAAACCACATTGGAAAATGTTTGTAAAAATTCTTGTAATTAGAGTTAAAACCTAATGCCTTAGAAATCGTTCTACTAAATTTAATGATCTAGTGTGAAAGGTCTGTTTAAATTTTACATTCCATACTTTTCCTAATCATATTACTTGAAACATTAAAATCATGCAAAAAGTAAACGCAAGTACATAAAGTTACACTATTTAATTTTGAAAAATAAGTTTTTTAACAGTTTTTATCAAAAAATTTAAAGTTTCAATAAAAAATCATTATTTATAAACTAAAAAACGTGAAATAAAGAATGCTTACGATTAAGGAAAAAAATTATTCTAAAAATTCCTCATATTGAAGTAAAAAACTTTCATATTTTTTCTTTTTTCTAGTCTTAAGTTCTTAATCAGACGCAGAAAACCATTCAGTAGAGAACTATCATCTAATTAGAAAAAAAATATTTAAAAGTAAAACTTTTATTGTAAAAATCATAACACTTACTTGCTTTATAAAGCAGGAGAATTCCAAATGAAATATTCTTTGTTTGAAAATTTTATTTTCAAATAATATATACATAGACTATCCCTTCATTACTTTTAGATAACTTACCACACAACAAAATTTCATAATTGTAAGATCTCGATATAAATTTAAATATGTAGCATAAAAACAAAATAGCTGAATTCTAGTTGAAATTATTCTTTCAAAATTAAAAAGTACTTACCAGGAACTTATGAATAATGAACACAAATGATACTATTTCAAGTAAATTGGATGATTCTTTATTGTTGTTTTCCGAATTATATAGATTCAGAAATGTATACTATTCTAACAAGAAGATTATTCTATAACTATTACAATTTATTGGAATGAAGTTAGCAATGTTGACTTCACTTTAACTTGTAATGAATTGAAGCAAAAAAAGTATTTTACCAGTACACGCATCTGTAACAATATGCCATCCGGAAATCGGAAGTTATAGGTTGCAAGTTTGTTGATAATAGTAAGGTAAAAATTACTGAGAATTTGTTCTTCAAATGTTGGACGCGTTCTGCCTCAGAAAGATTTATCAATGTTCTGGGTCGTTTATTTTTTTTTTTTTTTTCAAGTTCTTCTGTCTTTTCCTTAGGTAAATTTTTCTTCTTATTTGTTGCTAAAAAAATGACGTCAACTCTGCCAATGTTTCTGATAGAACTGAATGAAAACTTAATAAATAAAAGCCTGAAAAGACACTACCCGTTGGAGGGCGTGTTCAAGCGTTGCGATCGTGAATACGTGGAATGAACATCTATCTGAAAAGAAAATATTATTTTACATAAAATTATTTTTGACCAGAAAAATACATAATTCGTGTCCTTTTTTTAAGAAATCAAATATTGTCTGCCATGCATGCTTGTATATTAAACAAATTTTATTATTATTTTTTAAATGACATTATCTGAAAGTTAAAATAAAGTGAATCATAAATTTCGTTAGACATTTAACATACTTGTATACTTGTACTTGTATATTTGTTCTTGATTTGAATAATGGATTGAGTGATAGAGCTGAATAAGAAATTTTGCAGGGGAAACCTGTTTCCGTGCTACCTCTAATAAGATTCAATATACTTGTAACTTCATCTCATTCAGCAATTAAAAAAAATAATGAATACTTTGTAATAAATACTTTGTTGGAAATAACCAGCTTTCATAACTATTTTTAGAATCCTTGTCAAAAATAGATTTATTTGATTCTACACAATAAGGATCACAGGTTCAATACTAATTAAAAGGAAAAAAAAATTTCAAACGCAGAGAAATCTTTATAGAGGTAAAGGTAAAACTAAAAACATCAAAATTAATTCATTTATCGGACGATACTAATAAGTGGTTACAGGGGTTACTGAAATAAAATATCTGTAATCAAACGGAATTTTTTATTTTTCAGGATATCATGAAATTTTTCCTGACATTCGGCAAACTCAGACATGCATTACATGCATTGAAAATATGCAAACAAATGCTTGCATTAAAAATAGCATGAAATGTCCTTTAAAAATAATTAAAACAACCAAAATAATTATATTAGTACTTCAGAAAATTATAAAAATAACCGAAGGATATTTTACTAAATGGTTATTCCTTCAATCATGAGAAATAAAATCTACACAGTTCATTACTGTTTATTTTATGCGAAATAGATCTGGCATTCAATTAAAGCGCAAGGCACAGTAAAAAAATTAACATAATTGTCAGTTAGGAAAAATTATTTCATATGTAAATCATTGTGAACTGAAACAAATATCAAATGTAAGTCATTGTGCAAATATTTAACGTAAGTAACAAAAAAAATTCAATTCAAAAGTATTGATACCGAATTAATTACCACAAAATATTTGTGCTAAACATTTGAATCATTGCCATGGGAAATAGTGATTGCTGTTTTTAGTTTCAATTGTTCAGGAAAAGTGAAACACATAAAAATTCTAGATATGATTTAAATATTAATGAAGCTAATAACACATCTGGAATTTATAAATAGCTAATTCCTCACGACTGTACCAAGAAAAAAACACAGTAAATTGAAAAATTATTTCCACACTCTTAGCTGTTAATAACCATTAATAATAATTTGTTTTACTTTTTTATATGATATTTCATTGAAACATAGAATAGGAAATTAATTTTGCTAACTTCATTTAATATATCTTTAAAAAATTATATTTTATCATATTGTTCTTTTTTAAACCACACATAAAGCAGAGGAGACTGTAGCATGTCAATTTTACAATTTTGACTGGCATTAAAAAATTTAATAAAACTTCAAGAGCGATGCGTGACTGGAAAATATTAACCGATTTTATAATATTTTACGTTAAATTTTTTTCTTTTAATATAATAAGGCATCTTTTCCACACTATAGCGTTTTGAATCTAAACAGCTTTAGTAATTTTTCCGTCCATCCTAATGATATGGAATAACCAGTATAAAGCTTCTTAATAGAGACTTTAAAGCCTCTATTAACAAGTATGTATAAATTACACATTATAAATAAACAAATTATTCTGCTTCCTTTTCTCTTAAAATATTTTATTTACTTATTTAGTTGTAATTTCAATGTTCAATCATTTTTATTTTTTGTTAAAATTTATTTTTATTCTAATCAATAAATTATGTTTTTATTTAGGGGAGGGATATTTATAGGGTGAAATGTTTTATTTATCCGATAACATTAATGCTGCACACAGTTGCTTTGAGACACAGCTATTAAATTATCTCTCGATTTTATACACAGATTTTTTAAACTGCCCTGATTTATTTTTTAAAAAGAATTTATAATTTACTTCGTAAGTTTTGAATTGAAATTATTTCACCCTTTGCAACAAAATTTAAACTTTGAAATTCACAAAAAAAAAAAAAAAAAAAAAAAAAAATGCTTTGACTTACAGTTATATGATATTTGGTTTAACCTCCAAATTTTTGTGATACTTCAAAGTTTCTCTTCATCCTCTTTTTTTTATATTTTGTTCGTATAAGTAAATTTTTCAATTTGTTTTTAAAATCAAGAGCTCTATGAGAAAAAGACGTAAACATCACCTTTTAGCATTTTTTAAAAGAATAATTGCTTTATATTTAAATGAAAAAATTCCTTCCCGTATAAAAAATAATGCTAACCAGGTTGAAGAAGAAAGAAAAAAAAAGAAGAAGAAAAAGAATTTCTGAAAATGCTATTTATAGGAACTTTATCACGTCAGTCTAAAACACGCAGAGAAGTATCAGTTTCAAAATTGGAAAAAATGGCCTCATTCTAAGAAAGAAATTCCGATTAAAGACATTAAATAAGCTTAAATTGTACTTTTTTAAAACAAATTTATCATTGAATCGCCATTCGCATTATCACCACAAAAACTTTTAGCCACCCAAATATTAAAACAGCGGTTACAGTTAAGTTATTGGAATAATGCTTCTAAACCTTTGAAATTGCTCTTTTCCATCTTGTGCGAGCAATTTGATCTAAAAAAAAAATATCGCAATAGATTCAAATTCTTGAATCATAATAATGAAAAAATAAAAAAAAAATTCAATAAGAGTTTTCTCAGGTGAATTTTTCTCACTTTTACCTGTGAAAACAGTTGTTTCTCTAAACAGCTAATACGTGGCGCTGAAAGCAATGATGTCAGAAGGTCAATACTCATGTTCACGATGTTTTGGCTTATGCAGGTTTTTGACAACATCAAATAAACAAAGCAAGGAATACATGCCAACGCTCTGGGAGATATGTCTTAAATTTCAGCGAAAGTAAGTGTTTCAATTATTATACATAACCTTTAAACAAAACCCTGAATTTGAATATTAGTGTGAATAATTCGTGATATTTTTGCGTTTTTCTTTGTGGAGGTCGTCACAGATGGTTCTCAGCTGTTTTCATTCATCCAAGTTGGCACATCCGCAATGTCAGGAATTTTATTACCTTACTTAGCCTTGATATTAGAAAGTTCTGAGATTTATCGATTTTTAATATAACTCTAGTGGTTCAATCCTAGTGATCGATTTCTTTTATATTATTTCTTTCAATTTATCTTTTATGTACTGGTAATATTATGACCTATTTATACTTCGAAACGCTCTGATAACTTTGAGTTAAATTGTATACTGACAAATGACAGTAGAAAGTTTTCGGAGTAAGTTTATTGTATATTTATGTACTTTTTTTTTAAAATTTTAAACTCATTGTCGTGGCATTTTTGTTTCTATGAATATTTTGTTTTTATTTCTTTTGTTGTATATTTATGTTCACAATAATTTTCACTTTCAAATATTGTGTTTTATTTAATTTGTTATTTTTGAGGAACTTCACATAAGTTTTCATCGAATTATCTTTCAGAATTCATCATTTAATTTATGAATTATATATATATATATATATTTAAACATTAAAAAAATATATAAAATATTGTAGCTGTTTTTTATTTAGTTGTTCTTTTGTTATGTTAAAAGCTGTCAAACAGGAAATGATATTGTATTATGCACAATTATACAGAAAATCGTTGATTTAATTTTATGTAATTAAACATGATTTAAACTTATGGTGTGATGTAAACCATAATAGCTGTATAATATAGGTAATTTTACTAATTTTATGGTTAGTTTAAAATTTTAAACTAGGAAACCATAGTTATTTAATTGTAAGTAAACATTAATAGTTGCCAAAAATTAAATTGTCAGCTGATTAGTCTCAAAGTTTGTTTTAATCATAAGTAGGTATTTTTAACAGCTAAATATCATTGACATTGTGTAATATCAGTGTTTTCACTACAGCGCGAGAACGCGAGAATCTCGCATATTTTTTTATATTCTCGCATTAAAAAATGATTACCGCGAGAAATTCGCGCATTCCATAAAAAAATTTCAAAATTCGCGAATTTCTCGCATTTTGAAAAAAATTTCTCTTTTGCGCCATTTAGAATAAAATCCGTTTCACTTTTCTTCCTGGATCTTTTATTATTTTCAACCTCTGCCCCATTATCTAGCTTCCCTATTTACCAGTATTGATCAGAACCTTTAAGAACAACAGAACACCATCCTTCCGAACCACGGTACCTCTTTCAGAACGCATTTCTTTGCAACCACGTGTTTACCATAGGTAAGGTTTCTTCATGTAAGACGTTAAAAGTTTTTGCTCGTTAATGTAATATGGACAAATACCTTGTAAAGCCAATATCTTCTACTCCGAAACGGACAAATGAAAATGAAACAAATGTGGGTAGAAGCGATCCAAACGAAACAAATACTCATTTGAGCAACCTAATGAGAATAGCTGATGAAAAAGTAGCTGTAGAACATTTTCCATATGATGATGCAGCAAAAATATTCAATGCTTTAAAAATTAGAAGATGTTAAAAATGCATCATAATTAAAGAAATTATTTTTTTTTTAAGTCTCTTCGCGTTTTTTTTTTTTTTTTTAAATTTTTGAAATCTCACTTAACTTTTTGAAATCTCACCCTGTTTTTGAGAAAGGGTGAGAAATTCTCACCCATTTTTTTTCTGAGATGAAAACACTGAATATGTAAAAGTTGTTTCCATTAACCCAAATATAAACTTTTTAAAACCTTCTACCAAAAATCTAAAGTTCAGATAATTTTGAATTCTTTATTTTTGGTTTATTATGGTATCTATTAAAGTTAATTGTTATTATTGGTAATTAATGTGTAATAAATATTTGTGTTCAAATAGACTAGAAAAATCCAATTCTGGAAATCTAAATTTTTTAATGATTAGAAGAAAAAAATTATTATTACTCCCCCCTATCTAGTACATTGATATTTTCTTTATAATTTTAAAAATTTAAAATTATTGCCAACTAGGGATGTAACTACAGTATATGTATCAGGCCAGTTGACTGGAGCTGGATATTATGTTAAATGTATTCTAATAATCCATGCCAATTAATAATTTATGTAATTTGGATTAAATTAAATGATATTTATTGAATAACTCATATTTATGCTAGAAAATGCAATTTTATATTAAAATTTCTTTTCCTTCAAAGAATTCTATATTTATGATCTTAGCAGAATAAAAAAATTACCTTGAACAGTCCTACTACGGCTCTATTAAATCAGCCACTGTTGTAAACATTCTCAAGATGTTATTTTAAAAATTTTATGATTTCAAAAATAATCTTTTGATACGTATGGTTTACAATTACTATGTACTATAAATTCTATACCTATGCACAAGTATATCTATTGTAAAATACCTACTATTGCTTCTATTCATTAAGATTTTTAAACTCAAATAAAATCAAAAATCTTATCAAACACAAAAAGTAAAAGTTTAAAAAAATTTTTATTTTATTTTAAGTTAAAACTTTATTATAAGTTTTAGTTAAGCGTTGTTGATAGCTATGTTATCACACAAATATTGCAATGAAGTATTGGTCTACAGGAAAAATTTTTAGCAATATGAATGTAAAAAATTACTGAGATTGATTTCAAATATCAAATTTATTCCTATAACTATGTATTTTTGCATATTTTTTTCAAAACTTGCAACTGTGATTCTTAAAAATTAGATTTCATATGGGTATAATAATAATTATATTCTAATTATCTGTGTCAATTAATAATCTATGTAGTTATGATTATATTTACTGAATAGCATTATGTTTTGTGATTGAAAATATACTTGAAATTAAAAGTTTATTTAAAAGAAAGATAGAAATATGAACAAAAGGGAATATTAATTTTATCCTTTACTATTAAACATTAATACTATAAAAATATACTGTCGGTGTATACAGGATATCAGTACAAAGTAAGACCTAGTGCATCTCTCTAGATAACTGTTCGATATATTTATAATAGTTTAATATTATGATTTGAGATATTGTTTTCTATTAAGTTACAAAAAAGAAGTTTTTGAAAATAATTTTTTATAAGAATATTTAATATCATTTTACTATTTTATAACTTTGATTGATATAAATTTAGCTTATTATTCTTAGATATTCCCGTCCCGCATTGGACTGATCGTTAAGACACCGTTCCCAGCAGATCACCGAAGTCAAGCATCACTGGCTGTGATCAGTGTGCGGTATCGGTCCTTGTTAAACTGTTCTACCGTAAAGTGCTCGACTTCGCGTGTAGGTCGTCGGGCTACCGAAGCGGGGGTGCCATCCCCTTTGCAGGGGATCAAAATTGTGATGGCATGTCTTCGGATCATCCTCAGGGATGTTTCCCAGACCGTCGCCAATAGCCCATTGTGTGGCTCTAGTGCGACGTAAATGAACAACAACAACAACTTAGATATTTCCAATTTTACTAATATGTCCTAGTTATATAATTACTGTGGAATACCGATCTTGTGTTTTCTGTCGAACTAGCATTATAGAACACGCAAATCGGGCTAACGTATTATAGGGGTAAGCAAATATTTTAAAAATTGGCACTTACAAAATGAACTGTTAGAAAAAGTTTCTGATCTTTAAATTTTTATATAATTCCAACAACATCCTGCTAAATATTAACAATCGTTTGCGAATTTGCTATTTTTTTTCTTTACCTTTGCAAATATTGTTTTAGAGTTTTTATGTTGTGAAACTCTTGATCAATAATCAGAGGCTGAAGATCTTCCAGAATAGCTAAGAAACAAGTCTCTATCTCTTTCATTTTTTTTTAAAAATAATAATAAATTAATAAATAAGAACCAGGGTTGGCAAGATTTTGCCACAGGTGGAAAAAACCATGGTAAATACCGGTAAAAACCGTCCTGGCAAAAACAGGTTTTTGCCAAGCTAATTGGCAAAAAGTGGCAAAAACCTATATTTTCCAAGATGAGAGGACAAAAACACATTTTTGATACAAAATTATTCCTAAAATTGAAATATATACTATAAATATAAATAATTACAAAAAAATTAACAAAATTATTATTCCATAATTAAATGATAATGTAATAATATATCATTTTAGTAGTTTAAAACATTATTGATTGGAAAATTTGTGATTATTCTTTTTTTTTCCAGTGAAATGAACTTATTTTAAATTAATATAACTATAATTTAAAACATAAAATATCTATCAATATGTGTAGTTAATTATTGTACAAATAATCATTTTTTATAATAAATAATAATATTATGCAAATAATAATATTTATTTATTTGTAAAAAAACATTTATTTTAGGATTCTAAAATGAAAAGAGATCACAAACTTTCAATCTTTTAAAAATTATTTCCATTATATTAATTATTAATATGTTAATGTATTAGTATTAAAATTATTATTCCTTATGATTGATTTAAATTTGTTTCAAGTATTTTGTAATAATATTTAATCAGTAATTTAGATAATTTGGTTTTTGCCGGTTTTTACCAGTTTTTGCCGGTTTTTACCAGGTTTTTGCCACTGTCCTGGCAAAAACCCCTTTTTGCCGGCAAAAACTCCAACCCTGATAAGAACAAAGGAACTTGGAAAAAGTTTGTGTGAGCATTATTAACAAAAAGTGATTTTGACCTATTAGAAAATGTATATTACAAGATTTTTTTACGAATGGCAATATAAAATCCAGGATATTATAACATTATCTGTATGAACAATTTCTCCCGGCTGACAGAAAATTATGTAGGAAGCGAAATAATTTGCAAAACAAACAACGTAAATCTGGGATTTCACTGTATAAGAATTATTTATGTTATAGTGTGCCTTTATGTAAATGTTGGAATAGATTTGGCATGTATTTTGCTGTAAAGTAAACCATCTTCCTAAAGGAAAAGATTTTTTTTAAATGAATAAAGTGTAATGTTATGCCTTAAATATAATTTATTTTTTGTTAAGATAAAAAAAAATTAAATCAATGAAAGTAATAGGTTAAACTAAAAGAAAGAAAAGTCATAAACCAAGTTCGCCAATATGTGAGAATTACACCAATTTCTAGTTTACGTATAGGTCACCAGCTATGTATAATGTACACACATATCAAATATGAAAGTATTACTATCATTATCTAATCATATGTGCAATCTATATCAACACGCAAAATAATGTGATCATTTCTTATAACTAAATTATCTTTTACGATAATATCAAAAATAGTATACAATGATAATTATTTAATTTTATTGCGAGTATTGATGAAATATCAACACATCATAATACTAAAATAAGAAACTTGTGGGTTATGGCGATTAATGTTGATGTTGGTGAAAACTTGTAAACAACAGACAGTCTTTATAACTTATTCGAAGTTTGCCAATGAATCCAAACTTCTTCATTTTATGTATTTGCAGATTTAAAATTATTATTCATGTGATTTAAATAATGTTTCATTTACAGGATCTGAATGAGCTAAAAAAATGGCCAGTTGATTACTACTTCAAGTTATCATGTGGATATCTTTTATGAATGATGTTTTTCATTCAGGGAGTAGAATTGTAAGTTTTATATTATAGTAGTATTTATAATTGTATGTTGCTTTACAGTACGTCACGATAAGTATTTTTAATTAGCATAAATGCATATTGTCTGATTGTAATAAGCCTTAAAACATTGAACAGATTACCAAATATTGTAAACTATTCCAATTAGGGATGTAACGAATGTTCGACTACTATTCGGCCCTTCTGCCGAATATTCGGCCAACCGTATTATTAACAGTATTATTTGGAAAACTATTTTTAGGCAGTTTTTTTTTGGGGTGGGGGGAATTTTTAATTGATATAATAAAAAATAAACTAAAATTGTATTTTTTACTATACATTATTAGAAATTTAGTTTTTACACATATTTGTTAAGTTCTAAAACTTGTTAATTTATGTTCTGGTAGACGCATGTAAATGCGAAAATTAAAGAATAGAAACTAGATTACTTTATGCTAAACTAAACCATAAGTTTCGTTAGGCTGATTTTTTTCTTTATTTTAATTGTATTCAGGCAAGTCAATTTAATCGTTTTTTCAATACTTTGTTTTAAAAAAATGAAAATTTTTGCTTGTTTTTCTGTTTTAACTAAAGCGAAGCATGTTAACCGATCATTTCTAATATATAATTCACTTTTTTCTTATGCAATAATGTCGATAACTAGAAAGAGACATAGAAAACAGATTCTCTACGTTTAAGTTATATTTCATAACTAAGAATTTTTTTCTGTTTCTCTTTTGATTTTTTTTTCTATTGAATTTTCTTTTTATTATCATTTATATTATGAGAGCATTGTTTGAAGATCGTTTCTAATGAAAAAAAAAAATTTTATTGTTGTCACGTTTTTCTAAAAATACAGCAATGTGATAAAGTTAAATTAATATTTTTAGTGTTAAAACTCTTGTTTAAGAATTAAGAATGATTTTTGTTTCAGTTTCTATCTAGCTCTTTCTTTTTCAAAAAAACACTTATGTTTTTATTGAAGTTTTTATTATAATGCAGGAATTAAGAGGGTTTCTTTTAGGCTTTAATTTACACTTTTTCTTGAAAATACAGTAATTGGAAGACTGAAGTGTTTAGCTTTAAAATTAGACTAATATCTATTAATATCATCTCTTTCATGGATAATTTGTTCCTGAAAAGTTTTATTTTTAGCATTAAAGTTTTGTTTTAAGAATTACGAGGGTATTTTATTTTTTTTAAACTTTGCAACTTTTTTTTTTTTTTTTTTTTATAGCTGTTAGTCGGTTTTTTATCTTAAATATTTCTAATTATCCTTAATATTTCTAATTATCCTAAATATTTCTAATTATCCTAAATATTTCTAATTATCTTAAATATTTCAAATTATCTTAATATTTAATTATCTATATTATCTTAAATATTTCCCTTTACCTTATACCATTAATACACCTAAGTTTTGATTATTTTTCAATTATGACTGAGCTTATTTCTTTATAAAAAAATATTTATGAATGATCAGGGGTTTGTCCAGACCGAATTTACTACCGTTTAGCGGTACCTTCACAAATTCAACTTTAGTAAAAACGGTAGTTTCACAAATTTACTTTTAGAAAAAACGGTAGTTTCACAAAATACTTTTTCTTAAAATTTTATTTTTGTATTCCTTAAGACATGGTAAATCCATATTCTTGCCATATTTTTGTGTTGGATTTTTAAATATAATTTTTAATTTTTCACAAATTATATCTAAATTTTCACAAAATAGGTACCTCTCAGAAAAACCTAGACAGACCCCTGATGATACTTTTTTAAGAACTTAAAAAACAATGTTGACGATTTTTATGGCCGAAAATTTGATATTCAGTCAAATCACTATTCGTTACATTTGTAATTCCATTTAGCCTGGCTTTTTGCAAAATGCTGATGACATTTTCAAAGCACTATGTTTGTTTACGACAAGTAAACTTTTATTTAATTAATTTTAAATTATGCTTCAAAACTTGTTTCTGGGGAAAATTTTATTTATCTATCTTAAATTTGAAAAATGCAGTTCAGGACAGGGTTGGCAAGATTTTGCCACAGGTGGAAAAAACCATGGTAAATACCGGTAAAAACCGTCCTGGCAAAAACAGGTTTTTGCCAAGCTAATTGGCAAAAAGTGGCAAAAACCTATATTTTCCAAGATGAGAGGACAAAAACACATTTTTGATACAAAATTATTCCTAAAATTGAAATATATACTATAAATATAAATAATTACAAAAAAATTAACAAAATTATTATTCCATAATTAAATGATAATGTAATAATATATCATTTTAGTAGTTTAAAACATTATTGATTGGAAAATTTGTGATTATTCTTTTTTTTTCCAGTGAAATGAACTTATTTTAAATTAATATAACTATAATTTAAAACATAAAATATCTATCAATATGTGTAGTTAATTATTGTACAAATAATCATTTTTTATAATAAATAATAATATTATGCAAATAATAATATTTATTTATTTGTAAAAAAACATTTATTTTAGGATTCTAAAATGAAAAGAGATCACAAACTTTCAATCTTTTAAAAATTATTTCCATTATATTAATTATTAATATGTTAATGTATTAGTATTAAAATTATTATTCCTTATGATTGATTTAAATTTGTTTCAAGTATTTTGTAATAATATTTAATCAGTAATTTAGATAATTTGGTTTTTGCCGGTTTTTACCAGTTTTTGCCGGTTTTTACCAGGTTTTTGCCACTGTCCTGGCAAAAACCCCTTTTTGCCGGCAAAAACTCCAACCCTGGTTCAGGAGTACCTTGCTCAAAACCTGAATGAAAATAATTCTATTAGCTAAGCAAAAGGTAAATGGAAATATTTTGATAGATCATACAAAAAGGGTGATTTTATTAAAATGTAAAATTATGCACTTGACTTTAAATGATTACACAAAATAAACTTATCATTCAATTGGAAAAAGATTTTGTTGAATTAGCATATGCTCATCTAAAAAATACCTAAGTATTTTGATTGCATTAAAATTTAATTTGAAATGTCAAGTATATGAAGACAATTTAAAGTCAAAGGAATACCAGATTAATTACCAATAATGAAAAGAGCATTGGAAAACATTTGAATCATTGCCTAGTGAGATGGTAATTGCTATTTTTGGTTTCAATTAATTAGGAAAAGTAATACACTTAAAAATTCTACATATTATTCAAATGTCAATGAAACAAATGATACATCTGAAATTTATAAATGACAAATTTCTTTGAGGGAACACTGTAGATAGAAGAAACAATTTCCATACTTATAGTTGTCAATAGCAGCAATAAATTCTAATTGAAGGGGAAAAAAATCATTTAAATTCTTGGGGAAAATTTATGATTTTATATTTCGTTGGAACATAAAATCAAAATTGAATTTCCCTATCTTCATTTAATAAATTACATTAAAAAGTGATTTTATTTTTATAACATTTTATACATTGTAAACCTCTATTCGTAAAGGTATACAGTGGTTAAAATTAAATTTAAAGTTGTTTCTACATGGGAGTGACATATGTTGGATATGGTTAGATTTTTCCCATACATCATGCACATGGCAAGCTAATTACATCTTTAAAAATTAATTGCAATATTGCATTGGCTTATAACATTACAAAAACTACTGCAAAATATTTGTAAAAATTTGCATTTTAGGAGAATAAATACAATGATTTAAACTTTTTTTTTTCAAGTTGGTTAAGCTGAGCCCGGGATAGCCTGGTCGGTAGGGCGCTGAGCCCATGTCCAAGAGTTCGTGGGTTCGATCCCCACCGGCCGAAAACTCCCAGTGTGGTAAATGGTGACTGATGCACGTTAAATCTGTCGAGTGGCAAAGTCCTCCATGTTCCCATAACAAATAAATACCTCTGGGGGTACTGATCCAGGAGTTTCCTTGTCTTCTGGATTGGTTCAAAATTACAAGGCTACGGAGTTGAACATTAGTAGTCGTAAGCCCAAAAATTGGGTCAACGACAGATATAAAATAAAATTGGCTAAGCTGGTGAGAATAAATACAATGATTTAACTCTTTTTTTCAATTGGCTTTAGAAATTGGACATAAAATAGAAAAATAAAATTGACTTAAGCTAATCTATTTAATTTAAAATATGTACATAATTTTAACTCTGTTCCGCATGTGAACCTGATGCTTGCTTTAATAGTTATAAATAATTTATTTTTAGATTTTCAAGAAAGACATCAATCTACTTAATAATAAAGGAATTGTGTGAATTTCGTAAAAATGACATAAAATTTCTATATTTTAAACAATAAAACATACATTAAAACACATTTATTAAAGTAAATACGCATTAAAAAAAATTCTAAATGAACTTTAATGAACTACAAAAGAACAATATTAGAAAAAATCCATATGAAAGTATGACCAAACATCTAAAATTGTTCTTAAATGTTAACAAAAAAAGGTTTTATAATGAAAACAATCTGTAAATGTAAATAAGAATCTGGGATATAACATCAAATTTGTAGTATTCAATAAAGATTAAATCTGATTGTCTTACTTAAAATAAATTTTATCACATTTTAATCTTTTAACTGTTATACTTGAAATATCTGTTAAGGTATTTAGATGTTTGAGTTAAATTCCAAGATTAGATGCCTTGAGGAAAAGAGTGAAATAATGTAATCAGTAAAAGGGGCAAAAAACAGTAGAGTTATCGTGAAAGTCTAAATCCTTATTTCCAACAAAACATTCTTAATTTTTCTTAGATAAAAGAAAAGTTCTTAAAAACTTCACTAATAAATTTGTTTGAAAGTAACGTTGTATTCCTCATATAATATTTTGCTTTTACCAAATATTTAGAAAATGTAGAATTTAATTAAATTAATAAAACTAATAATAGTTCTAGTGTTCTCAGTCATGGATGGGATACCTTTAGTCATTGAACCCTTCACCCTTTCTCTGTACACTACTAGACATGTGTACAGAAATTTACTTTCTGGGCCTACATGTGTACAGAAATTTACCTTCTAAATTAACCAAGTAAAACTGTTATACTTCATTTAAAGTAAATAATCAAGTCTCTCCTCAAACTGAGTTCAGGTTTAACTGTGAAATGATTTGTTAGATAATTAAATATTTATTAATTAATTTATTTCTGTCTTATTACAGGTGCAGATTACAGGAGTAACTATGACTACTTGACATTTGAATTAGCTGTCTTTGACAGTAAAACTCCTAATAAAATCTCCTAGTTTTTGTTTTTTTTACTAAATTAATTTATTGCGAGAGAAGTATACTTGAAAGAAATGACTTCCAGTTGCCTTGATTTGAGTATACCATCATCCACTTGTAAGGATGATTTTGCATCTCAGTGGAGGTGTCACAGGCGGACAAAAAGTGCTGGAAGCAATGCCTCACGAGATTTATCTCTGTATACGTCTATGGGATTATATGCTCACCATGGAGTGTTTGCCCCACAAGAACCCAGCACAACAGAAAAGAATTTAGAAGTTTCTTTCAACTGCAAATATGACCTCATTAAGATAGTTGAAAAAACTGATAGAGCTGCATTACATGCTCGTGATCAGCAAGGTTGGTAATATTGTTTTTGTTACTTTTTTGTTTTAAATAACACCATTTGTACCCTAATTTTGTGTTTAAATGCAGGATGACCGTCAGGAAAGAGATGTTTTTGAAATTTTTAGTATTATGGTGTGTTGAGCTTCGTATATTTGTATGCGAATCTAAACTGTATCCAATGCTAGTTTAAAGATGAAATATTATCAGATGCTTAATACTGAAAGTAGTTTCTGTAGAAGTAGTTCATTTTATGTAATATCTTGGTATTTACGTACTATTGAAAACATATTGGCGACATAGCATAACAGCCGCCGCAAAAAAAATACCATCGGAGCTGTCCTCTAATAAATATTAATACATTTGTAAATATTAATAATAATATAATAAGTGCATGACTGAAAAATTAAGGAAAATTATAAGTTAAGCAAAGTAATAAAACAATTGTTACCTGGATACCTGTTGCATTTATTTGATGCAATCTCAGTCATATTTTGGCAGAAAATGTACAGATGTAGATTGTAAAATAGAATAAAAACAATATTTTTCTTAAACCTGTTGCAAAACAAATTCCAATAAATATGATTTGAGATGATGTCGCAATAATCCACATTGTCTTTTATTCAGTCGTTTGAAGGATCCCCATATTATTTTGATCTTTTGGATGTGATCACCTGTTCGGGGCCAACGAAGTTGTACTTATGATTGACTTTCACATGATAAATTCCAGTAACTTCTAATTCTCCCCAACTGTCAGAGTAAATTTTGCTTCCTTCTTGAATGTTTTCAACAATTTTTTCGAAAAAAGTAGTGACAGTTCTATTAGATACAGTTATCAAAAATGTTCTTTGATCTCTCTACGCATGCCACTGAAAACCCACTGTTTTGGCAATACTCAACCCATATTATTTTTCCTTTTGGTGAACAAACTTTTATCTACTCTGACTATGCAACCTGGTCTTCTTATGGACCTAGTCCTAGTATTTTCGTTATCTCTCTTCTTTTTTTTTTCCATGTCAAGAACACAAATCTCACTAGTCGATGACTGCTTTGTCAGCCAAATTAAGTTGCTCGTTACAAAATTTTATGGCTGTTAGCTCTTAACACCAGCAATTAGTGAACGTCTGCTATTAAAGACTGGATGTGGTTTCCCTCAAACCAATTTCCAGTTCTTATTCCGACATGTTGATTGCAACATTGTGCATCTCAAAAAAACCTGTTTTCCAAAATAGAGCTTTACTGGGTGACAACTGCTACATTGACTGTCTGGTAAAATGTTGTATTTTTGCACAAAGGCCATGGCATTTCTTTCACTAATCAGTAAATACCATATTCTCAATTCTATGTTTGCACTTGCCATTGCAACGCACATTTATAATGAGCACAAAAAGGTCGGAAAGTGTTTCGAAAGAAGAAGCTCTTGGTTGCTACTTTGGCTCCTTTCAGGTTACCAGTTTATCCCGTTATCCTTCAAAGTTGACATGGATACGATAGTATGTAAATACCATTATCTTTTTGGGTAAATACCAATATCTTTTTATATATACTAATTTATAAATCTAAAAATCTCTTTCTAGTCATTTATTCTGAAATGTTGGTAAACTACATTTTTGGACTAGGAATGTTTTTCCAGATTTATCTAAACTTTAATTTTCTATTAACTTTTAAAATTTACATTTAAAAAAAATCTCTTCTGCTAATTATTTTTTATAAATTTATTTTATCGTAAGCAATATACCTAACATTTCTTAGTTTTAATTTTATATGGTTCTTTATTACATTAAGTTAAGTGTTAATACTTAATGTAATAAAGAACTTGTTACTGAAGAATGGAGATATTATCAGTTAGAGGTTGCAGCACTTATCAAAATAAATTATAGTGCATTTATTGTATATTGGTGTTCAAGTAAAGGTGGTCAAATCAAGATTTTATCAAAAATTCTTTATGCTTGAGTTTAAAAATCACTGCTTCAATAAGTGATTGAATGAGTGATTGACTGCTTCAATGAGTGATTTTCTTTTCCTGTTAGTCATTTTTTTGGATTTGATGACTTTTGCTTGAACCCAGACAATATATGGTTTAAAAAATGTACACACATTCAAATCAGATGACAGGTGCTTGGATGCAAAAAGATTACTTTCTGTGCAAAGAAACAATGCAATATCGCATTTTATTGAAAGCTCACTTTTAGTTTGTACATAAACAGTTTGTTGTGTATAATAACAAATGATTAAACCAGTATATTTGTTTTAAGCAAGTTTTTTATATTTCAATATCATGTCGATATTTTATGCTAGAAGCATAATTTCATTTATCAGTCTGGAATTAATTAATAAGATTATTTTGAATCTTGGTTTTAAAATCATGTTTGGCACTTTTTGTTTTTCCAGATGATTATGACTTGCTAGAATGTGGTATTCTCTCTTGCCGTCCACGGTTTTTGCAAAAATTTGCCAGTATCCGTATATTTGTCTTCCTTTCTTGTGTTTTAGTAACAGTACAACAAGCTTTGTCTTCTGGTTATTTTAACAGGTAAGATGAGCTTTTTCTGCAATGTTTGTACATGTTATTAATTTTATATTTAGAGTGTTTATTTTTAATTATAAGTCATTTTCTTTGTGTATTAGTTTATTTAATAACAGTTCACACTACAGAGGCAATAGCTGCGGTTTACAGTCCGTGGGGACAAACTCATTATTTGCCTCCCTGGAAGTACATGTTATACGCATTTATGTAGATAATGTAATATCAGATGTAAATAGACTTTTCGGGTCGATTTTTAGTTTTTGATTATGTGCAAACTAAATTTATTAATTAAAATATATATTGAATAAGATTTCACATCTTTAAATAGTGTTTTTTGAATCAAAATAGCTCAACAACAAAAAAACATTCATGCAATTCAGCTTAAAATTGAGCAGTATGTGTTACTAATGTAGTTTCTATTACACTTAGATGCTTTTTTTATCATATTTATTGTTTTTGATTTAATGATAAGAGTTTTTTCTAAAGACATTCTTCTTTTAATGAGTTTGAAATTTCCTAAAAATAATTTCAACAAAAATAATAAATCAGCATACAATGAAAGCGACAATAATAACATACCCCATTGCCTATGTGTATTTAAAAGTTAAATTATCATATTGTGATCATGAAAAAGGATATGAAAGTTTGCTAATAAGCTAATTTTCTAAATCTTTTGCCTAAAGACAATATTTTTTATGCATTAAAATATCATTTGGTAAAGTGTATTGAAACAAATAGAGCATATTTCGAAAAGTACTATATTTTATCTTACTAGTTTTGTAAAAATGATAGTTTTTTGTTGTTTAAACCAACTCCTTCAAAATTTGTGAAGGCAGAGAAAACTCTTTAAACTAAAATCAGTGACATCTGCATGGTTTGCCACAATTAAGAATATTTGTTTTTCAACCAAATTTTTTTAGCACATGGAGAAACATTACTGGTGATAAATTTATATTTCTTAAATTACGTAGGTTAAAACAAAAAGTTTAGCTTCTGTTTAATCTCTTTTCTTTTTTTTAAAAAAATATATATATTTGAAAAAAATTTAATAATGATGTTTGTATCTTCTGTTATACTTTAATATGCAAAACACTTCATTTTAAAATAGGAAATTTCATAATGCAGTGGCTCTTATCCTTAATGTGGTATTATTGAATTTTTTTTTTTTTTTAAGTTTATTTTTTGTAGTTTTAATTTTTAGTACCCAAGATAAATTTTTTTATTTAATGGTATAATAAATTTTTGTTCCTTCTCTAGTGTAATCACAACAATGGAGAAAAGGTTTGATATTCCCAGTCGTGTTTCTGGGGCCATTGCAAGTACATTCGAAATTGGTAATTTATTTACCATTATATTCGTCAGTTATCTTGGCAGTCATAGACATATACCTGTTTGGATTGGTAAAGGTTAGTATTTTTTGTGGTTATTAAAATTTAATATATTTTAATATTTATATTTAAATTTTTTAAACGTTTATGTTAAAATTTACATTGTAAAAGCATTACATTCATTGTTTCTGACAACAATAAAGCCATGGAAAGATGCATGGTCCTTGATCAATCTAGTTTGTTGAACATACATTTATTGTTTCTATTGCTGATAACAATAAAGCTGTAAGAAAATGCATGATCCTTATTCTATCAGGTTAATTTAACCATTCTACTGTAATTGCTTCTGTAGCAATCGTTATTTTTCTTAAAATAATGCTTTGTTTTAAAATGTGTTAATACAATAAAAAAAAATTTAGGAAATCTTTTATATTTGTTAGTTTATAATAATTTGTGATCTATTTTGTGTATTTAAATGTCCTATTAATAATGACATATGTATTAAAAAAAATTATATGAATTATTAGGGAAATAACCTATCAATAATTTAAGCAATAAATAAATTAACAATATTAAATAGTTTCTTTCACATTAATCTTAAACACAAGTAAGGCACAATAATGCTATAAGTTTATTTTGATTTTCCTCAATCATTTTTACACATTTTTTCCATATCACATTAAATTGAAAGGCTTCATTTCAATACATTTTAAAACTCTCTTTCGCTGTTTTCTTGAATTTATCTAGAGTTGCCATCATAATGAATATATTTTTTCTCTTTTTAAAAGGTATCATTGTTATGGGCATTGGATCTCTTGTATTTTGTGTCCCATACTTCCTGGAGCAACATTTGTCGACTGTCCAGATTGGAAATTTTACTCATCCCATGGATGAAAATACTTGCCAATTACCAACCGCCACCGTCCAGTCATCACAGACAGCGCATTCGGGGTAAACTAATTTACTAACGTTATCAAAATCATCAAACATTTTTTGGTTATGTTCCAGTTAACTTTTTTTAAATTTCTGTTGAATTGTTCGTTTTATATTTTTAACTTATTAAAAAATAGTTGTATTAAATACATCCCAAAAGAAACTTTAGTTCAAAATTTAGGAAATTTCGTGCTGTGAAAGGCATTTTAAATTTGTATAACAAATTTATTTACTCTATGAAAAGCTTTAGAAAATCTGATTTATATTTCTTTTTTAGCCACTTCATAAATCCTCCTTCACATGACATCGACCCAACAGCTTGCAATGAAGGACGATCTTCCAATACTCTTTATATTTTAATTTTTATGGTTGCCCAAATATTGATTGGTAGTGGTGGGACTCCAATCTTCACTCTAGGAACAACTTACATCGATGATCACGTTAAGAAAGAAAGCTCCTCCATGTACATTGGTAATTACGTTTCTAGATAATTTTACTTATCCATTATAAGGAATATTTCTTTTGTTGTTGACCTAAAAAATTTTACTTACCGTTGTAAGTGTATAAGTTTTAATTTATTTGTTTGTGTATTTGTTTGTGTATTTATTTGTGTTGTAAGTGTATTTGTTTGTTGGTAATCTAAAATTTTGTGAATTATTATAAGTTTTTTACAATTTTAATTAAAAGCCCGTTGATCAAAATTTAAATCTATGTTTAATACAGACTCTATAACGACCCCTGTGGTAAAAGCAAAAATGGTCTTTATAATATGAGGTGGTTGCCGTATTGTGGCTACATAAAATTAGTGAAAACATATACTTATATTTTAAAAATACTGGATTTATTTTGGCAAAAAACATGCTACATTTTAAATAGAACTGAAACTAACTAATGCAGTTTTTTTCTATGTTAGTTAAGTACAAGTGTTATTTAGTATAGTTCAATAAAGGTTAAAAATAAATTTAAGTTTTTTAAATGGCGTCTTTTAATATTGCACATAAACTTTAGCCCATGTTCAGTGTTTTTTCTAGATTTTTTTTGTTTGATGGAAACATTTTCATGAAATTAGAACACTTTGTTCTTCTTCCTTTAGAATTACATATTGATTTTTAATTATTGTAAAAAAGCGCTTTTCAGGATCTTGAATATTTTATCAATTTGTAATTATGATGTATTCTTTTATCCACTTTCTTAAAATTCTAATTTTTTGCTCTAAACATATGGCATTACACTAATTAAGAGCAGCCACTTAATGAGTGTAATGCCATATCTGAGAACAAAGCAGAAGAGAACCAGAGAAACTAATCCAGAGAACTAAGCAGAAATAAAGTCAAGAAGAATGTTTTAACACCAAATTAAACCACCTCTTTCAACATTTCACAAAATGAATGAATGCATTTTTTTAACAAGAAAACTATGAGCCCTTTGAAAAAAAATTATGAGAGGTAATGATTTTAATAGGAAACTCCAATTTCTAAAGGGCAGTGCAATGTACACTTTTTTTTTACTATAAATTGCACCCTGGACCTCCTAGGTTAAGAATAGGTGGTCCTGTACCTTTCTTCATTTGTTGAAAATTCAAGATGTTTCAAGTTAACTGAGCGGTAACATAAGAAAAATTGAGATTTGAATAGTTTTCTAAAGACTGTTGTTATCAATTGACTTGTTGTTGGTGAAAAAATGTTACGCATAATAGCACAAAAATGTTGAACACCTGTTTCAGAGTGATTTTCTGGGAGTTAAAAATGAAGTAAAATTTCAGTCATTACAATGTTGTAATGAACATTTCATTTTATACATTCTAATGGATATTTTAGTAGCATTGCATCTATGAAACAGCAAGCAGGACTTCATGTAGTGGTCGTTATAATCAGTCATCATAGTAAAGAATGTAGAATGTATATTCTATTTTAACCTCTAAGAATTTTGCCCCTTGGTAAAATTGTACAGAAATTTTCTGCTATATTCTATTTTTCCATTCTATAACATGGAGAAATCCAGCTGGTTTTTTGATGCAGGATGCTTTTCCAAACTTTCTAATACAGAAAAACCTGCGTCTAAAAGTTCAGAAAAAACTGAGACTATTGGTCTGAGGATCTATTTGAGGAAAAAAACATAGAAAAAGGAAGGAATTTACGCTTTATTAATTCACTTTTAAAAAGCGTGTACGAGAGAAAACTGGTTTAATTTTCTATTGCTATTCAATTTTCACATATATTGCATATTGAAATTTGCTGCAAAATTTTGTAATATGGCTCAAAAAACCGTTATTCTTCTGAAGGTTTGAATTTGTCTGTTCAGAACAAAGTTATAGCTTATGGAACATAAAATTGCAGTTTAATTTTGTGGAATTTATGGAATAGATCAATTTAGTTACTGATTTATGCTGATGACATCTATTATTTTAAATCTCTAGCATACTCTGTTGGGTAATAATATTTTCTGATAAATTATTCTATTAAAAGTTGCATGGTAAAGTAGTATGTAACAAAAATTACAATTTAACAAATTATATTAATTTGAAACAATTTAAAACTATTCTATTGCTGTTCTATTGTATTATATAACCAATTTTTTATTCTTTGAAAGAGTATTTTGAATTTTTTGTGTACCTTAAAATTAATCTCTGATAATTTACCTATACTGAATTTAAATGTAACAAATTGTGAAACTTTTTATAGGTTGTATGTACAGTATGGTGGCATTTGGATTGGTTTGTGGTTTTCTGCTTGGAGGATTCTTACTTTCTTTTCATGAAAATTACTTTCTGTATAATACTGTGCCTCCAAATTTATACCCTGGTCATCCAAGATGGATTGGAGCTTGGTGGGCAGGCTTTGTTATTTGTGGTGTGCTTCTGTTACTGGTAAGATCCTTATTATTCTGTTACTGTTGACTATCAGATGCAAATTCTGTTATTTCCTTGGGGGAAAAAAATAATGGAAATGAAGAAAAATAAAAAACCTTATTAGCTTTAAAAATATGCAGATCGAAATAAAATTCAACATGTTTCAAGTGCCCAAAAATAAGCTCTATGTTTTAAAGACTTGTCAGGCAAGAATTCACGTTCATTATTTTTGAGCACTTGAAAAATTACTATTTTCATTTTCTTATACATATTTTTAAAGTCAATAAAGTTTATTTTTCTTCCTCTTTTTACCACTTCAGTTTCTTATTATTTATTTAATACTTTTTTACATAGTCCTCTGCAATAGAATTATATGTAATGTTCCGTAACAATTTTTTTAAAATACGTATAATTACAAACAATGTGCAGTTATCTCAAATCTAAGCAAACAACTCTCATTGTTTAAATTATTGCTATTTTTTGTGTTAAATAGCTTGTAAGGAGTAAAATTACCATAATTAAGTGAATATCATAATATGTATGAATATATACTAGTAATAAAACTAAATTAACAGCGCATAAGTTTATGTGAACTTTGATTGTTCTGCAGCTTACATCATAGTTTTTAGCACAGCTTTGGCTGGTAGGCTATTAACTCATTTCAAAGTTTTTACTTTTATATTTATACAGTAGGGAACCGATTATCCGGAACGATCGGGGACCATCGCTATTCCGGATAACTGATTTTTCCGGTTTTCTGAATCGCAACAAATTGCAGCAATTTTTATTGTTAATCCCAACTAAAAAACATTTTTTTTTTGGAAATAATCTTAAAAAGAAGAAAAAACGATGGAGTAATACACTAATGATTATTTCCAAAATGATGGTAAGGTAAACGTCTTTCAAAAAAGAAAGAAAAATCCTAAAATCTTATGAGGAAAAAAAGTTTTGTTTAAAAAAAATGGCGGGAAAATGTATTGAATTTCGTTCCGGTTTTTTGGTTTTCCGGTTTTCTGATTTCCGGATAACGGGTTCTGTACTGTACATTAAATCTTCTGAATATTTTTGTTTTATTTGTTTATTGTTTTTCTTTCTCAAAGTTATCAGGCATAGTGTTTCTTGTAATTTGTTTTATCTTAATCCAAATCCATTTCTTTAATGTTTCTTTCTGATACTTAAGTAATTTATTGTTTCAGGTGTCCATTCCATATTTTGCTTTTCCAAAAGTCCTATTGAAAGAGAAGCAAAGATTAAGGTGGGAAGAGAAAGGAGAATACTGCAGTACAAGGCGTTTAAAAAGTGAAAGCAACACTTTAGAAAGGCAAAACGGACAAGAAATGGTTACTTATTCTGAACCAAATACTGGTCAGCATAATGTGAAAGATAAAGCTAAAGAATATGGCAAAGATATTAAAGGTAAACATTTTAATTCAATGTTTGATATTCTTCTTTCTATTTTACCACATTGGTACTGTTCTTTCTTCATTTGAAAAGTTTATTAGTTGCATCTGCAAAACTTCTTGCTGATTAGTTGAAAGAACTGTTTCTTTAAAATTAGCTTTTATCCTGTTTATGTTTTAAAATATTTGTGATAGTAGTATATTTTTTGAAATATATATTCTCAAAAACTTCTGAAGCTAAAATAATCAATTATTTTTCAATTTGCATTTACTTAAATGTTATCTTTAATCTTTATTTAGTTTATCTGAGCAAATGTTATTTCCATTATTTCTTTTAAAAAAAATTGCTTTTTTATTTTTATTTTAAAAAAAATTTTTATTCCTTTTAGACTACCTATTTCTTCAATTTTGTTTTCTTTAATTTTAATCATTAAAAAATTAGTTCTTTTTGAAAAACATTTTCACCAAGTAATTAGTGTCATATTTAAACTTTAAAATGTTAGTGACAAGAAAAATATGTTCATGTAAATAACAATATGAGAAACTCTCATGCAAATACATGAATTTTTAAATTATTATCTAACACTAGCACATGGATGTTGTGTACATGTCTAATTATTTATTTAAGTAACATATAATTACTCTGTACAGTAAAAAAAATATGTAGAATCGTTTTTATGAAGAAAGCAACAATTTAACAAATGTAATCATACATTTAGACATTTATTCCATTGTCAATAGTAACGAGATTTTTAAATAAGTTAAGTATAAAATATAGTTTTTTGTCTTTTAGCTTTATCTTTTAAAGAATGTCATTTTTTAATTATTTATCTGTAATAAAAATATTATATGTCACGAAAATATATATTCAGAAAATAATATATATTATTGAAATTGATAATCTGAATATTGGTACTCTTAATGTAAAAATACCCTAACATATTTTTAAAAAATATTTTGAGATTTAATTCCTAAACGTGCATATATTGAAGATTAAACAATACTTTTCAATGTGATTAGATATTCCTGCTTCCATGTGGCGTCTCTTGAGTAATCCAATCTATGTGGTTACATGCCTTGGTTCATGCATGGAGCTAAGTATTGTCAATGGTTTTCTTGTCTTCCTTCCTAAGTACCTTGAAACGCAGTTCAGCATTGGCAAATCTCAAGCAAGCATATTCACAGGTAAGCTTTCTTTGAATGGGGAACATTTATTTTTATTTTACATTATTCAGTGATTGAAATATTTTTTAAAGTTTTCTTGTTTTTTAAATTTGTATTGAAATACTTGCCTTATATATGTAATTATTTTAGAATGTTATGTGTTAACATGTAGTATGCTTCATGTAACAGAGTTATTGTTTATGATTGTTGTTATTTTATAATGAATGATAAAATATTCATCATGAAAAAATAATTAATCTCAAAATAATCAGGGATACTTTGATTAATTTAAATTTCTAGTGATAAATCTGTGTATATCTCCATCAGTTGGCAAAAAAAGAAAAAAATAATAACTTCCTGGTTATCAAGAATGCCCTTAGAATTCATTTATAGTATTTAAATATGTTTTCATTACTTTCTTTTTCAGTAAAAATTGAGAAATGTGGCTGGGAAAGTTACCCAGATAAATATAGTGTAACTTTACCATACCTGGGGCATTGTATTTAAAGCTGACAATAAATTCAATTTCTGAAAAATGTTTCCTTCGCTGGTGGTAAAATGAGCAAAAATAATTCTAGCAGTCTGAAATAGATTATTTATTTTTGTGTATTATATTTGTCCCTGGTACTTATTAAATTGTTAGATTTGCTTTATAAAATTTAAATAGATAATTATTAACAGAAATAGGAAATAAATAGAAATAAGAACATTTTTGTTGGTACATAAAAGGACTTTGCTGTTTTAAAAAAAAATCTTCAGTCTTCTTTGACAAAGGAGTTGAAGAAAGGTAGAAGTTGTCAGTTAGCGAAAAGCTTCAATGCATTGACTGTTTTCAAGAAAAGTGTATAGCTTATTTTCAGATTGTAAGCTCTCGAGATACATTTTCACAAAAAAATTTTTAGAAAATCACTGGTCATTTGAGTAACTGCTGTTTGTCTAATTTTTTAGTTAAAATCCAGGCCAAGTGATTCTAATTGATGGTATATAAAACAAATTTAACTTAAAGAAACCTTCCTGCCATTTTATCTCTGTGCACTAAATTAGAATTATTTTTCAGGTGGAATTGCAATACCTGGAGCTTGTGTTGGAATTTTCATGGGTGGATATTTATTGAAACGCTTACAGCTTAAACCCAAAGGTATTTCATATAATTAGTATCTGCATTTACCCAATAACTGTGACACTAATTATTCATATTATGCAACAACTCGCCCCCCCCCCAATACCGAAAGGCATATCATTTAAAATTTACGGAAAACAATGTATATTCTCTTTGTCATATAACATGTAACTTCATATTTATTCATAAATGTTTTTTGTTCTCACACTGAAAATGATTTTTTTTTGAAGCTTTTTTTTTTGCTTGTAATTATTATCCAAAAGTTTTAAAATATTTATTGAATAAAATAAAATATTTAAAACGTAAGTTAACAATTTAACACTTTTTCTAAATTCTTTTACTATCTTTTAAATTTATGAAATAAAAAGTATAAAACTACAATTGTTTCAGTTGTAGAATAGTTTCACACGCTTTATTAATGTTTTATTAATTTATTAAAATTGTTTAAGTTTTTTAAGTTACTGATGATAACTTAATTATATTTTCAACTTTACTTCTATTCTTTAAGTGTGAAATATATTTCAGTATCGTTAAAAGTTTGACGTTTGAAAATACTTTTAACAAATCCATTTTCAATATCATTGTCAAAAAATGTGAACATTACTTTAAAAGTGCTAGAAAAATGTTACTTAATTAAAATGCAAATACTGCTATTTATTATCATTTTTAAATTTCAAACTAGTAAATCAACTTCCAAAAGTTGTGTCATAGTACTTAATTTCAAAATTTGTATAGTTTAAGCAAATAAATTAAAGCTTTTTTATTTATCACTATTCTTGGTAGACTTCTCACTTTCAAACTGATACAGGACTTATAAAAACCTATTTATTTTATAGCTAAGGTTTAAAAATATTATGTTTTCATCGTTGATTTATTTTTTTGCTTGTCTGTTGAAAAAAAAAAAAGCGTTACTTTTTAGTTATTTATTCTATTTGGCTTAATTTAATAACTATGGATTAATTTTAATTAGATATAGATTGTTTATTCATTTGTTAGTTACTTTTTAGGATAGTTTGATAATTGTTACAAAAAAAATTTTTTTTAATTAATATTGCTGAATTACGTTTTGCAATTTTATTGATGTTTTTTTATTGATCTATCCTATAATTAATTTTTTAAGCGATGCTAGTATATTGGATTTTAATTGCTCATTGCATTTTTGTTTTCAAAAATGTTTTTACATGGATTAAATGCAATTTAATTTCAATTATGCACAGATTATTTATATATTTTATTATTATTTTTGTAACAACATCATACTTGAGAAAGAAAAAACAATTTTTTTAAATATTGCCCAGTATTTTCCCTTAGTCTAATTTTCCCTTTCAATCTCATTTGTAGTTTTGACAATTTATTATTTCTAATGAGATTTGACATTATTTAAATCACCTGATTTTTTTTAAAATAAAAATCATTGATTTATGCTTTCTTAGAGTTGCTGTTTTATTTATAACTTTAATTTACATTTTTATTCAATATAAATTTTGAATTTTAAAAAAAATCCTGTAATTTTATGCAAATCTGCATCGAAAAGTCAAGGAATAAGTTTCTTCTTTTTGAATAAGAACCCTGTGTAAAATTATTTAGTTTTTTTTATGTTGATAAATTATCTTTCTTATTTTTAGGTGCGATTCAGTTTGTCCTCTTCTTTAATATTGTGTGTATGGGTCTTTACACACTTCTATATTTTCTTGGTTGTGACAACATAAGAATGGCCGGAGCAACACTTCCCTACTTCAATAAGTAAATATTGTTCTTCTTTTTATTTATTTTTCTAGATACTGGTAGTTTGTTATTAATGACTAGCCGTTTTTGGCGATCAGATTGGTTACCTTTCAAAATTGTCTTGTGCAATGTATAAACTTTAATGGTAAACAAGCTGAATGCACTGCATAACTGTATTTAAATATTCTTATTCTTTAAACCCTCCTCCATTCCTATAAATAATCCCAAACAATATTTTAGGCAAATTTGTCACTGTCTGGGTATTGACGGCGGCTTTGCCTGCATGAAAGTACTTTGATTTCAATTTTAGCTATTTTCTAGAAATGTTGCCAATATTCTCAAAATTCCATTGAATTTTAGTGTTCAGCCGTAAATGAATAATTTAACAATAACTTGTTAAAAGAAATTTTTTGTTATTTGTTGCTTTATAACGCAGGCACTCTGAAACTCTTGCTAACTGGAATATTTTGTCTGCTTGTCAGTTGAATTAGCGATTTCATATAGCGTGTTTACCTTAGAATTCAATCATTAAATTCTTCAAGGTTTTATTTTATTTTTATTACTTTAAATTTTATGCAAGCTTCAGGGTGCATAATTCCTTAATCCAGCTATTTAGGAAGTTCAAGTCTGTTCTAGGTCTGTTTTTATTTTAAAGTTTTTAATAAATAGTTTATTTTGGCAATTTAGTTTCATTATTCAATGGCTCATGTTAGTTTTCCCCCACATTTAGTAATAATTTAAAATCTGTCTAGCACTCATTAAATCACACACATCACCCTTAGTATAAGTTTGAGATATTTCAACATAGTAGACAAATGAAGTTAAGTTTGAGATATTTCAACATAGTAGACAAATGAAGTATTAAAATTATCTAAAAGCTTCTAAGTATTCAAATTGTGATAAGATAGAAAACTCATCCCAATGCTCCACTACATGCTGTACTAACTCCTCACACAGCTCTGGTGCCATAACTTGAGTATCGTATAGTAGATAGGCTATTTGCTCAAAAACAGGGTTGATTGTGCTCCGAAAAAATCCGGATTTTTCGCTAACTGCTATCCGAAAGTTTCCGGAAATCCAAAGTCCAGAAGTTTCAAGAAATCATCTATAACATTTATATATAAAAATTCTTTTATATTTTTTTTAAAAATATTGGAACTAGAATTTATACTTGGCATCTCTTTCATTTGTAAATATTTTTTCTGGTGGAATAATAAATGTAATTAGAGACAAAAGTAAACTTACACATAATTATTCATTTAAATTATGCTGCATATAATTCATTTAGAATATCATGTTTTGAAAATTTCAATGATTTAAATTTATAAAGATATTAATTTTTTGAATGAGTTTACTCAAGAAATTTTCAGGATTTTTTAGTTGGACCCATAATCACCCCTGCAAAAAGCAAACTAGCATCAATAATTGGTAGGACGGTATGCGGCACCGTAGCACCATTTATATTTGAGTCTCTACAGCCATTTTAGAAAGGATCAAAATAAATCTAAATTACTTCGTACTGAGTTTTTATTTCTATAAAAATACAACAATATTCTGACTAAATACTTAACGTTTAACTAATTGTTCAACACTGCTTAAATTATTGAAGACAACCTAGCAGAATAATAACTATGGGAACAGGAATAATAATTATGATGTTGCTACCAAAAAACAGTGAAATACCCAAGTTTATGGGGCCTCATTAGAGAAATGTATATATGTAACTTATATTGTACAGTTGTTAATTTAAAAGTAATTTTATTGATATTTGTACGGAATCATTGATGTAATGCTGGGGAATTTTACCATTGTATAGTGTTTTATTTATATTATGTCCTTTCTATATAAAAGACAAAATAAGTCTTCCAGACGAATTGTCAGTCAATATTGTAATTATATATGTGTCTATTTTTAATGTCGTTATTTATATATTTATGTGAATTTTGCATTAAATTTTGTAATTGTTTTTTATTTTTATCTTAGTACTTTGAATTCTGAATTTGAGCCTTTTCAAGTGAACTTAACTGCAGACTGCAATATGGGATGTCGCTGCAGTCAAAATGAAATTGAACCTGTTTGTGGAAGTAATGGCATAACTTACTTCTCTCCATGTCATGCAGGCTGTAGAGCTGAAATTGATTACAAATATAATGTAAGTATGACGCTATTAATTTAGTTCCATTTAGTTTTTATTAAATGTGTATGTTTCACACTCTTTTATGTTATAGGAAACATTTATTCTAGATTCGCATTTCACTTACCGTTGTTGATAACTAGTAACACATAGTGGTGTAGTTCTGTTGAACCTGAGTTATTTTATATTTTATTTTATAACCGTCGTCCCAATTTCATGGGTTTACGACTACTAACGTTCAACTCCGTAGCCTTGTAATTTTGAACCAATCCAGAAGACAAGGAAACTCCTGGATCAGTACCCCCAGAGGTATTGATTTGTTGTAGGAACATGGAGGACTTTAAGACTCGACAGATTTAACGTGCATCTGTCACCATTTACTACACGGGGAGTCTTCGGCCGGCGAGGATCGAACCCACGACCTCTTGGATATGGGCCCAGCGCCCTACCGACCAGGCTATCCTGGCCCCCAAACCTGAGTTATTAATTTTAGTAGTGCCAATGAGATAAAATCCATGCCAGTTTACATTGACAGAGCTGCCAGCTTTTTTATTTTTTGATGTTGTTTTTGCCCATTTGTAGTTAGATAAATTAAGTAATTATATTATTTTGAATTTGTTAAAGTAAGTAGCTACTTTTTTTTACCTTGACGCAGAATTTTTACTAAACATATTTGACATACTTTCTTTCATTATTTTGTATTTATTTATTTCAAAATAAATGAAAAATATATTTAGCAGTTAATTAATTTATGATTATGAAATACAGCAGGAAACATTGGTGTCTTTTTCTACGTTGAAGGTAAATACTTCTACACACAGCTCGCTTCCGGACAATTCTTCGAATTTTCAGTTTTTTAGATCTACGAGAAGCAGAAATTCATCATTGAAATTTCTTTAATTTTCAGAATGAATTATTGATTAATTTTTAAATATGAAAAGAAAACATTTTTTGAAGCTACTTTTCTTGGATTTTATATTTTAGTACAAACTTATTTCTAATAATCTAACAAAAAATTTTTAGTAACTATTACACTGTTTTGTTAAGTTAAAAAATACCTAAATATACTTTTGCTTGTAATTAGAGTGTCAGAAAAAAGTATATAAAAGGGACACTAGTAACCCATCTGCGTCAAAGGGTTATAAATTTCGTTACAAGATTATCCAGTATTTATTTATTTATGCATGTTACTTTTTATATATCATGGTGGACAAATTCATGTTAAATCAAATTCACTCGTATTAAATCCTGAAAGCATAAATCTTGCTACCACTGAAAAAAATCTTATGCCAAAGAGTAAAAATTGCTTGATAATTCATAAAAATTAAAATATGTTTAAATCAGAGGTTGAAATTTTAATTATTCTCAACTTAAATAAGATATTATTTAGTGAATTATGTCTCAGAAACCATTTAATATGAAAAATGCAGTTTACTATTTAGTATTTCTTTACGAAACCTTGTTCCAGAGATCATTGGTATGGATTGAGGAGAGAATTGTTTAAAATGTTTTTAATAGTATTCATTTAGCATTCACAAATAAACTGATTATTGATATTTATTTTGCAGTATTTATGGAAGCATTTAAAATGCGACTTCATTGCTTAATTAATATAACAGTTGTTATTAAAGAATTTTAACAGATTTTTTTTCTGACAATAAACATTAAATCTAGAATAAACATTTTTTTAAAGATTTTGCATAGTCAGATTTTGCATAGTTTGTTGTCAGATTTTTAACAAATATCTTAGTTTTTTTAATAATTTTAACTTTTATGTATCCAAAACTATTAATTGAATAATTTATAGCTTTAAATGTTTCGAAAACGAGTTAGTGTTCAAATCTTCTTTTAACAGCAGAAAAAAAACTTAAAATACTTTTTTATGATACGTTATTTTGTGAGCAATTGTTATCTTTAGAAGTGTTTTTTTTAGATCTGTTAGGAAATTCATTGGCCTTTTAAGATTCAATCACTCTTTTCTATTATAGACTTATATTAGAGTATTTATTTGGTGATGTGCAAATTTATTATTTATGTTGTATATTTTCCATTTTGTTTTTAATTTTGATTTTTAAAATTTTTCAATATAGTAGTTTTGCTGAAAGCGCTTTCAAAAAATTATTTTACAATCTCAAAGTTGCTCCTAAGTTTTTCAACAGCGTAAGCCTTTCTTGAAAGATCAATCTGTAGGTGGTGACAAATAAAATGGAGACTTTCAAATATTTACCATTCCTTAAAATACTGGCAAAACATGGTTAATTAAAATAAAAGCTAATTGTTTTATCAAATTTTTTTTGTATTTATAATGCAAAGTTATATTTAATGAAATATATTTTAGTTTGTTAATAATTATTTCTCTTTCTAGAGCTATTCCAATTGTGCCTGTATATTAGCCAACACTTCTCGAGCTCATGAAGTTCTGGCATTTCCTTTAGCAACGAGTGGCCCTTGTCCGAATGTCTGTCATGTTATTATTCCATTTATGATTTTACTGTTTGTCATGACTCTTGTTGTTTCTATTACCCACATGCCACTGTTGATGATTACTTTGAGGTAACTTTAACATTTGATCATCATAACTATTTTTTAAGTTAAACAAGCATTAAAATATTTTTTTTAAAAATAAATAAAAATTGAGTACTCTGAAATTTTACTGTAATTTTTCTTATATATCTATTATATATTTTTAAATGTTAATTATTATTTAATTGCAAATTTTTTTTATCAACTTCTAGTTCTTTCTAGTTATATTTTTAAGCTTTTAGTAAAATTATTTTGAATGATTTATGACTGGCTTAATTTTTTTTCTCTAATTATTCGAGTTTTGTTGTGCTAAGCACTTATTAGTCTTTTGTAATGACCAAGATGTCTATGTATATTTTGTTACTTGTGTTTTTTTTTTTTTTAAACTTTTCTCCCACAAAAGTCAAGTTTAATGTTCTTTCTCTGCATATATATGTTTTCATCTTTTTTTTTTCTTAAAAAATAATAGATTACATTTGATTTTTTATTTTGTATCAAATTTATTGTTTAATTATAGTATAGTAACTATATAGATACAGTTATCTGGTTTAGAAAATGACTATGAATAATTTTAGCATAAATAATGTATACCACATTCAAAATAAATAATGGATGCACAATCAAATATAAATAATATATTTCTGTTTATAATTAGTAGAGAAAAGAAAGTGTGGGAAATGAGTAGTTATCGACCGTGTCTACCTTTATCTATGAAAAGGTACCCCAACATAGAATGGTGTTAATATGTCTTATATACTAGAGAATTGAAATTATATTTTTGTAGTGGTAGATACACTACAGTACTTCCCACCAGAATTTTATCTGTGATAGATTTCGTAGATACCACTAATTGATTCATTGTTTTTTTGTGAGAAGTCAGGAGAGCTGTATTAAGATCACCATACTTTTTGAGTGCTGATCGTGAGAGCTGTATTAAGTTCACAGTCGTGGTCGCTCTTGTGTAGCCTTTAGCAGTCGAGTGTATGCGTTTTACATTGTGTGATCGAGACTGAGAAGCAACAGCCTGAGGAGGGCAATGTCGCAGTCACAAGTTGACAGTCAACTATTCAATGTAGACCATCCATTAAAGTAGGCGTGTTCAAATCGTAGTGGGAGTTTCTGTCAAGGTAGGCGTGTTCTCATCACGTCAAAATGTCACCAATGTGAGGAGAGAGTAGTTATCGACCATGTCAACCTTCATCTATGAAAAGATACCCCAACATAGAATCGAGTTAACATATCTTATATCCTAGAGAATTGGAATTATATTCTTTTAGTGGTAGGTATATACACTACAAAAGGATAATTATTTTTTTCAGAATACTATGAAATTATAATATTTTTACTTCCGCTTTCAAATTTTTGATTTTACCTTGCTTCCATGTGCAATGCTTACTTTTGAATAATTAAACAAGTTAAAGAGGACAAGCTTCACAAGTAGTTTTTGATGAGGCATGAAATTAAATATTTTGATGACCCACGGTAGATTGATTGTAGGACATGGATTTCCAGTAGATCACTGAAGTCAAGCATCATTGTTTGTGGTCAGTGAGCGGTTTGATCAGCTTGTAGAGGGACTGAGGGTGTGTGGTATCAGTTCTCACTAAATTGTTTTGCAGTAAAGTGCTTGACTACTCGTGCAGATTGTAGAGCTACCAAAGTGGGGGAGCGATGCCCTCTGCAGCCAATCAAAATTATGATAGCATGTCTTCGGATCATCCTAGGAGATGTTTCCTAGACGGCCACCAATATCCAACTCTGGTGTAACTTAAGTATCACAACTATATATTTTAACAATTTATGATTGCTTACTGAGTTTCAGACATTTGAAAATGTGTATTACTCGAGGAGTTTTACATTGTAATCTTAAACAGAGTCTAAAGATTCTTTTTTTTTTTTTTTTAAATGTGGTTGAGCTTCTTACATTTTATCATCATTTACTTAAAAATGTATAAATCTGATTTCCAGGTCAGTTGATGAAGAAGAAAGAGCATTTGCTTTGGGAATGCAGTTTGTTATATTCCGCCTTTTTGGTAATTATGTTTTTTTTTCTTCACTCTATTAATAATATGAATAAAAATGTTATTAGGTTAAAATTAAGTGTATAAAATATGTGTGCACATACATACATATACATATATAATATGGTAGAAGATCTTTGTAATGCATACCTCAAAGCTCGAGGCTTTGCATTATGTAGAATTTTGTGTTATAGAACAGTTTAATATTAATACTGTTGAATAATTTTTAAATACTAATACTTTAAAATACATTAATATGCACTAGATTTTGTTCTCAAAAATCATAAGAAATAGGTTTAGAATAAAATAGTTAAAAACATTAAAAATTTAAATCAACAAATTTATCAATTTTAGTTTGTGTTTTAAAATTATTGCAGTATATGGAGAATTGTGTTATATAGAACTTCTACGGTATTAAGCTACATAAACAGCCAATACTTTTAAAAAAATAAATAAAATATCAACTAACTCTTATGTTCCATTAAAATTATTTAATTTTAAAAAAATGCAAAATAAGAGTAAGTTGAAGTAAAATTAATATGTAATAATTAAAAAAATTTCAGTGAAAGTAAAAGCTTTTGTAACAAGTGAAATTTATTAAATGAATGCAATGTTATCTATTTGCATGCATGAACTTATATATTATTGTAAACATTTTAAGAAATTATTCATAACTTAGTAACTGTCAGACATCATTTACAAAAAATGCATATTTAATTTTTTAAACTAATTTGTTTAAAATTAATTTGTATAAATTATAATTCATTTTCTAATTAATCTTATTTCTTAATATATATGTTGTATTTTCTAAATAAAATTTTGAAATTATGCTTAAAATTTTAGGTATAATTATTTTTATTGGTAATAAAAGAGTAAGAAATGTATAAATAATATTAACAACATAAATAACAGGATATTTATTACATTACTAAACTAACCTATCTCCCTTTATAAATTAACCACTAAAGCAATGCACCTCAAGATGTCAACTTTCAGAGGTTTCTCTCTTTGAATATTAATTAAATATCATTATGTACTTCATGTTTTTACTAATTTGTTTGATAATTTGATTTATTAAAATTACCGTTCGAGTTTATTTAAAAAGTTTTTTTTTAAAAATATGATTGATATGCAGCTTTTTTTTATTTGTGCGAGAATTTCAATTTGAGAGCTTTGCATTTGTTATAACAGATTTCCTTATTTTCAGGTTACATACCATCTCCTATTATGTTTGGGAATGTGATTGACTCAACTTGTATATTATGGAAAGCTCATTGTGGTCGGCCTGGTGGTTTTTGTCTGATGTATAATATTGAACATTTTCGAATTAAGTATGTATACTTCAAATTTTACAATTTACAAAAGTATCGTTTTTTTTTTAACTTCCAAGCATAATGTGGGATCAGTGGTCAAAAGTATATAGAAGCTACTGTAGTCACAATTTTTCCATATTTTTTGGTATAGTCAGACCCTTACATTGATAGTTCAGTGAATGTAATGTGTAGTAATTACTGGCAACTTTTTTTAAGGTTGGTTTAGTAACAAAACAAAGTTCAAAAACAATTTTAATCTGATTGGTACAAGTTTTTCAGGTCTGTCACTGGACGGGAGGAGACTGTCCTTGTGGCCGAGCGTTAATTAGAATTTTAGATTGTTTGATGCTTTAAAGCAGCTAGTTTCCCCCCCTTAATTAAGCCATTAAAAATAATAGCTAATTTATCCTTTTCGCCATATCTTCAAATAGCTAATTTATCATTTTTTTGCTCATGAAATACTAAAAGAATATACATCTTGTTTCAATAAAATGGAACACATTTTGCTCTGTGATTTCCGATGTACTTTATTTCTTATACAAAATAAAAGAGCATCGAACTTTTTACAAAATCGCGAATATTTTATATTTTTCTAGTATTTTTAAATTAAGTATTTGCTGTCAAGAATGGCATAAAGAATTGAAGATTAGAAGAACAAATTGGAGATTAATAGAAAAAATTGTTAAAAAATGGTTTAGAATAATAAACTGGCTGTTAAATATTTTGTTATAATTCCTCATATTTAAATCGACCAGTTTTTTTTTAGTTTTTTTTTTTATTCAAAACTATTTTGAACATGGATGTAAATTGAGTTCTCAAGCAGTGTTTTCATCTCAGAAAAAAAATGGGTGAGATTTCAAAAATTTAAAAAAAAAAAAAAAAAAAAAAAAAAAAAAAAACGCAAAGAGACTTAAAAAAAAAATAATAATTTCTTTAATTATGATGCATTTTTAACATCTTCTAATTTTTAAAGCATTGAATATTTTTGCTGCATCATCATATGGAAAATGTTCTACATCTACTTTTTCATCAGCTATTCTCATTAGGTTGCTCAAATGCGTATTTGTTTCGTTTTGATCGCTTCTACCCACATTTGTTTCATTTTCATTTGTCCGTTTCGGAGTAGAAGATATTGGCTTTACAAGGTATTTGTCCATCTTGCATTAACGAGCAAAAACTTTTAACGTCTTACATGAAGAAACCTTACCTACGGTAAACACGTGGTTGCAGAGAAATGCGTTCTGAAAGAGGTTCCGTGGTTCGGAAGGATGGTGTTCTGTTGTTCTTCAAGGTTTTGAACAATACTGGTAAATAGGGAAGCTAGATAATGGGGCAGATGTTGAAAATAATAAAAGATTCAGGAAGAAAAGTGAAACGGATTTTATTCTAAATGGCGCAAAAGAGAAATTTTTTTCAAAATGCGAGAAATTCGTGAATTTTGAAATTTTTTTATAGAATGCGAGAATTTCTCGCGGTAATAATTTTTTAATGTGAGAATATAAAAAAATATGCGAGATTCTCGCGTTCTCGCGCTGTAGTGAAAACACTGTCAAGCAAAGTTTAGTTTTCAGTTTTAAAATACGGAATCTATTCGTAACCTGTTTCATTAATTTAAATTGTTTATTTTATTTACATGCGTCTAAAAAAATTGTCCTCTTCAAATTTTCAAACATTCCAAACTCTGATCAAGATTTTCAACATAAAAAATCTCATATTAGGAATTGTAAATAATAGAAATTGGTAAATGTGCATAATGCATTTATGTTTGAAATTTAAGTGTTTTTATGCCTATATTTGTAATGTTTCAGGTATATTGGTGTTTGTTCTGGCCTAAAAGTGGCATCTGGACTCTTATTCTTTCTCGACTGGATGCTTATATCATGGAAGCACAAGAAAGACATCGAGCAACCACCAACGCTCACAGTTGGTGAAATAGTGTCTTCCATTATATCCTTAGATCGATTATCAATGCTTGGCTGGGGTGACGCCAACATTGACTCGAATAAGGATCCTCCTGAAGACTCTATGCCTTTGGAAATGGAAGAGGACTCTATTGTTAACCCTCTTCCGCCTCGACCAATTAGGAAGCATAAGAGGGGAAGCTCAGCGAGTGAGATGCTTAGTCCTCGTTGAGTTCTTGTTAAATTGCCAAGAAAGGGATATGGTAATGCTTACACAACCTTACTACTGATGACAGTAGGCACTCAACTATAGCTGGCAAAATTGCTTGCAAACAATAAATAATACTGTATTATTTATATATAGATTTGGATAATACTGTAAACTGTATTTTCTTTAGGGCAGAGGAGCTTATTTGAAATGGGGAAAGAGGATTTGTTGTTAACCTATTAAAATTTTAAGTAACTGTTTAATTTGTTATTATTAAACAGATATTAATAACAAACTAAATAGTTATAATAACATTTTATAGTTTTTATTATAAAACAATTATAATAGAAACTATTCAAATTTTAAATTATTTAATTTGTTATTCTTGTTGTTAATTATTCGTTGTGATGTGTTTAAAATGTTACTAGGAAAGAGGTACTGATGACTTAATTAAGTTGAAGTTTTAAAAAAATTCAATTCGCTTTTTTTAATTAATGTTTCAAACTAAACAATTCAAGTTACTCAAATATTTACTTGAAAAAATTTTTTCAAATAATTAATCCATAAACTTAAGAATTTCCTATGTACTATCATCTATTTAAAATTATTTATTTCGAAAATTTTATTAAAAAAACTCTTTCTGGGTAGATTTTAATACTTAATTTGTAGAAATGTAATATTGCTTAGAAAAAATAATTAAAGGTTTAAAATAAAACTAATCTAGAAAATTAAAATTCTTAAATAATCTGCAAATGAGAAAACATATTCAGGTGTCATCATTTGTGAAATATGCGCGAGTTGAAAGTAAAAGTTATTAATATTTTAAATTGTGCTTTTTATAGTGAAGATATGATAAAAAAAATGGTATTAATTGTTATTGCTACACTCTTTGGTTGTTAAATATATTAATCAAACTTTAGTGTTAATTATACATCTGATTTTTTTTTCTCCAAAATTTGCATTAGTTTGTGCTAATACTTCAAAATAAATTACATGTTATTTAATTATTTCTATGTATCATTATTGGAAAAGGCATTAACTAAGCTTAAAGGCTTGTTATTTCGTAATTATTTCTTTTATTAATTGAAGCAAAGTAGTGTTGATTTTAGGAAAATGCTCTTAAATTTTCATTTAAATCTGCATCAAGTAATAAAATTTAAAATTTGCAATCCTTGAAGATCTTAAAAAGTTAGGATAACATAAACACAACTACCGAGACTGGCAAAAGTCTGTAGTCAATTCAATGAATGTTTAATTATCTAATATCAAATGGTATATAGATTTCATAATATCTATATATTCAAAATTTTTAAATCATATATATTTAGTATTTTTAAATCATGGTCACTTGTTTTTCTTGAGCTACTTATTTATTTATTTTTGCCACTATTAATTACATTGTGGTGATATGTTTTATGGTCTACTTACTTTCGCTTTGATTTTTTCCCTCGATAATTGCCAGTTGCCTTCCAAAGGGTAATATTAAAACTTTGGTGGATTCTACAAATGTTTTGCATTTTCATATCCCTTTAGACTGAAATAATTTATCAGTGATGATATGTACAATACTGCTGAGTACAGATCTCTAAATATTGCAGTACTTCGTTCTTGTAGAATGTGTTTGTGCCTGATGAAAATGTTTATTTATTTTCTACGTGATACTCCATCCACTTTAAGTTGTTTTTAGACACATATTAATTTTCTCTGGGGTGACTTGTATCTCATTGAAGAAAATATGCTCTCAACATATGATACAAATATTTTGCCTGTATTATGTAAATATATATATTTGTATAGTATTATTGTGTAGATATATTTAACTTGTAAAAAAAAAAATAGGGCAGTAAAATCTTGTAGAGTAAAACTTAAGTAATATATTGTTATTAACCATTCAAATATTTGCCCTGAAAGGCTCTTGAGAAATTAGAAAATAATCTAGATACAAAATTTTGAAAATCTTAATTTTTCACTAAAGTAAAATATTTATTTTTTAAACATTTTTTTCCTTATTAAATCTAATTGTGTTTTGTTTTAATATCAATGAATTCATTTAGTTTTTCTTATTGGTAAATGTATTTCTGCAATAATCAATTTTTATAACTTGATTGAATATTATGACTAGCTGTTAGAAATTAAAAAAATCAATTCCATTAGTAACTCAAATTATTTATAGTTTACCTGTTTTGTTTTGGTTATAGTTTACCAAACACATTTTTGCAATTTAAATCTCTTTTTTTTTAAATATTAAACATTTACATAAAATCTTTTTTAAAAAATCATTGAAATAAATTGATTTTCCCTACTCTGGGACCAAATTGTTTATTATTGCTATCTTTTTTTTCCTCATTGATTTCTCTAATTTTTTATTGTATAACAAAAACAAAATTAATATTATAAGTTGCAATTTTTTATTTATATTTAAATTCTATCAAAGTTTCTTCTGCATTAAATTTATCTAGAAAAACATTGTGAGATACATCTCACCTAAAATATTTTGTATAATATTGTAGATCTTGTGTATAGAAGTTTAAAAAAGACAACACTAATGTTAATAGGAATAAATACTTTTTTTTTTATAAATATATTTAATGCTAGTTGGATTATATCTAACAGTCAGCTTATTATTTTTCTTTTAGATGATGTATTTTTTCTTCTTCCTGTGGCTAAATAATTTTACTAGAAAAGCTTATTAGTACAATTAAATAACTAACATATGCTGATTGCCTTATATGAGCTTTAACAGATATGAATGTCTCATATTGGTTTTTTTCGTCAAGTTTATTGATTGAAAAGTTTTCTTTATTGTATAAATAACGTTTTATACACTTATTTGTACTCAATTCATTAATAGCTTTTAATTTATTACTAAACTCTTTGAAATTATGAATATTTAAATTTTTACTGCTGCTTAAAATTCTCTTTCAAATTATAATCGCAAAAAGTGTGAATGTATTTAACCTTAAGTAAAATGACAATCAATGTATTACATATACTGCCTAGGCAGTTCAATTCTAGCTATTATTTCTCAGAAAAGTATAAAACTGTTGTATTTTAAAATATTTATTAAAATGGCAGGTGCAGAAAAACGTTTTTCTTGTATTAGATATGATTTTTTTTTTCTTATGAAAATGACATGATTTGATGCATTTATAAATTTTTTTGAGATATATTTAATGGCATTTATTAGAGCATTCGAAATGAAGTTGACTCTAGCATTCGAAGACTCTAGCCTTCTGATTCCATCTTAAACTTTACGCATTTTAATTTTTCAAAAATTATTAACGTTTGTTTAACCAAAACGGAAAAACTAGTTTGTGTCTATAAAAAGTTATCACTTGGTAAATAGTTTTTTTTTTCAGTTATCATACAAATTCCTAAGTTGCTTTTTAAATATTTTTAAGTTAGATTATAACAGTTCATTCACAGAGTTAAGCTCTACTATCCAGTGCCAAAGAACTTGCCGCTATGACTTCAAACAATATAGCAATAAAATGTTCGGGGTCTAAGGGATGTTGTCCAAGTGGTCAAACAGAATCATTATAAATGTTTAAAATTTCTTTTTATTTAAAAAAAAATGAAAATGAATTTTAGTTGCTCAGAAGCCAATATATTAAAAAAAATAGAAAAAGAGAAAATAAATTAAATAAGTAATTTGTATTTCCTAAAATTTATAATTGTTCTAAACTCAATGTTTTTTTTTCCTGGATGAATCTGATAATATTACCAAATCTATCCCATAAGCCTTGGATTATGTTAAAAAGAATAGTAGGAGGGTATATCCTCAATAAATAGAAATTTCTTAATATTTCTAACAAGTAAAGAAAATTTTTAGTAATCATCATTAATTTAATAAATTTATACGAGTTAAAAACAAAGTGAGAAATAAAAATTCATCATATTTCTGTAGAACTTTTTTTGACTGAAACTTAAGTGATAACTATTTATTGTCTTAAATTTATTTTAATATATAAAAGCAACAGAAAGTATCCTTTTTCATTGATAACCAAATAATATACCCGCATAACTAATAATTTGAAATTAAAAGTGTTTAAGCATATTAACTATTACAGTAACTATTTAGAAAAATTAAAGTAATATTTGGTTCATAAAATAAGAACATATTTTCTGAATGCTCTAATACTTACTTGAATTAATAATGCATATTTACATTTTACAGCATTGCATTATTGTAATCTCAGTATGTGATATACGATCGATTACTAGTTTAAATTTAAACCATAGTCTGTTTCTATTTCTTTTGGGTGATATTTTTAGTATTGTCACAGTTTTTAGATTGCAGGTGCCTTTTATATTGTGTTTTGGTGTTTGCTATGTTTTTAATATTTGTGTCCCTCATCTTCAGTATTTTAAGTTTTAATTTCATTTATTTGCTTTTTTTATCACAAGTGATGGCAACCGTTATTTTAATTGTATTTATTGCTTTGTATAGTTTATTAATATACTAATTTTTTTAGTATTACTTGCTTTTCCAAGTTTCTGAGCTTTGGAGTCTACTGTTATGAATAATTGGTTAAATTATTTATTTATTTTTTTCTTTTAATTTAAAGCATTTTACTTCAATAAATGATTGAATTATAACATTAAAAGTGTATTTAAATTTCTAAAAATTGTAGAGTTAGTATAGTTTTTAGAACACCGAAAAAAGTTGTGTTGGGAAATAGTTTGTGGAATGAGAAATAGTACTAAAATTCAAGTGGTATTTGTCATTTTGCCATGAATACCACCTGTTTTTAAGGAATAATTCTCAAATACAAAAGAAAAGCCAGCTCATATTTTTCAAATATGGTATAAACCTTATTTTATATGTGACTTATCTTGTAAAACATAGCAACATTGTTTGCTTGTGTTTTATGAATGTTTGTGTTAAACAAATTAGTGCAATTTTAGAATAATTTATTTATATATAAGTTTTGAATGCAGAAATTTTGAGAAAATTTCTGTTGTATGAAATTAGTATTTTTAATTATCAATTATGTGGTGTTTGTTTACCTTTAATGCTGGACTCAAACTGAAATCTCATTTTTCTGAATTTCTAGTATATATTAACGTATTTTTTTAATATTTTTATTTACAGATTTATCTTTATTTTAATTATATTCGTCTTATAATTTTTCTCTTGTCACTCTAATATAGTATTATTCTCTCTTTACTTTCTGAATGTTCCATAAAAAATTTTATTAAACAATTTTGATAAAAGACGGTTCTGTTGTATTATAAATCATTTCGTTAAAATGAATGTTTGCATTTCTATATAAATTTTACTAATAATCAAAACTTAAATTTACTTAAAAATTCTGAAAATTTCTTCAAAAACTTAATTTTAAAAAGGCTTAAGTTTTATTTATCATGCTTCATATGAACAATAAAAAATAAAATAAATGCCTCATTTTTAATTATTTTAAATTACTTGTTGTTTGATTCGTAACCTTTAGTAGAAATGCCAAATATGGGAAATATGTTATCTTAATGTACTGTGTTATAAATACCATTAAAAGATGTATATTGTGTAGATATCTATATATAATTTAACTTTTTTCTGCTTCATTTTGAGAATGAAGATAAATTTTTTTTGAAGGTTTTACAACTTTATCTGAATTTATTTACCTCAAAAATTTCTTGAATAATAGATTTATTTGAAGACAATATTACAAATTTTAAGCATATGTTTTATAAATTTGAATATTTTCTTTTCTTTATTTTAATGACTATGGCAATTAGAATTGATATGCATGTTTCATACATTATCACCAGCACAATTGATCAATGCAATAAAAGAAACCTTACACTTGTATTTATTTTTTACTTATGTTAATTGCATTGACTTAATCTTGGAACTGTGAGTAATGGTTATATCTTTTATGAAAAATGACAACCTTACTTTTACCTTTATAGAAAAATAACATAATAAATTTACTAAGTTTTTTTTAACAGTTTTCAAGGATGAAAACTCAATATTTTATGAATGACATTAGCTCAATGAGAATAGAAAAATAGAAGAAATCTTTTTTTTTTCTTTTATAACACTATTTTGCTTTTCAAAATTTATTATTAATTCTATGGTTATAGTTTGTTAAAATATGGTGCATTTATCTCGTTAATTTATATTCATATCAATTATTTGTATGATTTCATTATTTTCATATTTAACATTTCTACACTGCTTCATAAAATTTAATTTTTACAAATATTGAGTATGATATTGTATTAGTATAATTGACTTATGTATGATAATATTTATTGTTATTGTGGAAGTATGTTGTTTGTACTTAAAAGTTAGAATTGATTAGAGTTGAAAATAATATATATATTAAAAAATTATATATATATATATATATAAATACATAAAAACACTTGTAAATGATATATTTTAGATGCACTGCAAATGCAGAGAATGAAATTTGCTGCGAATAAATTATGTAGTATGAATGCGAGAAGCGCACTACTCTTCGTTGAATAAAAGAATGTGTGCACTTTCTTTTGTTATTTTTTTTTTAAATACACATTACATTAACCCTTCAAGTGTTGGGTAAAATTGTACAGAAATTTTTCACCTATGCACTTTTTTCTCATTCAATAACATGGAAAAACTGGTTTCTTTGATGCAGGAAAGCCTGCAACTAAAAATTTGGCATAAGTCAGGACTCAGTAGTTTAATTCAGAGAGAATAAAACTTTAAATTATTGCTATTAATTATGAATGTAACAAAACAGCTTTGTATTACAAATTACATTAGTATTTTACAAATGATAACTTTTTAAACGCCATTTTAAAAAAAAATTTAAGCTGATCACAATTTACGCCGTAAATTTTATGCCATAATGGATGTACAGTAAAATTAAAAGTTTGAATATTTAAAAAGAATTATTGATTTAAACTATCTCCCTTTCTGGTTAGTTTCACTAAAAAAAATGCTCAATATAATAATCAAAGTGGTATTGGTTTTTTATTTTAATTGAGTTTAAAAATACTGTCATTTTGCATTTTCTAAATTTTTTATCCACTGTTCTTACACTAGATTTTAATATTTTTATCAAAAAATACTTGTAAGTTAAAACTAAATTTAATGTGTATTTTCAAAGTATGTTTGCCTTAATGATTGTATAGATTGTTCTTGTTTCAAATTCGATATATTGTTGCCAATTTATTTATTTTAAAAATATCCTGCCTTCATACTATTTATTTAAATTATAGTGCAAACCTACAGACTAAACTATTCACATATTAGCTATCATCTTCTATTCATCATTAGATACAATTTGGAAATGATCCAAATAATAGACCATATGAATTTGAATTTATGATTATTTTTTTAGTTATAACTTAACTAAGTTGGAAAAAAGATCATTTATTGATAAAATAGATTGTTCCTGTTACAAATTTGATATCCAATTGTTGCCAATTTATTTTTAAACTGTCCAGTCTTCATTTTTTTTGTCTAAATTACAGTGCAAACCTACAGACTAAACTATTCACATATTAACTATCATCTTCTATTTGTTGCAATTTGGAAATGTACTAAATAATAGACCATATGAATTCGAATTTATGATTATTTTTTAACTTTAACTTAACTAATTTTTTAAAAAAATTTCAGACCAAGCACAAAGAAATACATAATAAAAAAATGGCATTGCATAATTTTTTATTATAAAAGTAATATTCTTACAGCTTTGAAATTTACGACACATTTTTCGCAGTCACAGTTTAAAATTCTATACATTGATTATGAATACACAAAACGAAATAAGCTTATCACATGACTTAAAAAAGTTTTTACACAGTTCATATAAAAGAACATTTGATTAGAATTTTCAAGATAAAAACATGTAGTAGGAAGATATATTCTATCTATTAGATTCAGTAGCATCAAACTTCCATGTAAATGAGTTCTTGATAAATGCATATGAATACTTTGAAAATAATTTAATTTTTTAAGTATGTTCATAACCAAACTGTAAAAGAATTATGTTAATTGGCCTTTACCTGATTTTCCTGCCAAATTAATAACTTATATTCTGATATAAATACTAACAAAAATGCAACATTTATATACCAACATAGCAAAATAACACTTAAGACACTTTAAAAAACAATGCTAGTTTAGTGAAGAAAAATAAATGAACACATGTGTTGCATAATGCAAATAATGCTGTATGAAAGTCATTCATACTTTATGTAGTTAAATTGTATCAAATATTTGGGGGGAAAAAATGGATTATTTTTTAAAAATATGTTATCAATATCTCTTACATGGAAGAAAAAAATTTATAGTACAAACGATAAATGTTATTTGATGTTCTAAACATTTTGTAATTTATTAATTACAAAAAATCTTTTTGAGTTATAGCATCTTATAAAGAAATACTTTAATTAAAATTAAATGTTGAACCATAATTTCTTTACAGTTTAAATTTGCTGGAACTGTAGTAGTGTTGTATAAAAAAGGAAATTTTGCATTGATCAATATCATTACAGTTAAATGTTTCGGTAACCACTTGTAAGAGTAATTTAACACTCCGAATTATTCAAATTTTTTAACATTATTAGTATCTCTAAAGGATTAATTAAATAAAACCATCAGAACATTGAGTATTTTGTGGGTGTTAAATATTCTATAAAATTGTACAAAAATATGCAAATAAGTGTGAAAAAAATTAAAATAACCAACAATTTCACTATTTTGAAAAAATTTATAAAATATTAAACGGATATAATTAAGATATTATATCGAGTAATAGCTATAGTAGATATGAAATATTACTTAATTTTAAAGTTGAAAGATATTGTAAACAAATTTTAGTTTTCTAATAAAAATAATGCATAATCCAGGTAACATAAAATATCTTAGTAATTTTTTTTACCGAATTCTCGCACTTTGTATAAAAGTAAAGAGTTGATGCCTACTAATTATTACTGATGGGAACTGAGTAAAATTAATAAATTCATATGACATTTTTATGAAAAAAAAATTTTTATTGCATTTTTAAACAATTTTAAAAAAACTGAAAGCATAATAAAATGTTAATAATTTAGACATTTCTTTCTCTGGAAAGTTTTTCAATCTTCATTTATTTGATATTCTATAAGTAAACTTTTTCAAATTCATCCTTATTTGTATTTAAAACTCATAAGTTAAATTTAATTTTTAGTTGTGGGATGATTTTAGCAACAAAACTACATGACAAATATAAAGGACTTCCATAACTAATAGAAAAACAGTGGTGAATAATAACTTTATTATTTTGAGTTGCATGACAAATCCAAAAATATATATATTAATTTTGAGAAATAAATTTTAAGAAATTTAATAATAAAATAAATTTTAAGAAATTATTTTGAGTTGCATGACAAATCCAAAATATATTTTTGGATTATATTAATTTTGAGAAATAAATTTTAAGAAATTTAAAACTACATGTTTTATTAAACCACATGTTTTAATAAATTATATGCATTTATAAATTCCCCACTGTTTCTCTTAGAATGCATTTGACTTTTAGCTAGTGTAGAATTAAACAACAATACATGGCACAATTGCTCTGTACAATAGAAACAAATGTAACATTTTTTAGTTTATTTAACTTATATCTTAATCACAAGCAGTTGATCATTTCATAATTAATATATAATGTAAAAAATTAGATGTTCAACAAACATAAATACTTAAACAAATAGCAATCTATCACGTTATTGTGTAGATACATGACACATAGAACACATTTTCACATGTTGTGCTCATTTCAACTTTAATGTGAAATGGAATTGAAAATTGATATTATAGCTGCCAACCTTTGAAAGAAAATGAAAGATATGTTTTATTATTTATATTTGAAAAATGCTTTTTAAATAATTAGTTTTTGATAAGCTGAAATCAGGGTTGGCCTTAAGTGTCCAAAACTGTCTAAAACACTTCTGTTCATAGCTCAATATAAAAATTTATTTAATATGTTGACTGCTGCAACAAACTGTCAGTCTGGCCACAGCACTGCCAAGTCATATCTGTTCAGTTTTGAAAAAGTGTGTTATTGATTATTCAGATCAAATGGTTTTTTATGCTGTGACAATTAGAAAAGGACATAAATGATAAACTTGATATTGAGCTTCTGCAAACTTTTTGATGTTTTTCAAAATCGTAACAAAGACTTAATATTAGAAGGTTTAGAGAATCAATAGGTGCAAATTATTCAGACTACCTGAAAATAAAACTATGCCTTCTGTTCGACCAAGGCAGCAAAATATTGCAATCACAAAAATGATTCTAGAAAAAGCTTTGGATTCGCATGCAAGCAATATTTTTAAAAAAAATAAATAAATATTTAAATAGACTAATCAAAACATAGGGAAATATGAAGAATACATTTTGTTCAAAATGTCCTGACCAACCTCAGCTTTGCATAAAATGCTTTAATGTACTACACACAATAATTTTTCTAATAAACAATCTTTATTATAATTTTATAGTTTTATTATAAACTGGGAATATTTATAGAAATATTCTCGAAGATTTCTTGAAACCAGACAAATAAGTGTCACCCAAATGTGGGTGACGCAGTCTGAAGAGAACTGCTGTCACCTGGACATGGGTGGTGCAGCAGTCAACGTGTTGAGCAATATTAAAAGATAGTGAAATTAACTATGATACAAAATTATCAAGTTATTAAATATAGATCTATGTCTTCAAAATAATTTTTTTTTAAAATTAAAAATAGTTTCATCCTCTCAGTCTTTAACTGTCCAAAACTATATATTATAGTATTGTTTTATATAAACAAAGAAAATGTCTAAAAATTGCAGAGGGTAGAAAATTATAAATTTACTATGAATTAAATTGTAATTTTTTTTTTATCAGGAAATAAAAAATAAAAGTAACTTTCTATTTAAAACAAAGCTGTTATAAACTTTAAATAAATATTTAATAGAGTTGTTGAAATAGTATATTATAAAAATATAGATAGTAAATGTATACAGAAAAAGGGCATATAATGATTAGATAAGAAATTTTAAGTTCTTGTATTTTTATACCTTTATTATAAGTTTTGGACACTTTTGGTCTGAAAATCCAAACCCTAAACCTGGCAAGTACTTTTATTAAAAAATAACTTATTCACAAATATAGAAAAGTTAAGGACTTTCAATGATTCCAGCAATATAAATTAAAAAAAAGAAAGAATGTTTTGAGTTGACAGCAATATATATGTATTTCCAACAAATATATTTTTTGAACGAAGAACGTACAATAATATTTAAAACACAGGACCAACAGCAAAATTTAAGTACTATCAAAGCCAAACATTAACAGTAAAATACATTTGAATATTTAATATAATTGTATAAATGCTTTTTAGTTCATAGAATATAATTTAAAAAATTAGAAACTTAACTCATTAATTTTAATTTTTATATATAATAAAAGGTTGAATTAGGCACAAGAAAGACATATAGAATTGCAATATGTACAGTAAGAAAAAAATTATGCTTATCATCTATACACTTTATTTTTATTAAAATAATTCCTTCATGCAAAAAGAAGCTGAATATAGCAGATTAGTAAAATCGTATATGGTCAATGAAAAATATTTATGCATATATAAAGATCAGAAAATTTAGTATTTCACCCTATCTTGATATGATAGAATTGTTAAGCAGTGTAATATACAGTTATTAAAAAGATATAACAAAATAAGATTACTAAAATGGCTAACATAAATTTGGAGTGCAATTTTATACATGATTCAAAAAACATTAATTTTTCTTAACATTTTTAATTTTTTTTAACATATTTGTACTCTTTTTAAACCCTGATTTTTTTAAATTCAAATTTTCATTTAAAATTATATCTATAAATACAGCACCTGTAAGATACATTAAAAAAGGTCTGTTTGAAAGAATTCAAACAAAAGTAGGAACTTTTTAACTACATGCATAAAAATTGCTCATTTAAAATGTACGTAAGAAACAATAACAAGTATAATTAAGGTAATCATTAAAAAAAATTTAAGGTTAAAACTGTGTGTTTATTTAATTTATGCCAAAGAATCTTTTAATTACTATAATGCTCATGTTATAATGCAGAAGAAAAAAAAAACATTTTTTGATACGTAAAATCATTTTTTCATCAATGGTACAGTACAGAACCCGTTATCCGGAAATCAGAAAACCATAAAACCGGAACAAAATTCGATAAATTTTCCTGCCATTTAAAAAAAAATAATTTTTTTTCCTCATAAGATTTTAGGATTTTTCTTTCTTTTTTAACAGATGTTTACCTTACCATCATTTTAGAAATAATCATTAGTGTATTACTTTATCACTTTTTCTTCTTTTTAAGATTATTTCTAAAAAAATTTTTTTTAGTTGGGTTTGACAATAAAAAAATGGCTTTTTGTAGCGATTCAGAAAATGGGAAAAATCAGTTACCTGGAATAGCGATGGTCCCGGATAACCGGTTCCCTACTGTACTAACAATTGAATATTGATTTATCTTTCTATATTGATATTTATAAAGTTGTTTATTTTCCATATTCTTCAGATCAATAATATTCTGACTGCATGTTTATAGCTCTTGCAATGGATGATGCACTGTATTTCATCAAAACAATGACTAAGTAGCTGATTTTATCGTTAAAGGCAAAAAGAAATTGGGAGGTAAAATCTTAATTTAATTTCCTTCATTTCATTAAATTAAATTCATTTAAGGAAATTAATTTCCTTCATTTCATTTGAAATTTTTATTAATAGTTATATTTTACTCTTTATCATTCAGTTACAGAAAATACTTTAAAAAAGTGAAAATTTAGCAGAATGATATTCTATTGCTATGGATATTTTAATACATTTTTTATATGTTTTATTAATGAAATGGGATTATAATTCATTATAAACACCATTTATAAATTTTGTATTTCTTAAACTGCATGCATTTATAATTGAAAACGAATTAATACATTAAAATTAAATTAATAATTTTTATGTTGTATCTAGGTACTACAGCATTTTTTTTTCATTAAATTTTTTGGATTATTTCACCTATGATACAAAATGCTATACGTTAATTATTATATTTTAACAAATAGCATTTAGCAGAATATTTTTTAGCAGGCATTATAAAACTAAATTTTTTCCTCTTGCTCTACAACTGTAATTTTACAGATGTTACGATTACTTTGTATAAAAAAAAACATTGCATAATATATTCTCTGATTGAATAATTTAATATTTTTACTGTAATTAATTACAAACAGCTTGAAAGGGGTATTTTTTGAAGAATTAGAAGGAAAATGTGTAAACCTGAAAACAGACTTCAATTAGTCAATCAATAGCACCAGGCACAAAAGATTTGTACTCAAATTATTAATTGAATTTTGACGTAGCATGAAATTTGACTTATTAATGGCTAAATTGAAACTGTTAAATAATATTTCATTTAATAATATTATGGATTGTAAAAATTGCTTAAAAGAATCACGCTTAATATAATTTTATCATTTCTATGTTATAAAATGCGTGTTGGTTGAACAAAATGAAAATAGAAGAAGGAAAAAAACTGATTCTTAACTTATTCCAAAATGATAAAAGCTACTTTCTTAACTTAGAATTCGATACCTGCTGCAGTACATAAATGAGTACATAAAAATGATCTTCATAAAATGTGCGTCAAAAAATTAAATCCTTGAAGTTTAAGATAAAATTTTAGAAATTTCCCTTTAAAAATATATTAATGGGTTAAAAGAAATTGGAAAATTAAAAAAAAAAACTGATAGTAACAAACTTAAAAGTTAATTATCAAAATCTAGAAGATTTATTTGAAACTGAAATAAATAAAACATAAAATTTAATACGTATAAGGACGCTTGAAGGTTCAAATAATTCGATAATACAGATATGTAAGGTTTAATTGTGATGAAGGTTTCCTATTCTAAATAAATAATAATTTATTATGCCTCACCACAAAAAGATAAATATAAAATGTTATCAAGAAAAGCTCCTATCAACAGTCTTTAAATTGAAGAGCTTAGCAGAAAGATGTGTTAAATGATCTTTTCGTAAATGTAAGAGAAATAGCCTTAGACTGCAAAGAAATGACAAGAAAGCTGTTAACAAAGTCTCTTTTTTTATATAAAAATCTGCCTCATTTGAAAATTACAGCTAACATCCTGAAAACCTCAATATTTTCAAATTGTTGCATAACACACTTTTCAACTAAGATCTTCAATTATCACCTTTAAAAAGAATAAAACATTGATCATCGTAATACAAGTTTTGCTTATATTTTTGATAAGTGTAAAAATGTCCAGGATTCTATATACATAGTTGCAGATTGTAAATAAATCATCTTTGCAATGTAAGGTAAATATCATGCAAAATTAACTGATTACATTGGAAAAAAATCCTCTTGGGCGATTCAATGACGTTTTAAGAGTTTTAATGTACGACTCATCAATGATAACAGCTGCCAATGTGATTTGTTGAATCAATTTTCCAATAATAACTTTAGTTTTTAATCATCGTTAAACATGATACTTGTGCACCAATATTTAATTTTTTGTTATTAATTAGTAATCACCTCCATTAAATACCTTTTGTTCAACACTGAAGCTTAGCATAATGGAGAATTGAATTGCATCAGTGATTTATCAGAAGAAAAGATGTGGATATTTTTTTCTTCAAACGCATCAAATAATGAGTATTCTTGTGCACTGAACAAATGAGGAGTTTGCCAAATGATGATAAAAAATAATTTGTAGCAATGAATAGTAGTAACTCACATGGGGAAAAAGATTAACTTAAAATCCATAAAAGGTTCTGCCCTGGCATAACAGGGCTTTTTATCACGAATGATTTTTTTTAACAAAAAAAAAATCACATTTCTTGGCAAGATATTGAACATTTAATTACAAGATATATATTTGTGACTCTAGGAATGCACGTTTATTGGTAATCATATTGTGCTTTCCAACTGTGGATTCAGCTGAGTTTCATTGAAAGGTACCATCTCTTCTACATCACAGGCTTCGTCCTCTTCTTGGAATTGTATATCTTTGGCTTTGAACCAAACAATCAGATCCACAAAGAAAGCTAAAAGCATGATGACAGCTGTAACACCATGAAAAACAGACCGGAATTTGGACGGATCATAGAGACGACACGCTCCTGGTTCGCCACAATTATCTTCCCAGAAGAGGCAAGCTGAGTCCACTACAGCACCATAAATAATAGGACAAGGAACATTACCTATTGATTAAAACAAAGATATATTAAAATTAATAATCACATTACATGTATAGAATATTTAACAATTTAGAATCACTAATGTAGTATTAATTATTACGGGAAAAAAACATATAATTTTGCAGAAATATTTGCAATGTAATTACAAAAATTTTTTCAAAATATACACAGGAATAATTTTCAGCTAAACAAATGATGTTCACCAGCAACTTCAAATATCTATAGCCCTGTTTACATTATTTCAAAACAAGTTCCAAAAATATTCATAATACACAAAAAACTATGTATAAAAATCAGACCTGCTTACTACTTAAAATTCAAAAGTGTAACATTTACATAAAACTGTATCTTTCAAAAATTACAATGTTTTTTTTTTAATGGATTTTGTGGAAAATACTTAAACTTATAACAACAACATAAACTTATAACAAATAGGTATTAACATTAGAAAAATGGCTAAATTCAAAACATAGCTCACTAAAAGTATTTTCTGACTTTTTTATAATGTGATACCTTATACCTGGAATGACCGGGGAGGCCAAACAGGCCCCTTAGGTATCTTGGTAGGAACACCACCATAAGTCAGGTAGGTTTGGGTAATTGGTACCATTTAGTAGGTATAAAGTACCCCAGTTTTATTATTATATATATATATATAAAAAAAAAAACAAGTATTCCAACACATCTTCAATCATTATTTATAGAGAAAAGGAAACTCAATTATCTAATCAAGTATATCTGAAAAGTCAGTGTTCCATTTAATCAAACATTTTCATTAATCAAATTGAATAAAATATCATAGAATTTTGATGATCAAGTCTCTAATATATTCCTAATTAAATTAATTATGATTACATTTTAAGATTTTAGATGACTAAGATTAGATTTTAAGATTTTGATCAACACACAAACAATCTGGGAAGGGTCAAACTGGCCTCTTCAGTATTTCTACGCATATATCATTGTTTAGGTTAATTAAACTTTAACTTTTCTCACCAAATAAGCCTATTGCAAATGCTATGAGTCCTAGGGCCATAGCTTTGTCCTTTGGTTCAACACATCTAAAAGATAAAAAAAATTACAGTTATATCAAAAAATCCACTTGTAAAACTCCAAAAAAAATATTATTAAATTTAAAAATTCAAGAAATTTTTAAGCATATTAAACAGAATAATTTAAAAATATATATTAGGAAAGAATATTTATATTAAAACTCTTACAATTTAAGACAAAATTACATATTAATTAACTTACCTTAGTGTAAGAAGCATAGATCCAACTTCTGAAGTAGAATGGGCCAAAACGAAAAAAGCAAATACTGCGACATAAGGAAATAGGCTGTTGCATTCGAGAGGACAAAATCCATTGGTAGCTGTTACATTAGGACCCAAACACTTACAGTCAGAGTAAACATACTAAAATATTAAGAGAAAATTTATCATCACAGTATCAGCAAAACAAATTTTTAATTAAATAAATAAGCCCAAGAAACTGAAGTGGTAAAATTTTACCTGATTAAAAACTTAATCAGGGTGCGTAGCCAAATTATTCAACAAAAAATAAGAACCTTATAGCACTTTTCAAGCACTCAAAAAATATTTTTAAGCACTTTATAAAAATATTATAATTAGGCAGGGTTGGAAAGTTTTTGACCATTGACGGTTTTATCTTGTTTTAACAGTCATCTCAAAGAAAAAACCTTTTCGTATTGTTTTTGATAATTATCAAAAATCATGAAATTTTGAATCATGTATAACGAATGGCGTTTTCATACGCTACGGACTGACAATACGCCGAAATATATATTGGGGTTGAATTATGAAAACGCTGAATAGAACAATGTGAACTATGTTTTTCTGCATAATTCAAAGTGAAAATCAACATGGTAAAGGAAAAATCTCATTTTGAATACAGGGAAAATTAAGAACTTTTTAAAAACACCCAATGAAAAAAGCACCTTTGAGGGCTTTTAAAAAATTGAAAATAAGCGCCTTTAAGCACTTTTTGAAAACGCTATGCAGCATGTTAATTCGCTTGCAAAATATATAATAGGAAATAACTATGGACCTGCTTCAAGTCCTTAAAAATATGAACTCATCTTCAAGACTTGCCAGACATGAATGAGAAGAAACAAAAGTGATTTAAAATACAAAAAATTTTTTGCCAACAAAAAATGGAAAAATAAAGGTGATGAACCTAGTTTTTCTAGTTTCGTTTTTAACCTTTATTTTTCATTGGCAACTTTACCATTTCAAATCATTTGTTTCTTCTTATTTACAACTAGCAAGTCTTGAAGATAAGCTCCTATTTTTGTGCTCTTGTAATATGTCGACTGTTATTTTCCATTTATATATTTTTGAAGTGAATTAAGTTTTTAATTGTTAAAAAAAGATTGCTTTTAAATTACAATAAACACTCTCTTAATTGCTTCTTTTTGTATTTATAATTATATACATCATATAACTATATTAATACAAAACACAACATTTCAATTGGATACCTACAAGTAAAGTCATAGTAGGTAAATCTTGACATTTGTTAGTCAGGTTTGACTGACACACACACTCGGGACGTTGCTTACAGGTATCCAATTAAATTTGATTTAAGTCTTATAGATACTATTACACTTCCATTCTTCTCGAGTTGCGAGAACCCAAATGAATGATTAATATGCAATAAACTAAATGACGTTTAAGTGCCTTGCACAATCATCTTCCAAAAAAGGATTAAATTTATTTTACATAAATTCTGAAGGTAAACAGCTGATCCATAAGATTGATGTACGGCCTTTTAATATTTAATTGCTAAAATTAATGCCACGCCATTTCCGACTCTGAATGGCATGAATGTGTTCTATACTCATTTATCTAGCGTCTGGGCTACACTATTCCATCTGTTTCATATATTACATACATTCATTCATATTTGAATATACAATGAAAGAAGTTCAATGGCAAAATCTGTTTATATGCACTTTCAAATAATATTCTTTTTTTTTAATAAATGAATGATATTAAACAATAAACTATTTGATCAATTAGCTATGTAAAATAAAATTATATAAAATGCATCAAAATATAAAACTATCAGTGAACAAGCACCAGTGCTTAAAATAAACTAAAGTAATATTAATTAAATAAATGCTTAGGATTTATTTGTTGTATATACAAGACTATTATGTTATCAAACATCAAATATTTTAATCATCGAAATTATTATTAAATCTAAAACAAAAATTAATAACTAAATGAAACAAAAAATAAGTCATGATAATGCAAAATGAGTTTTTTAGAAACCTTCCTTAAAAACCTCAACCTTAATTTTAAAAAAAATATTAAAAGTCATCAAAACAAAGCAATTAGGAGTTTAAACACTGAAAAATGTTTATCCCACACTTGTAGAAACATTCAAAATTAGTGAAAAAAGATGTTAAACTGATAAATGAATCAAATTACTGTCTAATCCAGTGAGTGGTATAAACAAATGATAACTGTTACAGTGTTAAAAATAGTAATCAATATTTTCTCACAGATAAATATTTGTAAAAAGTGAATCCTAATTAAAAGAAAAGATTAAAAATCAAGATAAATTTTCCTCTAGAGTTTGAATTATCACTGAAATCTATAAAAATTTATAGTAAATATGATTTAGTTTGATTAAATAGGCATAATCACATAGGCATTTTGCAAAGTAGCCTTTTCAAAAACTTTCTGGACAAAAATTTTCGTATTTTTTTTTCTCTTGTCTTTATTTTGATTAGTGACTAACTCATTGAAATATTAGCATTATAATTAGCATTTTAATTTTTCTTCACTATTTTCAAAAATTATTTCGAATAATAAGTTATATAATATTTTCTCCTTTTCTCATTCATCTTCCTGTGATTTTTATTTCAAACTAATGAGAAAGTTTGAGAAAAAAATAATCAAAAGTAAAAACATTTATCAATTTGAAACTGATAAGGACCAAATAATTACAAAATTTTTTTAATTAGGATTAGTTTATTTAATTTTTTTATTTTGTAAAAAAAAATTCTGAATGTAAAAATGTGTCTGAAGGTTATAGATACAAGTAAAATATAAGTTATATATATATATTAATAAAAAAAGTTGTATATAAGTTGTAAATAATAAAAAATAAAAAAATTAAATGCGTTTATTAATCAAAATATTCATATCATTATGTTCAAGAATATTTTTTAAAAAAATAAATGTGTGCCATAAAAAATATTAGCATTAGAAAAATATTTTCCAATTTATTATTTTGTTTATGCACAGTGTTCTAAAATCACAGCCTTTATCATTTTTTTAAAAAATTCTTGTTACAACAGAAATAAAAAAATATTCATTTTTGTATTTGCAAAATCATATTTAAATAAAAAAAAAACACTTTTTTTAAATTCAGATAGATTGCCATGCGGAGGAATTAGTTTAAAGACAATTTAAGCAAACAAAACCAGTTTAATTGCCAGATGAAATTAAAAGACCTGAAAGGAGATAAAAGGCGAATAATAGTAATGCCTTTCGTTTTCATCTGATAACCAAACTGGTTTTGAGAGTATTAACCCTTTTTTCAACATAAATTCACTAAATTTTCTTATAAAATATAAATCTGCATACATATTTTTACTTCAATGTATATTACTTTTATTTTTTTTTTGACAAGAACTTTAAAGTTGTATATTAAGGGCAGTCATAATAAAACATCATGTACATTTTTATGTTTTGAAGGCCTTATCTTTCCTATAAAAAATATTCATGCATTCACAACTATCGTTAGTATCCCAAAAGTAAGAAAATTTTGCAGAGTTAGTATTGCTAGTAGAAATGAAATAAATATTGTTAGTAATTAGTACTGTAAAAATGGTTAAGAAGAATTCACAGTACATCAGTTGAAAAATAAGAAAGAAATGATATTGATAGTGTATAAAAACTTTTCCTTTTTTTTTCTCTTCAGAAAAATTCAATAAATAAAAAACAGCATTTTGTTCTTTATTTTTAAAGATTTAAGTGATTTATATATAGACAAAATTTATAAAAAAAATCTACATTACGTACAGGATTACTGAGATCTGGATCAAACTTAGCAAAAGCAATCAGATATGTTAATAATCATAAAATTTAAAATTAAATATATTTTTTTCTATGATTTGTATGATTTGTTTCTATGTTATATGATTTATAGCCATAAAATCACTTTAATAGCATATTACTGCATTCTTTATCAATTTTCCAACTAATGTATTCTGTTTTAGATTAAATGGTTAAAGGAGACAAGAGTAGAGAAGGATGAAGAGGAATTAAGTATTATTTAGCGGAATAATACTTACTTCTTCTCCATCCTTTAACAAAAGCATTACCTTATCGTAGGAAGAACCTGAAACATTAGTGCATCCAGCTAAGCAGGGAGAGAGGTAGGTGACACCTTCACTTGTGCAGATTGGTGCAAATTCTCCAGGTAGACAGCCACAAGTTTCACTGCAGTTCTTTTGGCTAATGTCTTCGTATTCACTGCATATAATTTCATTTTTAAGAAAATATTGAAGCAATAAATTAAAGCAACATTAAGTCAGATTGCTAAAAATATTATACAAATTAAATCTGAGTGAAAAGAAAAAAAAACGAACCAAACTCAGCATGGAAAAGTCTAGTTTTGGAACTAACTCAGTTGCAGAAAGCAACTGAGTTTTTTGCAGATTTAAATTTTTCATGACATTTTTCTCTAAATTTTTTTTATACTATTTTGCCTCAAATCTACTCAAATTCAAAGCTTTATTTTATTTTTCAATTTCTATACAATATCCGTTTTTCCCCTACACATAAGCCAATTTTTCCGTTTTTAAAGCATATCTTTCTTTTTTAATTTGTCAAATAACTATAATTTTTTTAATGCAGTGTTTTTAGTAGACGCTATAATGTGGGAGAAACTTTTTATGGCAAATTCTCTTTGATTGGTATTTTAAAGTTAAAAGAAAATCAGTTCTGTTAAATCTAGAATAAACCATGAAATTTCAAATGCAGAAAAAATATCAAAATACAAACATATTACTACAGGATTAACTCTCTCACTGTGTAATTCTAAGAAATCCTGGCATAATTTGTTTGAAACAAAACAAATTATGCCAACAAAAATTCCAACATTTAAAACTTAATGATTTCAATTTTAAACTACAGTACAGAACCCGTTATCTGGAAATCAGAAAACCAAAAAACCGGAACGAAATTCGATAAATTTACCCGCCATTTTTTTTAAAAAAAAATTTTTTTCCTCATATGATTTTAGGATTTTTCTTCCTTTTTTGAAAGATTGGATTGAAAGATGTCTACCTTACCATCATTTTGGAAATAATCATTAGTGTATTACTTCATCGTTTTTTCTTCTTTTTAAGATTATTTCCAAATATTTTTTTTTTTTTTAGCTGGGTTTAACAATAAAAAAAAAACTGCTTTTTGAAGCAATTCAGAAATCCGGAAAAATCAGTTATCCGGAATAGCGATGGACCCGATCGTTCCGGATAATCGGTTCCCTTACTTAAATAGATGAAAGAGAATTTATCATGAAGGATTTTTTCCACAGTATGTCGTCTTAAGGAAATGAATTTGCAAACTAGATCAATTCTTCATCAATTTTCAAAATTAAAAAAAATTTTGAAGAACATAATAAAATGGTGCATTTAATATCAAAATGAACTCACAGAATAAACAAATGAATAAACAGATATATTTGACAGTGCGAAATTAGCTAAATATTAAATAACATCATACCTTCCAGCATTGAGTCCAACATATCGGTTAAGTGGGCAACCAAATACCATTAAAATCATCATCCCGATGGCATAACACAGGGCAGAAAATGCAATCCAACCAGACACAAATCTTGCATTGGGTTTATACAGACGCATGAATGTCCCACTGGCAAAGATTCCAATACCCATGACTAGTATACCGGCAATTCCTATATAATAATAATATTAAGTTATTTATGATAAAAAGGATTAGTTCTCTTTTTATCGACATTTCAAGATAGTGAGCCTCGTTAAGATAATGAATTCAATTTAATTGATTATTTTAGATAGATACATAAAATTGAATCGAAATAATCGATTCAATTTTATGCATCTGAGATACAATGAAGATCTTTATTGGAATGAAACACTAATTTATTTTAAAAGGATTGGAAAGAAAAAGAAAATTTCGGAACATGAAAGATCAGTTTACATTTAGGTATCATGCTAAATTATGGTCAGTAAATGAATATTTAACTTAACAGATTGTAATAGTTAGTTCGGATTTTGTACAGAATAATATACTCGTTTTTTTTTTTCGATATTTACATGGTTAACCCAGGTATAAATTTTATTATATAGCGAATAAATTACAATATTCATTTTCAATCCCATAGAATGCTAACTGAAAGAAAGAGAAGGAAAAAAAGTGAAACTCGAAAGTGCATTACTAAATTTTGAGACAAAACAACTTAAAATAAGGAGGCGTAACTTTATTTTGATTAAATGTATAATAAGCTATCAATAAATTTTAAAATTTGATAAGCTTAAATTTTTGATAAGTATTGTAAAGCATCTACTGTGCATTATGTTTAACATTGTTACTTGCAAAATAGCATATATTTTTAATAGCAAAAATTATCTTCCATTCTCAATCATTAAATTCCATGGTCTGTCCGCGAATAGGACCTGACATCTCCGTCACTGAATTTATGCAAGAAGCAGAGCCGTTAACTTATTTCATACCAGTCATGGGTGCCACTCTAAAAATATTTCAAGACTGAACTTATTTTTTGACTAATTAACACAGTCTAGTGTTGTTTACCAAGAATCTCCAGAAATTTATAGCTATCTGACACCACAATGCACCTTTACATGATAATAGCCCATATATTAAATCAATAATTTTTTTATTTTTCTAAAAAAAAATAAACAATATTTTTCTTCACAGCAAACAAAACAAAAATAGCTAACTTCATATATCTTTTTTACACTAATAACCGAGTAAAATCGCTGATAAAAACTACTGACATTTTCCTAAAGCCATTTACATTTCATTTCACCATTATCTTTTATCTTAGCTCAATAAAAAAACAATTTCTCAAAAAAAAAAATTTATGTTTATCGTAATTTAACTTTCGCTAGCATTTCAAAAAGTCGGGAGAAAGTGTTTAAAAAAATCAGAATTTATATTCAACAATAGTACAAATTTTGTTTTCACTAACAAAATGCTGAAGTTCAATCAATCCTATTCTTTCATTGCGGAGTGACATTATTACCTGATTCTTTAGCAATAAATATTTCAAAAAAAATAAAAATATAATATGAAAAGATAATAAAAAATAAGAAAAATAATTTATTTATTTTTAACAAAAAATATTTCTCACATTTTTAAGGAAAAAAACGAAAATTTAATTTTAAAAACAATCTGGGGAGAGAGATTGATGGAATTTAGTCCACTGATTTTTTCAAGACTGATTTCAGTCCGCAGGACTGAAGAGTGGCACCCATGATGAGCAAAAACAACGAAACGGAAAAAAATATACTTACCTGATATCATATTGGCCATAGTAGCAGTAAGTTGAAATTGACTTTCCAAATATTTTGGCAGGAAAGTGTAAAGACCAGCTATGGGCAATATATGAAGAACACTGCTGGCCGTTCTGTAGAGAAGAATTTCATTTCTAAGTAGTCTTTTTAAAGCTGATGGGAAATCTACGGAATGAATGTTCTGTTATACAGTTTTCAAACAAAAAGGAAACAAATTATATTCACTCTCATTTGCAGCAAACGATATAAGTAAAGTAAATTGAACAATCAAAAAGTATATTTTGTAATCACCAATAATATTTATAGAGGCCTTATTAGAAATTAATTAAAAAGATAAACAGATTAGTGGTCACTAAGAAATATTTGTTGCTGTTGTTTCTAATGCCACTAGCCACACTAGCAAGCCTGCTTGGTGAAACAGAGCAAATTTAAGGCAGATGGTGCTGTTTTTCAGTGGCGCCATCTACGGCCAAGAATTCGTCTTCAGCCACTCACACGTCACACCCGTTTATAGGGCGGACTCATTCATACATCCATTCATTCATCCACAGATCGTAATTTTTGACCTGGATCAGAGAATGATCGATCTTCAAATCCAGTACCCCCAGAGGTATTGATTTGTTATGGGAACATGAAGGACTTTGCGACTCGACAGATTTAACGTGCATCAGTCACCATTTACTACACGAGGAGTCTTCGACCTGTGGGGTTCGAACTCACGAACTCTCAGGCATGGGCCCAGCGCCCTACCGACCAGGCTATCCCGGCCATAAATATTTTAAAAAAAGAATCTGCCGAAACATTACTGAGATTGAGAGTATCTGAATAAAGTTCAAATGCAATGAAAGTCTTTACTCAATTTCATACATGACTAAAATCTTTAGTGTCACTTTTATTGGGATTTAGCACAATAATTTAGATTAAGTATTTTTCAAAAATTTTATTTTTAAACTTCCTTTTAATTTATTCTAATATAATATGAGTATATTATAGCTTTAAAAATTCCTTATTCATATATCTATGTATATTAAGAAAGCCAAATAAAATTTATAGTTAATACTATAATAAAATTTATAGTTATTTATAATTATAATGATAAAATTTATAGTTCTGGGTATGAAAAATGTTATAATAAAATTATTTTTTTATACCAAAATGATAGATGGTCCCTAAAAAACATTCTTAATTCTCAACAGTTCGTTATAAAATTCGTCTTCCAAAATATTTATATTTTGGAAAAGGAATTTTATAATATTTTGTAATGTCCAGATTATTTTTTTAATGAATAATTTAAGTGTAAGAATTCATTATGGTCTTGAGTTCAATTAAATGAGTTATTGCGATACTTTTGTACCAGGCAAAATTTCTGTTGCTATTTCATGAGTTGTTAATGATTGTATTTAAATCATGGAATTTTCACCTTTTAGACTGGGTTTACTGTCATCGTCGTTTTCTTGATTTTGGTTATTATAAAAAGCAGACTGTTGGCATAGTGGGCAGTTCGGATTGTCCAACCTGTTGTCATTCACCAGTACTTCATTAACTTTGCAGTTGTGCTGTGATCCACCATTAACATTTCCATTGCCATTTGTGATAGCAGGAGTACCATTGGTTTTTGTGAAATCACCATCATTTCCATTGTGGTTAAAGCTCTTTGAAGAATTACTGTGCAAACAAGGTTTGGGCAACTTCCGTGGGAAAGCCATCATTGGAAATGCAGTCAAGATGAGAGCGGCTCCAACGAACAGGACACCTAACCACCATGCTCCAAGCCACTGGGGATTGTCTGTCGTAAGTTCTGTGGTTTCTGAAATTGCACCTTTTTTAATTACAAGTACCCAAAGTAACTTAATATCATGCACAATCTAAAATTTCAACATAAATGTTATATTGATTTTGATAGTTTTATTGATATTCTAAATAACTCTATAAAGCTAAGACGCTATAAACAAAATTTGATTACGTAATATCATGTACAATCTAAAATTTTAACTTAAATATTATATTGATTTTGATAGTTTTATTGATATTCTAAATAACTCTATAAAGCTAAGACGCTATAAACAAAATTTGATTACGTAATATCATGTACAATCTAAAATTTTAACTTAAATGTTATATTGATTTTGATAGTTTTATTGATATTCTAAATAACTCTATAAAGCTAAGACGCTATAAACAAAATTTGATTAAGTAATGGATACTCCTTTTGTACTTAGTTTTTGCAGTTAGTAACGTAATTCAAATAAATTCTAATTTTAATGCAAATGTTGTTGATAATTTGGTAAAGCAAAAAAGTTATAGGCAAAGGTTTAAGGTATGGTATGATATTGTTTACATACACAGTTTCTGCATTAATTTTGAATTGTATTTAAAAAATAAAGGTAGATCTTCATAGAAAAGAAATTTAGATTAGGTATATAGTTTTGCATCAACCTAATTTGGTATAATTAGTATGGTGGTAATATAAAATCTCCAGCTGTCACAATGCTTTTAAATTGACAGGGAGTGATAATTAAAAAAGCGAATTAACTAAGGATGAAGGTTTAGAAAAAAGATAAAAACAGATTCTGAAATAATGTCTTATCAATTAAACCTTTGATGCAAAAATTTTATTAAACATAATTTTCTTTAATTTGTATTAATTTAGGAAAAAATTTATACAAAGTAATCTAAGAGAAAAATATTATATTTAGCATTTTATTAATTTATAGTTATGAAATACAGCATAAAATAACTGGTACCTATCTATTTTTTTTCCGATAAAAATGAAATTATTGAAACATGGCTCACTTCCAAACAATAATTGAACTTGTTTGCAATTATTTAAATCTAAGAGAAACAGTCATTCACCATCGAAATATCCTTAATTAACAAAATAAATTATTTATAAATTTTTGAATATGAATGGGAAAAAATTCAAACTACTTTTTTTGGGATTTTATGTATCAGTATAAATAGAATTCCAAAATCAAACAGATTTTTTGAGTAACTATTAGGCCGTTTTTTATGATTAAAAATAGAGGGTCAATAGATAAAAGAGACACCGGTCTCCCATCTGTGTCAAAGGGATAAACAAATCAAATTTTAGCACAATATGATGAGACAGGCGATTTAAACAAACACTTGTAATAATTTATAACAAATTACAGGATCATTCGATTATTTTTATTGCTGCTTTAATCTTTAAATCCGAAAAACCCAAATCAACCAGGTAAATACAAAAAGTACAAATTCAATTATTACCAAAGGGGAAATTCACATTAATGCTAGTGCAGAAAGATCCCAGCAAAAATCCAAAAACTGGACCAAATATCCTAACTCCTATCGTAATACCTAAAAATGAAAAATAAATACAAACATAAATATAAAGAAACTGCGTTAGGATTGTTTTCTTTAGAATAAAAGGCATTTAGCTACTATAATATTTAGCTATTATAATTTAGCTACTATAGTTTTAAAAGCAATTACCAAAGTAGAGCGGTGATTCTCGAGTAGCGACATTATCATCAATGTAAGGAATGCCTAGTGTGTATACAGCTGTAGCTCCGATGCCGATAAAAAGCAAACTGACGAAAAAAATTATCAGGACGATGTTCGTGGCTTTGGCTTGTTGCTCCGAATCTCTTTCTTCACATTCATTTTTTTTAAAAGCAAGGGCTTCACTGTTGGAGAAAAATGGAGGTACTGGCTCGTTGATCTCTGTTAAAAGTCGAAAATCGTCTGCAAGGACACAAAAATATTCATAATTATATATTATGCATTGAACTAACAAATAAGCTAAGATATTAACAGTTTAATTATCATCTGTGTAGCGAATTCTTCAAGCAGGACTGGAAATTAAAAGTTGTTCATTAGTTCGGAATGCGGGAATTAACTGAAATCCGGATCAATTACGGTATAACCCTTCAACGATCGGTTCATTTCCAAGAAAACGGTCATAAAAGTGCCTATTTTTCTTATCCAATCACAAATACACGTATTTGATTAGTGCTGACATCTAGTTTAAAATAAACTAACTACCTACAATTACCTCAAAAATATCCTGGCACTGCCATCTGGTGTGTAAAATGAGAAATAAAATGCTTTCCGGGCAAAAGAAATGAATTAGTTTTATTCTTGTTGGCTTGTTACTACTGAACACTCCAGCCCGGAAATATCACGGGAGCGAGAAATAGAGGGCGAAACCTCACCCCACCATTTTCACGGGAGCGAGAAGGAAGGGGTTAAAGTTTGGGAGCATCATCCGTAAAGTACAATTTTCCGTAAAATTCATTTTTCCCGTAAAATATTATACCAGCGTAATTTTTACAGTAATAATATACTAAAATTTGACATAAATAAAATAAAGGAATAGATGCTAGTGATCCCTTGGACCAGCAATCTATGTAAAATAATAATAATATTTTTTTTTTCGTGTGTGTATTTTAGTTTATATTCTAACAAAATAGCATATTTAATCATAACGGTAAACATTACACGTTCTCTGTATCGCAATTTAGCATGAGGAGAAATATAATTATGGTTATTAATGTTAACAATAATTTATTTCCTTTAGGAGCTAAAATTAAATAAGATTTTTCTGACTTTCTATTTAGGACTTAAAGAGTATTTTCATTGATTTTGGATGTAATAAGCAAATTAGAAAAACAATTATTGTCACGCAAAAACTAGCGGAAGTTATCACTGATAATAATAAAATGTTTTGAACTTTAAGTACGCTTTTAATTAATCAACAATGACGTCACTGCAAGTGACGTCACTGTTGATAAATTAATGAGTTTGTCTATTCAGAAGCCAATCATGTTCAACAAATACGAGTGACGTCGCGCACAGGTATCCAAATAAATCTGATTTAAACCACATGGTTAGGCATAATCAATTCACTTCTTCTCGAGTTTCAAGTATCTAATTATAAAAATATTACATTTAAAGAAAAAAAAAAGGAGACACTCTAAACACAAATGCATTTTCCTCTTGTCTTATTGATAACTGGGCTGTATAGTGAAATTTTGGTTTTAAAGTCAGCAAAAATCAACTTTTAGAATTTTTACAAGAAATAAAAAAACATCAGTCAAATAATTACAAGAATAATATATCAATACAATTCAAATTTTAATTCGTTAATGATGGTGGTGGAAAAATGAACAAATAGTGCCATATTTTGCAATTAAGTTGTATTTTTTCAAAAAATAATGTCTTTAAATGAAAATAAAATTATAAAAATCCAAAAGGTTTTTTTTTAAAAAAAATTAAAAGATAGTATGGCATTGAGTTTTATCTGAAATATTTAGATTTTTTTTTCTGTTTAAATTTAATAAAATCTAAAAAGAAGCAGAAAAAACTATGTTTTTTTTTGACGAAATTGGATTAATTCACAATTAGAAAGTGATTAATCAGAAAATCATGCATTGAAAAATTTTATAGTTAATATATTCAGAAAATAAAATTGCTATAATTTTTCATTCAATTATTATGTAAAAGTTTAAAAATTAAAGTTTTCAATTATTATAAAACTACTAAAAGCGACAAAATGCGGAAATAGAAACTATTGAAAAGTGTGCCACTACTCATTTTAACAAACGCAATTTTACAAAAAAAAAAAGATGGATTAAATTTTAAATTAAACACAAAATTAGTTTATAAAAAGGAAATGAACACGAAACAAAGCTAAATAAATAAACTTATTGTAAAACGCTGAAATATAAATCAATCTGTTTTGCATCTTTGAAATAATCTAATAACAAACATTCCTCAGTTTTCAGTTTCATAATTTACGCCAAAAATTATGGATGGTCGAATATCCGGAAGAGCGTAGAAAGAAAATACAAGACGCGTGTTCCCTAGACGGGAAATGTCCTTGTAAGTTTTCAAAGTCAAGGACACAGAGATTGCACTTTAATACAAAACCGTTAAATGCATTTAACAGCCAGTAAACCTAATTGGCACGTGGTAAAGGAAATTATTTATCTAAATATGTATTTTGAAGTTACACCCAATAAAAATGTTTATTATAAAGTTTTCCATTAACTAATTCGAGCACATAATATTCCTTATTTAAACAAAAGCTAATTAAATAAAATAAAAAAAATCGAGAATAAGTTTTTAAAAAACGAAACACATTTCGTAAGATAAACTAGAAACACGTGAGACAAATTAAATTATTGCAAACAATAGGACAATCAAATATATTTGTATTTTTCCACTACTCAAAACCAATAAAATTCAACTGAATAAGATTGCTACGAATTTTAAGAAAGTTTTCATTCACCAGCTCTGTAACTACAAAACAAACAAAAAATGATAATCGAGCAAAAATTATCAATAAACTTCAACAGAACAAAAACGAGATAAAGATTTGTTTTTTTAATCAATTTAAAAAAAGAACATCGGTTTTTCTTTTAAAGCCTGGAAGAAAGGCATCAACTAGCAACAAGCGAAACAAATCAAATTGTTGCAAAACATTAGGGAAATCTGTATCTTTTAATTCAAAACCTTCATTTCTGCGAAATAAATAAGTATCCATTAGTTTTTTTGGATCATAATTCACGTCAAAACATGAGGACAATCAAAAAAAATATTTTTCAACTACTCAAAACCAATAAAATTCAACTCAATAAGATTGCTACGAATTTTAAGAAAGTTTTCGTTCACTAGCTCTGTACCAACAAAACAAATAAAAAATGTTAATCTAGCAAAAATTATTAATAAACTTCAACCGAACACAAATGCGATAAAGATTTTTTTTTTTAAATTAATTTGAACATTGATTTTTCTTTTAAAGCTTGGTAGAAAGGCATCAACTAGCAACAAGCGAAACAAATCAAATTGTTGCAAAACATTAGGGCAATCTAATCATCTGTATCTTTTAATTCAAAACCTTCATTTCTGCGAAATAAATAAGTATCCATCAGGTTTTTTTTTGGATCATAATTCACGTCAAAACATTAGGACAATCAAATATATTTATATTTTTCATCTACTTAAAACCAATAAAATTCAACTCAATAAGATTGTTACGAATTTTAAGAAAGTTTTATTCACCAGCTCTGTAACTACAAAACAAACAAAAAAAGATAATCGAGCAAAAATTATTAATAAACTTCAACGAAACAAAAACGCGATAAAGATTTTTTTTTAAAAATTAATTTTAAAAAAAAGAACATTGATTTTTCTTTTAAAGCCTGGAAGAAAGGCATCAACTAGCAACAAGCGAAACAAATCAAATTGTTGCAAAACATTAGGGAAATCTGTATCTTTTAATTCAAAACCTTCATTTCTGCGAAATAAATAAGTATCCATCAGTTTTTTTGGATCATAATTCACGTCAAAAAGGGTTAGATTTAGGCTATCCGGAAGCTTCCTCGCACGTGGAGACACAACACAGACGTGTGTTCCCTAGACGGGAAATGTCCTTGTAAGATTTTGCAGTCAAGGACGCAAAGGCTTGAACTTCAATACAAAAAGCCGTTAAATCCTTTTAACAGCCGGTAGACACTATAACCAGCAAGTGGCTTCGCCTCCTCCCACTCCTCTTAACTATATCTAAAAAGCAGTCAAACGGTAGTAAAAAGAAATCAATTTATAACGCAGGTGGGGTTAGTGCTTTTTTCTTAAACTGAACTTCATTAGTTACATGTACTTCCTGTAATTTATTACGTATAGTTCAAGGGTTATAAATATTAGTTAGTTAAAAACTTCTGATTATGGAGTTAAAAGTGAATAAAAAGATTATTGTTGCCTTATTGTTTCTTACATTCTCAATAAACCTTATGATGATCATCAATAAATAATGATTCAGATAGCTTTGCATATCATAACATAAAATTAATAAAAATTATAAAAATGTTTATCTATAAACTACTTATCTATAAATTTTGTATTTATCTCTTATTTAACGGCACTTACCAGTAATATGTACGAGGGTTGTCCATAAAATAAGGTTCCCAACGAACTTTCACAATGAAAAACATGTTTATTGGCATTGAATAATACATGTTTGGAAAGCTTAGACTTCCCTCTTTTTTTCGGCATAATCGCCGTTTAGATCAATGCATTTTTACATGCAGTGTTACATCTTCTTTATGCCTGAGTCGTAGAACTCTGCCGCCGCTCCGCGAAGATAGCTTAAAACAGACAGAATTTGCTTAAACTTCTTCGGCTTTGGCGAGCATGGATGCTTCCACTAACGGGATTGTTCTTTTGTTTCCGGTGTCATGTAGTGGACCCAGGTCTCGTCCCCAGTGACAACAGAGTCCAAAAATTCCTTGCCATCGGTTTCGTAGGCATGAAGAAATTCGCAGGCGGCTTCCACACGTTGCCGTTTGTTGTCATAGTCATCCGTCCGCATTTTCGAGACCCACCTTGCCCAAACCTTGGCATATCCTAAGCGGTCTCTCAGAATGTTGTGAATGCAGGATTTACTGACAACAGGGATCATCTCGCTGAGGTCCCGAACCTTCACCCTTCGATCTTTCAGCATTGCTTCTTCCACTTTCGCAATCGCTTTGTCCGAAAACGATGGCCGACCAGAATGTTGTTCGTCATGGACGTCTGTAAGTCCGTCTTTGAATTCTCTGCACCATTTGCGCACAGTTTGCACACTCATACACTCTTCCCCGTACGCCTCACAGAGTTGGGAATGAATGTCCACCGGAGGAACGTTTTTTGCACTCAAAAACAAATCACAGAGCGTAATTCGCACCTGGCGTGAGAAACAAATGGAAGCTTTATCTTTCACGGCTACCAAGACAAGAATTAACGTTGTAGATACCTCGCCGGGGCGGGAACTGGGGCAAAGGGAGCTAAGTTACACGCCAGTCTCAACAATAACAGCGTTCCTAGCATCCGCAGCTCCTTGGGAACCTTATTTTATGGACAACCCTCGTATTTATCATAACTTTTAATTAATCTTTATTACTCTTTTTTAATTCTGATTTTTCTGATCTATTATTTCACATTTTTTTAAAAAAAAGTGTAATTCATTTATTATATAGTTAGCACCCTGCAGCGAACATCAAGTCGGCCTACATGCACTCATCGCTTCGCGTTTATCTTGGTAAAAACGTGTTAGTTAACATTACTATCTAATAGGATGATTACCCCGATAATTACAAAATATGTTAATTATTTATTTTTACTTTCTTTTATATTCGCTTAAAGAACACATAGACCGAATTTGAAATTTTCATCTTGCTAAATCGCGTTGTTTAGCCTTGCGGTCAATTAGGTAAATTGTTGTTGACGTATGCTATTAAGGCAGAGGGAGTGCGATTGTTCTTGTCATAGAGTTGAAATAGTAGGTAGAGGAACCAAGTTCGCTTTATTCCTTCCGAAAAGACACGCCACAGATAGCAAGCAAAGAGTTACAATCACGTGATGGAAAGAGTGCAATACTTGGCGCAGTATCACAAATGTTGGCGCACTAAGTTTTTAAACAGCTTTATTTCGATATTACCGATGCGCAAATAATCGGAGCATTTGAAAGAGAGAAAAAAAATATTTTCGTTAATCACATTTCTTTAATATTATTAAATGGGTTTTTAAAACATGAGGAGTTTTTTTTTCTTAACAAATAATTTTTTATTAAAGTACTGCCTTTATTAAAAAAATTTCAGTAGTTCTCGTCTTTACCCTTAACACTATTCCTTAAAAATTATTCATTATATAAAAATAAAAAACGATATTCTGCATCACTTATATTTATTACTATATTCAGAAGAAAAAATTTTTAAATGCTTTTATTGCAAAGACCTATTTTTTAAAAAAAAATTAACAATATATATTGTAATAAATAACTATTATTACATTTAACTATTGTTATTTTTTTTTAAAAAAAATAATAACTTCGATACAAAAATCAGGATTTCTTATAAATCTACCAGGGCTTAAAATGTGAATTTGAAAATGTTGCCTTTCTTTTTTAATGAAGCATAAGTTCGTTTAAAAAATAAATTTAATCTTTACGTTTTAAAAGTTTTATTACTGTTAGATAAAACAAATTGTAAAATTAAACAGATTGTCTGTAAAAAGTTCGATGCTTAGAAATAACGTTAATGTTGCAACACTTTTATCATTTTTATTTATGCTCACCAAGAGACTGCTCGAGAGGTAATATTAAATTTCGGGAAAAATAGCTTCGAGGAAAATAAAACCCGTTTTTAGTAGAATAGATTAGTTAGAAAACATATTTTTGATTAAATTTAATTACGTTTAGAATTTTATTCATATATTGAATACATTAAATTATTTATACAATAAAGATTATTTACATTATTAATTTAGAATTTTGACTTCTTTTTTTCCTGACACTTAAAAATAGATATTTTCAAAAATAAACTGCTGTTGCATTTTAACTTAATACTCAACAATTTGTCTAAATATGAAATAAAATGTTTATTCTAATATAAAAGTTTTCAGCTCCGAATAGAGAAAAATATAAGATTAAAAGCATTAAACTAATCAAAGAAAATAATAAAAGAGTTTAATTAGAAATTTTACTTTGTATTTCATGTACAATCTAATTCCATAAATTACTAGGAATTTGAATTGTACACACAAAGAGACTAGTAGAAAAGCTTTCGAAATTTAAATAAAAGAGAAAGCAATTAGAATTTTTACTTTGTACTAAATGGAGATTGAAACTAATGACGAACTTATAATTAAAATATCTTACTTTTATTTGTGATAGAAATTGCAATTTATGCAACTTTTTATGAGGTAAATTTATGCAACTATTATAGGTCAATCTATATTTAATAATTTTTATACAGAAAACCAGTAACTTAAAAAGTAACAGTTAAAAATATTTTATTTTACAAATAAAAAATAACCTTAATAATTAAATATACCTTAATTTATTTTCTAAATAGTACATAATTTGTATTCATTTTATGTATAGTAACAGAATTACACAATTTTATTAAAAATTAACACTAAAACTACTATACACTATTTTATATTTAAATACTAAAAATATTTCATAGAATTTAATTATTCATCAAACATAAGAATATACAAATAATTTGTTTTTTAAGCATTCCTATGTAATTTAAAAAACACAACTTCTCATGTACCATATTTTTTTTATTTAAATATATATATTTAAAGGAAACATTTTAGAACAAGATAAATATTGGGTTTTAGTAATCAAGAGGTAAAGATATGCAAAATCTTCAGAATATACAGAAATGATATCGACATTTAAAGAGAACTAAAACAAAACCGAAAGTTTACTCAACTGTTCCTTGGCGCTAAAGTATATCGCCAAGGAAGCCAACAAAGCTCTGCAGCTAAAAATAGAGTATATATTGAAATATACTTAAACATTATAAGTTTAAAGTTTAAGAAATAATAAAAACTTATGTTAAATGCAAAAAAAGTGAGCAAAAACGAGCGTAATTGATTATTAAAGCAAATAAAACATGATTATCAGAGCATGACTGAGTATCGGAAAAATTTCAAAATCAATTTTAAAATAGAAAAAGTGAAAAAAAATGTCGCCCTTTCTTGTAAAAAGTTATCGGACAGTCCCTAGAAAACTTCTCCGTGCAGCAAAATGCTCAGGACTTTTGTACCATTCTTATTTCTGAATTTAAAAGACAGACAGTTAATTGCATCAGACGATCGCAATGCTAAACGAATGGACGGGAATCGAAGCGGTCTCAGTGAACGGCAAGTTTGGGCTACAGTCACGTGACTTTATCTTGTCCACGGGTCGGGGGTTATTCTACTCTCTCTACCCAGTATTTCAACTCTATGGTTCTTGTTTTCCAGTGGCGCCATCTATGGCCAAGAATTCGACTTCTGCCACACCCGTTTATAGGGCGGACCCATTCATACGTTCATTTATTCATCCACAGATCGTAATTTTGACCAGAGAACGATCAATCTCCAATTCAGTACCCCCAGAGATATGATTTGTTATGGGAACATGGAGGACTTTGAGACTCGACAGATTTAATGTGCTTCAGTCACCATTTACTTCGGCCAGCAAAGATCGAACCTACGACCACTTTGACATGGGTCCAGTGCCCTACCAACCAGGTTATCCCGCCCCAATTAAGTTAATTGCTCCAATAATAACAAAACATCGAAATGAAACCTTTTTAGTATTTTTTATGTATCTGACAAGGAACACATGGTCCAATGGGATACCTGCAAGTGACGTAGTGTGGATATCTCGTTCCTGATTGGTTGTTGAAACGTGGCATTTATTTACATCAGCAAATATTTTTTTCCGTCTATTTCGAACAAGCCAAACCCGTCAAGTATCATTTATATATAGTTAACAGATTTAATGTTATGTAAATAGTTTTTAAAAAACTAATTTTAATAACATCTAAGATCTTATAAACATATTTAACATTAAGTTCTGCAGAAAAATAACAACATACTAAAAGGTTTACAAAAAGAGTTTCTTGGAAACAATATACGAATTCTTGTTTATTCATGCCAAACAAACAAAAAAAAAAACTTTTGACTTCATAGCATTATTCGATAGTTTCCATTACAAATAATGCACCCTGTGAATATGAAAGAATTTATTATTTTACGCATTTATTCATTCAAAACTCATTTATTATTCTATTTAGCTCAAGTTGAAGCATTACATTTAACAAAAGTGAGTTAGTGTCACAGATAAAAAATCAAATAGAAAGTAAAAATAGATAATAAAAAAAAAGTAAAAAGTAAATACCAAAATTAATTGTCATGTAATATAACAGGGCGGCCACTCAAATCAGATTTCAAATTTCCCTTATTTTTCCAGATTTTCCAGTAAAAATCATAATTTTCAGGTCAGCGTGCTATTTTTTTCTCATAAAGTATAGGTAGGTACAAGAAAAGCGTCAACATTATTTAAAATGTTATTTTTAATATATTATATTAAATAGATGTTGAGAAAATAATGCGTTTAGCTTGGAGAATATATTGTTTTTAGTGAATAAAAAATGTACCAATATGTTTTAGTGAATAAAAAAATTTGTTTTGTAAAAAATAAACCAAATAGAAAATACAGAGTGACCCAAAAAAACCTTGGATAAGTACTGTTTAATATATTTTCATTAAGCAAAAGAAAATAATTCCGAATAATTTTTTTAAAAGAAAATAATTAAACATCAGTAAATTTTTATATTTATTTACATTTCAATATCGAGCCATTTTATACTGTATTTTATCCAAACAATGCTCTTTATAAAATTCATTGATATAATTTTCTTTAAACCAATATCTTAAATAAAATGTTTAAATAGTGTTGTTTGCTTTGAATTAGCACTATTATTTAAAGAGATATTTATTCAGTATTCGAAAAGGCAAAATTGTCAAATTTTTTGTTGCATATTCTACAGAAAAACACTAGATAAAAATCTTTAATTTTTCTTTCTTATTAAAAATTCGAATATTTAAAGAATTCCAATCTAACCAATGGTTTCTTTGTTTAGATTATTTAATTGCTTTTGCTCTTACAACTGGGCAATTCCATGGTGTTTGACATAAAAAATTAACATGAATTTCTAAGAAAAACTATCTTAAAAAACATAAGTTATAATCATCAAATTTTTATATTAAATATTATTACATCATAACCAATCGAAAAACAATTTATTCTATAAAAACTTGTAATAATAAGTTCAAATTAAATGGATTAAATTGTGGGTAAATCGCACGAAAGCAAAAATCTCATTAATTGATTACTCATTTAATTGATTGATAATTGTCTGAACACTGTGAATTTGTTTGTAATTTAAATGCGAACATGACTGAATTTTGAAGCTGACATTCGAATAAAAAAATTCTATGCAGTTCTTAACTTGTAAAATATGATCTATAATTAATTTGAAATTTTTTTCTTCAATATCAGACATAAACTTTTCAAGATGGATATAAATTATAGTTAATGATAATCATTATAATGACAGAAAATTATTTTTATTTCAATCTTAATACTATAAACATTATTTTTCAATTAAATAGCTTCCTTAAATTTAAATTGTCTAATATTTCCTGTTGGAATGAATGGATCAATGCGTTTTATAACATTTTCCATCTTGTAAAAGTTAGTAGAAAAATCAATCATTTTAATTTAACTGTGCCACGTATATTAACAACGATGTAAATAAAAAAAAGCTGTTTTTTATAATATAGGAAAGAATGCCGAAAAGTTTCATTATTTTTATATACAATAAAAAAAATCTATTGAAAAAAATGTCACTGTACATTGAAAGAAGGAAAAAAAAATTTTTTACTGTATTATTAGCCAATAACAATTTTTTTGGGGAAAAAAAGATTGATTAGGAAAAATGATAATTTAATAGCTTTATTTTTAAGTGTAATGAAGACATAATTAAGAGTAATGAAGACATATTTTATCGCTAAAGAATAATAAAATATTATATTTGTAATTTCATAATGACTTAGTTTAAAACAAAAAGGTTTAACAGTGTTACCATTATAATTTCATTAATAGACTTCTGAACTCTTCATAATAGTTTGAAGTCATATTACGAATTAGAACAGTATTCTTAAGTCTCAGAAATTTCGGGAATATTACCAGATTAGGATAATAGTTACAAGAAATTTTTTAATAGCCTCAAAAAATTAAGCTCGAAAAAGAAATTAAGTACAACTAGGCCACTGTAGGGCAAAGCTGAGGTACAAATAGAGTGTATGGTACATTACATGAACTGTAATTACCTCCATTTTTTAATCACTTCCAAAGTTTATAGTTTGATGCAATTAATTATACCAACTGTTCATGATAAGTTTTTCAAATTTATGCAGTTGCCACTAAATTTTAAAAAACTGTTTTAGATCAACTTAGTTGCTTATTCTTTTTTTTTTTTTTTTTTTAAATTATAGAAACTTTACCACTTTTTAGTTCTGTCACTTTCTAGAACATAAAGTTAATTTAAATAAAAATGAATACCCATTAAAGTAATTATGATCGTTAATTTCTAAAATGTGGAAAATTGTTCATAAGTAAAATTTGCACGGAACTGTTAATAAAAAATCATTACCTCAATAGTTGTTCTTTACGAAAAAACTTTCCCTACAAATTAAAAATAGTATCTTAGATATATATAAGCATTGATTTACTTTTTTTTTCTTCCAGTTTTTAAAACTAACATTATTATACTGCTTTCATTAAAATGCTCGGAAAGTGCTGATAATAAGAATAATATTTATATTCAACCACAAATCAAACAAAGGAGCCGAGAAAATGCACAACACAAGTTGAACGCACGTGGAAAGGAAAACTGATGAAATTATCGACAGAAAAAAAAAAGCCGAACCTAGTCACGACATTGCCGACATTAATTTTATTCACGGAGAAGGAAACTGCGTCAAGGTCATGGTCGAATATACACAAGTGCAGAAAGTTTGTATATTAAAATATTGATACAGATGCTATTTTAGGCGCAATGAGATAGCATCATAAAATGAACATTTCATTCTTAAGTAAAGATAAAGTGAACTTTATTTGGCGCGTTATCAAGGGTATTTGAAGTTTGATAATTATAATAATTTTCTTTCATAAAACAATTAAATTAAAATATTTTACAATAGATAATCTTTAACCTCTGGCGCTAATAGACCACATTAATAAACTCAGATAAATTAGGGACATCAAATCTATTGATTTAAATAATATAATCAAAGAAATTCAATAGCAGGAGGAAGAAAAACAACTACTTTGAGAATATGGTTATGATTTCTGACATGTTGTTAAAAATTGGAATAAAATTAAGAGTAGAATCAATTTAAATTTATCCATTTTTGTTATCGTCTGAATCACAAAATTTAGATTATAATGAAATACTAAATATACTTGAAGAACTAAAGTACAAAAAAAAAAAAAAAAAAAAAAAAAAAAAAAAAAAAAATTATAGTCGAAAAGAATTAATACCTTTTCAGACTTAATGAGAAGCTCCTTATTCTTTCTTCATTAAAGAATCATTATATCTTCATTAATATCATGCGAAACATTTGTAGTTGTCCTTCGAATGCTAAGCTATTGAAAGTGATTCTAGTTTTCGTTTGTGTTCTTTAATCCAATCAGTATGTTAATTGCGTTATTATTTTGGTCTTAATAAAACACTATTAAACTAACATCACTATTTTTAGAAGCATCAGCTTTGAAATTCATACTGCATTATTAGTCATCACGTAAAATGATTGCTAATCTACGGCCTTCTTCATTTTTTTTTAATGAACTATCGTTTAAAACCGAATGATAATAAATCAGCAGGACTCTAAAATACCATTGAACACTGACTACGGAACTACAGAACACGCATTGAGGACCACAATTTAAAGTGTTGTCAAGTCTTATGCCTTACCTCAAATGTGTTAAATTAACTTATTAACACTAGAATGTCCGGAGCGGTTATCTTGACCGCATATCAACTTTGAGAGGTACTAATTCTCAAAATAATTAAACCAACTCACTTGACATTTGTGACTTCTCGGAACCTTTTGGTTTTTTTTAAAGCATTAAAGCAAAATTTTATTAGGTGGTATAATAAGTGCATCAAATTAAATCGACCATAGCTGTCAAAATGACTACTATAGATATTTGAACGAAATAGCACACTCTTTCTATTCCATTACTTATCTTTTTTTTATAAATGGCTCAAGCTCGCTTGAGTATATAACTCTGTACAAGTTTTTTTTTTCTTGCATAGATATCCTCTTCCTGTTCGTTATCGCTCGCCAACCTCCAGAAATTCTAACGCAATATTTTTTTTCTTCAGATCTCTCAGCGATATGCACTCGTGAATAGGGTTAGAAATTACTAATTCGTAATTTAATTTTTCCGAGGACTGATTAAAAGTTTATGCAAAATTCTAGTGTCTGTTTCATAATAGGTGTGACTTATGGAAATTAATGAACAGCTCAGTTGAGTAAACACAAGTTCCAAATTTATTCAAAACATGAAAATAGTTTTGATAAATTTTGATTGAAATTCTGTCTGGCTTTGGAATTTATGATCTAATATATTTGATTTATTTTAAGCAACTAGTGTATGAGGGAGATAATAAGAAATGTACTCAGCTAGTTTAACACATCGTTATGAAACTACTGGATTCATTACTTAGTAAGGGAAAAGCGTCACGGCATTTTTTATTTCTTATTTCAGTAAAATTGAATGGAAAATGAACCCAATTTTTTTCTTTGATAATATTTAAAATTTCTGTCATATAATTGAGTTTTTTCATTGAAACTATTAAGCTTTATTTAAAATAAAAGTATATTTTCTTATTTATTGAAGAGGACTTAATAAGAGTTTCGGTTAATATCTCCGACATAACTAATCTGTGTTACGGCACAGTTATGTTAATCCCAGAAATTAATAATAGTTATTTTTCCTAAAATAATTGTCCATATAACAACAAGTTATAATGCACACAACATAATTAAGGAAATCTAACCTGCATAGGCGGAACGTTGTGACCTGTTGAACATCCAGTTTTGCTGACTATTGATAAATAATCCTGAGTCGTTTCCAGAAGATTCTAATGAAGAATTTGATGACACCAATGACAATGGAAGTGCGATACGCAAGGAATTTGAGGGCAGATGTTTGATATGACAAAGTTTAGTTCTTAATTCCCTCATAGCAATGACCGAAGAATTTTCAAAGCTGGACATGGTTCTGACAGGACTATTTATGTCTCTAAACAAAAAATGAGGCACAGAACAAAAAAGAGAGGCTGTTCCAAACACAAGCATGCCGAAAGCAATCCATTTCGGCCTATGCCCCTGTCCACCATAGTAGGTGAGAAATAAAGCACCTCCAATTTGGCCAACTTCAGTCATGGACATGATCATGCCCGTAGTTTTACTCTGTATTTGATACAGTTTTTCTATAGTCGTCAGTACACTGACGAAGTAAGTATAGTACATGCCTTGAAAGACACTAACCAAGCAGAACAAGGCCAAAAACGCCTTTTTGTTGGCGAAAGATTGTAGCCATTGAGGCGTGAATGACCAAAGTCCACACGAGCGATCGGCTCTGGATCTGTCTACTACTCTAATGGCTCGTGTGTTCTCGAGCGATGACTGGGAATGCTTGAAGCAACATAAACTTTCTTTCACCAAGTCCAAGTGATGGTTGTTCTTTTCAATGTGCTGGCCATTTTTAGAGTGGCCATTGTTGAGATGGGCTTTGATGATGTGACTTTTAGGGAGACTGTTTTTGATGAGAAGGCTGCCATTGCAGCCGTTGGTGAGATTCTGTGGGTTTTTGAGCGGCGTGCCGTGACCATTGGAGGTAATCATGTTGCTGGTGTTTTGAAAAGAGGACTTTTCATCCAGAGTGTTTAAGCACGCTTTACAAGTCGGACCTTGTGAATTCTTCCACTGGTCCATTGATCAATTTAGATGTACGAAATAGACAACCTGAAAATTAAGAAAACAAAAGACTTTAAGATCAAGCAATTCAGAACACAAGACGGAAAATTATGTAATTTGTAAAAGATTTCCAAGTTTAATCCTTTAAACACACTTTAATCATGCTTTTAAATTGTTATAGTTGGCACTTTGTCAACTAAATGAAATATAGGAGATGATTATCTCTTAAGTATGCCAAAATAATTATATTCTAAAAAATTGACAAAATTATTTAGATTTAGAGTAATTATAATACATTGAATGTTTTGTTTCCATTTGTAGTGCAAAAGATGAATATCGTGACGTAGAAGTGACACTCAAAATATAAAAAAAATTTCCTTGTACGGGCGTACAATCCTAATTATGTGGGCATTTCTTTTAAAGAAAAAAATTTAATAGCAAATTTTACTGAGATATAAAAAAAATAATCAGTAGTCTGACTGTGTTCAAAGTTTAGGTGCGTTCGCATACTTAGAGCACAGTATTTTCCCAGAGTGGTCGTACAGTTGGGGCCGTTTTTAAACTTGCACTAATAGAATTCACAACTGAATAATTTGTAATAAAATTTCACATCATTCATATACAGAAAAATGGAATTAAAAAATATGAAAAAGTTGTAAATTCCATTTTCTCAATTTTCCATTTCCAACATGGTTTTTTTCCCCTTAAACAAATGCATAGATATACATAATAAGTTTAGATGTATTATGGGCTGCAGATTTGCAAACGATAGGTTATTTGTGGTAGCTGCCGTTAGCTGCTTTTGTTGCATTTACGAACAATATTTTTAAAAGTTTTAACAACGTTTTTTTCGTAATTTGCAAATTGGCACTTACAGAATTATTTTTTTAACTTTAAGTCTTCAATTGATATTTTAAATAAACAAAATGATATATCCAATGATCAATTTAGAATCCGTGAGAACGCAAGAATCCAGAAAACAACATTGCTGTGCTTCAGTGTACAACTTACTAAGCTTATAAGTCTAAAAATACATTGGATGTTTCTGTATTTTTATTAACTCAACTTTTTATCAACGCGCAAGAGAACAATGGTGCGAAGGAGACCTTCGGTTGTTTTTAGTTGAATGGAAACATCCCGACTAAAGCGAGTCATACAAATATAGTGATGCAAAGCTAATTAAAAACAAAATAAGCGAATCCTATTATCGAAGCGTACAAGAATAATATGAAATCACCCGGACTTGGAAAGATATTATAAGCCCGCTAACCTCTATTTTCAATCATATTTTACATTATATAGGATGGAGACAAAAGGCCTTAAAGAACCTCACAATAGGAGCCAATATCTTTTTTTCATTGTTATATTTGGAGGCGACCTTAACCACCACGTTATCTACATACGCATAGGATGCTTAAATACGTGCATCAAGTAAGCAAGGTCCCTTTACGTAAATAGGTTAGCGCGTAAAGAACACAAACTCGTTTTCGTCTTCGGAACAAAATAATTTCTTATGCATAGTAAGCAAATCGAGGTGGATGGGAGAAATCTGTTTTGAGCCACCCCATCCAGCGGCTATGTGGGATGTGAAAGTGTGTCACTGTGGCAAGACAATGGTCATGCAGCAATTAGATCAAACCTGACCCAATAAGGTTTGCGATACCTGGGTCAGTCGATGGCTGAGGCCAGGGTTATCAGGTCACTTTCCTAAAGTTGATTGTTTAACTTCGCTATGCATATTTTTGCATTGAATATAAGAAGAAAAAAAGTAAAATGCGAGTCATACGTGGCTCAATATAGAAGTTGAAATGCCGATTTGTAAAATTTTGCAGAGAATTCGAAATCTTTCATGTGAAACTAGTGAAAGAAGAAAGAAAAGTGAAAATCTTTCAAATCAGTCGTTATAACTCAGAAATGTTTTTTTTTTTTCGTTTTCAAAGTGACAAAACTGTCAAAGGTGTCAATGGAGGTAAATTCTAAAAATGTTTTCAATCAGCTTTATTTAATTTTAGAAAATTAACTGATGTCAAATATTTACTTTACTGTATAAGGCAGGGTGCAAAATTTCCAGTTTGTCATATTTGGGGCCGGCGAGTAAGTTTTGTCTTGTAAAATATTGTCTTTCCAACTACCATATTTTTTCCAGAGTTTTCTGTGGAAAAAAAAATTAAAAATGGGGAGTAAGTGTTTCCGACTTTAAGAGGAAGATTTATATACATCACTGGAATACTGAAATATATGTTTTTGTCACTTTGAGTTGGCATCCAAAGAAAAAATTCTTGACTTAACAGTGAAAAGTGTTCAGCAAGTTTAACAAACTTTCTAAAAATTATAACCTTTGATGCTATTCTTCAGTTTTTAGTTCTCACATTCTTTTACGGTTTTAGCCACTGAAAAGTTCTTTAAAGTACATCTGTTAAGATTTTTAAGCATTATTGTTAAACTTGGTCTAAAACTAAAATCTTTCCTTTAATACTAGGAAAAGATATTTAAAAGGGATCGGGAAAATATGGCCAACGCGGAGTGAACAATCTTATTAAATAATGAAACAAAAAATTGCTAATTAGAATACTAATAGGAATAATAATGAAGTATTACTCGTATTGTCTTGTAACCTCAGAAACAAGGTAAAATATATGTATTTTCGTGATTGCGCAAACTTTAATGAAAACTATTTACAATAAAAACAAAGCATTAACATTTTATGGGGCATGTTTCTAAATGAATGTGCACATTCAAAAACCAACATAATGTTGCATCATATGCTTGCTTTAAGGTTAAATGACATTTGATTACAAGGAAATAATATTTTATCGTCAGGAAAAAACATTGCTGAAGTGAAGTTAATTGATAAGCCTAAATGTTTCACTAAAATAATAATAACGTGACTCAATATATCCCCAAAAAAATTATGCATACGACAAAAGCTTTCTTAACTTAAATTGGAATTTTAATAAATGTTTTTGAATTTTAAAGGTCAAAGCTGACATAACTTCTTCCGTGAATGGATCATTAGGGCTCAAGTCAACTCACTTTTGCAAGCGATACTGTATAATTATTTCGCTAAAAACATAATTTGCAAAGACACTAGTATAAAAGTTTTTTTTAAAACCACTTTCCCGTAAATAAACTCAGGTATTTTTTTGAATCATTAAAAAAAATATTTTCTACAACTTGAAATTTTGAGTTACGGCGGCCAATATCGAGTTGTGTCACGTGCAGCAGACATGAATCTTCAAATTTTAATAGCGTTTTATAGAGTTAACCATACTTTCCAACTTCGTCAAAATAATAGATCTGATCTCATCCGTTTTTCAAATCATTTTTATGCAGGTAAAAGAATTCTCAAGTAATAGTGGAATCGTTTACGATCTCTCTATTTTTAAATTTTTAATCACGTATAAAATTTTATTTTTTACTCCAAAATTGAAAACAAATTCAACTTATGATGCTTATAAAGCGTAAAAATAAAGACATGTAAAAAAGTATATGCTTAATTCTAAAGATTTTGATTATCTGTAATTACATGGCATAAAAACTATTTATTCGGTTAAATTTAAAACTTATTTTTTACTAAAAGTGTGGTAATAAAAACTGTATTTTTGAGAACTAGAATTTCCCTTAAACCGTTACCATATGAACCAAAAAATTACGAAATGAATGGTTTAAATAACATATATTTTGGTTTTATTATCATAGAATTATGCTTTTTTTTTTCTTCTTCTTTTTTTGCCAGTAATGTTATTAACATACAGTATGGTAATTTTACCAGAATTTCTTTTCTCTGTGTAGACCTAACTGAAATTGAAAGATTCGCATAAATGCTGCATGCTACTTTACGATGTATCGGCCGCTGCATCTCCCCCACTATCAAATTTCTCTTAACATCATTACAGAATTTTAGGCTTCTTAAAAATGCAAAAAATGTAAAGGCGATTTTTTGATAAGTTCAGAGTTGTCCAAACGTTCATTAAAAATAATTATAAATCTACTTTAACACATGACTGTAACGTTAGGTCAAAAAATATCTATTTCACCAAATTAAATATCGATTTAAGTCTAATTTGTTTACGTTATGGGGCCTTAATAGTAGATCAAACAGAAATTTGAAGATTCGAATATATATGCTGCATTTTACATCACTATGTATTTTCCGCTGCATTTCTTCCATTATTAAATTTTTTCGAAAATCATTACTGCAATGCAGAATTTTTACGTTTCTTCCAAATGTAAAAAAATTTTAAAAAAATTACCTTCCAACACCAACGAGTGTTACGCCCCATCATGCGTGTGTATTACGATTGTTGAATGGTTATTTGTTTTGTATTGTATCAATGTATGTACAGATCAAAATTCATTAAAATCGGCCCAGAAGTTCTAGAGATAATCGACCAAGTCTGCAAACTCTCTTAATTTCTTACACCTGGATAGTTCTCCAAAGAAAATATATCTATTAATATTTAGCTTGTTTATATTATATCATTAGAACTCAAGCATGTTTTACATTTTCTAACAATGTTGAGAAATTTGTCTTTTTTTTCTGAAAATGAAACTTATGAAAAGGAATCAAGACTGTGCCAGCACCGACGTCGATGAAGCATTTTAAAATTGAATTACGATTCGTTTGAGATGTCATTGTAAAATCCAGACGGAAGAATATGAAGAATGTTCTCCTCTAAATTGTCTACCTCTTTACTTCCCCCTTCTATTTTTCTATTTATTTTCTTCGTGCTCATACCCCATGAATGATTTTCCGCACTCAAGCTTGAAAACATTTCCCACATTAGTCATAACAACTAAAGGCAATAACGACGAAGAAGTCTGTTGTTCCAACCACTACAACTACTCGTATTTTTCAATGTCAATAATTTGTTAGTCGTAAGAATGTCGTAATGCATTTTTGTTGCGGTTCGGATGTAACAAAGGTAGAAGAGAAAAATAACAACAATTGTGGCGTTATTTCTGAAGGATTTTTCATTTTCTACATAGTTAACAAATGATACCATGTAACAATTGGGTATAACTCGAATTCAAAGAATATGATGAGACGGAGAAAAACGTGTCGAATTATAGTGGCTTGCGCCGAATCACAATTTGGACCAACGTAGACAGGAAAAAAAAGATGAAATATGATTTATTCAAATGTAATAAAAGTTACGGTGTTGTGTAAATAAACTGTATAATAAAATGAAAAAAAAGTGCTTATTTTAATGGAAAGCGTTTTTATATTAAGCGCATATTTCAATATGAAGTGTATACTTAAGTGTATTCATATAAAGCGTTCATTTACATGCGAAGTGAATTCATATAAAGCGTAAATTTAGGTGTAAAGTGTGCTCATATGAAGAGTCATTAAATGTAAAGTGTTATCTTATGAAATGTATAATGAACTGCAATGTGTATTTAAGAGTGAAGTGTACTCATATCAAGTATTTAAATAAAAAGTCGTGCTCATACTACATTTTTTATGATAATTTCGGTACTGTATAAATAAAATGCATAATAAAATGAAAAAAACGTAAAGTATTTATTTCATTTGCTTATATTAAGCGTATTTTAAATATAAAGTGAATTCATGTGAAAATGCAGATTTAAAAGTATATTCATATGAAGTGTATACTTAAGTGTAAAGTGTGTTCATATAAAGCGCATATTAAAATGTGAACTGAATTCACATAAAGCGTATATTTGAGTGTAAAGTGTAATCCATATAATGAGCAATTATATGTAAAGTGTTTTCTTATGAAATGCATTATTAAATGCAATTTACCCTATATAGAATCGTTAGATTAACATAATATTTTAAATCCATCCGTCAGTTAATATCAGCCCAATATATAATTGTCCATTTTACCCGATATTTTATAGCCATTTTACAACCAATATATCGGCCCTAAATAGAATTGTTGTTGCCCAATATTAAAAGCCATTTCAGGACCAAGAATAAAAAATCTAGGTATGCCAATATTGGTCCCACGGTGCATGTTCACATAGGATCCATCTTGAGCCAATTTTGAGCCCAACTGGGGCCAAGGTAAAATTGTTGCTAGGATTAGTTTGTTACATCAGATTACTCATTTTTAAAACAATAGACGTACTAGCAATTAAAATTTAATACTAAAGACTCTTCAATGAAACCATGAAAAAAATCCCCTCATTGGATATTTTATGTAATATTTTGAGCGATTATTGCACATGTAGGTATAGACATTTAATAACAAAATTTTTTTTCACTGCCTTTTGCCGTACTAATCGTCAGCATGTAATAAGTAAATTTTTAAGAATAGATTAAATTATTAAGACTTTTTTTTAAAATCAAATAGTGACTGACGCTGAAAATTTGCGAATTTTAGAAAGAGATAATATTATTTTCGTTTATTTGCATTATTTTTATTCAACAAAGAATTCTATCGTGACATATTGAATACGAAAGAATGAATCCCTAATGCAAAGAAAAGATGTATATTGAAAAAATATTTTTTTTATGATATTTTTGTCAACAAAATTAACCGAACAGTGCCTGTTCCCCTATTTTTAATTGAACTTGAAAAAAACAAACTTTTAAATTTAGATATTTTCGCAATTTAAGAGAAATTTATTTCCAAAAACAGAGAATTTAGTGTCCTGCGTTGTTTATAGCTCTTTCTTTTTAGACACTTATGTAATATTTTTACAGTCCCTTTAAGCTTCTTTAATAATATGGATTAATAACAAACATAAACTTAGGAGATAAATTAGTTTTAAAAAAATCATTTATTTCCCTCACCTTAATGATACATTCTCAAAAAATTCTATTGTAATTTAAAAACGATATATCTAAACTCTTCGAATGAATTCTAAACAACGAATATAAATTTCCCTCAGGATAAAGAGTAAAAAACTTCATTGAAAAACTTAGACATTAATAATAACAAGTATTTGCATAGCCTCCATGAATCTATAATAACGTGTCACAACTATGGACGTGCCATAGCATTTATTAGGCCGATGCCGACTAAACATAATTTCCGCTTTGATTGAAACGTCACAATATGTAGAACAAACTTTTTACGACTCACGCGAGCTTCGTAGCATCCCTTCCTGGTTCATTATCTCTTAACCCCTGTCTTGAAATTTCCCACAAACCTCAAATCCGGGATTGAATGAAAACGTTCCGGCAACGCCCATGGTTTAGTATAAAATCTATATACACACCCGTTTGGTTTCATTTCTACATCAGCTTTATTTGCAACACCTGTGCTTGTCAGGGAGCTCCCGACTTACGACATTTTTTTCTTTCTTCCTTTTATTGTATCTTCTTTTGGAACTTTGTCTTACTCGATGGATTTGTCAGAACTCGAGTTTAGTTGCAAGAATGACTATGAGGTTGAGGAATAGGAGTGAGCATTCGTCTCAACCGACAAATTAAAAATATTAAATACAGAAGAACTCCTCTTAAACTATGCAATTCAATCTATGTGCTGGTTAGACTCTGCTTAAAATGACTTCGGATTGGGTTCGATTCACAGCTGGGGCTGTGCTAAAAGCTGGGTGTCTGATTGATTTGCACTTTCTCCGATCATACTTTAGTAGTTTGGAGTTTAATGTTACGCTCCCTGTGGTTTCGGAGATGGAAAAATCCAAGAGCGGTTGAAAAACAAGGTACAGAGATTAGGTGACAACTACTGAAATTTGGGAGACATTTCCGTATCGTGATCTGCTGCGCCAACTACAATCGCCAAGGCGCCAAACACATTTTAAACAAATTTAAAAAAAAAAAAAAAAAAAAAAAAAACATGCAGAGATTTGCCCGGGGGTCGCTACGAGTCGACCTTTAGAATTGGTCCACTTCTGTAATGATTTTTTTTTTAAATTTTTATTTTTTTTGTTTCTCACGAACCGCCAACCTGGAAATCGCCAAGACTTGGCGGTTATTTTGCCGCAGATCACGATTTGGAAATCTTCCAAACATTTGCTCTCCAATCTAAATTGCTACATTGAAGAGTGCGCATCCGCCAGTATGTCGAGTGTGACGTTAAACCAAACTTTTTTTATTTCCAATGACCTGCACAATCGGTCTTGCCAATGAGCAGACTTAGTGCGTTCTCCAGAGGTGGTATCCACTCTTTCAGGACCACCATAATGGGTGAGATACCGTTGGTCATGTTAATTTGGACGTCTAGTTTCTGCCACACTAGATGGCAGCACCGAGACTCTATTTGGATGCTAAAGTGCACTAGGAATTTTAATCTTGCCGAAAATGCCAAGAGCCAATAAGGCACACCAGGGATCTTTTACATGCCGCATAATCATACGATATGGCGGCTGAGGATTTTCTGCATCCCGAAAATCCTGTGTCTGGGCTGGGGGATCGAATCCGCAGACTTGGGGTCAGAAGGCCGACGACAAACCAACTGCGCCACCCAGCCACTCTAAACCAAACTAAAAACAAGGATTTCAATCAAGTATTTTAAATTTTGAAAACGATCAAGTTAAAGAGCACATCGCTTCATACAGGACGTGCAAAATTTTGAATCGTGTTTTTCTGTTACGCCAAAGGTTTATATGCAAGAGAAGAAACGAATATCTTAATTCGTCTATTGCTTAACCTCATTTGGAAGATGGTGCTTATACACTTCACAGAATAATCATTTAAAAATATCTTCTCTTATAGAATTTTTTTAATTCCATTTTTTTACTAACTCAAGTATTGACGTTAAACTGTATAGACCCATATCGGATTCGCAGCTTAAAATTCTTAAACCGACTCTAGAAAACAATGGAACTTATGCATCAAGAATAGCGAAAAATTTCTTTACTGACAGATTTTTTGAATGAAAGAAAGCAACATTTGCTTAATATGATGAAAGATGCCACGGACTACCTGATTTCAAGGAAACTTAACCCATGATCAACTACCATTTGGGATATTTACGTCAATATTGAGACCGGTGTGAGCTGTGAGCCGTATACGGATCAACTTGCTTTTCGTATTTAAGTCAGTTGGAGAGGAAAGTAAACGGAACTTCCACGATTAGTGCCATTACAAGAAAACTTTAATCCATGATCTTTCTATCACTGATAATATGAATGTTAACTGTGAGTTAAATGGAAGCGGGTAAGAGTATATTAAATCAAATTCAAAAAATGTTTCTCTTTATCAAATCTGTGCAGCTCTAGTGCGACGTAAATAAACTATTACTACTATAGCAAATCATCGGTGGACATATTTTTTGTTGTGTGACATATGTTTTTCTCTTTTTCAACAGTGGTATGCTTCCTAAATGAGTAAGAACTAAGTGAGTAAAACAAAGAAATGCTTTAACTATGTTAGTGAGAATTAAAATTAATAATTAAAATTAATATTATATTAATATAATATTGCTATTAATATTATTGCTATTAAAATTAAATTATTAATATTAAAATTAATATTATTGCTGAAAATTTTTTTAATTCAAAAAATATATATATGAGGTAACATACTTTCATTATACTAGGACAGGTTTCTAACTCAATTTCGGGTAGCATGGTCACAAAAGGTATATCTCTAAATTTTCTCCAAAACTAAAAATTAAATACCTTCTTTTAAAAACGAGTATTTTTCGCAATTAACTCAAGACAAAACAAGGTAACACTAATCTAATTTACGAGTCCAATCAAGCTATTTTATCTTATAAATAACCCGACGCAGGCCTAAAATTTCGAATATAAATAATCACAAAATAGATTATTTGATTTTTTTAAAAACAAATCTTACACTTTTGCATCACTGATTTCAAATCTGCAGTCAGTTCCTCTCTCCAAGCTACCGTTTTTTATTAATTAAAAAATCACATTTTTAGTTACATTTTTGTCGAAATGTACAGGTTTAAAAATGCGATATATGTTAGTGGAAGTTGGATAAATGTTGCATAGGAACCTATGCCAAGGAAATGTCATCAAACACCGATAGGGGGGCTTTCTTATCATGAACTGTTTCTTCGTGTGCTCTGACCATGTTATGATAGGGAAGAGTCCCTAGACGCGTAAGATGACATGGGTTCTTATGCATTCCAGGCATGGGTTTCTATGCAATTTTAATCTGATGATGTTCTCTAAATTCCCTAGAAGTTTGTCGCAGCATTTATGCAACGCCCCGTTATATATAACATTTTTATATTTGTACATTTCAAGGGGAAAAAAATTAAAAATGTCACTTTAAAAAATCTGAAACTTTAGGAGCAAAACTAATTCCAGATTTGAAATCCCCACAAGCGAATTAGACAAGATCAAGCATTTGTATTGTTCTCTTTATCGGTATCTCTTTATCATCTAATATCTATATCTAATATCTAATATCTATATCTAATATCTATATCTAATATCTATATCTAATATCTATATCTAATATCTATATCTAATATCTATATCTAATATCTATATCTAATATCTATATCTAATATCTAATATCTATATCTAATATCTATATCTAATATCTATATCTAATATCTATATCTAATATCTATATCTAATATCTATATCTAATATCTATATCTAATATCTATATCTAATATCTATATCTAATATCTATATCTAATATCTATATCATCTAAATACTATCTTTATCGGTTCTCTTTATCGATATTTGTATTGTTATCGGTTTTTCTCTTTTCGAAAACCAAGGTAATTTTGGAAGTAATAAATAATCAGCAAAGAACGTTTATTTTAGGAGAGATCGTAAAAATATCGTTAGCGTAAAAATTTAAATCAGCAAAAGGATGATAATCAAATATGAATAATAAAATATCTAATTACGGTAATTTTATCGCAACAATATACTTCTCTAAGAAATAGATTTATTAGTAGATTTAAAATGCTAAAAAAATACACGCTTCCATAATGGCATAAATCAGAACAATAAAATAAAAAGAAAAAACTGCATTGTAAAATGGGGTTAAAAGAATATTCTAGTCGAATTCAAGGTAGACAAGTTATAGTAATACTAGTTAAGAGGTTTTGGCTTAGCTTTTACAAGCAAGGTCAATCTGATTAAAAAAAGAAGACACATGGTTATTTATTGGTTGCTCATGATGGCATCACTTTCTGAAGGATAAATTAGATTAGGACAACAATCATGCATTAGTAATTAGCAATACTGAGATATAAATGGTGGTATTAAAATCGTATGTTTTTATTCGCATTTAATGATTCTTTCATCATTTTGATCGAATGTTCTTAACATTGAAAAATGTTCTTAACCCCTAATTCCTAAAAATAATCGAAATATGCCGATTCTAAAAATCTAGAGTAAATACCTTTTATTTTCCAGAAGCATACTTAAGTTATCTCTATTCTGAGAATTAAAACTATAAACATCTTCATTATTTTTCTCCGGTTCCACCACAGCTTTCAACAGGAACGCCAATTTTTGACATTTAAAAATCACTTTTTCCCATCAAAACAAGAGGTGAGCGGTCTTTAATCAAAATAATGAAGATCATATTTTTTGAGCAAGACCTTGACCCAGTGAAACAGTCTAAGCTGCTTCCAATACTGATTCCTAGTTACTCAATTGATAATTTATTTTCGTAAACATCCTGACTGATACGGCTATCAATATCGAATTCTACTAAATGTTGCTGATATCCCATTCGTTTTTCTCTTATATGCAAGGCATTTTTATGAAGCAATCGAAGTAAGTAAGAACGATTTGGTATTAAAATACATTTTTTGATCCAACCTGTAACTTCGCTGGGCTTATTGTTTGTAGTGCCAGAGACAATATGCATAAAAAAATCTCTGATCTGTGGTAATATTGTCAATTCATTTTTCTCTCATATGCACAGGCATTTTTATGAAGCAATCAAAATCCACGGGAACGATTTGGTATTAAAATGCATTTTTTGATCCAACCTGTAACTTCGTTGGCCTTATTGTAAGAAGTACCAGAGAAAATTTTTCGTCATACTTTCTGTGGTAATAATAAAAATTATAGTTTTCCATGAAATAAATAATTTTAAACAATAAAATAAAACTCACAATATTAAATTTATAAATTTTTGCAAACAACATTTATGAATTCCAGAAATCGATTCGGTCACAGTTAAGCTTAATAAATATTTAATTACCGAATTAATTGAAGTTTTAACTAAGAGAACTTAAATATTATGAAGATAAACCTCAGAAAACTAAAGCTTTTACAAGAATTAAAAAATTTAATGTTGCTTCACAAAAAAGAGAGGCAAAAAAAAATCAATAAAAAATTTTACGTTAACAATCATACATTTGAAATTTATTCATAGAGAATTTTCAAACATTCAAAGATGATTCATAAAAAACATTTTTGTCAATAACTCAATTATTTATTATATTAATTTAATATCAATAAAAAAGTTTACCGAGATTATGAAACTGAAGTTAAGTGCCGTCAACATGTTTAGAATTCCTTAAAATTAGTTCACTTCCTGATCTTCCAAATTAACCAAACATTAATTGAGCAAAAAACCAGTAATTAATACTAACTTAACAACTTCAAAAGTAATTCCATAGCCACATCAATAATGAACATAAAAAGCTGTTTCCAGAAAAGAATTAAGCTCGAATTTAGAAGAAATCGAATGAAAAAGAAGATGAAAAAGGCGGAAGACTGTCTAGTTACCATAGCAGCAGACGAGGAATGAAGAAAATTCCACATGAAATGTGGGCGCTATAGCATGAATTGGAAGCACTAAAAAATTATTATTTAATAAGGCGCGTGCTAACAGTTTATGATCATTCATAGCTACAGACAGGTCTAAAATAACTCTTTCATTCTTTGTACTTTTGTATCACGATTTTCAACGAATTCACTACGTGTTATATGAAATAGCTTGTGGTGGTCACCAGAACTTTTCATTAAACAAAAAACTATTTTTACGTGTCTATACTTGGGTAAAAAGATTGTTAACTGTAGAACAAATGGCACCTAACAAATACTGAAAAATGTTTTTGTTAATAAAATATAAATAATACTACCAATAAAATATAAATAATTTCTACTTATAAAACGAGACATAGATACGCAATTAAACATGATTATCATTCAAATTCTAGCATAAGTCCTACTCCCTCTGTACCAAAATGATTATCGAATGCGTTACTTGTCGATGCGAACTTGCGTTAAATTGTCTTAAAATAAAAATTTCAAGTTCAGGATAACAGTTCTGATTGTGAATTACAATTCTGCTTACATTCTCCCCCATCAGCTATCTAGTAAGCAATCATGAGGTGACAAAAAATGTCACGTTACGTCAAAAGTAGCATAACACTAACTAACGTTTCGTTTTTAAATCGACTTAAGCACTTGAAATTAAGAACTGCATCTGTCATAGTCATGCCATGATGTGTGGAACTATACTTCTATACACAATTTTCTAAACGCGGTTAACAAAAAAAAATTATTTTTACAAGCAGTAGTAAAAAGTCATTATTCATTTTCTTTCTGATTAAGCTTTCGAAATAATAAGATCAGTGAATTAATCATTAAATAATAATACATTTTAATAAAAACAGGTTGAACTTAAAACCATGATATACAATCAAGCTAACAGTATCTGGGAACCTAGTAGTATGGACTCTAACAGTCCCTAGACACCTTTGTCCTACATTTGCACCGAATAAGGCCTGCACACGCCTGGCGAGATTTCCCACCAGTTTTTACTAGGTGACCATGGTAAATTTACTCCAAGGCGTCCATCACAATTGAAAATTGTCAATTTGGCTCGCTATGTAATCTACAGGGCTCTGAGAAGGCCATTCCAGTTTTTGAACTCCCGTTTTACCAAACCATGACAGATTAAATCTCGATGTGTGACTGAAGCAATTATCACTGGAAGAAAAATGAGCCTTTTCTGAAATATTGCCATAGAGTTGGGAGGGAAACATTGTGCAGTATGACCACACACTTCTATGAGTTTATGTTTTCAACCAGAGGAACTAAGGGATCTTAGCCGAAACAAGGAAACCTAGCCAAACCATTTAGGTGGATGTCTGGATATTTGTGGCTATACATTCTACAGGTTACTTTAACCATTATAATGTACTTGCAGCAACCTTAAAAGTAAAATTGAACCATATTTCCATTCAAGTTAAACCATAATATCGAGTAATCACGCTAAAGTCAGATCACGATACGGAAATATCCCCCCCTTTCTAAAAACTTTTCACTTACCATTTCCTTGAAACGGCTTACTAGAGAACTACATTGAGATTGAGACACGTTTATTGCTCTGGCTGATAGTCACGAAAAATTATGAATATACATAACAAAAACTCATTTAAATAAATAAATAAAAATATTAATTTTTTTTTTAAATTAAACTAACCGACGTTTGTATTCAAATGCATCACGCAATGGAATGAGGGGAAAATAAATATATTTATCATCAACGCAATATTATAATGTCTCGAAACTTACATTGCAAAGCATTCGTAAAGTGTCTAAATTAGAACTCATTATTCTCAGCTATTGTTTTTTTTTCACCAATTATAAAAGCACCTTGATTATAAAAAGGTAGAAGAAACTAGCCAGTATATCTAATTTATTAATATCGCCATTTTTCTACATTTATTTGTAATGAAAATTAGTGCACTCAAGTGAGTAGAATTACATTTAGAGAATAATTTAGTCATAACACTTAGAGATATTCAAGGTTATGTTCCCTCTACTGTAGTGACTGTTGTGACCAATTGCTAAATTATACAACTGTATTCACTGGATTGGGGAAATGGTATAAAGAAAAAAGCAAAACTTGTCGGAATATTTTATTTTCATATGCATAATGGTGGATTTTTCACCAAGGTTTTTTAGATGCATACAATCAGATTTGCAGACGTTAGATACAATAAAAATAAAAAGGCAACTTTTGGTTATGAAAGTCGTAAATAAACAAACGACTAGAAACTTAATGTCACATTTAAGAATAAGAAATTGTAACAATAATTTTAATATTCACAATTTAGAGGACTTAAAATCTTATAAGAATGCGTGTTCCCTTATAAGTAATAAAGGTCGAAAATGTTTCAGTAAAAGGAAATGCTTTTCAAAGAAAAACATTTGCAACAAAAAAGGAGTACACTGCAATCACTCCGGTTTAAATTACGGTATGAAGTACCAGTACTTTGAGTGAATAATCCGTAACATTCATTTTATCGTAAAAATATTTTACAGTAATTTTTATAGTAATATTTATTCAGTGATTCTGTGGTAATTATTAATTTTATATCAGATTTGATTGTTCCGCAACATGTTCTACAAAAAATGGATTTCACGGTAAAAAAACCGTAATTTTATTCGGAATTTTTGAGAGTCTATAAAAGTTATGACTAAGCATTTGACATATTTTCGAAAACAAAAATAACGATACCATAGAAACTAATTAACGATACTACTCGATAATGTGTTAAAATAATAATCCTATCTATGTTTTAGCAATAGTAATATTTATTAGCGGTTATAGACTTGCGTTTTGATAACCCTCATATTCTTGCTGTGGTAATTTCTTAAATAAGAGTTGAAAAAAACAATAAATTAAACTAAGCTTCTGTTTAACTTGGATTGCTTTAAAATTAATTCTGTTTATGCGTACAATAATAAGCTAAACAATGTTGAATAAGAGTTTAAATTCAAATATTCTATATTATTTACTCATTATTTATTTATTTATTTATTATTTATTTATTATTTATTATTTGTTATTTATTCATTATTTATTTATTTATTTATTATTTGTTACTATTTTTTTATAGTTTAAATCCTAAAAAAGAAGATAAAAATTTATAGCACTTGTTCAAACCATAATCGAAATTATCCTTCCAAAGTTTAAACCACTGAATTAATTAAAACTCAAACGCATAAATCCTGTTTAAATATCAACAGATATGAAATACGATTTTCCGTGGATTCCTGAAAAAGATATTAAAATTAAATGTTTAGAATTTATTTTCAATTAAATTTAATTAAAATGCAAACTTTAAAAACCCGTTTAAATATAAAATACTATAAATTACAATTTCCCTGTATTAAAATTATTTGCAAAGTGAAATAATAAAGAACACAAGTTTTGCATTATGAAGAACCCGGAAGAGCTAAACTGTCGAAAATATTTTAATGAAATAAAATACTCTTCCGTAAACTATCCCCTTTTCAATATAATTCATGCAGTAAAACGTGAAATCAATAAGGACGTCTCGCCACCCTTATGTATAGCACCCCTGAAGTTATATAGATGAAGCGTCTAGAAATGTCTAGAAATTTTCTGGGCTCAAAACAGAAATGTCTATTAACAGTCTAGACAAGTCTAGGTCGATCCGTTTTCACAAGAGAACCGAAAATGAGAGACTTGTTAAAAAGAAATTTGCAAACAAACAAACATACAAAAAACAACTTGCAGAGATCTGTTTCCACCTAATACCGTGAAACTTTGCAAATGTGACAGGGAACCGTTAAAAAGATAAACAAACATATTATGCATGGTTGACTTCCAGGAAAAATTCTTTCGCTGCAACGAAATGAGAAAAAAAAATCGTTTAGCTTTAATTTAAGTAGTTTTTTGTGGGGGGTATGTTGAAGGTCATGGTTACGCTGTTGGCAACTATTTCAGCATTATGGTGTATTTTTAAACTACTTTTATTTTGCCATTTATTTTTCTGAGAGATTCATTCATTAGAAAACCTGTTGCGGTTCGAAATGAAACAGATTATAAATTAAACAGGAATATTTTAAGTTGTATTTAAAAAAAATTATTTTTTTATTTATTACTCAAAAAATAATAATAATAACATATTTAAACATAAAGAATAAACAAATATACATATAATAGTGCGTTGAATAGCATTAAAATGAGGAAATTCGAAGTCAATACTCTGTATTACAACATGGCCCTATATCTACCCTTAATATTCGAATTGGACCAAGTATTATATTACCGGGTAATAGTGTACCCCACCAGAAGAAATAATTATAGTCTCATTAGGGGGTACACAATGTCGTCCTATAGGAAGTGGATTCATTCAATAGATTTTCCCAGATAATTTCAATAGCAAAGTTATATGAATAAAATAATCAAATGTAATAATAAGCATGTAAACAAAAATATGAACTGAGGTGGAATTCATTCATTGTTTTTCCCAGTTAAAAATTTAAGAATTATATTAAGAAAGAAAGATATCGATGAGTTTAACTTACGAATATATCGATACAAAAATTGAGTATTGAAAAATGAGCAATAGCCGTGCAGTAATTAATAAAAGAAACTGGTACAAACCAACAAAATTAGGTAACACTTTAAAAAAATAATAAAAGTAAAAAATTATGTGTTACAAAATTGATATTTTTTTAAAAAAAAAGAAACCGATTAAGGTCTTTGAAAAAGTTATAAATCTTTCTAAATAGTAATCTAAGTTAAAAGTCATTCTATATCTAAATATATACTCGATTTTATTTTAATTCTCCTAAAAAGACACCATGTAGCAAAATAACATACAAAACAAGTCGATGTTTTCATTTCTATTTTTATGGTCTCTTGACAGTTGTATTCTTTTCAAGTGAATGTAGAATAATAAGCAATGAGACGTATTCTTTAAAAAGAAAAGAAAAAGGTAAGGAAAAAGAGAAGACAGTTCAATTCAACCTTTGTCAAACTGCTCTCTTTTCAAAAAAATGAGGAAAAAAATCTCTAACGCTTCGCTCCGCTTCACAAAAAATACAAATATTCAATTACAGTTGTGACTGATCACTGTTCTTTTGAAAATAAATAATTATAGTATCATACTTCCTTAAATACATAAAAAAAAATATTTGATGTAATTAAAACTAGGATTTCCATGAGCGAAAATTTAATGTTTAAAAAAAGTTTGCTAAACTCAATCTTTTAAAAAAGTTAAGGATACGCCTTTATTCAGTAACAGGACAAAAATCTTTTTAGTGAGTTTTAACATTATTTGCCTTTAAATTTTTGCCAGCAATTTCTAATTAAATGACATTTGTGTGTTTTCTTTGTATACATCGTGTATTCTGATAAAATTAATATATTGTATGCTAATGACATTTATGATTAAAAATAAATAATAAATAAAAATAAACATAATTCAGGTAATAAAATTAAAATATTCTTTAAATGTATTTTAACCATTTATATGGTAACAGTTTTCGTTCATATGATAACGGTTTACCGAAAATTTTGTTTTTGAAAATTAGAGCTCTTATCACCACACATTTAGTAAAAACACAGAACTGAATAGTAAATTTAACGGAATAAATGGTTTTTGTGCCATGCTCTAAGGCAGAGGTCGCCAAAGTGGTCTATATAGACCCCCAGGGGTCTATGTAACATAAGCGGGGGTCGATCTGAGCCAGGGGGTCGATCCAAACCGGAAGAGTCAATTGGTCGAAGGATTATCAGTATTTTTCAGATATGTGACAATTAGAAATAAAAGAAAGCGACTTGGAAATATATACAGGTAATCTTCAAAAATTGAGCGACGATTTTAAACTGCGTTTTGTTGATTTGGAAAACATTGACATCCCTGATTGGATTATTGTGCCATTTTCTGCTCAAATTGAAAACGTGGACATCAACCTGCTAGATGAGCTTGCTGAATTATTATGGGGATTTGAAGCAAATTTAACAATAAGCAAATTTTGGACAAATATAAATATAATGCAAAAATATGTAAGACTTTACGAAATAGCTCAGCCATTTATGATAGCATTTCCAAGTTCCTATATGGTTGAAGCCGGTTTCAGTCACGTAAATTCAATCTTAACTAAGAACAGAAATAAATTAAATGTGGAGTTTCGAGGGGATTTAAGATTAAAATTGACTAATTTTGAACCCAATATAACGAACCTTGCAGGAAAAAAACCACCTGGCACACTCATGTCATTTATTAAGAAGCAATAAATCCGTAGTTACTTTACTTATTATTTCTACTTACTTATAATTACTTATTTCATAAATATTAAGGTATTTATATTTCAACATTAATATATTTTTCATAAAACTATTGTTACACTGAGTACTAATACTTTAATAAATGCTCAAAATCATAAAATAAATGTACAAACACAGTATCTAATAGAGTTTTATTTTAATTAACAGAAAATTACTTTTATGGGGGTCGATGGAAATTTCGAAAAATTATGTAGGGGTCGATGATCAAAAAAGTTTGGCAACCCCTGCTCTAAGGTATTACGTTAAATTAACTAATATAACCACATTTACCAAATTTTAACATGTTATAAAACAATATTTTATAATTAATTTTACCAAAATCATTACACAAGAGCTTCGGTAAAAATTACTGTGCTTTTTGGTGTTTCCATAGCGACAGAAACACGGTCAATTTTACCATCTTCTGGTAATTTCGATCATACTTTTCTCAATGCACATGTCTAACAAGAATTTTCTTTCACTCTCAATGGTATAGTAAAATTAATAACCCAATTTTTAGTTTGGGTTAATCCTCCCCCCCCCCTCCGATTGAAATCTTTTAACTCTCTGTAAATCACAATTCGTTCAAAATGTTTCATTTATTTACCGATTTAATTTTTTAATGTTTTAAAATCAAAAATCTCGTTTAAAAATAATAAAAAATAGACACAAAATCAAATCTAAAAAATTCTTTTAAAAATAACTTAATCACTTGAAAGAATGTCAGTTAAAATATTAAAGTAACCTTTTGAATCGTATCCAAATTCTTTTCAAAAGCATTAATTCTGGATAGAAATGAAAAAAAAAAATCTTCGTGTGAAAGTGTTTCATAATATTTTGTTTACACATTTTTTTTTCTTTTGCCAAGGCCAATAAAATTCTTTCCTGTAAACAAGATACCGATCTGCAAATTGCCACAGCTTAAATTTTTTAAAATTTTTGATGCTTAACAAATAAACAAGAAAAACTGAGTAAGATCAAAACAGAAATAGCGTTGGCTTGCTTCTATTCTTCTGCCTATTATGTGACTATATCCAAAATACAAATTTCATCGGAAGTTAATTTCGTTTATTTATAATATAAAATAACGAGCTTATTATTCTTATTTAAATTAAATAATACTATTTTAAGTCATTTAAGATAAATCATGAATACATGCCCCCTAAACACACACGTTCATTTTTAATTCGAATTTCACATACATGCTTTTACATGTAAATGCGGACTCCACGACCCCAATGAATCTAATGAATCTTTGGATTCGAGGACAAAACTTATTGCAAAACTACTTGAAACGAAGTTAATAATCTTATTTTAAGAAATAAAAGTTTCTTACATTAAACGTTATACAAATAATTATATAATTAATTGACGATTTATGTATTTCTACTTTTTTAACGGTATTCTACGGTTTTGCAATAAATGTAAAATATAATAGAATTCAATTTTAAATTTTAAATAAACTAAAAAGAAATTGAACACAATCAGAAAAGTAAGACTTTGCAAAAAAGCAAGGTTTAAACATTTTAAAAAGAAAATATGAGTATCGTGTAGTATTAAATTAATATATAATCTAATATTAATGCAAATATATATACTATTTGGTTTTAGTCCAATTTATTTATTAGTAACTGAACTCGTTTTAATTTCCCCTTTAAATTATGCACTAATTGCACTATAAATGTTAATGCATTATAAAATTTTCGGGGTTTTATAAATCCAACTAAAAAAATTTTAAAAGTAAATCAGTTACACTTATATGTTAAACTCAAAAACAGAAAATATGTTTAATAGGCTAGAATCTTTAAATTAATATAATGTAGGTTAATTGAATAAAAAAATAGAAAGATATTTTACATCTATATAAAGTCAAATAAATTTGTTGGTATTAAAAATCTTTAATTTGTCTGCTGCATCTTTCATTTTGATAAACTGATAAATTTATTTCTCTTCATAAAATTTACGAACATGACAAATCAAAGTATTTTGGAAATAATGGATTAGGAAGTATTAGTAATTTGGCGATGCATTTAGAATTTCTACTCTAAGCTGGCGTCTTGTTGGCGAAATAAACTTATCGATTTGGCGGTGTCTGGGAAATGGCATGGTGAACTTGACCTTATTTCTAAATAGGTTCTTGTTGCAGGGCCAAGGTTACGAAAACGTACGTCGCTGTTGCTTTCACTGCCAGATGAGAGACTTCACGAACCGTAACTAGTGGCGCTTTAATCCATTAAATCCTTTTTTCTTGATTGTTATCGCCTCTCCCAACACCAAAATTTCTTGTTTATGGATGAAAACTGAATCGAATCTCGTTGTTTTAACATAGAATGATTTTTTTTTTTATTCCATGTTTTAACGTTCATCAATAATATTTGCGTGCTGCTGTGAAATTTTTTTTTTTTAGATTCTTAAAATGATTAAGAATGTATTGTTAGTCACATTAAAGATTAGGAATGTATTACTTTTCTATTGGAGATAAGTATTTTATCATTTACATCAAAACAAAATCAGATTTTCGGTAAAATGGAAAGTCTAGGGAACTCTTTATTCGCACGAAGGGCAATTACTCGCTAAGAAAAATAGAATAGTCAAAATTTATTGTGTTTCTGACTCTATGGGAACACCGAAAAACACTTTAATTTTTACTGCAGCGCTTTAATAATGATTTTGATAAAACTAACGATAAAATATTGTTTTATAATGTTTTAAAATTTGTTAGATGTGGTAACATTTAGTAATTTTTCATGATACCTTAAATCATAGCATAAAAACCATTTATTTGGTAAAGCTTACTTTTCAGTTTTGTAATTTTAATTTAATGTTGTGGTAATAAGCACAATTAATTTTGAAAACCAGAATTTCCTGTAAACCGTTACCGTATATTTTGGTTTCATTAACCAGTATTATGGTTCCTTTTTACCGAAATATAATTAATGTGTAGTTAAGTAATTTTGCCCGAAGTTTAAATAACAGTGACGCTACAATCTTATATTTTCTCTAAGAAATGTGTTGAAGATAATTCCGTTTAAGTACAATTTTTCAGATAATTGCGTATAATAATTTGTAATTATTATTTTTTTTACATTAAATGTTTTTAGAACATTTGATTCCAGTACGATTGATTACTTTTTTTTAAATAAAATAAGACATATTGAGTCACTCTTCGTATGAAGCAAAAAGTTTGTAATTCTCTAATAAATATGTATGATTAGAGCAACTTTCAGATAATTCTTGTAAATAATTTGTTAGTTTTTTTCCCCCTCAAAGGTTTTTCGTCAAACAAGTCCAGGATAATTTTTAACTATATTTTTTCAATATAATATGACGGATTAAGACACTTTGTGTGTACCAAAATAGCTGTAAGTTGTTCTAAAAGCTGTAATTCGCATCAAATAATCGTATAACTTCAGATCAGATAATTGTTGTGAAATATTTTTCTAAAGATTTTTACAGCAACCGACTTCTAGCTAAATAACTAATATTGTTCAATTAAATAACTTAAGATAATATTCAGATAATTTTTGTGCACTACAAAATATTGTAATGTTTTCTTGCAGAAAATGTGAAGAAGTAATCTATTGAAAACTGCATACCAATAAACATTTTTATGACCAACGTACTTGTGTAGTGTTTTTGCACAGTTTAAAACAAATCATAAAACATCATAACTTCAAATTTGCATGTCAAAATTTAATTCTAAATTCTGTACGAAACTAAAACATATGATTTAAAAAATGGTTATTAAAAAATCGTGAAAATTTTTTAACATTCTTG